>NC_137286.1:3000000-3582500 GCF_054371585.1 Giraffa tippelskirchi | reverse complement strand
GGGCGTGCCCCCTCCACCAGTGGCACTGGCACCTCCACACAGCCGAGGATGTGGGGGGATCACAGACGCACCCCCCGACAGGGAAGGAAAGAAGGACCAGCCTGGGGTTATGGAGGGTGAGGGCGGCCTCTCCCCGGCACAGGCGCTGGCTGAGTGTCTGTTTCATTGAGAGGAGAGGGCTCTGGAGGGGCCTCGGAAGCTTAGATGAGCCTGTGGGTTCGGTGCAGTCGTGCAGTCAGAATTGAAGCAGCCTGTAACTGATTCCTTGAGACGAGGAATCAGCATCCTCATGTTTGTGGTTCAGTTTTTCATGCCTCATTTAGGCCCCTTTTTCTTTGTTTTTTACATACTTGATCTCATTTATGCAGCACAGTGCATCTTTTGCATCGTATATCCTAGGTTCCCACCACAGCCCCTTCTCTGTTCCTAGCCTGTGCCTGAGGGGGCAGCGTTCACTGAGGGAGTCTCCCTGCTGTCACTTCATCTGTGTGTCCGGGGACTTCCCTGGGGGCCCATTGTTCACAACTCTGTGCGTCCAGGGCAGGGAATGCAGGTTCGATTCCGGTTGGGGAACTAAGATCCTACATGGCACATGGCACAGCCAAAACATAAATAAGATGACAATAAGAATAATCTGCTAATCAAAAAAAAAAAACCTCTGTGTTTTTATTTAGTTGTTAATTTTCACGAAAATATTGTGTGCTTATTTTAGCAATACTGAACAATGTAGAGACATTTCAGGAAGAAGAACTACACGTAGCCGTAACACTCCACAGTGATTACCGTTGATATTTTGAGAATGTTTCCTTTTATGTTCATACCATTTCTGAAAAACTATATACTGCTTTGCTCACTTATTTTTACTTTACAAATCCATAAGTACTTTTGATAAATGTGTAAAAAATTTCACTGTGTGGGATAATCCCTTTGACGTTAAGGTATTTTCTAGTATGTTCGAATCATAAATTTAAAATGTGATGCGCTCAAAATGAATAAAATACTTTGAATTAACATAGGAAGTGAAAGACTTGTATGCTGAAAGCCATTAGAGAAGACCCCAGTAAATGGAAAAGATGTGTGTTCATGGATTGGAAGACTTAGTATTGTTAAAACCTCAGTACTGCCCAAGAGATCCACAGATCCATTGCAATCTCGATCAAAATCCTAACAATGTTTTTTCCCAGACATAGAAAAAAATCCATTCTAAAATTCACATGGAATCTCCAGGGACCCTGGATAACCACAGCAATATTGAAAAAGAAGAACAAAATTGGAAGTCTTACATTTCCTGATTTCAAAGCTTACTGCAAAGTTACAGTAGTCACATCAGTGTGGTACTGGCATAAAACAGACATATGTGGGACCTCCTTGGTGGTCCAGTGGTTAGCACTCTGCGTTCCCAATGCAGGGGGTCTGGGTTCAATCCCTGGCCAGGGAGCTAGATCCCACATGCCACAACAAAGAGGTCAGATGCTGCAGTTAAGACCTGGCACAACCAAATAAATAAATGTTAAAAAAAGAAAAACAAGACATATACACCAAGAGTATAAGAGATCAAGAAATAAACTGTCACATGTATGGTCACATGGTTTTCTAGGATGCCACCACTCTGGGAAAAGGACAGTCTTTTCAACGGTGGTGCTGGAAAAAAACGGATATCCACATGCAAAAGAATGAAACTGGACCCTTATTTTATACCAAACCTAAAAATTTAACAGAGTGGATCAAAGACCTAATATTGCCTTAGAGGAAAACATAGAGGAAAAGTTTCATGACATTAGATTTATCAATGATATCTCAGACATAACACCAAAGCACAGGCAAGGAAAGCAAACGTTGATAAATTGGACTATATCAGAATTTAAAACTGCAGCAAAGGACACAATCAGCAAAATGAAAAGACAACCCATGGAATGGGAAGAAGTATTCGAAAATCATGTATCTGATAAGGGATAAATGTCCAAAACTTATAAAGAACTCCTGAAACTCAACAACAAGAAAACAACCCAATTTAAAAATGTGCAAAGAACTTGAGTAGACATTTCTACAAAGGAGATACAGAAACAGCCAATAAGCACATGAAAACGTGATTAATATCTCTCATCATTAGGAAAACGCACATCAAAACCGGTGAGATACCACTTAACACCCACTAGGATGGCTGCTGTCAGAAAAACAGAAAATAGCCAGTGTTGGTAAGGATGTGGAGAGATTGGAACCCTTGTGCACTGCTGGAGGGAATGTAAACTGATGCTGCCACTTGGGCCACCTGACGTGCAGAGCTGACTCCTTGGAAAAGACCCTGTTGCTGGGAAAGATTGAGGGCAGGAGGAGAAGGGGACGGCAGAGGATGAGAAGGTTGGATGACATCACCGACTCAATAGACATGAGTTTGAGCAAGCTCCAGGAGATGGTGAAGGACAGGGAAGCCTGGCGTGCCGCAGTCCATGGGGTCGCAAAGAATCGGACATGACTGAGCAACAACAACAATGTGGAAAGACAGCATGGCAGTTCCTCAAAAAGCTAAAAATAGAATTACCATATTTTCACTTTGGGGAATATACCCAAAAGAATTGAAAGCAGAGATGTAGATATTTGTATATCCATATTATAGCAGCATTATTCACAACAGCCAAAATGCAGACATGGCCTGTGTCTATCAAGGGGTCAATAGAACAAAATGTGATATATCCCTGCAATAGAGTATTACCCATTCTTAAAAAGGGAAGAAATTCTGGCACATGATGCAACACAGCAGAACCTTACATACACTGAGTGAAATAATCCAGTCACCAAAGGACAAAAGCTGCATGATCCCACTTACATTAAATTTCAGGTAGCCAGAGTCGCCATAGTCATAGAGACCGAACGTGCAGGGGCAGAGGGGAAGGGGCTAGGGTGGAAGTGCTTAATAGGGACAGAGCTCCTTCCCTGCAAGATGAACCAAGTTCTGGGGATGGATGGTGGTGATGGTCGCACAACACTATGAACGTACTTATGCCTCTTAGAGTGTTACACTTTGACATGGTAAAGGCGGTAGATTTCACGTTATGTGTGTGTGCGTGTTGCCACTTCAGTCGGGTCCCATTCTTGGCCACCCTAAGGACTGTAGCCCGCCAGGCTCCTCTGTCCATGGGATCCTCCAGGCAAGAATACTGGAGTGGGTTGCTGTGCCCTTCTCCAGCGATCTTCCCAACCCCAGATCAAACCCGTAACTCATTACATCTCTTGCATTGCAGGCAGATTCTTTACCACTAGCACCACCTGAGAAGTACTTTAACACAAATTTTTAAATAATTTTATTTTTAAAACGTGATCCTCACTCATGGCTACTACATTTCTGGAATAGACTCCCAGAAGTTAAATTACTTAAAAAATCTTTACACACTGACAAATTTTATTGCCAATCCTTATTTTCCAAAAGGATCAGAACAATTTATAGATTTGTTGTCAAGGTTACAACATGCCTTTACCAGTATTAATTATATTTTAAATTATTGCTGATTTGACAGATGGATGCTTTTTTCATACAAAGACGAGATGGTTAGATGGCATCACCAATTCAATGGACATGGGTCTGAGCAAGCTCCAGGAGATGGTGAAGGACAGGGAAGCCTGGCGTGCTGCAGTCCATGGGGTCCCAAGGAGTTGGACACAACTGAGCGACTGAACAGCAACAAGTGATCAGTTATAGTTCTTTTGCAAACTGAATCATTTGAACTCTGAGGTCTTAGTTTTTTTCTAATTATTGTTGTTGTTCAGTCGCTAAGTCGTGTCCGACTCTTTGTGACCCCATGGAGGGCAGCGCACCAGGCCTCTCTGTCCCTCACTGTCTCCCAGAGTTTGCCCAATTTTTTCGAGTAAATTACAGCATAGTATCAACTTCTTGTAATTATAGCATTTATATTTCCTTTTGATTTTTGGAGGGAACATATAAAAATTTTGTAAATATTTCAATGTGAGGAATATCCCCTAAGCGTTGTCCAGTGTTTTTAATTATCCTTTTCTACTTGAGAATTGACAGTCACTTCCCTTTTCTTCTCAACACTGTGGGGACTTGGGGACGGGGCTGATTTGATTTTTTTTAAATTTACCTTCATTTTTTTTTTATTTGACCCATGTATTTATTTTGGTGTGAGGTGAAGACTTAGATTTTGCCCACATGTAACCATTAGTTATCTGGGTAACCTTTACCTTTCTGTGGTTCTGAGCATCCTTTATCCAGACGGTACACTTGTATAACTACACTCACTGTGTCAGGGGCTGTTGCTTTCTGTCCCAAGACCTGGCTCTCCAGCCTACATCACACTGTCCTCGGTTCATAAACTTTATAGTTGGCAGGACCTGCTTTTCTCATAAGTAGTGTTCTCGTTCTTCATGCTTTTTATTTTTCCAAGTGAACTTTAGAATTACCCAGGAAAATAAGAAGCCTCCTCTGAATTTTGAATGGAATTGCTTTAAAACTATAAACCAGTTTGGGGAAAATGTTAACATCAGCTTATTTATCGTATGTATGCTTCCGGTCCAGAAACATACCTTATCTTTATTCTTTTTTTTCTTTCTCCATATTATTTATGTTTGTTTGCTTATTTATATTTTAGACTCTTATTTCATCAGTGATTTTCAGATCACAGACTTCAAGTTCTTTAAAGAGCTACTTCATATGCATAAGGCTTCAAAAGAGCATGGGGGAAAATCGCTAATAAAGTTGAGATCTTTTGATCCGAGATCATTAGGAAAGATACATCAAGAAGTGTCTCCCCTTTTTCTTTGACTTTAATCTGTATATTTTATATAAAGATTCTAGGAGTCTTTCCCTGTTACTTTTGCATTCCACTCATCAGCGCGGTCTTAGGACAGGCACATTTCCCCCTCTCCTCTCATATGAAATATTAAACTGTTTGAGAACAAATCACTGTCTCTCTCTTTAGGGTACAGATCTTCATTAAGTGTCTGCTTTCTGACCCCTCGGGAAGCCCCCTGCAAGCCTCGATCCTGGCTGCACTTGAGTCTGAGTTGATCTGAGTGCGAGGTGACAGTGAGTCCTCGGAGAGCCATCCTCGCGCGTCTGATGGACTCAGAGGGTCAGCAGCCAGGATCTAAATTCATAGTACCTGCCTCAGAGCACAGGCTGTTCAGAGAGCAGAGGAGCCAGGCAGGTGGGCGGCAGGTGGGGAGAGCCCGCTCACATGACACCCACTCCCTGTAGCTTGTTGTAAGTGAATTCATGGGCCCGGCTTTGGGGTCCAGCAGCATCCTTCAGCTCTGTGGATAAGGGGCCAGGGTAGGATTTGGTGTTCTTTTATTTGAGTATTTTCTGATGGCTATTGATCCACACAGTGAAAAACTACCTTCTTACTTAGTATGGTGGCAGCTAATTAGCACCCCTGAACAATCATAGTTCACTTGCTGGTTGAAATGGGGTGCGTGCCAGCCCACAGGTGTAACTGCAGACCCTGCCCCATTTCTCACTATTGTGAATCATGTTTAGAAACCAGAGGGCTTTTTGGTTCTTGTTCACAAACTGGGAAAAGCGGGGATGGGGGGAGTTGTGTGAGAACTTACGAAGTGAGAAGACTTAGTTGTGTGTGTGTGTGGAGTGAGGAATTTTTTTGGACAGGCTTACTTGTGTGTGTGTGGAGTGAGGAATTTTTTTCAGTTCTGCCTGGCACAGAGACTTTTCTCATAGCATATTCACTTTCCTTTGGAGCTAGTAATAACCTTCTTATTGTAGGGAATCATCTCGCCAGCGCACACATACACCCCTCCCAGGGATTCAGAAGTGATGTCTTTTCTTGGAGCAGCGTTTTACATTAACCTTTTTTGAAGATAGGGGACTAAGATCTGAATAACAGCTTTTAATACTAGCCGCATAAAAATAAGGGAAATATCTTTTTTAATTAAAATTTTTTAATTTAAACAAAATATGAGAAATAAAGTGGTATGTTGACCCTTTTAAGGTATAAAAATAAACACTTGCATTTTATTTTATGACTTTAATTTTCACAGCCAGGTGGTATAAATACCTTTAATTTATAGCACTTTCTAACTATTGCATGTAAAACTTTCACTTTCCATGTAATTTTTTTAACGAATTTTTCCAATAAAAAAAAAATTAGACCCTGAGGAAAAAAAAAACCACTGCTTGAGGATTATTAGTTCATAACTTGATAGTAGGAAAGGTTGATAGAACAAGAGACCAAACTAATGAATTGGGATTGTGTAATATTTAAATAGTCATTTGCATTAAAAAAAAATAGGTTGCCCAAATGCTAAATATGATACAGATATTAAAATAATTAGAAAACAGGAGGTGGCCAGGTGGGTATAAGGTACCAGTGAATTTGGGGTACCAGATAGAGAAATGCGAAAATTTAAAGTTCACGTAGACACATATGCATACTTTTTTTTTTTTGGTGGCTCTCTCCGAATCATTTGTTTATAGTCTGGCTGGACTTGTGGCCTCAGTCCTGCCCCTTAAGAGATGGGATCTTTGCCTAAAAGTTACTGAGAAATGAAGACTGAGAAAGCCAAAAAATGTCCAGGCTTTTCACACACACTGACAGCCAAACAGAACGCTCTTTCCATTTGCAGTTTTTTTAGTGTCATTTTAAGTTGCAGCTTCTGGCCAATCAGCAAGCCCCGTGCCTGCTGACATCACGAAGCAGCCAGTTCCCTCCAGCTGCAGAGAGCTTCAGTTTGTCTTTTTTTTTAAACTAAAATGGAGGCTGGTTCCTTGCCTTAAGGAGTACATTGCCCTTCCCGCTGAAGTCTAGATGTTGACATGTAACAAAGCGGGCAGCGGGATGGTGGTGGACGCGGCCAACTCCAATGGGCCTTTCCAGCCCGTGGCCCTTCTCCATATTCGAGGTAAGTTATTGTGTGTTTCACCAAAACGGAACCTTCCGTGGTTAGTTAATAAATGGCCATTGTGCTTCAGATAAGAAAAGCAGGAAGTCCTTTCTAGCAGAATTCACCCCGTTTCGCGGCAGACCTAACCGGAGGAGGCTGGGTGTGTCACTGCAGTTTGGCATTTTACGAACTACTTACAGAATTTGAGTCTTGAGAGAGGCCTTGCATGCATAGTTCAAAGCTGGTTTTTCTGCTTTCTGCTCATTCTCCCATCCCCCTTTCAGAGCCGTGCTGATGTCAAAGGATGTGAAGTCACTGCCCGGGGAAGGCATTGGGTGGGGGTAGGAAGGAGAGGCGGGCGGCACGCCTGGCCAAGTTGTCCGTGCACAGAGTTTCTCTTACAAATGTGTTGCTTAATTAACACTCGGAAGGTTTCACCGGGGACACATCTCTGAATTAAACATGAACTGCAGTCAGAAGATATGTGGGAATGCCCGGAAAAGAACTTCCTTGTTAAAAGGATCATTTTCATTCTTGCCATGGAGCCCAGAAGAGAAATACACTTGTGCTTTGAAATTCTGAAATCCATTGTGGGTCATAATTTCTGAGCTGTTAGCATTTTTGTGGGATGGTAGGAGACACTTTGCATTTAAATTGGCTCTGTATTGACATTGGCCTTAAAATTTTAAATGGCAGCAAGTTTTCAGTGTGTGTATAGATCACTTTTAATAATTACAGTTTGCCACTGGTAATTTATACAAAATTTCAATCCAGAATTTAGCTTAAAATTTATACACAATTTAGCTTAAAAACACAATTACCACAGTAAATTAATAATTATATTAAAACATAGGTATCAGCATACTTTTTCTTAAGCATTTAAAAATGTTTCTTATGCAAATTTTTTGTTCGTAATTGGGTGAAATAGAAAATGATAGTTAAGCAAGCTTCATCAAATCACTTTAAAATGTATATAATATCACAGTTCTGTCCTAACAGAACAGTTTTAACTGTCAGGACCCGTGCTAAGGAAGGGTGGGGGCAGGATCTCCAGGTGACTAATAGTCTGTATGACTAAAATGCCAGGCAAGATTTTTCAGATCCTAGGGTGTACCCAGGGAAGGAAGATAAAACTACATGAATACCCAGTCTGTTGGAATAAGGTAGGGGTTGCCTTTTCTCTCCAAACCCTCTGTAATGAAGCTGGTGGCAATTAATGTCCACAGTGACCAACCTGTAGGTCACATTGTTTTGCAGTGCACCCCAGGAAAAAGCAAATGTTGACCACAGTTACCACTCAGGTGTTTTAGCTGCAGGAGCCATACGGGCTAAAACAAAATGATTGTGTTTCCATTTAAGTTCTTAAAACAGGGACTGATTGAGTTAGCAATAAGAAAATTTTATTGCACATGAAATGTTTATTTTTAAACTTTTAAGATATCTTCTAATAAATAACAGATTTTTTTTTTTAGTTTAATGTACATTTTTTTTGAGCTATGAATTTATTCCAAACTGGAATATTTGATTTTATATCTTATACCACACTGATTTTTTTTTCTTTCTTTTACTGTGACCAAACTGGGTTTTTGTGTGTTTTTTTTGCTGTTGGTTGTTCTCTCATTGTGAGGGGAAAAGTAGTGAAGTGTACTAACCTACAAGAGACTTGAGTTTTTAAGAAGGAATAACCGGTAGTAAAACTTAACTTCTGGTTCAAACAGTGAACTAGTTAAAACTTGAAAAACACTTGATTTACTCCTAAGGACTTTTGAGAGCAAGCATATTCAGGAGTGGTTTAGCAAAATCTATTTTTACTTTGTTGACTTTTAGAGTCTTCATCAACTTCATCTCCACTTAGCATCTCCTCTGTGTGTCCAGTGCTGAGGGTCCTTCCCAGAGGCCTCGATGGTTTAGTGGAGGGACCCACACAGGGGCCCCGGGGCGCCCACACAGGGGCCCCGGGGAGGGAGGCGCACAGGAGCTGAGTCTGGGCAGGCGTGGGAAAGCGAGCAAGGGCCTGATGCCTCCTGGAGCCCTAGGGCTTGCCTCCAACTCCACTCCCCCATGCGTTTAGAGAAGAGGGGTCATCCCCACAGAGGGAAAAGAACAGCCTGCAGCACACAGCCTGTAAGTGGTAGGGCCAGAATCCCAACCCAGGCAGTTATTTTGTTTTGTATGGAATTTTTCTTTAATTCACTTTAAAATAGAAAGTTTGGCTGTTTGTGGGACCTTTTGTCATGGGATTGTAGAAATAGCAGTTTTTTCCCCAACATCTTATCAATATCCATCTGCTTCACTGGCCTCTGATGTATGACCGTTTTGGGGCCTAGGATTCATTTCTTCATTCATTTTGCAAATACTTGTCGAGTCCCTATTACCACGTGCCAAGCAGGTTCCTAATTCGGAGTATGAAGCAAGCACTGTGGCCCAACTTTCAGAGCTTACGGGTCCGTAAACAATGCAGTCACTGAATTGGTTAGTAGCCCCAGTTGGCTTGACACTCATCTCCTGTTATGTAGCCTAGAGTTTGTGGTTAATATAGTGAATTAGCATGTTCTAAGAAGTGTGACAGGAACGTGTTGTTGAAACTTAGACTAAATTTTTCTGTCTGGAGAAGGAGAGGCGTCACCTGGAACTTGGTGGCTGTAAATTTAGCTTGATGACTTAAATCCTGTCCTCCCAGGGCCGTCCAGGAGAACTGTCTGTGGTGGCGGGAATGTCCTCTGTGCTGCCCACTGCACCAGCCCTCGGTCACAGGTGACTGCTGAGCCCTCAAAATGTGGCTGGTGCAACCGAGAAGTGGAATGGTTAATTTTATTTCATTTTGGTTATTTTACATTTAAGTAGACACGTGTCTAGTGGCTGTTGTATTGGACAGCACAGTTCTAGACTGGGATCGACAGACTCTCAGGAAAAGCTGGAGAGTAAATGTTTTTGGCCATGAAAGCAGCCACAGATAGGCATGACCATGTTCCAATAAAGCTTTATTTACAAACACAGGGGGCTGGCCAAATTTGGCCTGTGGGACATAGTTTGCCTAACCCACCCCCAGCCCCTAACCCCGCCACCGGTCGAGACTGTTCCTTGAATTTTAATTGCCGGTTAAGCATAGTAAGATGTATGTCACTTCCAGAGCCAGGTTTAAGGCAGGAATAGCTGTGCCAAAAAGATGCTGATGGTCAGAGAGGAAGCCCTGCTCTCCATCCGGGTCCAGCTGGCTTTTATTCTGGCTTCAGAAAAGCCATCATGTGCTCTGATCTGGGAGTCGGTGGGCAAGTCCAGTCTCTGAAAGACTGATGGGTAGCCGAGGCCTGGTGGGGAGCTGGGGAGCAAATTGTTCTTTTTGTGTAAACCCCTTTTTCTTGGGGAACGGAAGTCTGATTGTTGGAAAAGTTTGTTTTCTCACAAGTATTCCTGAGTCACCGATTCAACGAAAGGTGTTTACATTTCCAATAGAAACTTAGAGAATGATCCAGGGGCAGTGTGGAGGTCAAGGCCCAGGGCTTCCTTTCTGCCTCAGCCCACCTGATGACTTAGCCCATATGCTACTGAGCCCCCCCGTGCACAGGCACACGGGCTCCCAGGTGTGAGACGCTCCTGCGTGACTGACGTCAGTAAACGTCGTGATGGTGGCTGCCCCGCACCGTCCTCATCCCCCAGAATTAGGAAGGAAATCGGGTCATTGACTACTGAAAGTGAAAGCCCCCCTCAAAAGACCACACCAGCGACTCTCTCTCTCCAAATAGAGAGAACCAGACCCAGGGTGTTGACTGTGTAGCCGTCACTCTCTGTGAAGCGACTTTTTAGAAGTATACCTTGAAAGCTACCTGGAGTGAGCCTCTACGTCAACAAGTAAAGTTGCCTGCCAGCGAGGAGCGTAACCAGAGTAACAAAGAGCTCTCTGGGGGGTGCTGTGTGTTTATGTAAAGCCCACACACCTTTTGTTAATTAGTCTTCTCTGAACTGATCATATTTTTTTTCATTAAAAGATGCTAATTGTGTAGAAGAATAAGGAGGTATGGTTAGTAGTCAGGAAAAGGGTGTTTTACATCCAGGAAAGGTCTGAGTCCTCCCAGGCACAGCCATTTGGGGTACACCTAACTCCATTTCCGTATGTCAGGTAGCCCCACGGGGCAGTTCTCCCCCGGACCGTGACCTGCCAGATGTGACGAGCTTTTGTGAACACTGACTTGTTCCTGCCAGCTTTGCTGCCTGGGAGGTGGCTGGGACGTCCTTGACACTCTTCCCCAAGGTCACCAGCCTGTAAGTCCCAAGTGCGGTGTCCCGCCCCTCCGCCAGCTCCACGTCCCCAAGCCACTGCTGGTGGCTCTCCCAAAGGAAACATAGGCACGTGTATCACCTTCTGGTGTTTCCTTTGGGCCTTTTTTGGAGACCCAGCTAGAGCAATTGCTGAGGGACTCTGGATTTCCAAGTGATCAGATAGGACAAGGCACCCTTCCGTTAGCTCAGGTCCTGGCCACGCAGAACATCCCAGACCAGAGGCTGGGGCGCGGGCCAGTGCAGGCAGGGGCACACAGACCCCTGCCCCATCTCCCCCATCTGCTTCCAGACAAGGCCCACCTCACCTGCTCTTCCCTGTCAGATGGAAAAGGACCATCAAGGATGCGGAGGACTCCCAAGACTGGGCTAGTTTCTCTCACTAATGTACTTAAGGAAAAGTCTTGCTTATTCATCTTGGAGAGACATTGGCTCCCGTGCACAAGGACAAACTGCTACAGCCAGAAAAATCTGGTTTTGTTTTAGGCCCTTGAATTATTCATAAATCAAAAACCCTTCTAGTTGAAAAGAAAAACGCAAGAGATGGAACAGTAGAACATAGTGAATGACTCTGTATCAGATCTTTGTTCTAAAGACAAAACAAAATCAAACCTGCAGAAGACATCCGTGTGGTTGTTGGGGAAAGTTGAGTAGAGCAATATGGAATTTTCTATGGAATTACTGTTAGTTTTAAAAGGATTCTAATTTGTAGGAACTTTCCTCATCCTTAGGAAGTGCAGATGGAAGTATTTAAATATGTGTGAAGTATCATGATCTCTGCCCCTTAATTCCAACAACAAAGAGAAAAATAACTGTAAAGCAAATATGCTTATATCCCTAGTTGTTGAATCTAGGGAAGTGGGTATACAGGTATACAAGGTGAATACAAGTGTTCACCTTCCATGTAGGTGTAAACTTCTTCATAATGTTTGAAATGTCTTTAAAATGTTCTGCTTTAGAAAAAATGTGCAAAGGACGTGTAATTACTTAGACATTGTTTCCTCAGTAGTGAGCACTGGCCTTTCATATTCAAGTTTCAGGCTTTCTTCTGTTTTTCCTTTTACTCCCTTGCTAACAAAGGAGTGGCCGGTGGTGAAACGTTAAGACAGGGGCTTGGTCATCTCGCGTGGGGTGGGGTTGAGACCCTGTAGCCCAGTGCCTCGTGGGTGGGCGGGCGCCCTGGTTTCTCACTCGTGGAGTCTGCATAGACAGCCGCACCATCTTACCGAACAGTGTTTTGCTGGGTGTACACCTTTTTTTCCCGTTTATTGGCATTTTTATTGGTCTTTTAAAATGTAACAGTTTAAAGCACACTCTCAGGTAAAAGCAAAGTTCCCTCTGAACTTGACAGGCAGGGTGCTCAGTGGTTAAAGGCAGGGGGTCTGAAGTCACAGGGCCGAGGTCCCCGCCCCACCACGGGTTAGCTGAGCCATCTCAGGCAAGCTCACTCACTTCCCTGCCAGAAATGGGGAAGAAATGGCCGGGGCGGGGGGAGAGGGGGGTTCAAAGGATCTACCTGTCTGGATCTTATGAGGGTTAGTTAAGTGAGTGGATACATATGAAACACTTACATGGTGCCCAGAGTGCTGTGAGACGATGGGCCTTGCTGGTGGTCGCCATCTCGGTCGTCATCTCTTTTCTAGGTCACGGTGGTAGTTTAGAGCCCAGCGCCTTAACCACAGCTTGTTTGATTTTTCCGCCACCGTGTTGCCTGTACCTGTTCCTCTATCTGCTCTCTCCCTCCCCCGTTTACCAAGCCTCTCTTCCTGCAATTTGCTTGTCGTTTCACCACCTGGAGGAAGTCGGTGTCGCTGATGATCCTGGGGTGTGCGCCATGTTCTGCTTGTAGATCGTGTACAGAATTGCCTCATCAGCCGACCCTCGGATCATCATCAGCCGCTCCGTTTGGCGTGTACTGATGACCCCCATTCAGACTTCTCGCTCTCAGGGGTCCAGCCTGTAACAAGAAATCAGCATTTAATACAGTCTTCTCCACACCCGATTTTTAACTCTTTTGAAGAAAGCCAGTTTAGCATAACATTTATAAGGAATTCTCCTTTAAGAAGTTAGAGATTTTATCTGTGGTTAGTCCCTAATAGGATGACTTTCGTTGTTTTTAAGTGCACGTGTTGCTTTCTGATGCTTTAGTAATTTGACTTCCAAAAGTTTACTGCCATATGGTCAAATCCGATTGTGTTAGAATTCCTGAATTCCTTTTTTGTGTTGGGATTTTTAAATTAGGATAGTATTTGATGGGACTTCCCTAAGTGGTCCCGTGGCTAAGGCTCCGCGCTTCCGATGCACAGGACACAAATTCAGTCCCTGGGAACTATTGGATTGGCTAGAAAGTTCCTTCAATTTTAAGGTTAAAAAATAAACCTTTCATTTTTACCAAAAACTTTATTGAACAACCCATTTTGTTCCACTGCCTTCTGCCATTTTTCAGGCAACTTCATAGTTCCATCTTCCCAAAACTTTTTATCTTTTGAGCAGAGAACTGTTCCAGGTGCCTTTTATAGTCTTCGAGGGAATTGAAATTTTTCCCATTAAGAGAATTTTGTAAAGGTTGAAATAAACAGACATCCAAAGGTGCAATGTCTGGTTAACACGGCCAATGAATCAGAACTCCAGCCAAGCTGTAACAATTTTTGCCTGATCGTCAAAGCAACGTGTAGTCTTGTTGAGTTATCCTCATGGAAGATGAGGACGCATTTTCTGTTGACTAATTCCATACATTTTTCATGTCAAGTGCTGCTTTCACTTGGTCTCATTGGGAGCAATACCCGTTGGAATCAATCATTTGGTTTTCCAGAAGGAACTCATACTAGAGGACTCCCTTCCAATTCTGCCATGTACACAATATCACTTCCTTTGGATGAAGACTGATGCCTTTGGGGTGGTTCACGGTGGCTCATTGCGCTTGCCCTGCGATCTCTTCCATTCCACATTATTATACAGCATCCACTTTTCATCACCCGCCACAATTTGTTTTAAAACAGAACATTTTTTTTTTGACGTTTAAGCAGAGTCACATGAGGAAATATGGTCAAGGTTTGTTTGTTTTTTTCCCCCACTTTACTTACATGGAACCCAAATATCAGAGCGATTAATATAACCAAGCTGCTGCAAATGATTTTCACTGCTTGATTTGGATATTTTGAGTATGTCGGCTATCTCCAGTGGCGTATAACGTTGATTGTTCTCAATTAATTTCTCGATTTGATCACTATCAACTTCAACTGGTCTATCCGACTGAGGAGCATTGTCCAGCGAGAAACCTCCAGCATGAAACTTCACCAACCGTTTTTGACATATTCCATCAGTCACAGCACCTTCTCCATACACTGCACAGATCTTTTTTTGCATTTCAGTTGCGTTTTTACCTTTCTTGAAATAATAAAGCATAACATGCTGTAAACGTTGCTTTTTTTCTTCCATCTTCAATGGCTACTACAAATGGCTACACAATCCACCAGTTTTGATGTTTGTTTTTTTTTTAACGCATGCTGATATGACACCCGTCACAATACAATTTAACAAAATTGTTTCAAGTGAAGTAAAAGACAACTAAACGCTACAAGAAGCATCTTATGGAAAAAAACCAAAGAACTTTTTGGCCAATCCACATGCCATGCACTACCCCCCCCCCCAAAAAAAGATAGTATCTGAACCGAGATCCAAACTATAACCTTATACCTTACTGTTTCAAGTTTTAATATTGTAGTATTTCTAGTAGAACTGGAGTTGTTATACCTGTTTGATTAACCTTTTCAGTCTGCTTTGTCACTGATGCATGTGAATTTCATTTGAATAGTAATGTCTCCTAAGGAACAAGCACAGTTTTCCCAAACTGCTGGTCCTTTATGCTTGGTAACTTCAACGAGGAAGAAGAGGCGGGGACCAGGGGCGGCGCTGTGCGTGTTTGTAGACCATTTTGGTGTGTATACAACTAGAAGTCCTCTCTTCTCTCCTTCTGCTAGTAAGCCAAGGTTCTCCAGGGGTGGCCTATGATAACATTGTATTCACAGCTCTGGAGGTGTCCTCAGTATTTGCATAAAGCAGTGGTCAGTGGGCCCCTGGAGTCCCTGAGATACTTTCTAGAGAGCTGCAAGGTCACAATGGTCTCCAGTATTGCAGGCAGATTCTTTTACCATCTGAGCCACCAGGGAAGCCCTCTCTCAAGAATATGGCAGCCGTTTTTGGCCTCTTTCACTGTGTGGCCGTTTGCTCTGATGGTGCAAAGGCAGTGGTGGGTAAAATAGCTCCTTTCGCGGAGCAGGCCGTGGTGTCCAGCTGGAGACCACCACACACCCCACCATGTCACACGAGTCTGACCCCAGACGATCCTTGATGAAGCATGAAATGGTTAGTTTTATTAGATCTCAGCCTTTGCTCGCACACCTTTTAATAACATTCTGTGGATGACACAGCTCACCTGGAGCCCACAGGCCCGCTGCAGGGCTGCGTCGGTCTCCAGGGACACTGCGCAGTTGTGTGAGTTGCGAGCTGAACTGGCCACTTGTTTCAGGAACATTATTTTTACTTGAAAGAACAAGAGACAGACAAATTGGGTTAGTAAGGCCTGAATATTTGACACATGCTTTCTCGAAAGTGAAGTGAAAGTGAAAGTCGCTCAGTCGTGTCCAACTCTTTGCGACCCCATGGACTATACAGTCCATGGAATTCTCCAGGTCAGAACACTGGAGTGGGTAGCCTTTCCCTTCTCCAGGGGATCTTCCCGACCCAGGGATCAAACCCAGGTCTCCCGCATTGCAGTCAAATTCTTTACCAGCTGAGCCACCAGAAAAGCCCATTCTCGAAAAGGAATGAAGGAAGCCTGTCAGTTCAGGAAACAACAGTGACACTATTAGTTGCCCATGATAAAATTCAAGCGTGTAAGCAAAAGTTTGCATTTTGGGAAACTGCCAGCGTGAGCTTGACAGCTCCCGGTGCTGACGACTTCTGATGATACTAACGGGGCTTCTTGATCTGAACGACGGAATAGCTGCATGACTGCACACCAACATGTTCAGAGATGCTGCGAACATTCGTGGGCAGGAGAGACATTCAAAGTGCAGGACACACCACGGGGTTTGATGTCACTGAAACATCATCAGTATGGTTTCAGATTCCACGTTGCAGCTAAGCTTTCAGAAACTACCGCCTGTTGAACATTAGCATAGACTCAAAGAATAACCACAGTTTTTTTAAAAGTCATTGAAATACCTCCCTTTTCCAACTAAACATGTGGTGAAGGCTGGGCTTCTTTTCATATGCTTCAACCAAAATACCATACCAGACAACAATATAGAAGCAGAAATGCAGGTCTTCCTGTCTTCTATTAAGTCAGACTTAAATAAAGAGATAATCAAAAATATAAAACAGTGTCATTTTTCTTGCTATTTTTTAATGCAGTTATTCTGATGATAATATTTCAGCTAACATGAAATGAGCCTGTTACCTTAAGTGAATCGGTACGTGTTTTAAACCCTCTCTAATCTGGTATCAGTAAGCAGAATCCATGTGATCCACAGTCTTCAGGGTCCTCCAGACTGTTTTTAGAGGACCTGATTCTGACACCAAAAACAATTGAAAGCCCTTGGCCCAGGAAAGCTCTGTGGCATGAGCTGGACTTGCTAGACCCTGTTTTTACCAAGCCTCTGTATTTTTTTCTCCTCCTCTCTCAAAACAAAAAAAATTTCCAGATTAACTAGTCAGCTAATAATGTATATAGGTCTCCCGGGCCACAGTGGGAGCTAGTAACTGTGCCCAGCATGTGGGTAGTAGTGTCACCCCAGGACTGGGCCCTCTTGGCATTAATTGGCTCCCTTTTATCTTTTTCTGATCTTTTTAAAAAATTCATATGTGAATATAGCCACTTTGAAATTTTTTTTGAATTGGAAATAAAACTAAAATTATCCCTAGCTTTATCCCCAAAATGAGTCTCCTACCTTCCCTGGCATGTCAGAGCAAATTGTTTGGAGTTTGCTGTATATCATTTTACACATGTATGTGCCTGTGTATTCACACTAAGTAATGTAAATGTGGATTTATCTACTGACTGGAAGTATACAGTATTTTTTGTTTTCTATTTTTTTGTGGATTTTTTTTCCTGGCGCCTCGCAGCTTGTGGATTCTCCGACCAGGGATTGAACCCAGGCCCTTGGCAGTGAAGTGCCCAGTCCTGACCGCTGGACCACCAGAGAATTCCCTGGTTTTTTATTTCTTAAGACAAAAAAGCTAGCATGATAGTAGTTTTGGAAAACTTAACCTTTTACACGGTTTTAACGTGTTGATAGCTTTGTGAACTAATTCCTGATGCTCTTAGCTAAATGTAACATAGTATCCTGAATCGTGCTGTATATATGTACACCACATAAACTCTTTACGTGTGGTCCCACGCTTCTCTGCGGGTTCGGTTTAAACCCCCTTGGACAAGGTGGGCGTCTGGTGGGAGGCTGCAGCTAGGGGCGCGTCTGCCCTGTGCCCAGGCCGTCCCGGGGGCGATCTCAGGTGCTTGGAGCACCCAGCAGGTGGCACAGAGGCGCCGCGCTCGTCCTGCGGAGGTCCAGAGGGAGTGTCCGCGAGCAGACCTGACCAGGCAGTGAGTGAGGAGGCCCGTCTGACTGGAGCTGGGCTGCTGCTTCCACACCTCCCTGCTGCAAATGTGGACCCTTCTCCGTGCTTGAGGCCTGGTCCCCAGGAGTCATCTTACCTGAGAGAACACCGATGACCCTCCTTTGCCTGCTTTTTAGAATATTTTCCTAGATGTTGAAAACACTGGGGTCTTGTCAATTTAGTGGACCCCCTTCCTGAATGAGATACAGTCACGCCGCAGTCAAGCTATCAGATTCAAGGCTGAGGCCTAACAGTGTGTCTTACAGGGTGACTGGGGTCCTTGACTGTCTCCAGACCTTCCTGAGTCTGTGAATGTGCCATATTTTTGAATGGGTTTGATTAAATTACTTGTTTTTCAAGGGAATTGAAAGAAAAGAGCTGAGATTCAAATTCTAGCCTCCTGTCCCTGAGGACAGAAGCACGTGATGAGAATAAGCAGATTGCTCCTTTTATCCTTAAGAGAAATGCTATGCTGGTAGAAAACTTGAGTGACTGGTTTTTTGGTTTGTTTGGGTTTTTTTTATGACTTTCACAAATTTAAAAACATTATCTCTTTGCAATAAAGTCACAAATGACACTTTATTGAAGCAGCATTATTCATCTTAAACAAAGGTTAACTTAAGTTTACACTTTAAGCCAAAGTTAAACTTGCAAAGTCCTGAAATATTTTTGCTTATCTTCTTCCTCTCTGCCTGCTTCTTGCCATTAAGCACTGCTTTCTTTTTTTTTTTTTTTTTTTTTTTTATTTTATTTTATTTTTTTTTTTTTATAAATTTATTTATTTTACTTGGGGGCTAATTACTTTACAATATTGTAATAGTTTTTGCCATACATTGACAAGAATCAGCCATGGGTTTACATGTGTTCCCCTTCCCGAACCCCCCACCCACCTCCCTCCCCCTCCCATCCCTCTGGATCATCCCACTGCCCCGGCCCCGAGCCCTTGTCACATGCATCGAACATGGAATGGTGCTCTGTTTCACATATGACAATACACATGTCTCAATGCCATTCTCCCAGAACGACCCACCCTCACCTTCTCCCTCAGAGTCCATAAAATTGTTCCATGCATCTGTGTCTCTCATTCTGTCCCGCATATAGGGTTATCGTTACCATCTTTCAGATTCCATATATATGCATTAGTATACTGTATTGTTGTTTTTCTTTCTGGCTTACTTCACTCTGTATAATGGGCTCCAGTTTCATCCATCTCAGTAGAACCGGTTCACATGTATTTTTTTTAATGGCTGAGTAATATTCCATTGTGTATATGTACCACAGCTTCCTTATCCATTCATCTGCTGATGGACATCTAGGTTGCTTCCATGTCCTGGCTATTGTAAACAGTGCTGCGATGAACATTGGGGTACACGCGTCTCTTTCAATTCTGGTTTCCTCGGTGTATATGCCCAGCAGTGGGATTGCTGGGTCATATGGCAGTTCTATTCCCAGTTTTTTAAGGAATCTCCACACTGTTCTCCATAGTGGCTGTACTAGTTTGCATTCCCACCAACAGTGTAAGAGGGTTCCCTTTTCTCCACACCCTCTCCAGCATTGATTGCTTGTAGACTTTTGGATAGCAGCCATTCTGACTGGTGTGAAATGATACCTCATTGTGGTTTTGATTTGCATTTCTCTAATAATGAGTGATGTTGAGCATCTTTTCATGTGTTTGTTAGCCATCTGTATGTCTTCTTTGGAGAAATGTCTGTTTAGTTCTTTGGCCCATTTTTTGATTGGGTCATTTATTTTTCGGGAATTCAGCTGCAGAAGTTGCTTGTATATTTTTGAGATTAATTGTTTGTCTGTTGCTTCATTTGCTATTATTTTCTCCCATTCTGAAGGCTGTCTTTTCACCTTGTTTATAGTTTCCTTTGTTGTGCAAAAGCTTTTAATTTTAATTAGGTCCCATTTGTTTATTTTTGCTTTTATTTCCAATATTCTGGGAGGTGGGTCATGGAGGATCCTGCTGTGATTTATGTCGGAGAGTGTTTTGCCTATGTTTTCCTCTAGGAGTTTTATTGTTTCTGGTCTTACGTTTAGATCTTTAATCCATTTTGAGTTTATTTTTGTGTACGGTGTTAGGAAGTGTTCTAGTTTCATTCTTTTACAAGTGGTTGACCAGTTTTCCCAGCACCACTTGTTAAAGAGGTTGTCTTTTCTCCATTGTATATTCTTGCCTCCTTTGTCGAAGATAAGGTGTCCATAAGTGCGTGGGTTTATCTCTGGGCTTTCTATTTTGTTCCATTGATCTATATTTCTATCTTTGTGCCAGTACCATACTGTCTTGATGACTGTGGCTTTGTAGTAGAGTCTGAAGTCAGGCAGGTTGATTCCTCCAGTTCCATTCTTCTTCCTCAAGATTGCTTTGGCTATTCGAGGTTTCTTATATTTCCATACAAATTGTGAGATGATTTGTTCTAGTTCTGTGAAAAATACCATTGGTAGCTTGATAGGGATTGCATTGAATCTGTAGATTGCTTTGGGTAGAATACTCATTTTCACTATATTAATTCTTCCAATCCATGAACACGGTATATTTCTCCATCTGTTTGTGTCCTCTTTGATTTCTTTCATCAGTGTTTTATAGTTTTCTATATATAAGTCTTTTGTTTCTTTAGGTAGATATATTCCTAAGTATTTTATTCTTTTTGATGCAATGGTGAATGGTATTGTTTCCTTAATTTCTCTTTCTGTTTTCTCATTATTGGAGTATAGGAATGCAAGGGATTTCTGTGTGTTAATTTTATATCCTGCAACTTTACTATATTCATTGATCAACTCTAGTAATTTTCTAGTAGAGTCTTTAGGGTTTTCTATGTAGAGGATCATGTCATCTGCAAACAGTGAGAGTTTTACTTCTTCTTTTCCTATCTGTATTCCTTTTATTTCTTTTTCAGCTCTGATTGCTGTGGCCAAAACTTCCAAAACTATGTTGAATAGTAGTGGTGAAAGTGGGCATCCTTGCCTTGTTCCTGACTTTAGGGGAAATGCTTTCAATTTTTCACCATTGAGGATAATGTTTGCTGTGGGTTTGTCATATATAGCTTTTATTATGTTGAGATATGTTCCTTCTATTCCTGCTTTCTGGAGGGTTTTAATCATAAATGGATGCTGAATTTTGTCAAAGGCTTTTTCTGCATCTATTGAGATAACCATATGGTTTTTTTCTTTCAATTTGTTAATGTGGTGTATTACATTGATTGATTTGCGGATGTTAAAAAAACCTTGCATTCCTGGGATAAAGCCCACTTGGTCATGATGTATGATCTTTTTAATATGATGTTGGATTCTGTTTGCTAGAATTTTATTAAGGATTTTTGCATCTATGTTCATCAGTGATATTGGCCTGTAGTTTTCCTTTTTTGTGACATCTTTGTCTAGTTTTGGAATTAGGGTGATGGTGGCCTCATAGAATGAGTTTGGAAGTTTACCATCTTCTGCAATTTTCTGGAAGAGTTTGAGCAGGATAGGTGTTAGCTCTTCTCTAAATTTTTGGTAGAATTCCGCTGTGAAGCCGTCTGGTCCTGGGCTTTTGTTTGCTGGAAGATTTCTGATTACACTTTCGATTTCCGTGCTTGTGATGGGTCTGTTAAGATCTTCTATTTCTTCCTGGTTCAGTTTTGGAAAGTTATACTTTTCTAAGAATTTGTCCATTTCTTCCAAGTTGTCCATTTTATTGGCATATAGCTGTTGGTAGTAGTCTCTTATGATCCTTTGTATTTCTGTGGAATCTGTTGTGATCTCTCCATTTTCATTTCTAATTTTGTTGATCTGATTCTTCTCCCTTTGTTTCTTGATGAGTCTGGCTAATGGCTTATCTATTTTGTTTATCTTCTCGAAAAACCAGCTTTTAGTTTTGTTGATTTTTGCTATGGTCTCTTTTGTTTCTTTTGCATTTATTTCTGCCCTAATTTTTAAGATTTCTTTCCTTCTACTGACCCTGGGGTTTTTCATTTCTTCCTTCTCTAGTTGCTTTAGGTGTAGAGTTAGTTGATTTATTTGATTTTTTTCTTGTTTCTTGAGGTACGCCTGTATTGCTATGAACCTTCCCCTTAGTATTGCTTTTACAGTGTCCCATAGGTTTTGGGTTGTTGTGTTTTCATTTTCATTCGTTTCTATGCATAATTTTATTTCTTTTTTGATTTCTTCTGTGATTTGTTGGTTATTCAGAAGCGTGTTGTTTAGCCTCCATATGTTGGAACTTTTAATAGTTTTTTTCCTGTAATTGAGGTCTAATCTTACTGCATTGTGGTCAGAGAAGATGGCTGGGATGATTTCAATTTTTTTGAATTTACCAAGGCTAGATTTATGGCCCAGGATGTGATCTATCCTGGAGAAAGTTCCATGTGCACTTGAGAAAAAGGTAAAATTGATTGTTTTGGGGTGGAAACTCCTGTAAATATCAATTAAATCTAATTTGTCTATTGTATCATTTAAAGTTTGTGTTTCCTTGTTAATTTTCTGTTTAGTTGATCTATCCATATGCGTGAGTGGAGTATTAAAGTCTCCCACTATTATTGTGTTATTGTTAATTTCCCCTTTCATACTTGTTAGTATTTGCCTTATATATTGTGGTGCTCCTATGTTGGGTGCATATATATTTATGATTGTTACGTCTTCTTCTTGAATTGATCCTTTGATCTTTATGTAGTGTCCTTCTTTGTCCCTTTTCACATCCTTTATTTTAAAGTCTATTTTATCTGAAATGAGTATTGCGACTCCTGCTTTCTTTTGGTCTCCGTTTGCATGGAATATGTTTTTCCATCCTTTCACTTTCAGCCTGTGTGTGTCCCTAGTTTTGAGGTGGGTCTCTTGTAGACAGCATATATAGGGGTCTTGTTTTTGTATCCATTCAGCAACCCTTTGCCTTTTGGTTGGGGCATTCAACCCATTTACATTTAAGGTAATTATTGATAAGTATGATCCCGTTGCCATTTACTTTGTTGTTTTGAGTTCGTGTTGAAACATCCTTTCTGTGTTTCCTGTTTAGAGAAGATCCTTTAGCATTTGCTGGAGAGCTGGTTTGGTGGTGCTGAATTCCCTCAGCTCTTGCTTGTCTGTAAAGCTTTTGAATTCTCCTTCATATCTGAATGAGATCCTTGCTGGGTACAGTAATCTGGGTTGTAGATTATTCTCTTTCATTACTTTAAGTATGTCCTGCCATTCCCTTCTAGCCTGAAGGGTTTCTATTGAAAGATCAGCTGTTATCCTTATGGGGATCCCCTTGTGTGTTATTTGTTGTTTTTCCCTTGCTGCTTTTAATATTTGTTCTTTGTGTTTGATCTTTGTTAATTTGATTAATATGTGTCTTGGGGTGTTTCGCCTTGGGTTTATCCTGTTTGGAACTCTCTGGGTTTCTTGGACTTCTGTGACTATTTCTTTCCTCAATTTAGGGAAATTCTCAACTATTATCTCCTCGAGTATTTTTTCATGGCCTTTCCTTTTATCTTCTTCTTCTGGGACTCCTATGATTCGAATGTTGGGGCGTTTCATATTGTCCCAGAGGTCCCGGAGGTTTTCCTCATTTCTTTTGATTCTTTTTTCTTTTTTCCTCTCTGCTTCGTTTATTTCCATCATTCTATCTTCTACCTCACTTATCCTATCTTCTGCCTCCGTTATTCTACTGTTGGTTCCCTCCAGAGTGTCTTTTATCTCCTTTATTTCATTATTCATTCTATATTGATTCCTTTTTATTTCTTCTAAGTCCTTGATAAACATTTCTTGCATCTTCTCAATCTTTGTCTCCAGGCTATTTATCTGTAACTCCATTTTGCTTTCAAGATTTTGGATCATTTTTATTATCCTTATTCTAAATTCTTTTTCGGATAGATTCCCTATCTCCTCCTCTTTTGTTTGGCTTTGTGGGCATTTCTCATTTTCCTTTACTTGCTGAGTATTTCTCTGCCTTTTCATCTTGTTTAGATTGCTGTGTTAGGCGTGGCCCTTCTGTATTCTGGTAGTATGAAGTTCCTCTTTGTTGTGGAGGTTCCTCACTGCGGTTGGGGTTGGACAGGTGGCTTGTCAAGGTTTCCTGGTTGGGGGAGCTTGTGTCGGTGTTCTGGTGGGTGGAGCTGGATTTCTGCTCTCTTGAGTGTAATGGAGTGACCAGTATTAATTTTTGAGATGTCTATGGATTTGGTGTGCCTCTGGGCAGCCTGTATATTGATGCTCAGGTCTATGTTCCTGCGTTGCTGGAGAATTTGCGTGGTATGTCTTGCTCTGGAACTTATTATCTCTTGGGTGGAGCTTGGTTTCAGTGAATTTATGGAGGCTATTGGATGGTCTCTTATTAATTAATGTTTCCCCTGGCTTTCAGTCTTATTCTTGCAGTAGCCTCAAGACTTCTCCTTCCATACAGCCTCAATAATAAAACTTTTAGGTTAATGGTGAAAAGATTCTCCACAGTGAGGGATACCCAGAAAGGTTCACTGAGTTACATGGAGAGATGAGGTGGGGGGGGTGGGTTGTAGTGACCAGGAGGGGAAGAGGGGAATTCAAATGTGGAGAGAGCAATCTAGCCAGTAAGCACTTCCCTCTGTGCTTTCCACAGTTTGGAACCCTCAGAGTGATTCACAGAGATACATAGAGAGGGGGGAGGAAGGTAACAGAGGTGAGCATGAGTAGAAAGGGAGGAATTAAGAGGGGAGAGAGAGATCTGGGCAGTATGCTGTTCCTGAAGTGTTCTCCGGTACCCAGAACACCCTCAGAGATTCACAGAATTGGGTTGAGAAGAGAAGGAGGAGGGTGGGAGATAGAGGTTCCCTGGGGGAGAAGAAAGAGCATCAATAGGGGGAGAGAGTGATCAGGCCAGTGATCACACTCCTGAGTAAAAATGGGTCCTAAAGATTGGGTTCTTAAATGTACAAAGTTGATATCAAATATGTAAAACACAGATTAAAAATCTAGAGTAGAGGTTAGACTCTTATAAAACTTACAATCTAAAAAAAAAAAAAAAAAAAAAAAGAAAAAAGGGAACAGTGTAAAAAGAAAAAAAAACAGTAAAACAGTAAAAAAAGAAACAGTAAAAAAATGTAGAACAGGAAAAAAACATTAAAAAAAAAAAAACACAAAAGGTATAAGATATATGTATGTAGTTTGCTTCAAAAATAGGGTTTTTTTTTTTTTTTTGCAAGTTAATAGTGGGTTATGAAAATGAAAGTTAAAGGTGTAATAGAGGGCTTGAAGAAAAAGGAAAGAAGAGAAAAAAAATTTTTTTTTTTAATTAAAAAAAAAAATTTAAAAAAATTAAAAAAAATAATAATAGTAAAAAATATATATATCCCGGACTTTCTCTGGAGCTGTTGTGAGCAGTGTGGGATCTGCTCAGTTTTAGATAGATCCTTATTCCTGCTTATACTTTTCAAGATCTGTAGGTCCTTTTTAATGCAGTCGGTATTAGCTACAGGGATCTTAATCTGTTGGCCTGTCCCTTCCAAAGCACTTCCCTCTGTTTATTTGGCTTCTGTTTGGAGATCTCTTCAGTATCTAATTTCCGCCCTGCAACAAAGCGGTGGAGGTGATCTCTTTAGGTTCGCTTGTTCAATCGTGCTGTGGGGAGGAAGGAACACTGCAATTCTGGCGTGTGTGTGGTAAGCTCGCAGTGTCTCGGCCGCACTGGGTTCGCCCCCGCTCACGGCGTGTGTGCTTTCCCCGTCTACCCTGCTCAGGCTTCAGGTTACTCGGCCGGGGAGCGGGCCCTGAGCTGCGTGCACTTCCCAGGACTAAGCCGCTCAGGTTCAGGCTCCCGGTTACTCCACAAAGGCGCAGACTCGATTTTGCCCGCGGCTTATGCCGTTCCCGGTCGGAGCTGCCCAGGCGGCCAGGAGTTTGGCGAGGGCGCTGTCCCCTGTTGGGGCGGTGCGGCTTATCACCTCCCTGGTCCCCGCCTCGGTTTACGGGCGCGCCCGGCTCCGGTGTGCTTTGTGTCGGTTCTGGGGAGCTGGTCTCTGGCTGCGACCCTCCCGGCTGCTGTCGACCCTCCGGGATCTCAGGCAGTCTTTGCTTAAAAAACTGGGAGCCTGTTTGCAGTTTGGTAGGGGGTGCCCTCTCTAGAGCCGAGTTTGCCCCTTTCCGGCTCTGGCGGGCCCCGCCTGCCCGCTGTGTCCGGCGGGGGATGGCGCGGTCCGCAGCCGGCTAGCTCTCCTCTGGTATCGCTCAGTCCTTTGTTCTGTGAGCGGGCCGGCAGTGCCTTAGAGTTGGGCTTTTCGCGGGATAGTTCTCTCTCTCGCTGTCCCACAGTTTAGGTTACTATCTCACGTTAGCTCCCTCAGATTGCCCTCGGGGCACTCGGGCCCGGTCCTTAACCTAGGCAATGCCGCCCGCTCCTCTCCGTTCAGCCCCCACTTGCTGGTGGCGGATGATGCGAGCGTCTGGGGTTCTTTGCTGGGAGTTGCTTTAGGCACGTAATCTGTCGATTTTATTTATTTTTTCCTCCCAGTTACGTTGCCCTCCGAGATAAAAAATCCTCCCCCACACCCGCCGGTGAGAGGGTTTCCTGGTGCTTGGAAATTCCTCCTCTTTTACGACTCCCTCCCCGGGACGGGTCTCCGTCCCTAACTCTTTTGTCTCTCTTTTTATCTTTTATAATTTCTCCTACCTCTTTTGAAGATAATGCGCAGTTTTTGTGAAAGCCTGACGTCCTCAGCCAGCCTTCAGAAGTAGTTTTGTGAAGTTTGGTCAGCGTTCAGATGTTCTTTCGATAAATTTGTGGAGGAGAGAGTGGTCTCCCCGTCCTATTCCTCCGCCATCCCACTGCTTTCTTATTTTGTCTCATTTATTCTTCAGATGAGGCCATCAGATCTTGAAACTGACCTTTTCTAAGGCATGTAACTTTCCTTGGGTTGACTTTTTTTATTCAAATAATACGGTGTCAGTGGATGTGAATTCTGGATTTTTCACTCCTAAGTTTTGTGCACCAGTTAAATATAAATTTTCAAATATTGATCTTGAATCTTGGCATTTAATTTGATATGCGTTGCAATTATCAGTACCCAATTAAATAAACATAGATTGTCCCGTCTAGCTAGATGGGGAAAACACCTTTTGGGAGTGTACACACATGTATGTGCTCACGTGTCTCTAAAGCCAAAGAGCAACTTAGTTCAGTCTCTAGTCTTGTTGTTTAGTATATTGGCTTAATCATCTGCTTATTTGAGCCTTTCTTCTGTTTTAAAAAAGGAGGAGAGCCCTTAAGTGAAATGTAAGCTAAACCAGGATTGTAATTTTAACACTGCATCATGTCAAAAAAATATAAAGGGGCGTTTAAGAAGCATATTCAGTAACGTGTTCTTTGCCAGGAAACAGGGACTCATCAGCCAGTTGCCCGCCTTGACTGTGACATCCACAGTGACTCAGACACACCACCCAGGTAAATGTTTAGACGGGTTACGAGTGTGCAGAACCGAGGCAGGGCAGCGCAAGGGCTGTTGCAGCTCGGGCGTCGGCCATCCCTACGCGCGGCCCTGCATCCTGTCTGGTACACCAAGCACTGCCATCATCCATTTCTTGCAGGGTTTTTCGAAATTGTACGGCCTGGAGAGAAATTGTTGAGGAAGGCCAGCTGGCTCAGGGCAGCTCGTCCTCCCGTGTGACACCCAGAGGCCGATGGAGGCTGTGGCTGGTTGTCATTAGCGCCCGGAACCTTTTTCATCTTCAGAGCCCCTTGCAGGTGTTCATTAACCATCCTCTCTCCCACGAGGCAGCAAACAGGTTTTATTAGTCCCACTTTTACAGTGGGGGAAGCCAAAGCAGAGAGGTTCCCGGACTTGCCTGGGGCCAGAGGGCCGAGCTCCTGGGTTTTCTGAGTCGCGACTCCAGGCCCACAGCTCTCCGATGCGCGCAGCGCTGCCCTCGCAGCCCCTTTGTCACAGAGACCTAGCAGCGCGGTGCTGTCTGCTCTCGCTGTCTCGCAGGGGTGCTGAGTGCTGTGTGGCTGGAGCCAGGTTAGCTGATCTTATGGTGTCATCTAGAAAAGCAAGAGATGCAGATTCTGGGTCTTGAAGGTAAGGGCCGTGCCTTGGCAGTTTGTGGGTATGGATGAAATTAACTGAGTGGAGACTTAAAGCGCACCCGCTTGCCCTTAGCGTAACCTGGAAGCTCCTGTTGCAGAAACACGGTCTCCGGGACTGCTTTCCACTTGGTCCAAGGACCTTGCACGTCCCAAGAGATTTACGTCAAAGCTGTGTTTTCACCATAGCTAACAAGAGTATTTCAATGCTGAACATAAACTTACTACTGGTAAGATTCCTCATGAGTGATGTTAGAATTTAGAACAAAGTAAGATATATTGTTCTGTTGTAATAGAATTTGGAGCTTTGGGGCGGTAGGGAGGAGAGACAATTCGTTATCTGAAAACTGGCTGTTTTAGTACAAGCGTTTGTCCAAGGGGAAACAGTAGAAAAGACAACCGCTTTTGGATGATGTATACAATTGAGAGGGTGTTTACATTTTAAAAATAGTTCTTTAAAAGCCAGTGAAGTCATTTCCCCGATTTTCATAAAGCTCCGAGATGTTTCCTTCCTCATTCTTTGCTCCGAGAACTCTGGGCACGTGCTCTTGTTAGAGTCAGCGCTGGCAGTATAGCAGCGCTGCGGCCTTCACTGTGCCAGATAAGGTTAAAATTAAGACCCCCAATTTTTAGTCCACCAGGTTTGTTTTGATGGGAAGGAAAACTTCATGGAATACAGAGAACAAAATTTAGTTGTGACCTTCTGCCTTCTGGCCCCCTAAAGCTTTGTCTCCTTCCCTCAACAAATCTTTATAAATCACCACCCTGGTGGTCGGCACTGTGCTGGGCGCTGAAGGTGCACGTCTGGGCGCCTTCAAGTTGGCACCAGGGAGGAGAGAGTGGTCTGGCCGGGTGGGGCGGGGGCGGGGAGGCCTCACCAAAGTCATCCTGGATAAGCTCACTGGTGGTCCCCAGGGGCTGGCGGGGACCAGGGGTGACTCATTCAGCACATCAGGGAGTGTATTATGATGGGTATGGTGAGAGAAACGCTGGCAAAGGGTTTTTGTCAAGTAAGTGAGATCTCTTTGTGGACCAGAAGTGGAGACCATCAGGGAGCTGGGAGTGAGAGGACTCAGCTGCAGACCATGGTTGTCGCGCAGGAAGGGAGGGCCCTGGTTACTTCCACAGTGGACCTCAGACAGGCGAGAAACCGATGCCTTTGGTAGGGAGATGCCCAGCTTGTCACTCTGTGTGTGTGTGTGTGTGTGTGTACATGCTGTAAACATATTCCTATTCAAAAAGTAAAAGGAGATAAAGCATTAAAGTGGAGGGCACGTGTGGCTACTCATCTTTCTGTGCTCCTGTGCTGTGCTCCCAGCTAACTAGCTGGAACACAGTGTAGAAAGGCCACCGCCACGGACTTGGGTTTGAGACGTGACCAGAGGTTCGCTTGGCCAGCCCTGGCCCAGCCCGTTTACGTCCACGACCTCACTGCGGAGCCCAGGATGCAGGAAGGCTCTCAGTCACCTCCACTTCCTAACCAGGGCCTCACTCACACTGCACGGTTCTGGTTGAACTGACCTTTCCCCGTTGCATTTCACTTCGTCGCATGAACCGGTTTTGCTGTATTTCAGGTGTTGTCACGATGCACTTTTCCTTCCTTGCATGTGAGTGGTAAGGCTGTCAAAGCCAGATCTGCTGGAAACCCAAATTGCAGCATCGTCTTCAGCAGAGAGAGTTTTCAGAAATTTCCAGGGCAGGAGGGGGAATTTAAGAAGGATGTTGGAGAAGATGAGGCCGAATGGCTTTGGGCCTTCTGGTGGCACAAGAGGGGAGCCCTCTGCAGAAAACTGAGGGGGAGCGTGGTGACCTGGCAGAGGGAAGAAAGGGTCAAGGGCGAGAGGGAGCTGACGGGGTGAGTGAGGTGTGGGCAGCCTCCAGGGAGCAGTCCACGGTGGTCACTGTGATCACGATCCCTTAGTGTAGACATGCTTTACACTCTTCCCCAGTCTCTGGGTTCTCTTTTCACTTTCTTGATGCTATGGTTTGCCGCAGAAGAGTTTTTAATTTGGATGCAATCCAGTTTATCTAATTTGTCTCTTGTTGCTTTTGATTTTTGGTGTCATTTCTAAGAAATCATTGCCTAATCCAGAGATTTGCTCCTGTGTTTCCTTCGAAAAGTTGTACCACCTTAGTTCTTTCAGTTGGTCTTTGATCCACTTTGAGTTCATTTTTGTGCATGCTGTTAGGTGAGGGTCCGCCTTCGTTCTCCTGCATGTGGCTGGCTATCCAGTTTTCCCAGCGCCATTTATTGAAAGGGCCGTTCTTTTCCCACTGAATGGACTTGGCACGCTTGTGGAAAATCAGTGGACCGTAAATGTGAGGGTTTCTTTCTGGACTCTATTCCCTTCCATTGGTCTATATGTCTGTACCAGAGTCTTGATTCCTGTAGCTCTGTTGGAAGTTTTAAAATCAGGAAATGGAAGTCCTCCAGCTTTGTTCTTCTTTTTCCAAACTGTTTTGTATTCTGGGTTCCTTGCATTTCCATGTAGGTTTTAGAGCCAGTCTGTCGCCTCTCCTGGCCTCTCTCAGTAGTCTTGTCTGGGCGAGCGTTGGTTAGGTCAGGACAGTGCCCTCCACACTCTGCCTGGAAGCTCCTCTGACGGGGAGAAACCTGCTTTTGTTGGGAGTCTGGGGCCATGTCCTATTCTGGTCTAGTTCAGTTTGGCTCAGTTCAGTCGCTCAGTCGTGTCTGACTCTTTGCGACCCCATGGACTGCAGCACGCCAGGCCTCCCTGTCCACCACCAACTCCCGGAGTTTACCCAAACTCATGTCCATTGCGTTGGCGATGCCATCCAACCATGTCATTCATCCTCTGTCGTCCCCCTCTCCTCCCGCCCTCAGTCTTTCCCAGCATCAGGGTCTTTTCTAACGAGTTGGTTCTGGTCTAGTAAGAACCCCCAAAATGTTTGTCTCTGAAGTCGGGTTTTGTCACAGAAAGCTACTTGAATTTTGTATTCTGTTTATAATTATCATAGTTTAATATAAAGATGTTTGACATGATTCTGATTGCTTTTTAAAACGGATATTCCAGGAAGTGTGTCGTGTTTATCCTGTGGCCTTGTGCACCCCCCACCCACTCCCTCCTCACGCTCAGATCACACGCCCCAGTTGAAAAGCCGAGTTGCAGGAAACCTGCCCAGTAGAGCTTTTGTGTTTGTAAAGGTTGTTTCTCTGACCGCCTGCTTCTTGATCACCTCTGCAGACCCCAGGCTGGCCTCCGTCCCCCTGGGTGGGGCTTCCTGATTGTCAGTGTGTTGATGTCTCCTCGAGGCTGCCGCCTTGAGGCAGGTTTAGACCTTGTCGGTCTTGGCCATCAAACAAATTCCTACAGGGTGCAATCCATTCCATTCCCCAAGTTATCTTTTCTTGGAAGGTCAAGTTCTCGGCCAGGAGCACCCTCCTTAGTGTATCTAGATTCAGATGTACTGACGGTGACAGCCGGGAATAGTCATTTCCAGATGCCCGTGCTGCTCTGTGACCAGGCTTCTGCTTGTCCAGGCAGAGATAAAGGTGATATAGTGTGGAGTTTTCACACAGCTAAATTAATTCAATTTACAAGCCTATCCTTTTTTCTAAGATTGTCCTTTTTGGTATTAAAGTGTCTTTTATGATTTTTTTAAGAATGTTCCTATTTGTCAGTTAGGGTGGTAAGCCAATGTCAGTCTTTAAGATTCCTTGTGAAATTTTATTAATCTGCAAAATCCAAACTTCAGAACATCGCTTTAAGCCACAAATCTCCGATTTATGCCTTGTTTACATTCGGAATTACCACATAATATTTCAGACAATTTATGCCCATTTTTTTATTTCCTTTATATTTCCAGAATAGGCAAATCCACGGAGACAGAAAGCAGGTTAGTGGTGGCCAGGGGCTGGGGGAGGGTGTTCTTCTAGGGTGATGAAGAAGTCTTGAAACCAGAGAGGGGTGATTGCACAACGCTGTGAATGCACTAAATGCCACTGAACTATGCACTTAAAAATTGTTAATTGTAGGTTATGTGAATTTCTTCTCAGTTTTTTTTAAAGTCGTTTTATTCAATGTTGTAATTATATATGAGCCGGAAGGTGGGAGGGGGGGTGTGTCGGGGTTATATGAATCCAGGTGAGCACAGGATATGTGCTTACACACGCCGGTATATATTATTAATTTGTGTCTCTAAGCATTATCATTAGAAGCTAACCAGATCGACAGACTTTCTGCGTTGGGACAGCAAAAAAGTTGGTTTTAAGACTCCACTGAAACTCAAAGATATTCTTTAGTCTCACCTCACAATGTACATCCACCAGCTTTTTACAACCTTTCACCCTTGAAAGTTGAAGTTTCGGACTCGCCATCAGGAGAAATCGGAATAAAGTTTCTGCTGCTGCTCTGTCAGTGGCTGTGTCCTGGCGTTTTCTGGGACACCGGCCACCAGGCTGGAGCCGGTCCGTGACGTTCTGTCCTGTAGCCCTTGAAAGGGGAACGCGAACTGTGTCCTCCCTGGCCCCCAAAAAAGAATGGAGAGAAAAGATCCTACATTATTTTTAAGTGAAGAACCCTTGTTATAAATTCTGAGCACAGCATTGTTGTTTTTAGACTTTCTTTCCTTGCTGCTTCCAGAAGGAAACCCACAGAAAGCCCGCAGAGGCGCTGGGTTAGGGCCACACCGGACTTGGGGTTCTGGGGCGACGGGAACACTCACCACCGTTCAGGTTCCTTGGTTTCCTGAGGTAACAGAGCTTCAGGATCTCTTAAAATCATCCATAACGGTGGATTTTTTTTTTTTTTTTTAGAAAGGTGATTTTTTTCCTCTTAACTTTGACTTTATGTTTGTAACTGGGTTGAGTCTTGGCAGTGTTTACATGGGTTTCCGTGCCTCGAGCCTGCTCACAGCGGGGCCGTCCCGAGCGCACGGGTCTTGGCGGGAGGGGCCCAGACACGGCTCCACAGCGGCCCACCCCCGTCGCCCTCCGTCCATGCCTTCCGACTGCGTTTCCTCACAGGCTGCTGGCAGTTCAGGCCCACCTTGTTGTTGCATGGTTCTTGTCAATATCGGTTTCTGCTTTGTGGCGTTGAAATTTTACTGGAAACTGAACACTGGTTTGGCGTCCATAGTGACAAAAAAAAAAAGAGAAGTTTCTGAAGTCATTTCTATTTTGTCCTCAGCTGCCACAGCTGATTGCTCAGCATTCTTGTCTGTTAAGAGCCAGAACCGAAATTAGGGCACGCAGGGTATCATCTGAATCTCACATTCTGTATCATTTCGTAAAAAGAGTTCCACTTTTGTAAAGAAAACACCTGCTTCGTCCAGGCCTGCCGTCGAGGCAGGCAGCCTCCGCGCCCTGACTCGGTGGACGCCTGCAGTGTGAGCCCTCACAGCGCCCCGCCTCTGCCACTTGCTCTCCGAGGCTCAACTGGCTGTTGTCCACAGGAGACAGGCATCATCTCAACCCGTTAATTCGGGTTCCTGTCGCCGGTTCACATTTGTAGCCCCTCTAACATATTACATCAGTGAAATCTTCATTTATCCCAAGTGCAATCGCAGAGGATTTATGAGCTCCCTCGGATCCTGAGACCAGCGTATCACTCGTAAGGATGATCCACCTCAGAACTGTAAACAGATTCTCAGTTGTGGCTTTGGAGAGTCTGTCCTGATTCAATCCTACTTTGAGGCTAACAACCACTGAGGGTTCGCCCAGACCTGCGTAAGTCAGAGCAGCCAAAAATTCCCCAGAGCTGTCCAGGGCCCCTGGGCTCAGAACGGACCGCGGCGCGGGCTCTATATTGTGCTAGGCGTCGTGAAATGGGTCTCCTCTAGCAAAGGTATTTAGGTAAAGGTTAGTATGCCTCTTATGGTGTCCAAAGAGACACATGATTTCTATCAAGCTGGGTCAAATTATAGCTCCTGTGTCAGGTCCTTGAGTTGAAAGGCATGAATGGGCTTTCAAGTTCAGAAACCAGGGAACACAAAAATAAGCAAGAGGGCCTGCCCTCAGGGGGTCCGTGGGCTGGGGGTGACTGGAAGAGGAGTCCGCATCTGTGGAGAAGGTTGAAGGAATGCCGCCGTGGGGATGCAGGGGGAGAGGACAAAGGGATGCTCAGTGAGGTACCAAGGGGTCGTCTGCCCGCCAGCTGGACTTGCAGCAGTCGGGATGGGATGAGGGCGTGGGGTACCTGGCAGAGGGAACTACAGGAAGGCGAAGACGTGCTGGGGTGCCCGTGAGGGGATAGGGGTAGGGCCCAGGCCCTGTTGGAGCCTTCTTGTAAATGTGTTCGTCCAGCACACGTTTCTGAGCACTTTTGTGTCACACCTGTCACACCAGGTGAAGGATGTAAACAGTCTAGGTGCTAGACCTGAAAGCACTGCGCTTGGCAGGAGTGGCAGCCATGCCGGGTACAAGCAGCGTGCAGGAAGCGGGTCTGTTTTGCTTTTTACACACTGGGGTAGCCCAAGGTGCTTCCAGATATGATTGGCGCACACCGCTGGTGGCACAAGAGACAGTTTTAAGCACCAAAGCCTTGCTCAGCTTTGGTGATTTGTCTTGTTTTACAACAAATGAAATATGAGCCTTCTCGTTGGTGTTTATGGTAGCTTAATGTATAAGATGTGCTTGCATACTTACATAGGACATTTTATTATTTTAGCTCCTTCCAAAAAAGAACAATGAGGCCTAAAGTATTAGAATATATACAACAGTATATTAAAGAAAAAATTGTATTAGAAACCAGTTTGGAGGACCAGTTCAACCTTTGAATCGAGCCGTTTAGCACAGTTTCAGAAAAAAAATTCATGCTACTAATGGTCCAATGGACGTAGCATCTTTTTAAGCTGGCTTTTAGTTTATAACACTAAAACAGTTGCAAAATGCACAAAAGAAGGTGCTTACCTTCCTGTTTGATTTGTGAGGTGGGACATACCCACCTTATTATAGTTTATTCCTTAAATAAGTAGAAGAATTTATCTGTTATCTACACTGATTAAAGCTGAATTTAATTTGTCTGAAGACATTCTTATTTTGGCAGCAATACTATGACGTAGATTTGAAGGCAAAACCTAAAAGAACTAATTGATTGCCTGGGGTTGATGGAGAGATTCTGACACAGGGTTCCTAAACAGTCTTATATTTATAGAACCAGAGACTGGCAGAGGGTCAGCAGAAGCTGAGAGCAATTGTTGCCTCAGTGAGAGAAACAGAACGTACAAGACGGGTTGAATGATCTTGCCTCTCATTCAGGACTCCAAAGTATGCCCTCTGCTGGGTAGTAAGAGTCGACCAAGAAAAGCATGAACTTGGTGGAAGAAGAGTTTTGTTTTGCTCTTTACACGCTGGGGTAACCCAAGGTGCTTCCGGAAACGGTCGGCAATGCTGCTGGTAGCATGAGAGATGGTTGTAAGTGGTTCAGAATTGAACCTTATTTTAAACATTATATGGGCTTCCCTTGGGGCTCAGCTGGTAAAGAATCCACCTGCAATGCGGGAGACCTGGATTCGATCCCTAATTTGGGAAGATCCCCTGGAGAAGGGAAAGGCTACCCACTCCAGTATTCTGGCCTGGAGAACTCCATGGACTGTACAGTCCATGGGGTCGCAAACAGTCAGACACGGCTGAGTGACTTTCACTTTAAGCATTATATATTGGTGAATATAAAAGTATGTAAGTAGCGTGTCAAATCCACAATTTCTTAGATTATTGTTGCTTAGGACAAGGCCTAGTAAAAAGTGTGTCCACTTAAATAAAAACACCAAGTAAGCAGTAGCATGTCTGTGCACAAATGTGGCCGAAATTGAGGTGTTTGGGGTTGCCTGAAGCACAGAAGGCAGGAGGAGAAGAGGACAACAGAGGGTGAGATGGTTGGATGGCATCACCGACTCAATGGACATGAGTTTGAGCAAGCTCCAGGAGCCAGTGAAGGACAGGGATGCCTGGCGTGCTGTAGTCCGTGGGGTCACAAAGAGTTGGACACGACTGAGCAACTGAACTGAACTGAACTGAAGCATGGAAACCCTGGGATAGGCCTGCTGAGTTCATCCCCAGAAGACTGTTCCAAAGAGCCCCCTAGTCTCCTGTCTGCTTCCAAGCACAGGAGCCCTGGTGGCGCTGGACTTGGAGACAGGGGTCTGGGCTCCAGTAGCCCTCAGGGGAGGGCCGAGCTCACAGCTGTCCGGCCACCTGCCGCCACACTCTGGCCTTCCATGCTGTCTCCCTCCCCCTCCTCACCTCACCCTCAGCGCCCCTTCGCGCCCTCATTCACTGGGTGATTTCTCTGTGTCTCTCTATGCTTGGTGGTATAGCGCAAGTGAGTCACTCAACCTGCTGAGTAACTGTTTCCTCATCTGTACATTGGGAATGATAACCCTCTCCCTCAAGGGGTAGTTGTGGGTTCTACTCTCTGTGAGACGAGAGTGTGAGCCCCAGCAGAGTATGGAATGTGCTAAAGCCAGGCATGTTGGCAGCCACTGGGATCAGATCTGCCCGGTTCTTCCGTTGTTTCCAAATTCAGACCCCCAGCTAGTGAAAGCGGAGTACTGGTACTTCAGTTTTCAGGAGAGAAGGTTTGGCTTGGCCAGAACCTCGCGCTGGGCTCACGTTGTCTGCTGTCGGCCCAGGCTGCCGGGGAGCGGGGGACGGGGCGTGAGAGAAACCCGCCGCCCGGGTCTGCCCCTCGGGCCGACCCTGGGACTGCTCTGGCGTCCTCACTGGCCTGAGAGGTGCTCAGCCCCACTGATGCCTGGGTGTCCCGGCCGGTCTGCCATGACCAGAGCAGATGCTTTAACACGGGGTTACTTGGGGTCAGCGGGGAGATCCCTCAACTCTCAGAGTTTGGCACAAATTGCCGCAGGATCGGTAAGTTGCCTACAACATCTAATTGTGTAGTGTGATGGTTCTTTAGAAACTACCACCAAGGGTGACTGGTCTTGATTTTGCATTCACTTCTGGCCGTGATCATCTCGCCCAAGAGACTCCTCCCCTGCTTTTGTTCATTTGGTTTCTTCTGAGAGGACACTGTGCGGTGGGGCAAGAGCACCTGGGTTTGAGTTCGTCTCTCCCGGCCAGCCATCGGGGCAAGGAGGGTGCCGAACAGATGCCTCATCGACTTGTCCTAGGGATCAGGCAGCATGATGTGTATCAGTACACTGCTGGAAACATCAGAGCACTCACTGTAAATGTCTTTTACATTTTCTCTCTAATGAGCCTCAGAGTGCTTTGGTTTGGGCTTCCCATCTTCACTGAATCCAAAGTGGTCTGTTCCTCTGACCAAGTCTGGTGCGGCCCTGGCAGTTCTATCACAGACCAAGGGTCACCTTGTGAGTCTGGTCGGAGTGCAGTGGCTGACGTGCCCCTCGAAGCCTGTCTCTGGGACGAGAGAGCCCTGTCTCTGTCTGACCCGCCTCGTTTTCTGCGCTGAGGCCCTGGAGGCTCTGTGTGAGGTTAGAGGCGGTGGCCGTGAGACTGAGGCCAGTTTCAGGAGGAAGTGGTCTTTTCAATCTGGGCCAAAAATAGTCTTCTCAGAAAAAGGAGAGGAAGAAAAAGTGTGACATTAAGTGATCCCTTGATTAGCAACTAAGTGTGGCTGGTAACGTCCCACAGGCCGCCAGTAATTGACCTGAGAAAGCATTTCCCTCTCAAGGTCAGGGGGTGATTCCAGGGGAAATTCTCTTCCCACACCTAGCGTCTTGTAGGTAAAACCTCAGCATCGTTGCCAATCTTGACACCCAAGTCTCTTAAACCACGAGGTCATGTGATGCTTGCTTAATGTCCACGGGCTGTCAAGTTGCTTGGGGGCGTTTGTAGAAAGGGTTTCCGTGGTAAGATACCAATTTGGTCTTATCGGGAATCTGATTGGAGATGAGAATGGTGACTCTTTATTATAACCTGGGAGGAATCAGAAATAAACCCTCTAATTGACTACAACTACCCTGTCCTCTCCCAAGATGACTCTTCCAAAAACCTATGAGAAAAAGTCCTTGAATTTTGGAAAATCACTTTCTTAAATACAGCTCACTAGTGAGCATGTGATGATAAAAAAAAAAGCCTCAGAGGAAGGTTAGAAGGTCTGGCAGGGCCTTCTGTTCTGCTTCTCTTTCCTCCCAGTTTCCTGAAGAAGCCTTCTCCTTGAGGGGTCCCTTCACAGCGCACTCACAGCGAGGGCGGAGGCGCCTCTGTCTCTAGTCTCTGACTGACGGCCCGGAACCATTCGGTGTGAGGCGCGGCTGTCTGAGGCAGCCTGTCTGGCAGACGCCAGAGCAGCGATGTTCTGTGGGGAGAAGAGGGTTGTGGGGTTGGGGTGCCTGAGAGGCGGGCCTGGGCTGAGAGCTGGTGGGTGAAATCCCACCTGATAGCTGAGGCGCTGTGTGCCCCCATGGCTGCCAGCGTGGGGCACGTTTCGCAGTCCGCTGAGCATCTGAGAGAATCAGTAGAAGGAAAAGTGGACGGTTTGGATCTTTAGTTGGCCGGTAGTGTTATTAGATGAGACCGGGACTGAAGGCAAAATCCCAGACATCTGATGATTTGTTGAAAGGGTTCCTTTGTTCGGGCCACCCTCTCATCTAGGACAGGAGCTAACGGGGAACTTGGCCCACGTCAGAGTTACTTATATTAGGCACCGCTGATTTTAATTCACAGATTTTTTTTGAGGCGTTTTTAAGATTCTGGAAATAATGTTTTTGTTAACGTTTTGTTAAGGTTTACAGGGACTGAGGGACAGTCATGGTCTTGATCTTGACCAGGAGCAGCAAGGCCACACTTCTTCCCGTAAGAAACAGGCAGCACGTGGGGACCAGCCTGGGAGGTTAGAAAGGGCTCCTGGCCACTGGATGGGACCAGTGTGGCCAGAACTGTCCCCTGCAGAGGCTCTGAAGCCTCACTGCCTAGACTCAGATGCCAGCCCTGTCACTTCTGAGCTTTGTCACCTTAACCTCTGTGTGGATCTGTTTCTCTGTGTAACTCTATTCCTCTGCTTAGAAGAGTTAAAATAAGGCCTGGCACATAATAAGTACTCAGGGATAGTGAGCTATTGAAGTCTTTAAAAGAATTAAAAGTGAAGATGTCCTTGCTATTCAGTCGCTCAGTGGAATAGCAACTTTGTGACTCCGTCAACTGCAGCACGCCAGGCTCTGCTGTCCTTCACTATCTCCCAGAGTTTGCTCAAATTCATGTCTGTTGAGTCAATGATGCTAACTAACCATCTCATCCTCTGCCACCCTCTTCTCCTTCTGCCTTCAATCTTTCCCAGAATTAGTCTTTTCCAATGAGTCAGCTCTTTGCCTCAGATGGCCAAAGTATTGGAGCTTCAACTTCATCAGCAGTCCTTCCAATGAACCTTCAGGGTTGATTTCCTTTAGGATGGACTGGTTTGATCTCCTTGCAGTCCAAAGGACTCTGAAGAGTCTTCTCCAACACCACAGTTCAAAAGCATCAATTCTTTGGGGCTCAGCCTTCCTTATGGTCCAACTCTCACATCCATACATGACTACTGGGAAAAGCATAGCTTTGACTATATGCACTTTTGTCTGCAAAGTGATATCTCTGCTTTTTAATATGCTGTCTAGTTTTGTCATTTGATTTCATAACTGCAGTCACCATCTGCAGTGATTTTAGAGCCCAGGAAGAGGAAATCTGTCACTGCTGGACAGATTCTATTTGCCATGAAGTAATAGGGCTGGATGCCATGATCTTAGTTTTTTTAATATTTAGTTTTAAGCTAGCTCTTTAACTCTGCAGCCATGAAACCAGAAGACGACTGCTTCTTGGCAGGAAAAAGCGATGACAAACCTAGACAGTGTGTTGAAAAGCAGAGACGTTACTCTGCCAACAAAGGTCCATACAGTCAAGGCTATAGTCTTCCCAGTGGTCACATACGGTTGTGAACACCAGACTGTAAAGAAGGCAGGACACCAAAGAATTGATGCCTTCAAACCGTGGTGCTGGAGGAGACTCCTGAGAGTCCCTTGGACAGCACGGAGATCAAACCAGTCAATCTTAAGGGAGATCAACCCTGAATACGCATTGGAAGGACTGATGCTGAAGCTGAAGCTCCAGTATTTTGGTCATCTAATTCGAACAGCTGACTCATTGAAAAAGTCCCTGATGCTGGGAAAGTTTAAGGGCAGAAGGAGAAGACAGCGTCAGAGAATGAGATAGATGGCTGGACGGCATCACTGATGCAATGGACATGAACTTGAACAAACTTCGAGAGATGGTGAGGGACAGGGAGGCCTAGCGTGCTGCAGTCCATTGGGTCGCAAACAGTCAGAAAAAAATGAGTGACTGAACAATAACTACTACTAGTTTTCCTTCCAAGGAGCAAACATCTTTTAATTTCATGGCTGCAGTCATGGTCCATAGTGATTTTAGAGCCCAAGAAAATAAAATCTGTCACTCCTCCCACTTTTTCACCTTCTATTTGCCATGAAGTGATGGGACCGTATGCCATGATTTTAGTTTTTTCAATGTTGAGTTTTAAGCCAGCCTTTTCACTCTCTTCTTTCACCCTCATCAAGAAGCTCTTTAGTTCCTCTTTGCTTTCTGCCACTAGGGTGGTATCATCTGCATATCTGAGGTTGTTGATATTTCACCTGGCAATCTAGATTCCAGCTTACGATTTATTCAGCCTGGCATTTCATATGGTGTATTATGCACAGAAGTTAAATAAGCAAGTAAACAATATACAGCCTTGTCATACTCCTTTCCCACCTTTGAACCAGTCCGTTGTTCCTTGTCTTGTTCTAACTGTTGCTTCTTGACCTGCATACAGGTTTCTCAGGAGACAGGTAAGATGTTCTGTTATTCCCATCTCTTTAAGAATTTTCCACAGTTAGTTGTGATCCACACAGTCAAAGGATTTAGCGTAGTCAGTGAAGCAGAAGTACATGTTTTTCTGAAATACTCTTGCTTTCTCTATGATCCAGTGAACGTTGGCAGTTTGATCTCTGGCTCCTCTGCCTTTTCTAAACCCAGCTTGTACATCTGGAAGTTCTCGGTTCGTGTACTGCTGAGGTCTAGCTTGAAGAATTCTGAGCGTTACTTTGGTAGCGTGTGAGACGAGTGCATTGGTGCGGTAGTTTGAACATTCTTTGGCATTGCCCTTCTTTGGGACTAGAATGAAAACTGACCTTTTCTAGTCCTGTGACCACTGCTGAGTTTTCCAAATTTGCTGGCATACTGAACACAGCACTTTAACGGCATCATCTCTTAGAATTTGAAATAGCTCAGCTGGAATTCCATCACCTCCACTAGCTTTGTTCGTAATGATGCTTCCTAAGGACCACTTGACTTCACACTCCAGGATGTGAAGTGAAGACAGTGTGGAAAACTAGCAAAATAAAATACAATAGGAAACTAAATTTTCAAAATTGTTTAAGGAAATTCTTCAGTCCCCAAGCAAAAATAAACAAGATTAGACCTCCAGCAAAAAAAAAATAGAATAAAATCTGAAATTCTGTACGCAGTTGAGGCGAGGAAGCTAGACGGGGTTTCAGCTGAGCTGCAGGCAGAGAGCTGGGGCTGGAAGTCCCCAGACCTGCCGGCAGAGAGAGAGTGGCCACCGGACCTGACCACTGCCACAGGAGAGGGGCCTCCCTTCTGGGCTCCTGACCTGCCAGCTTGAGACCAGAATCGCTGCTGCTGCTTCAGATCACACACTCATTTACAGCCAGTTTTATCACTGCTGTAAGCAAGTTGTTCTGTTATTTCGGAAAGTTATATTTCAAGGATTTTATCTCAAGGGTTTGAAGGTAGTTCTTTTTCAAAATGCTATTTAAACTGAGTAAATTGATTTAAATATACTATTTCAGCGTTAAATGTCTGGCTGGGGTAATTCATGTTGACTGGTGGTCGGCCGTGTGCAAAAAGCTTTCACATCTAGGTTCAAGCCCTTGGTTTCGTATGTATTCCTCCCTATGGTGCCCACCTATGAGTTACTGTTTCTAGAGACCTGCTGTAGTTTCATCTCCCTGCTCTGGAAACTGCTGCCGGCACCCCAGTCTCTGAGAGCAGCGGTCTCGCACAGTCTCGTTGAGCCGGAAAGAACCCTAGTTTTTAGATGCAGAAACCGCGGCCCAGAAACGTCAAGCGACTGGCCACCACGGGGAACGGCGGCGTCTCCTGCCACCTGGTCTACCTCTGCCTTCCAGTTCATCTTGTCCCCTGCCCCGGGTAAGCTTCAGGCAGCAGGCTCACACCCCAGAAAACCCAGCTCCACCATCATCCCTTATAAACCTTTCAAGGATCTTTTCCCATCCAAATCCGGTTACACCACAAATTGATAGTCCAAAATGTCCATGAACTCATCAGAGAGATGGGCTCCTCCGTGACCCAGCGGGCACACGGGTCATAATTGGATTTGGGGTCCATTCAGCCCCTCTCGGCCAGCAGTTAAGTAGCTGCCCTCGCACCACGCCGTTCCAGGGACCAGGGCCGCCGAGCGCAGCCTCGGTGCCCTGCTCACCAGAGCACCCACGTAATTGTGTTATGCACAGCCAGACGCCGAGAGCCTGAGAGTCGGCCTTTGTTAGGTGCCGGGCTCGCTGCTGAGTGCAGGGCATTGGCGGCCTGCTCGGAAATGCCTGGAGAGGATGAAAAACGTTGCTTCCATAGCAGACATTTTCTGAGGATAGGAGCATGAACAGGATGGAGTAATAGAAGCTAACAAGCCAGCCACTGCATCTGATTAACGGGAGACAGAAACAAGCACCCTGTCTTGAGGGCGTGGTCTGTTTCAGACTTCACTGCAGCACGTCGCATCTGTGCACAGCCCCCACTCCCCACTGCTTAGGTACCCAGTTGAGGAAACCGAGGCCCACAGGGATCCAGCCTTCTGCCCAAGGTCACGTAAGTTAGTAACAGGTGGTGCTGAAATTCCAACCCACGTGTTCTCCCTTTCCACCCTGGTTCTCAGCACGGCTCGTCCTCCCCGTGAGGCTGTGCCTGTCCTGTCCCCAGACATGGAGATCGCAGCTGCCTGCTCGATTCCGGCCCCGCCCATGGCCCTTGGCACTGCCTACAGCTCTGCCCCTCGCCATGCCCACGGATGGAGCGGGCTCCTCTTCCCAGGTCCAGGAGCAGCTCGTGTGGGAGCCAAGCGGAGCCCCTGTTAGACCAACAGGCTCTCCCTGTCACCAGACCCTGCACGTCAGGAAATCAGGGACCAAGGAGAAGCATCGTCTCGGCCTGCCCTGTAGGTTGGGGCCAACTAGGTAGTTAAGGAGCAGCTGAGTGTCTTTCAGCACACACCGGAACACAGTGTTTCCTGTTTTAACTAATAATAAAAACACCGGCTACTGAGGTGGATGTTTTTCTCCAAGGGCAAATGAACCTTTTGGCCAGCCCCTTGGATGATGCACCTTGTATATTAGGGTTTAGTCTGAGATGACCACCCTGCACAGGGGTGTCTGATCACTGCCCACAAGAACCCTTGGTTTTGTCCTTGTCCCGTCGTTGATTTTTGTGGCACGTTGGTCAGATGCCTGTTATTTACTGAGGACACAGCAGCTGTGCCCTCCCTTTACTTCCATGGTCCTCCCCAGTTGAGGCCAAGTTCAGTGTGGGATGTCGGAAAGCCCCTGGGGAAGGCTTCAGCTCCGTGTCCCTGGAGGGGCATGGGCACCCCCAGACCTTCAGAGTGAGTGTGCTGAGCCTTGCAGACGGGGGGGCTGTCCTCCATCTTTACTGCTGGCGTCCTTACCCAGACCAGCCTCTGGGCAGGGAGTAGTTGACAGGCTGTGAGCTGAAGACCGGAACCCAGCATAGGTAAATATTAGCCCTGATAGTTAATACTAGACCACGAGGGACAGGGCGGTGAGATGAGGAGGCTGGCCGCTCCCATGAGGGCTCAGAGGGGTCCAGCACCATCTCCATCAGCTTCCCCTCCCTGGGGGAGGGTGACCCACAGCGTGCACATGGCCCCTGATGTCCTGGTCCCCGATGTCCTGGTGCCTGTACGGCTTCCGGGCCCTGATTCCCGGGGCACACAGGCCCTCGGAGTTTACCGGACCATGTCCTTTACTGTCCTTTGTGCCACAGCCTTGGGCCAGGTGTGCATGAAGAGCCCCCAGTCCATCCTAACAGAGCTCGTGTCCAGAAAGAATCACTCGTCTATTTGAGACACAGAGAATGGGAGTAAAGAACATGAATAAAAACTGAAAAACCTCTATTGTTGTTTCAGTATATCCTTCTCACAACCCCACATGGTTCTGTCCACTGGTAAACATGTGAGACGTTCTGCAGCCTTCCTTTGGCCGTCTCTTATTTGTCAAATGCAATAAAAAGCAGTTACTTTTCCTGCAGTGATAACCTGCCCTTGTGCCTTAGATAAGAGCTGCTGTGTTGCTGGCACTGTTGGTCGCCAGGTGCAGTGGTATTGTGTAATATTTCATCAGAAACGCCAGCCTAAGTGAGGGAGAAAGCAGCGTGACCGGAGATGTTGGGTGTTTACTAATTGGTACTCATGGTGAGTGTCTTATTCGTTCCCAACGAGGCGTTCTAGAACTAAGTCCTTAACAGGAGAGAAAGCCTCTGTCAACAGATTTGGGGCTGAGTCTCTTTATTCCTAGGAGTTTGACTTAATCTTTCACTGTCAAAAGAGCGGAGGCTGTAACTCAGCCGACATCTGTTGAGTTCCTCTTATGCATCATCTGTACCGGGAGGTGAGGACACATTCCTAAATGTCCCTGTGTGTCCACTCGAGGTTTTCCAGGCTTAGAATCCTGTCGTGACTTCGCCATGCTCTTTATGGCAGGGTCTAGGCTGGAAATCGGTTTGTTTCTTCATGTGACTTCCTTCCCTGAGTTCACTTGCCTTGATTAAGAGCTTTTCCGAGGAAACCAGTCTCCGCTGGCCGTTGCCTCACCTCAGTCTGACCCTCTGCTTCAGACTCTGTCCGCCCCGCCCGCCTCCCTGGCGAAGCTGCCAGTTCCAGGGTACAGGGCATGGGGATGAACTAGACCTTGGCTTCAGATGATGCTTTCTGAAATGAGAATGACTGCCTTATGATTTACACTGTAGAAAGGGATGGTGGACTGGGGGGTCAGTGGTGGAAGGTCGTGAGGAAGGTGAATGTGACCTGCTTTATGAGTAAATACAGACAGACTAAAGAACTGCAGGAAAACCAGAGGGGAAGAAGGGTCTCCAAGGCTGGAAGGCGGCACGCCCGGGTTGGCAAGGAAACCAGTCAGATGTAGGATTTACACGAGGCGCGCTTGTCCTGAGCCAACTTCCAGCCCGGACTCAGTCCGGGGAGCAGGTCTTTTCCCGTGGGAGGGAGGAGGTAAGCTTCATGAACGCATGCGGCTCAGCTGATAAACTACAGAATTGGGGTTTGCGCAGGGAGTGTTCATAATGGATCTCGAGCCGTAATCACCAGCGAAACATGTTTAAAGTGAAAGTGGCGGTGTAGAAGCTGCTGGCATACTTGCATCACCAGATTCACATCCAGATTACTAGAGCAGGCAGTGCTTCCACTTTGCAGTGCCCGGAACGCCACCCAGAAGGACCGGAGAAGGGCGGCTCTGCACAGCGAGGCAGGATGCAGGGCTGGCCGTCCGTGGCTGGTTCTCTCCGAGCAGCAGGTAGACAGCGCCTGGCGCTCTGGCCCCTTTGCATCCGCAGCGGGTTACTAGCTCCTTGAGTAGGTAGTACAGGCAGACCGTGACGCAGGGAGCCTGCAGGCTGTATTTGCATGAAATACCTGACCCAGTGGCTCCGTGTGTGGGGTGAAGTCCCATCAGATCTCAGACGCTGTTGATTGTAAGTCCAACCTTGTTTTGAGGACCCCCGAGAAAGAAAGAGAAAATAGAAAGGGAAAGAGAGGCTTGGTCTGTACGGTGTTAATGTGGAACGTGTAAACATTAGGACAGGTGAACTGTGACCCTTGCATTGTGACACTGAGAAAGGCTGACAAGGTTGATGATGGTTTCTAACTTCATCAGCCAAGTGAGGACCCGCTGGAGAGGGAGGGTTCACTCAATTTTAAAATTATGTAGGCACCACGGATCTGGGTAGAATTGGTCTCATCGCATCGTCTACAGAGAAGTGAGAGTTTCATTCAGTGTGTTTATCAGGCTCTCAACTTGCAGAAGTTTGGATTTGTGGAGTAAGAGACGATTATTACCAAAAATGACCCCTGCCAGGCCAGCGCCCTGAGGAACCATGCTTGGAGTCACGGTTGCCTTGTGAGAAGACTGAGAAGTCAGTTCATAGATGGTTGCTTTCTCCCTCGAAGTAGATCCCCTGCTTCTCGCATCTTCGTTTCAGTCTCCCTTCTGAAGAGATCTTACTTCCAGGTCACGTGTGTGTCAATCATCTGCTTAAAAACCCTCTGTGATTCAAATCTATCTGCTCAAGTACTTCTCCGATTTTTCTATCAAAATGCAAACCTCTGAGAGTTTAGAGTGCTGAAATGCCTCACATGAGCAGCTGCTTTGAGGAACTTGTCATAAGTTTTATCTGGACTTTGCATTCTGTTCTGACACCTGTGTCATTATTTTAATGTAAGTATAATTTAAATTATGATGCTACTCAGTTAAATTACCTGTATTTGTTTCCTCCAGATCAACGTTTTCAAATTCAACAGATCATTTGAGGTTCTGCTGTGTGCTTGGCCAGTTCTAGATACTAAGGATTAAGGGGTGAACAAGACAGAGTTTCTTCTCTATGAAAATGTATGGCTAAAGATCCACTGTGATTAATTTAGGTTTATAAAATGTAATCTGTTGCCTTCAGTAAGATTCTGTCTTTTTGAGCTCGGATTTGAGAGGTGGGCAGGTGGCGCTAGAGGTAAAGCACCCACCTGCCAAGGCAGGAGATGTAAGAGACTCGGGTTTGATCCCTGGGTCCAAAAGATCCCCTGGAGGAGGGCATGGCAACCCACTCTAGTATCCTTGCCTGGAGAATCCCATGGACAGAGGAGCCTGGTGGGCTACGGTCCATGGGGTGGCAAAGAGTCAGACACGACCAAAACGACTTGCACAGCACTGCACCCATGGGTCGTCTTCTGAGCTGAGCGGGCCCTGGTCCCTCCACAGCAAACCTTTGCCTCCTTGAGCTGACTGCCCTCCCTCCAAGGCCAAGCTCAAGCGCGCCCCAGGAAACCCTTCCCTGCACCACACTCCCCACCCCCAGGCCCCGTCCTGCCTCACGGATCATTGCAGTTCTCACACATTTTAGTTGTTGCTTTCTTTTAGATCAAGTGTCATGCTTTAATTTATCTCTGTGTTGTCATACCTGGTACAGTGCCTGGCATGTGATTCTTAAATCAGCTCCTTGTGATACAGGCTCCACATGTTCAAGGCCGGGGCCTGCTCTGCTCTGCTTAATACCAGATGCGTTAGATCTGATGAACAAGTCATACCGCCGTTTTTACATTATGCATCTGAAGGCATAACTGCTGATCCTTTCTTTGAGAGGAAGAGGGAGGCACTTAATATAGTTAGAAAAAATTAGAGGTCACTAAGATTTCATCTTGATTGGGAATTTTTTTCAAAATTTATTTAAAAAAAAAAGAACATAACCAGAGCTTAAACTCTTCAATGGAAATGCCCAGAGGGACCCTAGGAAATGTGCTGGGATCGCCTGTGTGTGTCCTTCAAGGTTAGCTTGGAGGTCGTCGGTGTGGGTTCCTCTAAAGCTGTTGTGTAGGAGACGCCCACATGTACCTGTGCATGGAGCGTGTGCCGGGCGGCTCTGGGGGCCCCAGGCACTTGCCTTTGGGAGGAGGGTCGGAGGCAGCAGATGGGTGGGTATGGAGGAAGGAGGCTCGCTGGGTGCTCCTGAGTGTTCTTGAGGGCGTTGTTTGCCACGTGCATGTATTCTGTAACCTTTTCAGTTTGTAACGTAACTCACATACTCGTGCACAACAAATGCAGTGTGAAGGATCATTGCAAAGCAAGTCTTCCTGTAACCCGCACCCCCAGCAGTCACCCACACAACTCCCCGCAGGTCACATACGGGTCTTAGGGGCGCCTGTTCCTACCCTCCGTATGAACGGAGTCGCACTGAGTGAGTCCTTTTCATCTTGCCTCTCTCACTCAGCCTGATTTTGTAGGGTGCATCCATGTTGTATGTGGCTGTATTTTGTTCCTCGCCGCAGCTTCAGAATATTATGTAATGCCCGCTGCTGGTGGAGACTGGATTGTTTCTGCCTCAAGCTGTTAGTGCTGCTGTGGACATTCTTTGACACATGTTGTGGTGCACATGTGTCTGAATTCCATTAGGTTTATATAAATATACATATGTGTGTGCATATATATATATACACACATGCACACACACACACACACATGTATTTAAAATATATATTATTCCCAGCAGTGCGTCCCAGCTCGCAAGCGCATTTGTCCGCCTCTGTCCTTGGTGATGCCGGACCCTGCAGCCCTGCCCAGCCCAACACAGCTGCCCCCAGCACAGGGTGTCCTCAGACTGTTTGCCAGTCTGTTGTGTGTCTCACGGTATCTCATTGTGGTTTTCATTTGCGTTCCTCTAGCCGTTAGTGAGTGGCGATCCTCTCATGAGTGGTCAGCCTCTGGGGCATATTCATGACGTGCCCGGTTAAGACTTTTGCCCCCTATTCTGTTGGTTCTTACTGACTTATTGGAAACGCTTACATATTCCAGACATTAATTCGTCGGCTATGTGTATTCAAATGGTTCTCTTACTCTGTGGCGTGTCTTTTCACTTGATGAAGAAAAATGTTTGATTTTTATATGGTTCATTACATCAGTCTTTTAATGATCACAGTCCTTAGGTCTTAAGAAGTCCTTCTCTACTTCTTTCTCTACATGGGATATTCTTTTGTATCATTTCCTAAAAGCATTAGAGTTTTATCTTTCAGACTGAAGTCCTAGCCCACCAGGAGCTTGTTTGTTATCTCTGCATAGAATATGATCCGATTGCTTCCTTCTCTGTCCTTCCTTCCTTCCCATCCCAGAGCTGTATTTTTAAAGACAGATCTTTCTTCACTGTTCTGTAATCCCGTCCTGTCATGAATCAAGTATCCACATGTCTACAGGCCTGTCCTGGGCCCTGTTCCTGGTGGCCGGTTTCATTCATGAAACTTCCCCGTGAGTCTAGATTTCCGGAAGAGCAAGCCCCCCCCCCAACCCTGTTGTTCTTCTCCAAGGGTCTTGGTTAGTGTTGACCCTTTGCTTTTCCGCGTGCCTCTTAGAATTCACTAATCACTTCACAGAAGTCACTGTTGGATTGGATTAAGATGGCACTGATCCTATCGATGGGGCTTCCCAGGCGTCTCAGTGGTAAAGAAGCCGCCTGCCAATGCAGGAGACACAGGAGACATGGATTCGACCCCTGGGTTGGGCAGATGCCCTGGAGGAGGAAATGGCAACCCACTCAAGTATTCTTGCCTGGAAAATCCTATGGACAGAGGAGCCTGGCAGGTGGGATCGCAAAGAGCTGGACAGGACTAGGCATGCACACACGAATCTATAGATCAATTCCTTCATCTGCTAGATGTTATCTGTAGAGTCCTATTGCCAGTATCTATCCGACTGGGGAGCTAGGGAGAGCTTCCCTCTGAGACAATGGAGAGACCAAGGTGATACCCTCACTGCTGCCTTGCAGCGTTGCTCAGGCAAGAAGCAAAATAGCGTCGGTACTCACAGATGAAGGGTGGCACACACAGAAAACCAGAAGGACTCACAGAGACAGCATTAGAATTAATAGGAGCTGTGACCACCTGGAGGGGTGGGATGGGGTGGGAGGTGAGAGGCAGGTTCAAGAGGGAGAGGACACACATATACCTGTGGCTGACTGACGTCGATGTGTACAGAAGCCAGCACAATGTTATAAACCAATTATCCTCCAATTAAAAATTAATTAATTAATTAAGAAATACAGGGAATTTGTTTTCACACACACAAAAGGGTAGCTGGTTACAAAAGTCATACTCCAAATCTTTTTTTTTTTTCCTAAACCACAGCAGCAGTTACAAAATTCTTGAGTCTTTTTAAAGATACAGTTTACAGTAGCATCAGACCATAACAGGTACCTAAGGATAAATCTTGGAAAATGATGCTTAATGTATTTTTAGGAGAAGAGTATAAAATTTTATTGAAAGACATTTAAAGGAAAGAGTAATTGGAGAAATAGTTCATGTTTGTGGATTGAAAGAGTCAAGATTGCAAAGACTTCTGTTCTCGCCAAATTGATCTGGAGAATTTGAAGGGCCATGCATGGCCAAGATGTAAAGCTTGGCAAGGTGAAGGAGCGTCATCTGACAGGTAATAAGGCGCATTGTGAGGCTCCGAGGTGTTGGCGATGGGGAGGTGATGGTGCAACAGAAGCCCTCTCATGTCTGCAGACACTTGATTCAGGACAGGAGACGCAGGAGGCAGTGGGGAAAACAGTTACTTCAAAAAACCGGTGTGTGAATTCTCTCTTTCAAAATCAAAGCAGAATTGCTGAACTCTTCTTGGTGGGGAGGACTTGCCAAGAGTAAGTGGAATTTAATGTCTATTAATGACAAATCCCAGATTTACTCCGAGCTGGTAGTAATTGGATTCAGCTGTATTCCCACTCACTTTGTACTCAGGATAAGTGCATTGGAAAGACAGGATGCCATGGCTGAAGGATTGGCTCTCTCCTTCTGGAGAGTTTGTACGTGTTTCTGTTTCATGTGGACTGACTCTTGTCTGCAGGCTCAGAATGGGCACATGCTCGTAGACTCCTGGCCCCACACTGTCAGGAAGGTGGGTGCTGGGGGCCGGGAGGGCCACGTGGGGGTCTCTCAACGCCAGCCTGCCTCATCTGCTTAGCACGGAGTACATGAGTGACTGCGAAGTGGCTCCCACCCTCACGGGCGTGCTTCCAGAAGCATCTTCTCAAAGGGACGTTCTCTGGGCTGGCGGTTTGTGCAGCTCTGGCTTTGGTTCTCACTGGGGTTGTGTTTATTTGGGAGAAGCCATCCTCTCCATGCTAGAAAGGCCTGCCTCTCTATGACTGTCCTGCCAAAAGTCGGTCCTTTTGGTATCTTGGAACGTTTCTCTTCACCACCAAGATGAGTCACATGGATGTGGGTGTCCCTGATTTGTTTTGTTTTTTCCCTTTGATAATATTTCTGCTCAGAGACAGAGTTCACAGGCCGCCCCTCCCAGTACAGTGCCAGTTCAGCGATGTAACTTTGTTGTGTCCCGTCCTGCAATTTGGCGGTTGCAACGTGTTGTCATGTCCATCCGTCCCTTCGGTAAGTGAGATGCACAGATGCTGTAAACCCCTGTGGAGCCAGCTGTGACGTGCTGGGTTCTGTTGGATTCACTTGGGAAGGCCCGGAGAGGCTCCTCCCTGCCCGGCAGTGGTCCCCAGACTCTCGATCCCTCCTGCCTGGAAGCAGAGCGGTCTTAAGCACACACCTCCAGTGTGTGTCAGTTCCTACGTCAAATACTAGCACCTCTTACTTTTCTGTTCTTTGTAAAAGAAAACACAAGTGGAAGTTCTGTCATCACCCTGGGTAGGCCCCGGGGCTCACCCGCATCTTGGGGGTCAGCGGTCAGTGGAGGGTGTCCACTCCTTATTAGCTTGCCCTGGGGCCACTGGTGAGAATGCTGCCTTCCCTCACCCTAGGGCCAGGGGCACTCACGAAGCCACCCCAGTCTGATGGTGACCCTCATTAAACATCCCTATGCATCAGTTATTAATTACAGGCTTCCTTTAGTAAATGTGTTTTTAGAAGAGTAATGCGTTCTTCAGATGCTGTGGGTTAATGTCTTTTCTCCGCTCCTTGCCTCCTGCAGGTTTTGCGTGGGTATCGTCAGTTTGCTCTGGTATCATCAAGGATTTACCTTGAAGTAACTGGGGAGTAACCCAAGTTCACACTAGCAAATCAGTGAAAACAACGGAGGGGAGGGGGTGAAAAAATGTGTATAAACGTAAGGTGCTTGTGATATTATCTGTAGAGAGAAATGTGATCGCTCTTAACTTAAAAAAATAATAATGGAACGAAGTGTTAATCCACATTAAGAACGTTCTCAGCCAGCGCTGTAATCGCCCCTTTTGTGCTCCTCTCTCTTAGATCACAGATCTCACTCAGCACACTGTCGGGCTTCCGGGTGGGGTCCTGGGGCTCTTCCAGACCCGTCACCGGGGCTTCCGGCCGAGCCCACGGGCCACAGCAGTTTGTCTCGTCTTGTGCTTTGTAGTCGATGCTCTTTGGGGCTCATGGTTGCTCTTGAATGTGTCCTAAACAAGAATGTCAACGTTCCTCGTCTGTAGACAGTTTGAAGTAAACCACTGTCATTCATGGGCAGAATTCAAAATCCATTCTTTTTTTATTGTGCTTCATAGAAGTAATTATAAAAATTGGGTCAAATCTGGGGTCGTGGTTTATTACTTCAAGAGTCAGTATCAGTCTTGAGTACCAGACACTGAAGTGTAATATACCGACAGTGTCATCCCAGCTAGTTTTTACCATTTGGCTCACATTGCATGGTAATCAGATCAGTAAAGTCAAGTACGCGTTGTATTGTCATACCTTTTTTCTTCTTTCAGGGTTAGCAATGCTCTATGGCTGATTCATGTTGATGTTTGACAGAAGACAACAAAATTCTGTAAAGCAGTCATCCTTCAATTAAAAAATAAATAGATTTAAAAAAAAAAAAAGACTAGCAATGCTAACATAATAGTTTTTAAAGAGCTTATTTTTCAATTACAAAAATAACTCATTCTGTAGAGAACCAGCATACACAAGGGTAAAAAGCATATTCTCCCACCACCTCCACTCATTTTTATCCCCCAGTGGTACAGTCCTACTAACACAGCAGAAGGTACTGAAGATTTTTAAAATATGCTGACCAACAAGAGCCTAAATTAACCTGCATTCAGAAAACACAGGAGGGACTTACCTGGTGGTCCAGTGGTTAAGAATCCGCCTTGCAATGCAGAGGACACGAGTTCAAGCCCTGGTCAGGGCTCAGGGAGCTAAGATCCCGTATGCCACGGAGCAGCTGAGCCCGCGCGCCACAGCTGCTGAGCCCAGGCACCACAGCCAGAGGGCCCGTGCACCACCGCAAAAGATCCCGCATGCCACGCTAAGACCCGACACAGCCAAATAAATCAGTAAGCATAAGGAAATATCTGATGGGGCTGTGGGTGCAATATTTTTTACTCAATTTGATTGGTCAAATATAGTTTTTTTTAAAAAAAACAATAAAGCTGTAAACGTAGCCAAATGAGGTTTTAAAACACGAGCTCATGAGATTATGCTCACAAACTTTAAATAAACTGTAAACAAAAATATTTAATACAGTAACACCTTAGCTATCTGGAACTCTGAAAATAATTGACAGCTTCAGCAAGTTGAGATTTTCTTGTTTTTTTAAGAAGGATTTTTATAGATAGTAATTCTATGAAGAAAAAAGATTTTACTCTGCTCTTCCTTCTTCCTGCAATAGGTTTGTTTCAGGATTCTGGCGACAGCTGAGTCGTCATCAGGTAGTTTTAAGGGGTAAATACGGGCTTCTCAGTTCTCTACAGTGTGAGAAGGCCAGAATGTTCCACGTACACGAGCTGTGACTACAAAATGCACTCATTCAAGGTGTTTCTGGCCAAGTGGAGGGTGGGACAGATGTGGAACTGAGTGAGGACTGAAGTCAAGCTCAGAGGTAATTCAGAAAACGAAGCTTTTCATTGAAAAGGGCTGGATGGATATTTGATTGAAAAGAGACCATAGACATTGTATTGGCTATTTAAGTGATTCAGCCACCTCCACTCAGAATGTCTGTGGGTCACAGTTCTGTCCCTCAGTCCCGAGTACCCTTCAGGCAGCATGCCCTCACCCCTTGGACCGGCTGTGCAGTGTGGGGACTCGGGAGCTTCCCAGAAAGTGGGAGGCTGTGCTGAGCGCCTGCTGGTTGCAGGGTTCCACACTGGGTACTGGGTGGGTACAGAGAACCAGGGGACAGTCACCTGGTACCTGCTCTCAGAAAGCAGCCCGGTGGGGAAGAAATGCCCAGCAGGGGAGCTGACCATTCAAGGCGGGAGGAGCTAAATGACGGCCCAGGAGTGCGTCCTGTCTGACCAGGAGGTGAGGAGGCCCAAGCGAGAACCCCAAACAGGAGGGGCAGTTGGTGGAGGAAAGGGAGGTGAGGTGGGCTGGGGGAGCTGATGCGGAGAGAGGCGGGTGGAAGCAGGGAAGCCAGGGCCACCTGGGGACCCACTTGGAGTGCCAGCTTCTGTGGGTTGGGGGTCTCAGCAGCTTTGATCTCAGACCCTTTGACACTGCTCAGAACTATGTAGGACCCAGAGAGCTTCTGTTTATGTGGGTTTAACTACTGATATTGACCACATTAAAAATTAAGCCAGAGAGGGTGGTATCATTTTCTATTTTTGTAAGTCTTTGTAATGTCTGACTTATTAGGAGAGAGCTGGATTCTCCGGCCTGCCTCTGCATTCAGCCTGTTGCCATGTTTTGGCTGAAACAATGCGGGAAGACACGTGATTGGGAAGGGAGGAGCATCTCAGTAGGCTTTTCAGATCGTTATGGACATTTTCTTTGATACCACAGCAAAAAGTAACCAGTGAGAGGTTTCTTGAAGGAATCTGCAGCGTGGAATCTGAAACCACAGTAATAGACTCCTGTCCACCTTATCAAATTAAGACCCAGTGGGCTATTTTGCCCTTGACCGGTACTGTAACACCAGTGTAATCTTGTGGAAATTCCTGCTTCACTGCGTCAGGCAGATCTTGGACACATTTCAATCAATGTGTCGATAGATCCCGTTTGTTAATATCACCGCCTATCTCCTGTTCACCCCAGAAAGCTGTCACACTCACACAGGCAGATCGGGGTTTTCCAGTACCTCCCAGGACGTCACACAGAGCTGCATCGCTTCCCAGTCCTACACTGACCCTCCGTGCCTGCGTCTTGTTTCTGTTGTATCACTGTAAAGATTATGTGAGAAAATAAGTGTGGCGCGTGTAAAGCTTTAGTGTGCCCCCTGTCCCAGGAGAGTGCTCCCTCAGTAACACCGTTATCGTTTCTGCGTTGCTGTCGTTGTTGTATGTGACGCGTGTTGACCGTCACCCACGCCGAGGAAGGACCCAGGTGGGTGGTGTGCATGGGACAGCTGGCTTGGGCAGCTCCACAGCGATGCCCCTTGCTGTCTGCCGGCCGGCGGGGGACAGCCGCCACGCCCTCCACCGTAAGTCTAGAGCAACGGCAGGCCCGAGGGGGCACCCCTCCTTTGCCCCATTACCTGCCGCTTGCAGCTGTCCCGCGGTACCCCCACCCCACACTGGAGCTGTGGCTTGCCTCCTGTTCCACTGCCCAACCTGCTGCCGGCATGTGATCACGGCTGCAGGGTCACGTTTGTTGAGTGAAAGCACTTAATGAGAAGAACTCTATTTTGAACAGTGCTTGGACATGGCTTCAGAGAGTTCAGAAACATAGAAACTTTGTCATATGAAGCATATGATCTGAGCAGCGACTAGGTTATTTTTTCCTTTCATTTTCTTTAAGGAATGTATAACCTCTATTCACTCCGACCCCATCTCGTGTTTCTCAAATCTCTATTAATTCAAAAGTTGTAGAAAACTTACAAGCGCGTCACAGTAATTCTGGGTTAAGCATTGTTGCGATCGGTAATACTTTGCTTTCTCCTTTTCAGATGTCCCTCCTGCTGATCAAGAGAAGCTTTTTATCCAGAAGTTACGTCAGTGTTGTGTCCTCTTTGACTTTGTTTCCGATCCACTAAGTGACCTAAAGTGGAAGGAAGTAAAACGAGCTGCTTTAAGTGAAATGGTAGAATATATCACCCATAATCGGAATGTGATCACAGAGCCTATTTACCCAGAAGTAGTCCATATGGTAAGTAATTGCCGTTTAACCAGCGTGCTCAGCCCTTGGTTACAAACTGACCTCTGACTTGCTTAGAATATGCTAAGACGTTTAAGCCTAACATGACATTGGCTACAAAAAAAAATCCTCCTGTTCAAAAATGTGTACTGGCACCTGGAAGAATGAACATCTTTTTTTTTTCTTCTTCTTTTTTTTTTAACTTTACAATATTGTATTGGTTTTGCCATACATCGACATGAATCAGCCATGGGTTTACATGTGTTCCCCTTCCAGAACCCCCCTCCCACCTCCCTTCCCATCCCATCCCTCTGGGTCATCCCGGTGCACCAGCCCCAAGCCCCCTGTATCATGCATCGAACCTGGACTGGCGATTCGTTTCACATGTGATAATTTACATGCTTCAATGCCATTCTCCCATATCCTCCCGCCCTCACCCTCTCCCATAGAGTCCAAAAGACTGTTCTATACATCTGTGTCTCTTTTGCTGTCTTGCATACAAGGTTATCGTTACCATCTTTCTAAATTCCATATATATGTGTTAGTATACCATATTGGTGTTTTTCTTTCTGACTTATTTCACTCTGTATAATAGGCTCCAGTTTCATCCACCTCATTAGAACTGATTCAAATGTATTCTTTTTAATGGCTGAGTAATATTCCATTGTGAATATGTACCACAGCTTCCTAATCCATTCGTCTGCTGATGGACATCTAGGTTGCTTCCATGTCCTGGCTATTATAAACAGCGCAGCAATGAACATTGGGGTACACGTGTCTCTTTCAATTCTAGTTTCCTCCGTGTGTATGCCCAGCAGTGGGATTGCTGGGTCATATGGCAGTTCTATTTCCAGTTTTTTGAGGAATCTCCACTCTCTTCTCCATAGTGGCTGTACCAGTTTGCATTCCCACCAACAGTGTAAGAGGGTTCCCTTTTCTCCGCACCCTCTCCAGCATTTATTGCTTGTAGACTTTTGGACAGCAGCTAAGGGATGAACGTCTTTGTGCCATGCCCTAGACTATAGTGAGGGAACTCGAAGGACTGCTGTGCCCTGTGTGTGTTAACTCACTTGATCCTCACCACCACCACGTGGGGTGGAAATGTCAGAACTTTCATTTTTTTCGTAACTGTCTTACCCTCTTTAATGCCCATGCATAATTCAGAAGTAAGCGTGAGATCCACACATGGGCAGGAAAATGCTGATGGTTGGGAGGAGGTAAAATAGAGGTGCCACCAAGCTGGAGTCGGGACAGTCCACCCTGATTGGCTGGTTCATCGTTGGTTTCATTTGACCCCCAAATCCCCATCTTCAGTCTCAGACTCTCCAGCCCATTTCTAGGTCCTTTACAGGTCCCACTGTGACCTCAGTCAGTACCGTCTAGAAACATTTCATGTGATACCGTTTATCTGTCTGAAATACTACTCCTTGGTAACTAGGGAGTCCTTGTGGCTTTAATATAAAATTTTAAATCCTGATTTCCGATGAACTCTGTAAGTTTCCGATTCTTTTCCCCCAAAGCTGTATATTTCAAAATTGACTATAGGCTCATTGACCTAGAATATGTTTCTTCTTATATTAGTATGTTTGCTTTGGGAAAAAAGAAATGTAAGTCATGTTCTTTGTGTAGTTCACAGTCTATTGTATCCAAAGTTGAGATCAACTTGCTTCCTTTATTATGGTTAACCCTTAAAGGTCAGACTTTACCAGCCTATCGTCCGCCTGGGGCTGTGAGGTCCGTTTGGGTTCCTCCCCAGACGTCTACCTGAAGAACCATCACAGGCCTATTGTTCAGTCACTAAGTCGTGTCTGACTCTTGGCAACCCCATGGGCTGCAGCACGCCCGGCCTCCCTGTCCTTCACTATCTCCCTGCAGGTGTATACTCATCAGTAAATCCTTTAAAGCCTCTCTCATTCAGACTAAGGAAAATCGGGGAATGTCTTTTTCTCTCCACTCTCAGTTACTATGGAAGGGCCTCCCAAACCCCAGAATCACAAAGAGAAATCTCTAATATTTTCTAACACTTTCATAATTCTGTTGTTCACAAGGCTTTTTGCAGTCCTCCTGGAACTTTTTTTTTTTTATATCTCAGAGTGGGGATATAACTGTGTCTTCTAAAATGATTGAAAAATCATTAGTCCCTACATCGTGTGTTGAATATTCCCCTTTCTCCATTGACTTTAAATGCTGCTTTACTGTATATTAAATGTATCTGGTTTTTAATTAAGTTTATCCATATGTCATCTATTATATTTATAAACACTCATTGATTCTGTATTAAGTGACCCGTATGGAAGCTTCTTCTGTTTGGATGGGGCCTGGGCTGCTGATGGTCCCTGAATCCCGCTCTCTCCCCGGGAGGGAGGGCTCTGCATGGGGCAGCGAGGCCCAGGCTGGCCAGGTGTGGACTGGATGCCTGCCCTGCACTGCCCGCGGGCCCCGATCTCTCCTGGGTCTTTCACTGAGGTGGCGTGTTACCAGAATCACTTAGCATGCCTCAAGCTCTTGAGACTTGTTTCAGATGAAATGATCGTTACTTCTTGCCTCCCTGTTAAAACCACGTCCTAATAACCAGACTCTCCTGCCACCTTAGCTTTGTTCCCCACCCGGCAACGCAAGGCCGTCTTCAGAGTCCTGGGCATCTTGCCTCTAATGCAGGTAGCAGACACTTGCTGAGCATCCCCTGAGCACGTTTTTAGGTGAGGAAATAAGAGCAGTGAGCAAGACATGCACCCTCCCAGAGCTGGGATCAGTAACGTGCCGTTTTTGGTTAAGGTGAGGCCGTGAAAGCAGGGGAAGTGGGGAGAGAGTTGCAGGACTACCCACGTGGTGGGAGGAAGGTGCGGAGAGGAACCTGGTACGAGGCGAGTTAGACCGTCCCACGAAGGTACGCGCAAGGAGGTACTTTTCCGTGTCACTGAGAAGAGGGACGGTCGTCCTGTCCTCTCGCTCTGACTGCAGCGAGGGCAGGAGAGCACAGCCGTCCCCGTCCCTTGAGGGAGAGGGCGGGGAGGGGCAGGCGGGGTGGGTGCTGTGTCTGCTCTTGTTCAGCTTCATAGACGGAGGGCACTGAGGAAAGACACGATGCGAGAGTGTGGTGGGGATGGTGCCCCGCAGCATCTCTGACCCTCTCAGAAGTAGGGCGGGCGCAGGATTCCAGAGCCGACGGGAGGCCTCCACCGCGCAGCGCCCGGACCCGGCGGGGCGGGTGGAGAGGTGGGCCCCTTCGTAGTTCCGTCCCGATGCCCCTGGTGTGCTTACCACTGAAGTGGCACCCAGCCGCCTTGCTTGAACAGTTGCCTGGTGTGTGTTTTGGGTTTTTTTTGGCCGCACCACATGGCCCATGGGATCTTAATTCCCTAACCAGGGATCGAACCCATGCACCCTGCAGTGGAAACACGGAGTCTTCACCACTGGACTGCAAAGGGAGTCCCTGTCATAGTATTTTTACAGACATTTATTCCCACTGACTTTGAAGAATCCAAAGCTCCAGAGACGTTACACTCTTTATGCTTACTTCTTTTAAATATGTTGCCTGTTAGACTGGGCTGCTATATTTTTTAACAGATTTATTGACGGGTAATTCATAAGTACAATCCACCCCTTTAAGATGTACAATTCAGTTTAGTCTATTCACAGGATTGTGCAGGCATCAGCACATATAATTTTGTAATATTTTCATCCCCCTAAAAAAATCCCGTACCCATTAACAGTTACTGCCACCCTTTTAACCCCCCACCCCTGCCCCGGTAACCACTTCTCTATTTTCCGCCTCTGTAGATGGGCCTGACCTGGACATGTCTTAGAAATGGAATCATACAGTCCTCGGCCTTCTTTCACTTTGCATAATGTTTTCAAGTTTCATCCATGTTGTAGCGTGTGTCAGAACTTCTTTTTAGTGCTGAATAATATTCCATGAATATATATCCCACATTTTATTTATCTGTTCATCCACTGATGGACATTTGTGTTATTTCTGCTACTTCACAGTGGCGAATAATGCCACTGTGAGCATCCACGTCCAGTCTTTTGTGTACACACATGTGTTCATTTCTCCGGAGAGTTTACCCAGGAGCGGAGCCGCTGGGCCCTCTGCTAACACTGTGTCTTTAGCACTTTGGAGAGCTGCCAGACTGTTCCCAAAGTGCCTGCCCCGTTTCACGTTCCCAGCAGCAGGGCGAGACTATTTTCCAAAGTGGCTGCCCCGTTTCACGTTCCCAGCAGCAGGGTATGAGGACTTCCGTTTCCCCACCTCTCCTGTACTTGTTACTGTCCGTCTTTTTGATGGTGGCCATCCTGGTAGGTGTGAGCTAGGATCGCACTGTGGTTCTGGTTTGTGCTTCCCTCTTGGCTAATGACGTTTAGCATTTTTCATGTGTGCTGTGTCTTTTTATACGTCATAGACTGTAGTCCTAGAAATTAATGGAATCTTATAGATCATCAAGCCCGACCTTTATTTTCCAGATAAAAATAGCTTGGGTTCAGGGAGATGAGGATGAAAAGGGAGCAATACCCAGGGGGAAGTTCCTGGAGTCTAGATTCTCGGGGTAAATTACATAAACTCCATTATCGCAGTATTTCAGCCATTTTTGAAATATAGTCAGCCATCTGGTGTTTAATTAAGTTATGTAATTAATCTGTTTTTCAGGCATTGGCATTTTTCTCATAGCAAAACCAAGTTAATAGCATAGCCTCTTCTTTCGCAGAATACCATTTGACTTGGGTTTTCAGGGAGCATTTTCTCACAGAATAAAATGAAAATGTTACTTTAAGGAAGATAACTGATAATGTTGGTTGTCAATGATTAACATTTGAGCATTCAAAAAGAAAATTCAAGCTTTCAGGAGAAATTTTGAATTTTAGAAGATTTGTATCTGCCAGTGCAGACTTGAGCTTCCCAGAGTTGCAAGCCGTCCTGCTGAGACTGGTGTTGATACCAGTGAGTGGGATCCTTACTATACACAATGAAAGGAACTAGGCATTGTGGTGCCTCCACAGTCCTGTGAATATACTGAAAACAATCAAACTGTACATTTTAAAGGGGTGGACTGTATGATATGTGAATATCTCAATAAATCTGTTTTTAAAAAGCATGGCAGTTCAGCCTAATAGGCAATTTGTTTACAATACATTAATACACATAATTCAGTGAGGCCAATATTTGCAAATGACCAACAAATGATATTATAAAATCATTCATTGGCCGGAGAGCCATTCAAAGTGCAAGACACATCACAGGGTTGTCAGGAATTAGAGACCCCTCATTGATAAGATTTAGGATTCCACAGAATAGGTAACCTTTAGTGAACTACCCGGAGAAGGCAATGGCACCCCACTCCAGTACTCTTGCCTGGAAAATCCCATGGGTGGAAGAGCCTGGTAGGCTGCAGACCCATGGGGTCGCTAGGAGTCGGACATGACTGAGCGACTTCACTTTCACTTTTCCCTTTCATGCACTGGAGAAGGAAATGGCAACCCACTCCAGTATTCTTGCCTGGAGAATCCCAGAGACGGGGGAGCCTGGTGGGCTGCCGTCTATGGGGTCGCACAGAGTCGGACACGACTGAAGTGACTTAGCAGCTTAGCAGTGAACTACCACCTGTCAAGTTTTGCTAAAGTATCAAAGAAGTCCACAATTATCTAGAAGAGCTATTGATCACCCCTCGCTTTTCCAACTACCTATCTGCTGGAGACAGGTTTTTCTTCCTGTATTTCAACCAAATGAACATTCTGAGCATAGCAGATACAAGAATTCAGCTTTGTGTTTGTTTGTTTTTTAATTAAACCAAACAGGAAGTTTGCAAAAACGTGAAACAGTGCCACTTTTCTCACTGAATTTGTTTTAGGAAATATGTTTATTTAATATGAGTTGTTTTATGAAATAACCAATGTTACTTGTTATGGAAAAAGTAGTTATTTTTATAAATTTACTTATATTGACATGAGTTGATTATTTTTTAATGAGCAAGTATTTTTTTTTTTTATTTCTCTGCTTTAATTTCTAATACTGTCAATGTCCATAGACAGAACTCTCACAAACAAAAGTTCTTTGGATCCTCAATAACTTGCAGGAGTTTAAAGGGGTCCTGAGACCAAAAAGTGTGAGAAGCACTCCTCTCAAGGGGTTCTACCAGCGTGGCCTGGGAGCGGCTCAGAAACGTTTCCTGGGGCACGGCGCTGTGTTTGCCAGTGTCTCCAGGTCACGCTGAATGTCCTCCTGCCCTGTCCCCTGAGATTAAGCCTTCCCACGCTGCCTGTGACAACTCGAACTCCCCTGGGGCTGTCAGTTCCAGAGAGAATGGCTTGCGGTACCCCGGCTTCTTCTGGGGAATTTAGCACAAGTCCTGGTCAGAGCTCGGTAACCCTCACTCAGTAGTTTCCTGCCAAGGCGAGGGCACTAAGGCTAGTCTTAGTCACAGGTGAATATAGCCTGCAGGTCGGACAAAGAGTTGCTTTGGTCACCGATTGAGTGGAGTGGCGGGCTCAGAAGTGCTTGACGTCAAGGTAGACCTCTCTGGAATCACCCATCTCTGTGGGGCTGGATTACTCCATAGAAGTCAGTGAATCAGATGCAGGGGTGCCCTTCCGCAGTCCACTCTTATTCTCTGAGAGACAGACTGTTCTAGAGGAGTCTAGAGCCAACTATTAACAGAAGCTGCCTCTACATGATGTGTTTATGTGGATTTTCCCCTTTTACTATATTTTTGTAATTTTAAAAAATTTCTTAATGATCATGTGTCTCATTTGCCATCGTCAAAAATCAATAAATAAGTTTTTCTTTTTTTAAAAAAACCCTCCTGGTATGTAATGTAATAGTAGTACCGTCCTTATCAGGATCCATGTTGAGTTTCCAGGGGAAATGAGTTCATCACCATATTTTAATCTGGACTGCTTGTCAGTGACGAGATGGTGCCTCGCAAGTTTTCTTTTATGCTTGGGGTTCAAGTCAGCGTTTTCTAATAAGAGCAGAGGGTTTCTCTCTGGTCCTTATGGGAGGTTTCATGCCTAGATCCCCTTGGTGATTGCCTTGTGCTCCAATTAAGGATTGATGTTGGATACTCTCCTTCTGTTTTTATATCTGATGTTTACAGTGTGTTCTGAAAAGTTTTATGTGTTGTAAGGGTGAAGATAGTTTGCAAATGAGAGGGGAAAGGGCATTTTGAATGAAAGGAGGTGGTATATTAAAAATGAAGCTTCAGTAGTCTTCAGATTTCTTTCAGGTGGTGATTTAAATCATCAGTTCAGTTCAGTTGCTCGGTCATGTCCGACTTTTTGCGACCCCATGAACTGCAGCACGCCAGGCCTCCCTGTCCATCACCAACTCCCGGAGCTTACCCAAACTCATGTCCATTGAGTCAGTGATGCCATCCAGCCATCTCATCCTCTGTCATCCCTTTCTCCTCGTACCCTCAATCTTTCCCAGAATCAGAGTCTTTTCAAATGAGTCAGCTCTTCGCATCAGGTGGCCACAGTATTGGAGTTTCAGCTTCAGCATCAGTCCTTCCAGTGAACAATGCATTCCCCTTTTTGCTTAGTTGTTTTTGTTTTCCCAAAGTCAGAGTAACATGGGGATAAAGAAGCGCTTTCGTCAGAGATGAGCTAAGGGGAGATGAAAGCAAGAAGTGCTTATTGAAATCCAGAGAATGCTTGTTCTACTTTAAATATCAGTGAGCCGTTTCTTGGAAATTTGTTCTTATTTTGGGAGAATTACCCTTTGTTTTGTTGGATGTTTTAAAATTATTTTTAAATGTGTGCTTATTTTAAATAAGTGAAATAAATACAAAAAGAAAAAAAAGTTAATCTTTGTATTTACACCACCCTTTCCCAGTTCTACCTAAACCTACCCCTACCTCCAGCCAACCAACTTACATGTACCTTTTTTCCCAAAAGACTGCTAAGAATTTTGGGAGATATGGATACGTTTATCATCTTGCATGATCATTTCCAGGATGTATGCAAATGTTAAATGTATCAACTTGTACAGTTTATGTACAGTTACACATGTCAGTTGTACCTCACAAAAGCTGGAGTTTTTTAAGCTCCTAAATTGATAGCTGTTTCTTTTGATCTAGGATCACAGTGAAGAACTTACGAAGACACTAAGGCCGTTGTGAACCAAGAAGGTTTGAGAACTTAGAACCTAGTAAATATCTTTCTGTAACATTTTTAAATTAATTTGAAATTTCCGTATGGCAAAATTAACTTTTTAGCGAACAGTTCTCTGAGCTCTGACAAATATGTATAGTCATGTAACCGCTCAGGGTAGAGAACAGTCTGATTGCCCTCCAATAAAAGCACTCCACGCTACATCTTTGAAATCAGACCTTCCCCTTATCCATTGCCCCTGGCGGCCACTAATCTGTCCCCCAGCTCGGTCGCTTGGCCGCTTCCAGAAGGTCATAGAAATGGACTCGGACAGTATGTTGCCTTTTGAGTCTAGCTCCTTTAACTTAGCGTAACGCGTTTGATGTTACGTTTGAGCACACAGGCGTGGGATTGCTGGGTCATATCGTTAAGTACTCGTTTGACTTTCTAAGAAGCTGCCAAGCTGTTTTCCGAGGTAGACGTGCGGTTTTTTGTGCCCCCAGCGGTCACATGTAATAGTTCCAGTTGCTCCACTTCCTTGTCAGCGTTTGGTATCTCCAGGCCTTTTGTCTTATTTTGACTTTAAGATGCAATTCCCTGATGATTAGCAATGCTGAGCATTTTTTCCTGTGTTTGTTTGCATATCTTCCTTGGGGAAGTGTGTGTTGATATCATTGGCCCATTTTTCAGTTGGGTTATTTTCTTGTTATTGAGCCTGAGACTTCGTTACATATTCTGGATACAAATGTTTCGCCAGACGCGTGACTTGCAAATCCTTTCTTTCAGCGGGTGGTTTGTCTTTTTATGTTAACAGTGTCTTTTACGGAGTTTTTCATTTAGATGAACTCTAATTTATAATTTGTCTCTCTCACGGATAGTGCTTTTGGTGTCATATGTAAGACGTCTTTGCCCCACCCAAACTCAAACAATTTTCTCCTGAACATTCCTACTTTTACATTTAAATCTATGATCCATTTTCTCTGAGGTTCATTTTTTGGCCTATGGATGTCCAAGTATTTGTTAAAGAGAATAACCATTCTCCATTGAATTCCTTTCCACCTTTTTGATGTGGTCATTCAAAAATTGACCATATTTGTGAGTCTGTTTCTGGACCCTGTATTCTCATCCACTGATCTAGGGATCTGCTCACCTACACCATACTATCTTCATGATTGTGAAAAGTGATAGTGTTAGTCGCTCAGTTGTGTCTGAATCTTTGTGTCCCCACGGATTGTAACCTGCCAGGCTCCTCTGTCCATGGAATGCTCCAGGCAAGAAGACTCGAATGGGTAGCTATTCCCTTCTCCAGGGGATCTTCCCAACCCAGGGATTAAACCCAGATCTCCTGCATTATAGGCAGATTCTTTACCGTCTGAGCCACCAGGGAAGTTCATTAGCTTTATATTAAATGTTGAGATCAGATCACGTGAATGCTCCAACCTTTTTATTCTTTTTCAAACTGTTTGGCTTTTCTAGTTATTGTATCTCTCCAAATTAATTTTAGAATCAGCTTGTCTTTATTTACAAAATATCTTTCAAGGGTTTTAATTAGAATTTTATTGAATACGTACATTTGGTGAGAATTGATATCTTAACAATATTGAACCTTTCAGTCTATGAACACAGCATATCTCCCCATTTTAGTCATCTTTGTAGTTTTAAGCATGTAGATTTCCCTGTATTTTTTTAGACTCATAAATATAAGTATTTCATTTTTTGGTGCTATTGTAATTGGAGTTTTTTATTTTCTATTTCTGTTCCTTGCAGTTGCATCAAGTGCTTCATGTTATTCAGTACATAACTATTAGTATTATTTATTAATTAAATTGACTCCTTTTATAACTGTAAAATGATCCTTCTATCACTAGTAATATTATTTTCTCCAAAACCTACTTTGTATGTTAGTATAGCCCCTCCAACTCTCTCTTGACTAGTGTTATCATGGTAAATCTTTTTCTTTCCTTTTACTTTTGACCAATTTGTATCTTTGTATTTAAAGTGGACTTATTGTAGACAGTATATGGTTGAGTCTTATGCTTTTATTCAGTCAAGCAATCTCTGCCTTTTGATTGGGATAGTGGTAGTCAAACCATTAATTTTCATTGTGAGTACTGATATTATTGGGTTTAAATCTACCATTTTGCTATATTTTTTCCCTATTTATCTGAGTTTTGTTCCCTTTTCCTCTTTTTCTGCTTTTTTTTTGACCAATTGAACATTTTTTGTGATTACATTTTATCTCTTTTGTTGGCTTTTAAGCTATCACTGTTTTTCAAAAAAAAAAATTTTTTTTTTTAATTTATTTTTGGCTATGCTGGGTCTTCATTGCTTTGTGAGAGCTTTCTCTAGTTGTGGCAAGTAGGGGCTACTTGTACGAGCTTCTCATTGTGGGGGCTCCTCTTATGGAGGTCATGCTCTAGGCATGGGCTTCAGTAGTTGCAGCATTCAGGCCCCAACATTCAGGACTTGGTAGTTGCGGCTCATGGGCTCTAGAGCATGGACTGAGTCGTTGTGGTTCACGCACCTCGTTGCTCCACAGCATGTGGAATCTCTCCAGGCCAGGGATCAAATCCATGTCCTCTCCATTGGCAGGCAGATTCTTACCCACTGCACCACCAGGGAAGTCCTAAACTATCACTCTTTATTGACTGATCTCGTGTATTTCGCTTTTCTAGAATGCATCTTGGGCGTGTCACAGTTAGCCTTCAAGTGAGCATACACCGTGTCACGTAAATGTCTTCCAGCAGCAGACTTCCATTTCTTCTCCCCCAGTCTTTCTGCTGTTGTTGTCATACATCTTCTCCATATGTTATAAACCCCATGGTATATTATTTTTAGGAAACAGTTCCATTTTAAAGAGATTTAAATAATTGTTAAACTCTCTTATACTTACCCAGATAGTTACCATTTTCAGTATTATTCATTCCGATATCCATCTGATACCAGTTTTTTTCTGCTTGAAGGACTTTCTTAACTTTCTCTTGTAGCAGACGTCTGTTGTTGTTTAGTCACTAAGTTGTGTCCAACTCTTTGCAACTCCATGGGAACTATAGCCTACCAGGCTCCTCTGTCCATGGGATTTCCCAGGCAAGAATACTGGAGTGGGTGGCCATTTCCTTCTCCAGGAGAACTTCCCAACCAGGGATCAAACCCGCGTCTCCTAATGGCAGGTGGATTCTTTACCTCTGAGATCTGTGCTATGCTATGGGTAGTCACTCAGTTGTCTCCGATTCTTTACGACTCCATGGACAGTAGCCCGCCAGGATCCTCTGTTCATCAGGATTCTCCAAACAAGAGTACTGGAGTGGGTTGCCATGCCCTCCTGCAGGGGAACTTCCCAACCCAGGAATCGAACCGGAGCCTCCTGCTTTGCAGGTGGATTCTTTACCAGCTGAGCTATCAGGGAAGCCCACCACTGAGGTCTACCAGCGATTAATTCTTCTAGTGTTTGTTTGCCTGAAAAAGTCATTCTTTTGCCTTTGATTTTGAAGGATATGCAGGCATACCTCATTTTATTGTGCTTCATTTTATTATACTTTTTATGTATTGTGTTTTTGACAAATTGAAGATTTGTGGCAGTCCTGTGCAAGCAAGTCTAGTGGCACCATTTTTCCAACCATTTTGCTCACTTTGTGTCTCTGTGTCACATTTTGGTAATTCTCAAAATATTTCAAACCCTTCAACAGCAAAAAGATTATGACTCTCTGAAGGCTCAGATAATGGTTAGCATTTTTTAGCAATAAAGTATTTTTTAACTAGGGTATGTACATTTTTTTTTTTAGGCATAAGGCTATTGTATACTTAATATAGTATAATACGGTTTCAATATAACTTTTATAGGCACTGGGAAACCAACAACTTTGTGTGACTAGCTTTATTTTGACATCACTTTATTGCACTGCTCTAGAGCCGAACCCACAATACCTCTGGTGGGTGTAGAGCAACAGGTCAGAGTTTAATCCTTTAAAAATTATGCTCCACTTTCTTCTTGCTTGCATTGTTTGTCATGAGAAGTCTGCTGCCTTTCCTGTCTCTGTTCCTTTGAACCTAGGGTATCTTTTTTCCCTCTGGTTGGTTTTTACAATCTTTTTCTTTTATTCTTTTTAATCAAGCACCTTGATTACGATGTGCCTTGGTGTAGTTTTCTTCTTGTGTTTGGAGTTCATTTATAATTTTTATCAAATTTGGGAAAGTATTTGGCCCTAATCTCTGCAAACATTTTTTTCTGCCCCCTGCACCATAATCCTTTAGAGACTCCAATAACGTGTGTGTTAGGCCTCTTAGAGTTGTCCCACAGCTCACGGGTGCGCCTTTTCTCTTTAGCATTATATTTTTTGTGTGTGTTTCATTTGGTGATTCCCTTTGTTGTCTTCAAGTTCAGTAATTTTCTGCAGTGTCTCAGCTCTTTTGTTAATTCCCACCCAGTAAATTTTTCATCTCCCACTGTCGTCTTCATCTCATGTAGTTTATGTCTTTTCTATATCTTCATGTCTCCACCTAACTTTATAAACACAGAATATTGTTTTAGCCTTATCTGTTAATTCTACCATTGTGTCAGTCCCAAGTCATTTCAATTGATTGGTTTTCCTTGTTATAGAGGATATTTTTCATGCTGCTTTATGTGTCTGGTAATTAATTTTTTATTGGATGCCTGACCATGTGAATTTTGTCTTTTTTTTTTTTTTTTTGGCTACACCAGGTCTTAGTTGCAGCATGTGGGATCCAATTCCCTGACCAGGGATTGAACCTGGGTCCCCTGCTTTAGGAGCACAGAGTCTTAGCCACCAGGCCACCAGGGGAGTTCCCTGAATTTTGTCTTGATGAATACTGCATACTTACTTATTTCTCCTAATGTTCTGGAGCTTTGCTTCAGATGCAGTTAAGTTACTTGCAAACAGTTTGATCCTTTTGATTCTTGCTTTTAAGAGGTGTTAGGAAGGACTAATGAGCTGACTCATTGGAAAAGACTCTGATGCTGGGAAAGATTGAAGGCAAAAGGAGAAGGGGGCACCAGAGGATGAGATGGTTGGATAGCATCACCAACTCAGTGGGCATGAATTTGAGCACACTCCAAGAGATGGTAAAGGACAGGGCAGCCTGGAGTGCTGCTGCAGTCCATGGGGTCGCAAAGAGTCGGACACAGCTTAGCGACTGAACAACAACAAGGAAGGAATGTGGTCGTAGTCACTTGGTGGCTAATGATCCCCTCTACTGAGATAAGACCCCTCTGATTATGAGCCCAGTACTCCATGAATTAATGAATTCTTGCAGTCCGGTTGGTGGGAACAGGCACTGCTGTTGGCCCTGGGTGAGTACTGGGTCCCTGGTCTTTTCAGGTGTTCTTTTTGCAGGCTCCAGTAGTTTTCTGACACAGATGTGCTGGTCATTCCTCTGCTGAATAGTTTAAGGAGACCTCTGCAGTCTCTGGAGTTGTCTCTGTGCAACTCTGTCCTCTCTTGGACTGTGCCTTGCAAATTCTAACACCTGTGTCTGCTGAATGTCACCTGGGTTCTTTCTGCCTATACTGAAACCTGGAAATTCTGTTGAAGGAGAAAGCTGGGCATTTGTTTCCCATCTCTCAGGAATCTCTGTCTTTCACTGCCTGAAATCCATGCCTTGCAAACCGTTATTCCATATGTTTTAGCTTAGTTTTTTTGCTTGTTTCAGGAAGTAGGACAAATCCCATTTCTGTTCCTCTGTCTTGTCAGGAAGTGTACGTTTCTGCTTCATTTATAATAGATACTCGGTCAGTATGTAACTCCATCCACACAGGTGGTCCAGAATGATTCTAAAAAATGAACTAATTAAAGGTTATGTGCATAATTTATAACTGTGTAACTGTGCATCTAGTCAGTGGAGATGGCACGTAGCAAGAAGATGGTTGGTTATGCATACATGACCAGGAGATAAATACTTTAGCTCTGAAGCTTCCCTTTTCAGTTCATTTCTCTCATGTTGAATGCAGAATACATAGTTTTGCCATTCCAAAGCATTCCTAAACTTTCTCACAATTTATTGCAAAAAAAAAAAAATCAATGTATGTAATGTATAAGGATGTTGATGGTAAAATTTAATTGGTAGCTGTATGGTTATTCACTATGAAATTCAGCTGTTGAGGTTTTTCATAACAAGATACTGGGGAATACATCGTTCAGAAGCTATGTAAAAGTCACCTTAGGTCCAGAGTAAACAGCTTAGGAGAAGCTTCCAGTTGCAATGTTATCTTTAAATAGCACCAACTGAACTATAAGTGTTGCAGATTAGTGGTTATCTTTTGTAAGTAAATGTTCTGTTCTGAAATTCAAAAAATAAAAATTAAAGAATAAATTTATATGCATAACTATAAATGACTAGCATATTTTCATTTGAAGAAGATGCTATTATACCCTTAATTGTGAAATAGTCATAAAATTAAAATGTATGTTGTTTGAAAACATGAGAGTAAATTTCCTTTATTTAAGTATTGTACAAAGATTTGTAGGTATTTATTTCCATTCCTTTAACTTTGATTAAGAACGTATTTGATCGTAAGATTAGCCGGCTGGTCACAGTAAGAGTTCAGCTTGTGGTTCCTTCATTCGGGTGTCTATTCAGAGGTAAAGCTGCATCCTTTGAAAGCAGCTCTCGCTTAGAGGAAGTGGTGATGTCGATTCCTGGAGGAGGGGACCCAACTTCACTGCCCCCCTCTCCCGTGTTGGTAAAGTGCTCATTCTGTGCCACGTGAAGCGATGGGACCTGGAAAGCGGCACCAGAGGAAAGACATTAGACCAAGAAGTACCCGACCACCCAGTTATATTTGAGACACAGATCACGGAGAGCGGGGCGGGATGATGGAAGAGCTTGAACTCAGGGGCCGATTTGGGCCTGGGGTCAGGAGAGGTTCCCCTGATGAAACGACGCTGCAGCTGAGAGCTGAGGTTCCACTGGGAAGTTTTCACAGTTTTCAGGTAATTACTTGGTGTTGCAGTTAATAAGGTGACTGGTCGGTGGTTTTCCCAAAGGACCCACTTGCCCTCAGCAGGTCTGTGAGGTCCTACCAGGTGCCGGGCGCTGAGGCAGGCGCTGGAGGGTCCAAGTCAAGCAAACGTTCCCCAGGACGACACCTGAATTCTGCTGTGAAACCAGATTGATCTCATTTTACAAGTGAGGCAAGGGACAGTTTTTCTCTTTAAGATTGCTAGTAGGATTTTTATTGTCCACCTAAAAAGTCAATTAGAGTTACTAAGATTGCTTTCAAAGTATGAACTGCTTTGTGGAAAAGTTACATTTTGTGATACAGTGCCATCTCACACTGGAGAAGGAAAGGGCTCTCGTCCGGGTACTCTTCAGTGCCTTTCCTAGGGTTTTCATGCTCTGAGGCCTTGTAACTGGCTCGTGAGTTCCTAGGCCCTTGGTCATTTTTGTGGCCGCATACCTGGGGTCCACCTGTTAATCATGTTTCCCCATTACCTGCTGTTGGTGGAGAGGCTGTTGCTGTTATGTGTGTATTTTTGATTTTCGTATGGGTGGTCCAACCGTGATGGTCTGGCCATTGCCTCTGTTGGTTTTCCCAGTTATATAATTTGTAGTCAAATAACAGCTTTCTGTTTAAAATATAACGCGGAAGGGCTCCATTCCTCCCTACCCCCAAAATGTATCTCTTAGCAATATGACCCTCAGAGCCTGGCCTTCCTATTGCAGGAGCTGCTGCTGCTGCTGCTAAGTCACTTCAGTCGTGTCCGACTCTGTGTGACCCCATAGACGGCAGCCCACCAGGCTCCCCCATCCCTGGGATTCTCCAGGCAAGAACACTGGAGTGGGTTGCCATTGCCTTCTCCAATGCATGAAAATGAAAAGTGAAAGGGAAGTCGCTCAGTCGTGTCCGACTCCTAGCGACCCCACGGACTGCAGCCCACCAGGCTCCTCCGTCCATGGGATTTTCCAGGCAAGAGTACTAGAGGAAGGGCTGTCATTTGGGCTTTGGTGGACTCACCTTTATAAATCCTACTGACCTGAATAAAATAGAATCAGTAGCAGTAGAGAACCCTTGTGGTTTTAAACAGAGAGCTGAATAAGCAACCTCTCTTTCCTTGTCTCTGAAATTAGATTATCAGTGTTCCTTTTTGGAGTGTATCCCTTCCTATCTTAAACCTTTATATTGTCTACTGTACTACAGGTGTCTCACAACATGAATATTTTATTACTTCACCCACTGGCGGTGAATAGGACAGGTATAGAAAGCCTGCATGTTACCACTAAATGGTGAGACTTTTCCATAAACTCGCTTCTTGAGCCATTTTGGTTTGTGTTTACTCAGTAAATTTAGCAACTGGGAGAAAAACATCTAGAGGGTCATTTAAATACTGAAAGTAGAAGTGTCGGGAGAGCTGTCAAAGCAGGTGCTTCCTACTGCACAGTCAGTCCACGCCATACATGGGGGCTGTGCACGCCTGCATGCGTCATGATGTCTGTCTCTCACATGCCCAGTGCAAAGCAGGGGTTTACTCTCTTTCCGCAGGTGAGAAAACCAAGGCTTGAGTAGGCTGTTGAGTCTCGGGTCCTGCTCTTGAGTGAGAAAAGGGCTCAGGGAGGCTGCCTCCTGAGGCCTCGCTGCCCCTTTCTGTCCAAGACCTGATTCCGGCTCTGTTTGCCGGGATCAGGGTGCAGCGGAGAGGTTGTGGGGGGCATCTGCGTGATCCACACCAGATCTAAGGCTTCTAGACCTACGGCAGAAACGGATTCCCTCTGATGTCCATGGCGTGATGCTGGCAATGATCGCCTTCTGTAGTGCTGAGGCTAAACTCCACGCGTCTAGACAACACGTGGATGACAGACCATGGCACTCAACTAATTTGACCTCTGAAGCTGTTGGGCTAAGAAATGTTGCTGGGTTGGAAACCCGAAGATAGCTCCAGGTGGCCTGTTTTTTTTGCTTTCTGCTCTTCAATCTGTGTTTTAGTTTTTAATGTCTTTAGCCTTTTCTAAAGCATTAAATCAGTGCAATGAAATGTGGTAGGAAAGAAGGGTAGAATAGTGTGAGGTTTTTGTTGTTGTGGCATGAAACAAATAATTTTCTATCCATTGGAGCTGGCCAGTAATAAAACTTCCTGGACCGAGGACGGTCATCCTCGCAGGACACTGAAAAGGGGACTTTTGTGTTCAAAGCAACTTGGTCTGTGGCCCCTTGCAGGCCCCAAGGATGGATCAGTCAGAGCTCTTTCAGAGAAGCAGAACCAGGAAGATAGAGACAGAGAAGGAGAGGAGCGGATGGACACGTGGATGGACGGGGAGAGTCTTGAGGCTCTGTCTTAGGACACGTGGAGTCAGACAGGGCAGATCTGAACCTCATGGGGCGGGCATTGCCGCTGCTGTGCACAATGGATTTGCTTCTTCCTCGGCGAAGCCAGTTTTGCTCTTAGAAGACTTCTCGACTGCTTGGGTGAGGCCCACCCTCATTCTCGAGGGTAATCTTTCCTTAAAGTCAGCTCATCTGTGTGACCACAGTGACTAAATGCTATCACAGTGACAGTCAGATCACTGTTTGATTGAATAGTGGGTACTCTGAGCCATCACCCGGGTATGCTTTATTTTTTTCAGCCATTGCCTTAACCACAGTCTGTCATATCTCCCTTTCCTGCTCCTCTGGTTACAGCTGTCGCGCCTAGTTTAACGCTCAACCCCCAGCTCAGAACCTCCCCATCCCCGCCTATCCCCTGAGCGGGGCCTGTGCCTGCCGTCCTGTGGCCTGGCCTCTGTGCGGGTACCCACCCATCCCGGGGGTGTCTGTGCTCCGGGGAATGTTGGGCTTCCCCGGAGACCCCCTCTGAGGGGCGGCCATCTCCTCATGTGTCCCAGCCTCCAGCCCCTATCCAGGCAAGCTGACCACTCCTCTCTCCCCTTTGACCTCTGTGGCCCGTGTGCTCCCCTCTGGGTGCCCTACACCCCAACATCACGGGCCCACCAGCAAGTCTCCCAGAGAGGAGGGTGGCATGTGTTCCCAGACACCTCCCCCCCAGATCCAGGGCTTCCAGCCCCAGTCTCTGGGAGCCCCCCAACCAGTGGCTTTCAGGGAGAGGATTGGGAAGCCCGGCCCAGGAATGCCACACCCCACGAAAGCCCCCGGCTCCGTTCTGACCCTGTGCTCTCGCACCCCGCAGCCCGAGAGGAGGGGCGGCGGTCAGTGGTGACCGGGCTGGTTCTGCTGCCCCTGCCCCACCCCACAGGCCCGGAGGAGACAAGCTGTACCTTTCCTTAGTGGGCGGGCTCCTCGCATCCCCTTGTTCTATCTCGTGGGCTTTGGGACCAGGGACCTGGGGGCCAGCGATGGAGGACTTGCCCCTTCCACCTGGCCACGCCTGTCCCAGCGTCTGCTCTCCAGTCACCTGTTGTTTAGGAGGCCTCTTCTGGGTCCTGTGCACACAACCTGTCCACAGGTTCCAGAGCACTGCCACTTTTTACTTTTATCTTAGGAAAGTGAGAATGAAAGTCTCTCAGTCATGTCTGACTCTTTATGACCCCATGTACTACACATGTATCTCCTTGCAATTCTTGGAATTCTCCAGGCCAGTACACTGGAGTGGGTTGCCTTTCCCTTCTCCAGGGGATCTTCCCAACCTAGAGATCGAGCCCAGGTCTCCTGCATCACAGGCGGATTCTTGACCAGCTCAGCCACAAGAAGAGCATTACTCATATTTTTACTAAAAGAATTGGTAAATTTTTTAGTTGTTTCTGGCTTTTGGTTCCTTGTTCCAGCCATTCTCTGTCCCTCCTGTTCCTGGACCACCTGTGTGAGCTCCTCTCACATGACTTAGAGGCAGACTTTTGGTATTCGGGCTTCTGGAGCCCGTGATACGGGGAGTGACTGTGTTTGTTCGTGGAAAATGGTATAACAGAAAAACAGGATGAACCAAAACAGGTGCCATGGAGTTTTCACTTGGTCTCTACAAGGCTGTTCTCTGAAGAGCCAGGTTTGCTCTGAACTCCCTGCAGAGACCCTCACTGTTAGTTTGGAGTGGGATTCTGCCTTGTAGTTTGGGGGGTTTTGATTCTGTGCATCTGGGCTGCAGGGACAGAGGGGTTTTTTTGATCCTAGAGTTGAGCTCTGTTAACTGGCATAGGTCGGCTCAAAGATTTGGTGAGGTCACATTTAAACTGACTACAAGGAGACTTCCCTTGTGGGCCAGTGGTTAGAAATATGCCTTGCAATGCCAGGAACGTGAGTTCAGTCCCTGGTTGGGGAACCATGGTCCCACATGCCCTGGAGCCCTTGAAGGCCAGGAGCCACAACCACCAAGCCTGTGCCCCACAACTAGAGAGTCCGTGTCCCCCAAGAGAAGATCCTGAGCGCCACAACCAAGACCGAGGCGGCCAAACAGAAAATTTTTAGAAATAAGCTAACTACAAAAGAAAAATAGGTTATGAATGGTGATACAGAAAAACTAAACTTTTATTTATATCAGGAAACTGTCAGTGTATGTTGTGCCTTATTCTTATTAACCATGAGGGCCCCTGTGCACCTAAGAATTCTAGATTTTGTATAGAAAACACGTGTTGTAAAGCCCACTGTTGTTTATGAAGTTGAGGTTAATCAGAGCCTGGGCTAGGGGCGCGTGGTGATGGACAGCGCAGGGGGAGAACAGGGCAGAAGGCAGAGGGTCACACGGCCGGGCTGTCCTGCGATGTGACACCTCCTCTCCTTGCCAACACTGCAGCCCTCTCTCTGGAAAGGCTCCTCTGGCCGCCCCCCCGGAGACCACCGCGTCGTCACTGTGGCCTCTCTTGTCCTGTCCCTGCGGAGGACTCCAGAAGGTGCGCACGGCGTCCAGTGCAACACGACCTCTGCCCTTTCCTCCCTGTTTGCAGTTCTTTGGTCTCCACTGTTTCCTTTGTGATCTCAGCTTTTCTCAGTAGCACTCGGAACTCTCTCCGTGTTCCGGAACAGGGGTCATCCCTGCCGGGTGGCGTCTGTTGGTGCTGGTTATCCGGAAGTCAGGCAGGGACCTCGGTGTTAGGTCGTCACGGCCTTGGGTCCTGCGGCGTTGACCCAGGCTCTCGAGACCCACGCCGCTTCTGAACATTGAGACTAGGACGAGCCAGATCCCCACGGGAAGCAGCTGCCATTAGAATGCCTTAAGGTTGTTATAGACATTCTCTGGAAATCGTTTTAATATCCTGGTTATAATTATAAAATATGTGGATTTTAGTTTGCAGTTAACATGTTTCGAACGTTACCACCTTCCTCCAACCCCACGGGAGCAGAATTTGACCCAGAGGAAGACGAGCCAACGTTAGAAGCAGCCTGGCCTCACCTGCAGGTACGGGGTTGTGGGTCTCAGAAGTAGAGGGGCAGGACGGGATGTTTTCTCCAGGACCGGAGCGCCCAGCTGGTCCGGGGTGGGGAGGGGGCCTTTGAGCTTTGGTGTCATGACCCTGCAGACCTGCACATCGGAGAGAAGTGTTGAAGGCAGAAGAAGGTTTTTGTTAGCTTGGGCATGTTACACAAACTACAAAGCTATAGAACTGTCAGTATGTTTTCAGTGGAAGTGACCGTTGAGCTGAGGTCGTGGGTCTTATGCAGACATTTCTCAGTCTTGGTCCCTGGACTTCCTGTTGCCTGCGATGCATCCCAGGGCCCACCTGCTTGACAGATGCTTTTTTTCTGACACATTTGTGAAGAAAGAGGTGGATTGGGCGGGGCGCCTGCCCCACGAGGTAGATCGGGAGGTCTGGATCGGCTGAAGGAGGGCAGTCGGGGAGGTAAACACCCTGGGAGGGAGCTCGACGGGGGGCAGACAGGAAGGGCCAGAGGCAGAGCCCCCTGCCCTCAGTGTCGTGTGCAGCCGTGACAGCCTGCAGCCCACTCATGCGGGGGTGACTGCGTCTGCGACCTGCTCGCCCAGCGGTCCCGCTTCCTGTGCACCTGGCCTTCCGCCAGGACCCTGGGGGTGACAGGACCTGCAGATCCCACCTGGAGTCTGGTCCCAGCCCTGCCTGCGGCTTCTGTGTACTGTAGGCTCCAAGCAGGGGCGACAATAGGCATGGGAGTCACTGTGTAGATGCCACGGAAGGGTACAGTCTGTGGTTCTTAGAAATAAAGCAGTTACCATCCTCAGTATAATTAAGCCATGTGATTTGATATGGGTTCTTTAGATACATGCCCTCTTTTTTTTTTTTTTTTTGTTAAGGTTAGTATTTGCAGACAGATTCAACTCATGGTATATTTTGAAATCTCCACTTAATGAAATACCATGTTATTTGACTCACTGTGTTTTTTTTTTTTCCTCCTAGCTTGTTTATGAGTTTTTCTTAAGATTTTTAGAGTCTTCAGATTTCCAACCTAATATAGCGAAGAAATATATTGATCAGAAGTTTGTATTGCAGGTAAGGCCCAGATTAGCTGAAGCTACAAATTCCGTAATCTGCCCACAGAGAATTCCCGTTCACTGAGTGTCTTTTTCTCCTTGAAGCTTTTAGAGCTCTTTGACAGTGAAGATCCTCGCGAGAGAGATTTTCTCAAAACTACCCTTCACAGAATCTATGGAAAATTCTTAGGCTTAAGAGCTTACATCAGAAAACAGATAAATAATATATTTTATAGGTAAGTCTGTGCACGATGGCCTTTCCCTCTTGCACGCCGATGGTCCCGTCACACTTAACCTCACCGTTTCCTTCAGAGGCTGAAGAGCAGGAGTGGCTGTTTGTGCGCAGCTGGGGGCCTGTCCACACCTCTTGTCTCGGCGCTGGGCGGGGCCCCTTCACGCTGTGCCTGCTCCCCTACCCCCCCACCCCCTACCCCACGGCTCGTACCCCAGCCTGTGGTCCAGCTCTCACTGGCAGGCCGATCACCCCGAGCCTGGCTCCCTCTGGACCCACCCAGAGCCGCACGAGCTCGCACTTCCCCGTGGATCTTGGTGGAAGGAGGGTAGGGGGTGGATCAGGGGCTCTTTGGGGGCGTCCCTGCTGGAAGCGGTGGGTGAGGCAGTGCAGTGACCAGGGCCGCCTCCCCAGGCCTGCAGGTCCACAGGGCCAGCTCGGCCCTGGTTGGGTGGAGGAGGGCCCCGCCCCAGGGCTCAGGGAGGAGTGTCCCCCAAGTGTTCAGCTTGACCCCTTCTCCCCTCACAAACCCGCCCGTCGCCACCTCTGTGAACCTGAGGGTGCTAACGCCCCTAGATCCGCCACCTCCCACGCCAGCACGCTCTTCAGATGAGCGGGTGTGGGTCCTGGGCGAGCCCCCAGTGCGCCGCATGTCCTGCTGTTTTCCACCAGCCCTTCTCCTCACCCTCCCAGGCTCTGGAAACATCCCCACACCAAGAAGGCCACCAAGAAGGCCCCAGCGTGGCGGGTGGTCTGGTCTCCTGGGAGGGCCAGCTGCTGGTCTCGGAGCCCCAGCTCCAGCTTCCCGCCTGGCTCCTGGGGGCGCCCGATAAATGTCAGCGGACGAAACCCTTAGCGTAGTTCCTTCTCTGCCGCTGGAAGCAGTAAGGGGCGGCTCAGCCCCAAGCCCTCAGCTCCGGGATGCCTCAGATAGTGATGCATCCCGGCGCTGACGGGCATCCCGCTGTGAGGCCGGAAGGCCAGCGGAGTCTGTAGGAGGGGGTGACCACACAGGCTGTGCCCTAGAGAGCGTGCCCCAGGGGCACCAGCACAGTGCACTCCAGAGAGGCCTGGCCAGGGCCTTTTTAGTGGCTGTGACCAAGCAGGGAAAGCAGAGGGGCTGAGACAGTGGGCAGGACACTGGGTCCTGTACCTGAGACTGGCCCCCTCTCTGGGAATTCCGCCCCAGGGCCGGCCTGCCCCAGCCATCCCTCGCCCTGCCCGCCCGCCTGCGGTCAGCAGGGTCTGGCGCCCCCCCTTACCTCCACACTCGACATGCATTTCAGCATCAGAGCTGTCCAGCTCACAAACGGCTTCCCTTCAGGCTCCCTCCAAGCTCCACACGGCCCGTTTATATGGCGGAGCCCAGGCTGGACCCGTGACTTAAGGGGCTGACGTCGTGTTTCCTAAATGTCGTGTTCCTGTTTTGTATTTCTTGGTGTCGTGTTTCCGTTTGAACAAGATCGTTCCTTGGCTGATGTACTTATGTATCAAAACGTAGCATCCCCTGTTTAATCCACAGCAAGCAGGCAGGATTTAAGTTCTGGTCTTTCAGACGAAAGCGGAGGAAGGTCTGGCTGCAGGTTCCTTCCCTGGGCAGATGGGTTCTGTGCAGAACCACCAGTCCGTGCCTGCATGCGGGCGGAGAGGCTGCCTCGAACCTGAGGAACCATGACCTCTCAACTGGAATGCCTGAGCAGGTTGTTGTCCAGAGGTTTCTCACCGGCTCTCCCCGCGCGCTCGGCACCGGGTGTGTGGCCTCTCCTCTTGTCTTCAGTGATCCCGTCTGTAGAAACCGCCCGTGATGTGTGGGGTCAGAAGGGAGCAGGTTCTGTGGCCTCCGTGACCAGCCTGTCCCCACCTTCGGCACCACCCCCCCTGCTCACTTCATGTGAGAAAGATGGAGAGGGCGCCCAGAAGCTGCCCTCCGCTCGCCGCATCCCACATGGCGCAGCTGCGCCTTGTAAGACGGTCTCCAAGACGTATTTGGTCCCCTCCCCAAGACTAGTGGTGTGAGGCCCCTTCCTAGTCCTGTGGTTTCTCAAGTCTAGTCAGCATCTTCACAGGTGAGTCAGACACACCCCCGGCTGAGGGGTGACGGTTCCGCGTGAGGGGTTGCACCCGTCTTGGTCAACGGTGGGGCGCGAAGGTTAGGTGGCAGGTAGAGGCGGGCCTCAGCCTCTGCTGCCGACGCGCCCCCGCAGCTGGGGCTTCGGTCAGCCGTCTGCTGGCCCTCGCGTCCCGTGACCCACCCAGGCCCCGTGAACTCGAGGCAGAGGCCGCAGTGGCTGCCAGCGCCCCGCAGGGCCTGGCCTCGGCCTGGAGCAAGCTGGCTTCTTCCCTTTGTATGGGTCAGAGCAACTCAGGAAGGTGAGCACAGCCCAGCTTCAAGGGGGAGTAGCTTTCGCCTCCATGTGAGGTGCAGAGCGCCTCACCCCTCACGAGAGGGGTACGTGGCCTCCATTTGTGGGGGGCCCTGTCCTTGACAGGCAGGTTTCAGCTCCGCGTGGGGAGAGTCCTGGCTCCTTTGTGCAGAAGGAGGAAGGACCACCGCAGCTCTGCTCTGTGTGGACCCTTAGGGCTCCCTCCCGTTTTGCAGCCGCTTTCTTGCTCCCCTCTGGAAAAGAAGGAAGGGGGCTGTACTTGCTTTCTCTTTCCCGTGAAGTGATGTGAAGAAGTCGCTTAGTTGTGTCCAACTCTTTGCGACCCCGTCGACTGTAGCCTGCCAAGCTCCTCTATCCATGGGATTCTCCAGGCAAGAATACTGGAGATGGGTGCCATTTCCTCCTCCAGAGGATCTTCCTAACCCAGGGATCGAACCCAGGTCTCCCGCACTGCAGGCAGACTCTTTACCTTCTGAGCCACCAGGGGAACCTTCTCTTTCCTATACCTGCTCCAAATCGATCAAGTAATCCAAATTAAGAGTTTATCGATGAGAATATAGTAAAGTTGATTTAGGAAAACAAAATGGCTTCCAGCTCCAGGCCACCCTTGTTTAAATGTCAGCGCTGGTGGAGCTGGGTCACAGGTGGTGCCCAGGGGCCTGGCCGCCTCCAAGCTTCAGGAGCCAGAGCCGGGCACTGAGGTTTCAGGACCCCGGGCCCTGCTGCTGCCTGCCCAGCCGTCCTGGTGGACAGAGAAACAGGAGCTGAAGTGGGTTGGTGGTGCTGGATGAAGCTGTAACTTTGTTCATCTGAGCCGTTTTAAGTATTTCCAGGTAAAACAGGTGAAGCAAAGGGAGCCTTGAGTTCCATGAGCTGAAGCGCCTCCCCGTGCAGACATCCGAGGAGGCTGGAGCTCCCTCAGGGCCGGCTTTCCGGCTCAGGGCAGGGTGGCAGGGCCGACATGTCTGAGGCTGGCACGGGCCCCCACATGCCGCGCAGCCCTGCTCTCAGCAGCCCGGCCGCCGCGATCCGTCACAGGCCCCCGCACGCCGCGCAGCCCTGCTCTCAGCAGCCCAGCAGCCGCCATCCGTCACGGGCACACCCCTGCCTCGGCTCCTTGCTGCAGCCACGCCCCTGTGCTCTGCCGCTCAGCGGTTCTCACCCGGGTCCCTGTGGGCTCAGCTCCGATCTATCCAAGCAGGTGTCCAGGCCTCCACGTGACTGCCTTGCCTGCCCATCACCCACCTCTGTTCTAGCCAAAGGGGTTCCCTCCCCACCCCACGCCCCCATTTTTAAAAGATCGGTTCCAAAATCTAGAGACATTAGACCCGCACCTCAGGAGCGTGTCACACTTTGTGTCCGACCTGGTCTTTACCTTAAGGTCACTATTCCATTTGTTTCAAACAAGGGCAGTGAAAATTTTTAATCATCGTGAGCTTATTTTTGGCCTGGAGCTGGCTCTAAACTGGTAGTTTTTGTCTGCTAGGCAGGAATGTTTTTCAAACACCAGACCCCTCTGGCTTCAGGCAGAATCCGCTGCGTGTTCTGGGTTAGGCTGACTCCAGCTGAGCCAGGTTGTGGGGCGGCAGCGGGTTGTTTCTGGGGGACCCTTGGAGAGAGAAGACGCTGTCTTGTGTCCTGCCCTGTCCCCTCTCCCTGGCCCCAGGAGACTCAGAAGTCGTGTCTCAGATGCCAGGCTCAGCCCTAGCACCAGGGACGTGGTGACAATAAGCCCTAGTCCACTGCCTCAGGCTGACACAGGCGCTGGGAGCCCCGGGGACCACGCACGGGGTCCAAGGGAGCGGCTGCTCAGACAGGGGTTTCGGAAGATAGCACTTGAAGCAGCGTAGGAAAAGTGTGGGGTGTCAGGGAGAGAGTAGGGGAGACAGCCCCGGTGGTAAGGAAGTAACATGTACCCTTCGCAGAGACCATGCTAAATATCAGAGGCTTTAGAGTTGAGTCAGGTGTCAACTTAGCTTGAGATGTGGCAAAAAAATAAACGCAAACAGCAAGCTATTTGTTGTCAAATCTGGGTGGTTGAGATGCTGCGCTCACTGTAAACATCCTTCCCGATGTATGTTTGAAAGTTTCAAAATAAAACATTCGGGAGAAACGAGAGCGAGCCCCCACTCGCTGCCCTCTGGAGTATTGCACCTCCAAGCCTTGAGGAGTCCCTGGTAACAATTAGCGCTGCCCCCAGAACGGTTTTCACAAATAGCGGTGTTCTTGTTGCCTGGCTACGTGGTTTTCCTCCTAAAAGCCTTGTTTTCGTCTTTTCCAGCCATGATTTCAGTGTTCTAATTCTAAATGACATCTTGCTTTTTCTAGATTTATTTATGAAACAGAGCATCACAATGGCATAGCAGAATTACTGGAAATATTGGGAAGGTAAGTTGTCTCTCTGTTATGGGCAGTGAACAGCCTTAGGTGGGATTTATGCCAAAACGATCCAGTTCACTGCATTCAACCGCCCCTCCCCAGAGCAGGGCAATGCAGGCCGTTCTCTAGAGGAACTTAAATCAGCCTCACTTAATGGCAGGGGCTGGTGAGCCCTTGGATCAGGACTGAATGACAGGCCTTTCCCATTCGTTTGGTTCCATATGTAGATTCTGTTTCATGTATATACCTTGGTAGCATTGCTATGGGAACCCAATCTCAATTATTTCCTCAAGAGCCGTGCTAAAAATAGCTACATTAAGAAGGTTTACGTCTGACACTTAGAAAAAGAATAGGTGGTTTATTATACATTTGGGGTATTGAGTAAGTACTAGCATTTCAAATTGCTTTGATTTTATAAATTTTTCATATGTATTCTTATAAACTAACATTTCAAAAATGTCATCGTCTTAATCCAAGTAGAGTTCTTGCTTCCTGTCATTTTTTTTTTAATTGATGACTAATAGGTTTTCTTTCAGGCCTCCTAACTCACTGATTCCCAAACAGAGTTCCTCAGGGTTCCACTGCTGAATAAGCTCGAACATGCTTTTTCCCCAGCACCTCGCTTGGGGATTCAGTTCACGTTAGAAGCTAAAGGTTCTGAGGAGTCCTGCAGGGAAGAAGCTGTCCTCCTGGTCAATCTAGTAACTCCCAAAGCTGTTCGAACACCATAAACAGTGTTGTCATCTGGCGAACTGAGGTCCAGTCATTCTGAAAAACAACTTTCCTCGCATTTCAGATAAAATGTAAAGCAAACAACAGTCCTCATGGAGAGCTCCTCTCTGACACACTGCCAGATTCTCTCTCCCAGCAGAGTGTAGTGAGCGCAAGCGTGGGCACCCTTGTTGTCCGGCCTTACTTAACACTCACGCCTCCTGTTTCCTTGCCTGTAAAATGGGAAGGTAATCGTATTCATGTCTGAGGTTGTTGCAAGGCTGAGGGTGAGCCAAGTGATGTGTCCAGACAGCCCCACGCCACACACGAGATCATCTCCTGTCCCGTCGTTTGAATGGGCAAATCATCCCCAGTGGTCACTTCAGACTAACCCTGCCTGAGTGCCCAGTGCACCAGGCTCATGAACAAGGCACCAACTGAGAAACTGCTGTAACTGCTTCTGCAGCTCTCAGCCACTTACCTAAGTATAAAATGCCAAATAGATAACTAAGTCCTCGATGTTGCAGATGAAAACTTCAGCTTGGAGGTTAAGAGCAGGGGACGGACGCCCTTTCCTTGCAGAAGGGAACAGCTTTTTTGTTGATTTTTCAACGACACCCACTCTGCACACACAGACTCTGTTCTGCCAGCACTAGAATAAAGAGGCAGGATTTGTCTGGGGAAGTGAGTGAGAATTCCAAACAATGGTGGAGGCCAAAGGAAGGCACCGGTGCCCACCCGAGCTGCCGGTCTCTAGGGCCCTGCCTGGCGGAGGAGGTTTTGCCCCCAGAGGCTCCCACTGCTCTGGGTAGCTACCTGTGAGCTCAGAATTTTTAAATCACCCTGCAGTTCCAAAGACAGAAATGACTGTGCTTCCTGAAACGGACCTAACGGTCTTGTAATTTCTGCTACTGTCTGCCCTCCCACTCATAATTTGCTTGCTGGTTTTCATGCTGAACACAAAAACTAAAAAACAGCGAAATACGTTTTTTAACCTGGAATTTGTAAATAGTCAAACTTTGAATAAATTCTGTTTTCGCAGTATAATTAATGGATTTGCCTTACCACTGAAAGAAGAGCACAAGATTTTCTTATTGAAGGTGTTATTACCTTTGCACAAAGTGAAGTCGCTGAGCGTCTACCATCCTCAGGTGAGGGCTCCTCCCTCAAGCGTTGGCGGGGCCTCGGGAGGGCGCGCGGCCGTCTCTGCTTGGACCTCAGTGAACTTGGGATGTTGAACCCCAGCCTCCAGCAGGGAGTGTTTCCTCTGTTACATCACACGTGGACTTGGGTGTCAGGGTTCCAATGAGAGTGAAAGGATAAGGGAGTAAAAGGAGATTGCTTTTTAAGCATATCGGAAAATTCTCAAGAATGGAGAATTTCACAATTGGTTGTCAGTATGGAAGAGGGAGTGGCTCACACGATGAAGGGGTCAAGGAAGACCTCTTGGAGGAAGACGTCCTGTGGTGGGACAGAAAGCTCGCACCTCAAAGACGACACCCCTGTGCCTGCCCGCCAGTGAAGTGTCAGAAGGACAAGTTGTTCGGGGGCTTCCCCAGTGGCCCAGTGGTTAGGGCCCTGAACTTCCTCTGTGGGGGTCACGGGTTTGATCCCTGGTCAGGGAGCTAAGTTTCCACAAGCCACATGGTGCAGCCAAAAGAATAAATAAAGCATATATTTCCAAACAACAAGGTTTGGGGGGTTGTTTTTTTTTTTTTTGAAGCTGTGGGTTTTTTATAACTTTGTAAAAATCTGTTTATGATTACACTGAAAAATGAATCCATAAATGGTTCCTAACTGGTTGTTTGGCTGCGTTTCCCCCAGGAAATTTGGATTTTCCTTCACCCTTATTCTTCTAAGTTCCATGTAGACAGAAATAAGCTACACTGACTGCAGCTCAGGAAGTTCTGGGTCCTCGTCTAGGTCCAAGAACCAGGAAACACCCCTCCGCGCTCTGCAGGGCCTCCCTTGAGGAGTGTGCCTCACGGCATCAGAAAGTGTATTCTTTGGTGGTAGTTGGTGGTTTAATCACTAAATCATGTCCAACTTTTTGTGACCCCATGGACCGTAGCCTACCAGGCTCCTCTGTCCTTGGGATTCTCCAGGTAAGAACACCGAAGTGGGTTGCCATTTCCTTCTCCAGGCAATCTTCCCGACCCAGGGATCGAACCTGTGTCTCCTGCATTGCAGGCGGATTCTTTACCAACTGAGCCACCGCAGAAGCCAGCCATTCTAGTAACACTGGCTTCCTGGGAAATCTTTTACTTAAGAGTTTTTTCTCTGCTTCCTATTAACTGGTAACATCTTTACATTCAACCAATTTGTTATCGCGTTAGTTGTTCTGTATTAGAAATTAATAGTTTAGGGATTTAAGATGGAAACAGATTTTAATTTTTTTTTTCCCGGCAGTTAGATTACTTGTCCATTACAGTCTCCAAAAGACCACAAAGAAAGTCCTCACCAGCCCTGGGCTGACTTGGTGGAATTGGTCTAAAAGACCATCTCCTGGAGTTTTTTTTTTTAGCTTCCTAATGTTCCTTCTACAGTTGACCTGTGTCGCACATTGGTCCTGGGGTCCCTCCCTGAGAGTCCCTCCCGGGGTGGAGGTGGGGGCATGGATCACCTCCAGGCCTGTCTCCCCACGGGAAGGTGGCTGACGGTGACGCAGCGTTCTCACGACAGCGTGCGGTGTTAACACTTTGTCTCTCTCGCTGTAGCTGGCCTACTGTGTGGTGCAGTTTTTAGAGAAGGACAGCACGCTCACCGAGCCGGTAAGTACACCCGCTCTGCTCAGGGCCCCGCAGTGTGGCCTGTGCATCTCAGCTGTCAGCGCTGCAGTCTGGCCGCTCCACCAAGACAGCCTCTCCCTCCTAAGTCACAGCACTGGCAAGGGCAAACGGATCTCATTCGTGTGTGACGAGTTTTCAGACTGTAGCAATTTTCATTACAAGTCCCCTTGTCGAAGTGATTCTTTTATGTGATAAGATGGCCACCTTATCCCGCGTTGCCCTTTACTCTGAATGAGCAGCATGGCTGCCGAATCGCATGCGGTTTAATACTTCCCCTTCGCTTGGTTTAACAGCACCGTTTCCTGACTTCAGTCAGAGGAAGTGTAGTAAGGATTCAAAATGCCTATACTAAAGAGGTTTTACTGTTTTGAAAATTCTCCCCAAGTTAGAGTGTAACTATTTTATGATCATTATATCATAAATGAACGTTAGATTGCCACCATTCAGTGTTTAGATTTCTAAGTTTCTTGGCATTTTATCTTTATTAAAAATAAAAAGGCTATTGTAACCTAGATTTCACAAAGTTGGGTGTGTCAGGTGGCCGTTGAAGCATTTGAATACACTTTTTTAACCAGCTTTATTGAGATATAATTCTACGCCATACAGCTCACCCACTTAACATGTGTGATTCAATGGTTTTTTTATATACTAGGTTATTAATTTCTTCAATTGTGGTAAAATATACTATATAACACAATTTGTTATTTAAAAGTTTACAGTTTTGTTGTTCAGTCGCTGAGTTGTGCCTGACTCTGTGATCCCATGGACTGCATGCAGCACACCAGGCTTCCCTGCCCCTCCTCCTGGAGTTTGCTCAAACTCGTGTCCATCGAGGCAATGAGTCCATTGAGTGGCATTGATTCCATTCACGATGTTGTGCAGCTCTCAGCACTGTTTCTAAAACTGTGTCATCGTCCCAGACAGAAACTCTGTCTTCCTTAAACAGTGTTGCCCCATTAACCCCAACTCTGCTTTCTGTCTCTGAATTTGACTGCTCTAGATGCCTTATGTTAGTGGGCTCATACGGGATTTGTCCTTTTGCAACTGGCTTATTTCACTCAGTGTCGTGTGCTCAGGGTTCATCTGTGCTGTCACGTGTGCCAGAAATCCATTCCTTGTTGTGACTGAATAGCGTTCCATTGTGTGGCTAGATCACATTTGGTTAACGTGTTCACCTGTCAGTGGAAACGAGTTGTTTCCACATCTCAGCTTTTGTGAACAATACGGCTGTGATCATCTGGGTGCAAACATTTCTTCATGTCCCTGCTTTCAGTTCTTTTGTGCGTAAACCTGGAAGTGGACGTGCTGAATCGTATGGTAATTCTGTGGAAATGCCATTCCGTTCACAGCAGCTGCACCATTCCCATCAACAGCCACAAGGATTCCAGTTGGCCCACACCCTCGCCGACACTTGCTGTTTTCCATTCTTTTCACTGTAACCATTCTAGTGAGTGTGAAGGAGTATCTCATGATTTTTGGTTTGCGTTTCCCCAATGACTAATGATGTTGGGCATCTTTACACATGTATATTAGCCATTTGTGTTTTTTCTTTGGAGAAATATCTTTAAATTCATTGCCCGTATTTAATTGGTTTGTTTTACTGTTGAGTAACAAAGCAAGAAGTATCAGGTGCCAGTTTAAATGTTTGAACATTCTTTTAAAAATCACTATTGAACTGAAAAAGGTGAATATTGTAAATCCCTGAGTCTTTCCTGTCCCTTTAGTGGTCTTTCACAGTTTCTTTGTTGAAATTGTAATTTTCATAGTGAAAAAAACAGAAATTCTTAATACTGTATCCTGAGTTAAACTCTCCTTTCTTTGTAAGCTTTTAAATTCTACATGTGGCCACCCCCCTTCACCCTAAAATTCAGGGAAAGCCCCTGGTCATGCTGCTCAGCTGCAGCCTGCGGGGGGAACGGGAGCCGCCCTGCCCTGCAGCCCCTCCTGGTATTCCTGGCACCTCTGCCTCAGCTCCGTCCAACATTCTGGACGCCCCCCCAACCCAGGCGATGTACCAAATCTTACCAGACTTCCGTACCAAACACAAAAAGTATTTACTGCAATTTAGGTTGAGGATGTGCTATTTTATCCTCCTACTAAACTGATGACATGTTTAGATAGGGAAAGGAAAATGAGATAATGAGATGGCACTAATAATAAAAAAGCCCTTTTTAATGTCATTCTAGTGACACATCCTAATTCCATCTATATTTGAAGTTCTTCTCCAAACTAACTGTTATATGAAGAAATCTTAACACAAACCCTTCTCTTTTCCTACTATTCCTACTTCAAAAATAAGAGAAAAGTGTGCAGTTTTCTTCTATGATATTTCTTTGTGCATATTTCTCATACTATCTAGTGGCTAAAGAATTCACTGAATCTTACCCTACATTTATCAAGGCGTAAAGTTTTCTCACCAAGCCACCCCCTGCAGGTTCCAGTCCACCTGCACACACCCCCACCTTCCCCCACCCCCCACCACTACCATCTGTCAGAACCTGGTCCCAATCCTGATCCAGCAAGACTCAGTGAGCACCCCCACCCCCTTCTCTCTCTCACCTGGAAGTAATATGGATGCTGATAAAGCTTATGCATGTGTGCCTAGTTGCTCAGTCGTGTCCAACTCTTTGCAACCCCATGGACTGCAGCCCACCAGGCTCCTCTGTCCATGGGGATTCTCCAGGCAAGAATACTGGAGTAGGTTGCCATGCCCTCGTTCAGGGGATCTTCCTGACCCAGGTCTCGTCTCCTGCATTGCAGGCAGATTCTTTACCATCTAAGCTACCAGGGAAGCCCAAGAATACTGGAGTGGTTAGCTTGTCTCTTTTCCAGAGGATCTTTCCGACTCAGGAAATCAAACCAGGGTTTCCTGCATTGCAGGAGGATTCTTTAAGAGCTGAACTGCCATATAAATTCCCACTGATAAAGCTAATACAATTTTGCAGCAGTGAGAGGTTTTAATTGTAGTTGTCTGAAAGAAGGCAGGAGACAGACAGTGTCCTGGCTTCAGTGGGGTCCTTCTATCTTAGATAGTAGATAGAAAACTCTGACTCATCACAAGCCCAAAGCTACATCAGGTCCCCCACACCCGGTCCCCAATATTTCCACTCAGAACCACTTCATTTCTTGATTTCCTGTAGCACAGGTAATATAATAGCACCCTTGATTACAGAGTGCTATTAAAGATGTTAATGTAAAAAAAAAAATGTTTACAAATGTTCAGACCCTCGCCTCAGTAATTTCCTTCCTTTAGAATTCATGTGTTATGAAAATCCAAAGCCCATTTTGTCTGACTTCAGCATCAAAAGCATGTAGACAATTTGATGAAGGTGTAAACCCTTGTGAAGGTGCTGGGAAGGGCACTCGGCCCGCATCTCATGGCCGCGTCTCACGGTTCTGCACCCGTGATGTACCCATTTGTGATCTGTAACTGTTTTTCTGTTGTTGTTTGTAAATTGTGTAGAGTGCCCAAAGCTTTCTGGGCATGTTGAACACGTGTGCTGTTGTTTTAAGAGTTAGAGGCTCATTCGATAGTGGGTGTAAGTAAAATCACGTTTCTTTTCCGCCCGCCTGTCCCTGGAGGCTGACCGAGTTTTGCCCCGTGGCCTTTCCCTCTGGTGTTCCAGGACAGGAGAGGGGCTCCCAGCATGCCAGGCTCGCCGGCTGCCACCACTGCCCCCCAGCCTCCTCCTGGAAGCGGGCCGCCTGTTGGCTTCCCCAGGAGAACTCGGTCTTGAAGTGCGCCCGACAGCGAGGGCCATTGTTGGCTGAGATTAGCATTCCCTGAGCAGACTCCTGCTCCTGCAGAATGCCCTCACCCTCGCAAGGAGCTGAAACGGTTGGGTATTGGTCAGAAGTCATTCCAAACAGTGTGGAAAGTAAGCCCAGTGTACAACTCATTCCAGAAATAAGACCTTTTCCAGAGACATTGGCCAGATACATCAGTTGTGTTCTGTAGTTCACAGATCAGCGTATTTCTGCTAGAAAAACTCCATTTTGTCAAATGACAAGGAATGGTGGGTTTGTGAAGTGATTGGCACCTGCTGAACCTTCAAAGTGATTCCAGTACACAGAGTGGAGTGGGGCCCAAATGTCTACTAACATGATTTTGAGTAAAAAAGTAGGAAAATCATCAAATGATCCATTTTTAAAGATGATCCCTCTTAAAGACAGTTGTGTCATAAATTTTTATGCCAGACTTCAAAACTAGGGGCACTTTTTGAGTAAATTTGGAGTTTTATAAAGTGTAAGAACAGAGAAGATTATCCAGGAGCCTGAAGGTCAGAAGCGTCAAGGCGGAGTCGCCCTCAGCGGATGCTGTTCCGAAGCCACTTGTTTTACCTGCGGTGACGGCGCCCAGGCTGGCCTGGGAGCAGAGCTGGCGTGATCTGTGGAGCCAGGGATGACAGTGAACGGACGCCAGGCCACGAGCGCGCGCCTGCGGTGATTCCCAGCACAGTCCTGGCGCTGGGGGCCAGGAATGGCCGTGCGAGTCTGGACGGCTGCCTTGGGTGGCAGCTCGCAGCCGTGCAGTTAGGTGTGCGAGTAGGTCTGTGCGCTTCACAGACACGTGCATAATGGTTTGGATCATTGCACCATTTTAGGCTTAAGGTAGCTAAACTCCTAGGTATATTACTAGCCTGCATCACCAATCAGATATTTTGGGTGAACAGCCTCTACTGGTAGGAAATTTTGGAAATCCAGGAACACGATAAAGCAAGGCTGCCCGGCAGGACCTTTGCCTGTATCACAGGCAAGGAACCTAGCGGCCAACACTCACTAGCGAGGCCGCTGCCCCCCCCCCCCACTGGGCATGCCTCACAGGGAATGGCTGCACAGACCTGCCCTGGGGCCCTGGCCTGGGCCAGGCCGATCCCCTTACTGTGGCCAGCACGCCACAGGCACTTGTGTGAATTTAGTAATAAAGTCCTCTCGGCAGCCCCAAGGCGAGGATTGTTGTTCCCCCTGGTATTTAATGAGGGCTCCAGAGCACCAAGGGGCTGGCATCAGACCATGGCCACACAGAGGGCTTGCCAGCAGCATCAATACTTCATAGTAATTCGCGTCTCTTTTTGATGTGTTTTAACACCATTGAAAACACTGTGCACACAGCTATGTATGTATATGTGTGTGCAGTTGCTAAGTTGTGTCTCACTCTGCAACCTCATGGACCATAGCCCCCCAAGCTCCTCTGTCCATGGGATTTTTCAGGCAAGAATACTGGAGTGGGTTGCCATTTCCTCCTTGAGCAGATATTCTCGACTAAGGGTTCAGATCCACATCTCCTGCAGGTGGATTCTTTACCACTTAAGCCAGCGGGGAAGCCCCTATGTATGTATGTGCGTAAAAGTATATGAACAGCCAGTTAACTTGAGAGAGAAATGGACTGTGCCTGTGTGTGTCTCCACCGGAAAACACTTACATGAATTCATATACTCTGCGTTTCTCCACTGGTCTTATTTTCTCTAAACTCACCTAACTGCCTATCTTTTTGTCTTCTTTTTTAAAACTGTGATTCTAAAGTATAGAAGATTTAGACCTATCTCATGGCTCAGATTGTAAAGCATCCGCCTGCCATGCAGGAGGCCCGGATTCAATCCCTGGGTCGGGAAGATCCCCTGGAGGAGGGCATGGCAACCCACTCCAGTGTTCTTGCCTGGAGAATCCCAAGGATAGAGGAGCCTGGTGGGCACCAGTCCACGGGGTCTCAAAGAGTCAGATACAGCTGAGCGACTAATACTTTGAACACTAATTATAAAAGCCAAGTTCTCAACCACTGAGTCACTGTTCCTTCTTACAGGGAAGAAAGCACCACCTCATCTGTGGCTTGTCAGAGGGGGGGACCCCTGAACAGGGAAGCAGGCCGTGACCCTTGTGCGTTGTCTCTTCTGTAGGTGGTAATGGCCCTTCTCAAGTACTGGCCAAAGACCCACAGTCCAAAAGAAGTCATGTTCCTGAACGAATTGGAAGAGATTCTGGACGTCATTGAGCCGTCAGAGTTCGTGAAGATCATGGAGCCTCTTTTCCGGCAGCTGGCCAAGTGTGTCTCCAGCCCCCACTTCCAGGTAGGGCACCGCAGAGAGCGGCTTCGAGTCCGTCCCCTCAGGAGCCAGTAGGTTGTGGGGCGTCGCTGGTCGTGTTTTTGTCCTTCGGGTAATCTGAAGGTGACAATCAACCTTTCACCTCAGTTGTAACATGTTGAGGCTTCGGGTCTTTAAAATAACCCTCCCATGCCTCATCCCCGCCCTGTCACTAAAGACACGCTTCTCAATAAGAGTGATTAACGGCAGCTTCTCTGTAAACCGCCTCCATCTCCGTGTTCCCTGGGCTCCCAGACACACGCAACCTTACTGTCCACAGCTGAGTGCTCGGTATTTACAGAGAATGTGCAACTGTTTGGCTTCCACTCCCTCCCTCCACAAGCGCTCCATTTCTGACACTTGAGCTTTAGAAAACAGTCGTGGTTCAGATTTCCGTCCCTTCCACGTCCCTGCGTGGGGGCCGCAGCCACACCACACCTTTGCCGATTCTCCCTCACAGCCTCCCAGCCCCTGTCAGAGGTCATCCCAGTGGCTTTTCCAGCCTGTCTGCCTCCTTTTAACAAACTGGGCACCCCATCGTTTTGTGTCGAGATGATATTTATGGTGAAGTCTTTGTGAACAAGGTAGAAATCTAGGCACCAAAGGAGCAGAACCTCACAGTCTCCAGGGAGTCACGATCCGGCCGGAGAGGGCGAGGCGGCCACTCAGTCCTGCCGGCAGGTTCAGAGCTGACCCCGCGGTGGCCCCCGCCCCGCCCGCGTCCTCCACCCTGCTGTCCTTAGCCGACCACCCCACGGCCGTCTCACGCCCCCTCCTGCCAGCCCTCAGCAGGGACGGGCCTCGCCACCACCGGTTTTGAGCAGAAACCACATTTCCACACACACACCAGCTCTCCCTGCCTCCCCTGCTGCCGTTCACCATGCGATGTAGCACTAACATATCAGACCACTCGCCGTCGTGGGTTCACCCCACAGAGAGCGAGCTCCCCGACGGCAAGGGCTTCTGCCTGCAGGCCTCCCCATGGGATCCTCAGGGCCAGGTGGTGCCTCCCCAGGTGGAGATGCCCGTGGAGGGTGCTGGGTGGCTGATGGATAGGGAGGGCGAGCTCATGTGACTTGTGGCCTCAGCATCTGGCCCGTGTCCAGCAGAAGTGTAGGTCGAACTCATGGAAGAATGAGTGACAGCGATCTTGAGGGACATGGAATCATCTGCCTCTTTCTTGAAGGCACCTTGGGGTTACAGTCTAGAGCCCTCTCATTTGCAGACATAATCCTACCCTTCCTGTCCAGTAGAGTTCGTTCTCCCACCTGTGTGCTGACCGCCGATGAGCGCCGCGCCCTTCTGCCTTGCAGGTGGCGGAGCGGGCACTGTACTACTGGAACAACGAGTACATCATGAGCCTGATCAGCGACAACGCGGCCAAGATCCTGCCCATCATGTTCCCATCCCTGTACCGCAACTCCAAGACCCACTGGAACAAGTGAGTGCCCACCACCCGCCTTTGTTTTACCCCTTTCTAATTAGCCTGTTTTTTTTTTAAACTCAGGTAGCTTTTTTTTTTTGACCGCACTGGATCTTTGTTGCTGCATGCAGGCTTTTCTCTAGTTGGGGCGAGGAGGGGCTCCTCCCTGGATGTGCAGGCTTCTCAGTGCAGTGGCTTCTCTTCTTGCGGAGCATGCGCTCCAGGCGCGCAGGCTCAGGAATCGTGTCGCTCGGGCTTGGTTGCTCCACCGCATGGAGGGTCTTCCCGAACCAGGGATCGCACATGCCCCGTGTGCTCTGCATCGGCCGGCAGATTCTTAACCACGGGACCAGCAGGGAAGTCCTGCGCTGGCCGTTTTTAAATTTTGCATACAGTGTTTTGCTGATACTTGAAACCGATTACTATTGAATCCAAGTCTCAGTATCAGTTAAAAAAATAAGATGCCGTTTCTCTGTGGGCTGTACCTCGCCCTTTCGTTGACATCCTGTGCCCCAGTCAGGCACATGCAGGATGCAGCGCCTCTCTCCCCAGCCCCATCTTGTCCCCGGGCGGGGTCAGGAGGTGCATCTTCCAGGCCTTCTCTTAAGTTCCCTCCAGAGGAGTTAAAGGTCATCACATCCTCAGGGCTCAGCAGCCACCCCTCCCATGGGGGCCCCCAGAGCCCTGCTGGCACTTCCCCTAATGAGCCCCCCCATGCCCGCTGCCCAAGCAGTCAGAAAGAAGGGGGTGAATAACCTAAACGCCACCTCGGCATCTCTGACACCCGCCTGCCCCTGCTTCTCTGCTTCATCCTCTCACTTAACACGGGTGAGCAGGCTGATGGACTCAGCTGTCGTCTTCTAAGACCTCAAACCACGCTATCCTCTGTGCTGCCCTGGTACCCTCGTTGTTCTCATAAATAAGGAATCAGGGTTCCGCTTTCTCCATCTTCTGCCCTTTCTGTTATAATCAGTGAATCAGAATTTAAGGCAGGAGGCACAGAGCTCTGATACCCAGTCCTGCCCTCTTGTTTGTGGGGGGATGGCGGGGCGGGACGCAGCCTGGCCTGCAGCTGGGGGCTGGTGGGCCACTCTGTCCACGGTGTCTGCCCTCACCCCTCCTGCCGCGCTCACCCCTCCTGCCGCCCTCACCCCTCCTGCCGCCCTCACCCCTCCTGCCGCGCTCACCCCTCCTGCCGCCCTCACCCCTCCTGCCACGCTCACCCCTCCTGCTGCCCTCACCCCTCCTGCCGCGCTCACCCCTCCTGCCTCGCTCACCCCTCCTGCTACCCTCACCCCTCCTGCCGCGCTCACCCCTCCTGCCTCGCTCACCCCTCCTGCTACCCTCACCCCTCCTGCCGCCCTCACCCCGCTTGCTGCCCTCACCCCTCCTGGTTCACAGACTTGCTCTGCTGCCCACTGGGTCCCCCTCAGCCACAGCCTCCTCACCTGAAAAGTAGAAAGAATGTTGGCACTGGGACGTCCCTGGTGGTCCAGCGGTTAGGACTCCTCCCTTTCACTGCCAAGGGCCCTGGTTTGATCCCGAGTCCAGGAACTCAAGTCCCACAAGCCACTTGGCTCAACCAAAAAAAAAAAGAGAGAAAATGTTGGCACCCACTGTTTTGTGGTGATCGATCAAGATGATGTCAGTCCACGTGAAGCACATTGCCTTGTGGCGCCCGCCACCTTGCTGCCAGGGGTTGGTTAGGGTGGAGTGAGCGTACATCAGTATAAAGCTCCTGGCGCCTCTCTGGCACTTGGGGAACTTTTGCAGCAGCCTCTCAGCTGCAGGTCCGGCAGTGGTACTGATGGCCAAAGTAGAAGGAGAGACAGCAGCCGTGACAGTGGAAATAGTAGCTTAATGGTCAGTGTTCACATGTCGCTTTCAACAACCTTTCCTGCGTGACGTTCATCTTCTGTTGAGCTCAGCAGGTGTTAACCAAGCCCTCGAGCTAAGCCCCAGCTCCTGGGTGTAGTTCAGAGCGCTGTGAAGGCCAGCAGTGATGGCTTAGGTCCCTGCCCCCTGCAAAGAAAGACACGTCCTGTTAGATGTTTTCTAAACAGGATCTGGTTTTATTATAGTGAATTAAATACTAGTTAAGACTTGAGAGTCGAGTTTTTGGTTGTTGCTCCCAATTCTGTGGGTTGACCAGGCTCCGAGGGGCAGTCCTCTGCCCAAATCACTGGGGGGGGTCCCTCATGTGGCTGCAGCTGATGACAGGTGAGACCGGAGTCCTCCCGAGGCGCTGCCAGGAGGGGGACAGCTGAGCCCTCCCTTCCTGGGTGTCAGCGCCTGGGAGCTGAGCTAGGTTAAGCTGCTCCGTGGTAGCTGCAGTGAACACGCTCCTGAGCTGGGCTTGGGCAGTGTCAACATTAGTTTTTTGTCCTCAGTGAGTAAGATTGAAAGGAAGCTGACATCTACAGGAAGTAACACGTTTCCATTATTCTCTGTATGATTAAGCTTGCCTTAACTGTATCTGTTCAAGGTTCAGCGTTTTGTATTCGACTTCCAAGTAAGGTGGCTTTTGGCTGCCGTTGGCCAGGTCGGTGAGCCAGAAGGCCCAGGCGCTGAAATGAGAGGCGTGGTGAAGCAGGGCTGCCTCTGAGAAAACCAGCAAGGAGTCAAAAAGTCACAGTCTTTTAACTCTAAAGCTTAGGAGACTTGTGGGGCCATTGAAATACGCTGACAGGCTGGGAGAGGAGGTAGTGTATAGCGGGAGAGGGGAGGGAGACGGATCCAGAAAGATGAAGCGTCCTGAGTTTCAACACGAGGCTCCCCTTGCAGGACAATACACGGCTTGATATACAACGCACTGAAACTCTTCATGGAGATGAACCAAAAACTGTTTGACGACTGCACCCAGCAGTTTAAAGCAGAGAAACTGAAGTAAGTCGTTCTTTTCAAAAGTTATTCTTTCAAGGATTGTTTTTCCCCTTAATCCTGAATAAACCTCTCCCATCAGTTTGTCCTGAAAAGTTATTCTTCACTTCAAAGCAAAATCTGCCCTTTTGTACTGGAAAGCAGATTAAACCTTCGTGATGAAAATGTATTTTCTAAGTTAGCTTTTCTCTGGCACCTCCCTGGTGGTTAGGAGTCAACACTTTCATTCCTGAGGGCCCAGGTTCAATCCCTGGTCGGGGAAGTAAGATCCCACAAGCCTCATAGCACCCCCCCAAAAAAAGAGACCTTAGCTATTCTCTCCCTTATTCTACCGGTTCAGTCATCTTTGCAAAAAGTACATGTATAGTCAAGAATTTAACTTTCAAAATCTTTGCATCTCTCAGGGGACACTTAAAGACAGGAATGTGTAGTAATTTTTCATGGTCATCAGGCGGGAATTTAGATTCTGTCCTGTAAGGTTTGTGTAAGAGAGCCAGAACTTTACCCAGCGTAGCTTTATTGTTCTGATTGTTGATCTCCACAAATCCAGGCATTCTCTCCAGAGTCTGGTGTCTGAGTCCCTCGCAAAACCAGGGCCCTGCTCTCGAGCCCTGAGGACGTCAGAGCCCACGCCTGTCCCGGGACGCGCTCAGTGACGCAGTCCCTGGGCTGTGCTGGCAACAGCGTGACCCACCCGTTATCAGAGTCGAAGAGTGCCATGCTCATCCCTCAGTGTGTGTTTACCTGTATGCGTGGCCCTGTTGTGAATAAAACAAACGAAAGCCCTTGCCCTTATGGAGCTTCTGCTCTGGGCGGCGCAGAAAGAGAAAGACATTGAAACGTGAACGAGTAGGAGAACGTGTGAGAGGCGGTGACAAAGGGTACCGCAGGAGGAGGGCGCAGGGCGCTGGCCGTGGCGTCCTCACACCTGCAGGCTGTCTGGCCCCCTCCTGCCTCGGGTGGACGTAGCGTCCAGGGCTGAAGTGCGTGACCCCCCAGGGCTTGTCTGATGGCGCATCACTGTGCGTGGGACATCGCATCCCTGAAAGGGACCTGACCCATCAGGCCGCACGTTTTCTAAATTTAAAAAAAAAAAGAGTCAGCCCCGTGATGAGTAATTTCCTGAAGCTCCTGCGCCTCATTGGTGTGGACCCGCGGGCTGTGCCTCTGCAAGGACGTCCTCAGCTGGCTCCTCCACGCTGGGGTGCGGTCTCACCCTTCACGGGTGTGTAGACTTCTCATCGAAGCTGTGAGCATCCTGTGACAACACAACAGAGCCAGGGAAGGAAGGAGGCGTGGAGGTGCTGGTGCAGACGTTTCTAAGAGCTGACATTCTTAGACGTGTTAAAACTTTGGTGTGTTTATAATTTTAGCTCTAAGCCCAGGTTTTTTCCCCCCATTGTGTACCGCGTGGTCACCACTGTGACGTACGTGAAATAAGACCAGACAGTGACAAAGAGGAAATGAGGTGTTGTGTTGCTGGCCATGCCCCCCACTTAACGCTTCCTTGAATTTGATTTGTTCTCTAACGCCAACGACATTTTACTATTTTTCAGAGAGAAGCTAAAAATGAAAGAACGAGAAGAAGCGTGGGTTAAAATAGAAAACCTAGCCAAAGCAAACCCCCAGGTACTAAAAAAGAGAGTGACATGAAAACGTCTAGGGTGTGACTTGAGTGTTTTTGTGAGACAGGAGTGTGGCTTCATCGTGGGAAGGGAGACAGATCCACTTCACTAACATTGTGTATGAAACTGTCCGCAATAAAAATACTTTCCAACTTTCGTATAAGTACTTATTTTGCCCCACAAAGTTTTTACCACAGGATTGGCGTTTTTATTATTATTATTATTACTATTATTATTACGCTTTTTAAATAAGATATGAACCTTTCAAATATACTGTGGTAAAAAGAAAGCCAGGATACAACCTCTGTTCTGGGCCCAGATGTCATAGATGCTGTAGTTGAAACAGTACTTTCCTTTCTTTTTAATATCAAATTAATTCTACAGGGAAAAAAAAATAAAAACTGGATTTGAAATAGGTGAAGTATGAAGTCGGTGACCTGTTTCCTAACATGAGGTTTCCACAGGCTTGAGCCTTTCTCATTAACAGCTGACTGACTTCTGTCATCTTAGCAACTAATCCTTTCCTCCCGTCCCGGCGCGCCCTGGCCGGTGGGCACAGCGGGCGTGTCTTCTGGGGCCGCCGGCACTGAAGGAGTGTCCCCTGCAGAGGTGAGCCAGCTGACACCCCCGCAGACGGCCCGGGTCGGGGACCGGAGCTGGGGCCGCTGGGGCCGCTGGGGCCGTGTCCTCCGGTCAGGGGATTGGAGCACGGTCCTGGCGGGCCTTCTTCCTGGTGCATCTGACCGTCCCTGAAGAGCCTTTCTGTGAGTCTCTGCCGCCCTGAGAATTCTCAGGCTGTGCTCCACTCCCCAGAAAAGAAAAGATTTTTGTTTTCTGAGGATAACTGCTCCAGCTACCCCTAAAGGCCTGAAAGGTTCTGTGAGGTGAGCCAGATGACAGGCAGCCTGTTCATCGCCTGTGGTGAGAAGTGCGCGTAAGTCGTCGTGATCTCAGTTCTGTGGGTTCTCGATCTCTGTGACGGTTAATAAAAAGTGACACGTGAATCAAAGTTGAAAGTATGTCCTTCACCTTCGTAACAACATGCTGATTTGTATTCCCTAGCTGTCTATATTCCACGCTCTTATGCAGAAGTGCTGTTTTAAGATTACTGTGAAACACCGCAGTGGTTAGTTGAGGCAGATAGCTATGGGTATATACTTTTAAGAACAGAGTCTGTGCTGAACATGAGGTTAAAATACTGGCTGGCGTTTGTTGTAAAGCCACGCGTCTGGGGCATGTGGGTGGACGGGCCGGGCCTGACAGGGCGCCCAGGTGCCTGGGTCTGTTCTGATGGCCCCGTGCCGAGGTCAGACAGGGCGGGGGGGTCCCCATCACACACACCCTTGAAAAACATGTGAAATGTGTACAAATCAGAGGGTCTGATTTTATTTGTTTTACCTGGAAAATAGGAATAAACCCCATGGGAGATCCTGCTAACGTATATATATATTGTCCTCATTCCCCTGTTTCTGAACCTTTCCTGAATGTCCATCCATCGCATTTTCCCTCCTTCGGCCGCTCTGTGTCACGGTGTCTCTGGTAGCAGTGTCTGCGGGGCGGGCTCTGCCCGGGTCCGCCTCGTTTGTGCTGCAGAGCCCCGGGCCGAACACCGCCCCGTCCCTCATCTGTGCGTGAGAACCACCTCCACCTCCACCCCCACCCAGCCCGTCCGCACGCTGCAGTCCACCACTCACTGTCTGAAACGGAAAATACTTCATGGGCTAGTATCTCAGAGCTGGAAATCAGGGCCTTGGTGCTCGCTATTCATTCTCGAGAGAGAGAAGATCTTTTCTAAATTCTAATCACTGCTTGCCATTTATAACAACCAAAAACAGTACATAATTCTGTGGGTAATACAGTCTGCTTTCTATTTCTGTAATGAAAGTAGGTAGTTGGGTGGTTGCAGCCTCACTCTCCATCTCGAATCTGCCGTCTGAGAAGTGGTTCACCAGCCTCCCCATTTAAGGCGGTCGGTCCCCAGCCCCCCCCTCTGTTCGCTGGGGTGACTCTAGCAGTCTCCCTGGCGCTGAGCCTTGGGTTTTCCCGAGCGTGGTCTCATCTGCCCTAAGATGTGACAGCAGGTCCCCATGTAGGCCACTGGGTTCGGAAAGCTGTGGTCCTTCGGGGTTCGGGTTGTTTGTCTTAGCAGTTGTGGCGGCTTGCGTTGGGGTGTTTTTAACGTCAGACGTGATACAATTTTGTAAAGTCGTGAAATACGGAAGGTTTCGAACATGAACATGCTTATCCTAATCCACCAAAAGAAGCCATACAGCGGCTTAACGCTCATTTCCCGTTTGTGGGGATCACGTGACATGCAGACCAGGCTCAGCTCTGTGATTTTCAGATGCGGCTGTGGCTCAGTGTTCCATCCGTCAGCAGTGAGAGGACGACACCGTGGCAGGCCCGGGGCACAGAGCCCGGCTGCCTGCCTCTCCTGTGGGAGACGGGTCTCTGGGGGTGTGCGTTCCCTCTCCCAGCTGTTGGGAACGTCAGCCTCGGTGGGCGGGGGGAGGTTTTTATTCCTGGTGAGACTCCTGTGCCCACCCCCTCCCCGCCCCGAGCCTGCTAGTGACATCGGCTTCCTGCAGGCATCGCCTAGCATCCTTGTGCGAACTTCTCTCTGCCCCGAGCCCCCCAGGGCCTCAGAGCCCCGCGCTGCTCTCGGCACAGCCGTTCATCGGTGGGTTCTGTGTGGAGCACCGATTTTCTCCTGGCATGGCCAAAAGCTGAAATACTGGTTCGAACCCCACGCACCACCTCCTGGGCACTGCCCTCCTCCTGCCCCTCCCAGCCTGAGTCCTGCAGGACAAGTCGCATGAGGCCCCCCGCTCCCCGTGCCCCCTCCTCTCTCAGCCAGTGGTGCCAACTGCGTGTCCCAGGATACACAGATGGGAATGAGACAGGGCCCGGGTATCAAGGAGGGGAGCCAGGTGGGAGCAGAGAGAACCCGGACTGTCAGATGACGCACACACTGGGGGTGATGCTGGCGAGAGGCTGGTCGCACCTTTAGAGAGAGACACGTAAAGGAAGGCTGGGGATAGGGTGGCCACAGCCAGGGGTCCCCACGCCACCAGGACTTCAGCCCCCAGGAGCACTGGGCCGCCTGCAGGTGGAGCCAACGAGTCTCAACTAAGGACGGGGTGCTTCAGCAGCTCAGGACAGAATGGGACCACTAGGGAGACCGAGGATGAGGATGAGTCTCGTCATAGGGGAGGGGCTGGGCATGGTCTTGAGTCGGGGGCGAAGCTGGAGAGGGAGCAGGACCCGTGGGTTTGATCCCCTCGGCTGTGCAGGCGGTGTCCCGGCTCACCTGTGTTCAGAAAGCTCGTTGGGGTGCTCTGGGGCTCCGGTGGAGACGCTGCTGATGGCCAGGGCGGGCAGGGGTGCTGAGGGGCCTGGGCGCCTGTCACCATGGGAGAGAATCGGACCCGAGGATGTGGCTCCCGCGAGGGGGCAGCCTGTTTCCCCAGGACAGCGAGGAGGCTGAGGGCGGGAGTCTGCAAAACCCTCAGCAGGGGGGCTGCGTGAGGAGGGACAGTTCTGTCATCCAAGCCGTGGGGGAGGAGGGAGGCCCGGGAGGGGGCGGCTTCAGGGCCGACGGTGGTCAGCACGTGATCACAAGGTCACCCACAGCCTGGTGCCCGGCCTCCTGTCAGAGAGGCGAGGCCCAGGCCTGAGGGGTCAGGAGGAGAAGGGCCCCTGAGAGCTGAGCGATTCTCCTGGGTGCTTGCCCGGTGGGAGGCAGACAGGAGGGCAGGGGGCTCAGGTCCCCAGCCCAGGCCGAGGGGCTCGCTGTGGGCTGGAGAGCCTTCCGCCCAGACAGGAGGGCACAGGGCGGGGCGGGGAGGGCGGAGCTGCAGCTCGGGACCCCAGCCTCCCCCCACCAGCCCGGAGCCTCAGTGGGTTAGCATGAGAACCGCAGCAATCCTTCAGTCAAGGGGCTTCTAGCACTCACGTTATAGCTTGTACTTGGAGTAGCACCCAGCTCGCGGCAGACACACGAGTGGACGGTCAGGCCTTTCTGCCCCCTGTGAAGCAAGCTCATCACCCACCCCACCCCCAGTCACACTCTCAGAAGCAAAGTCAGAAAACTGTCCTGCTCACACCAGAGCTTCCCTGGTGGCTCAGAGGTTAAAGCATCTGCCCGCAATGCGGGAGACCCAGGTTCGATCCCTGGTTCAGGAAGATCCCCTGGAGAAGGAAATGGCAACCCACTCCAGTATTCTTGCCTGGAGAACCTCGTAGACTGAGGAGCCTGGTGGGCTACAGTCCCCGGGATCGCAAAGAGTTGGACATGACTGAGCGCACTTCACTTCACTTCACACCAGAGCCTGACTTGGCCTGGAGCCCGGGGAGAGCGGTGCCCCTAGGTGCCCCAACGGGACCCCACTGGCTCGTGGGCACATCGGGCCTCCCGCAGGGCCAGCCCCAGCTGGCAGGGTGAGGGGTGAGCAGCGGAACCTATTGAGACTGTGTCCTCTGGGAGGAGAACAGAGAGGCTGTGCGTCAAAGGGCGAGTGTGATCCGTGATGTGCTTGAGGCGAATCTGGAAAACGCGGAGCAAACAGGGACTTGAGTGAGGGTGACGTGGACGCGGGGAAGGCGCCATGAGGCCCGCAGGCTGGGTGCAGAGGTAGGGGGCTGGAGGCGCAGGTTTCCGAGGGAAGCGGTTCCTGTGACCAGACCCAGGGCGTCAGGAGGCCAAGGCTCCAGGGCGGGTGTCCTGTGGCCCAGGGCTGGGAGAGTCTGGAAGCGAGGTGGCCACTCTGCTATCCCCGCCCGCAGGCGGGCTCGCCCCTGACACAGGTGTAGGCCAGGCTCCGGCTCATCCCGCAGCACACAGGCTTCCTTCAGGAGGGGCCCCGGGGAGGGCAGCGGCTCCAGGGCTCCTCCTCGAGATGCCGCCCTGAGCGCTGGCTGAGAGTGACTCCGCGCTTTGCATTGCAGTACACAGTGTATAGTCAAGCGAGTACCATCAGCGTCCCGGTGGCAATGGAGACAGATGGGCCTTTATTTGAAGATGTGCAGATGCTGAGAAAGACAGTGAACGAGGAGGCTCGCCAGGTAAAAGCGCGCAGGGCTCAGCTGGCCGCGCCCCTTAGAGACTTGCTTATAAGACAATTTTAGCCACGTGGTGGACAGCAGCGCCTCCCGTGTAAGCTAACGTGAGAAATCACAAGTTGGTCGTCTTACGGGAAACATTCCATTCGTCCATCTTAGGTCAAGTTAGTAGAAGCAGTTTTTAAGGGTTAATATGTGCCTGAAATGTGTTTTCTTCATTTACTCTTAAGAGTAATAATCCCAGCTCTTAACTGCAAGTCCGCTCACAGCTAGAGCAAGAACTCAAAAGGAGTTCCTGCCAGCCCCCGGGGGCCCCAGCACGCCAGGCAGAGCGCCGGGGCTCTCGGGTCCCTCAGGCAGTACCTGCAGTCACGTGGTCTTGTTCCCAGTTAGCAGAGATGCGTCTTCAGATCACCGCTGGTCCACAGAAAGGCTCCTGTCGCTCAGTCGGGAACAGACACGATTTAGGCTTTGCAGAGGGTAGCGGGCGGAGCCCCTGACAGCGCCTCCTGTTCTCAGTCCAGGCAGCTGATAAGCACTCCCTGAATCTGGGGACATGGCCCTTTCTGACTCTGAAACCTGAATCCCCTTTGAGCTATGTAAGAATTCCTAAAGATTCCCAGCGCTACAATTCTGAAATGTAAAAACAAGTTAGGCTAAAATGAAGCCACACTCTGAATGCAGATGGTTTCGAGATGAGAGGGTCGTCCTGAGCTCAGGGTTTTGTTTGTTTTCTTTTTAACTCTGTGTTTTTCATTCAAGTAAATTGTATCCCCTGCCTGATCAGACAGGATCAGACGTCACCACGGGCACACGCTCTGGACCATCCAGACTGCATGGCCCCAGACGGCAACCGAGAGGCCCACGTGACCCGTGGCCGTCTGCGGCCCAAAGCACGCCCAGGGGACTCCCAGGCCTCGTATGCAGGAGAGAACCTAGGAAGCTCTCATTCATAACTTTCTGTTCCTGACAAGGTGTTGAAATAATATTTTGGCTATAACTGGGTTAAATAAAAAATGTTATTCAAATGATTTCCATTTGTTGCTTTTCACTCTTCCAGTGTGACTACTAGACAATCTGGAATTACGTGTGTGGCTGGCACTGTTTTCCAACCGGGCAGCACGGGCCCAGACCCCCTTTTCACGGGGCTGCTGGACCCACGCATGCCTCCTCCTGCCTGGCTCATTCTTGACCTCAGGTTAAGATAAAGGCAGGTGGATGCAAACACTGAAACTACAGTGGAAAAACATCAGTGGTGCATTTTTTACTTAATCCAGTTTGGATGCCATCATTGCCTCACAATATGCTTAGCAATGAATAGCCTGAAGGAAAAAAAACGAAATCCTTTATCTTTTTTCTCAGTCTTATGAGGGTGTTAATTTTCCTACTAAGTTTTGTTTTGTTTTAACTTGGAAGGGAATTTGAAGTCATTTCTTTGATTGCCATTTCGATTTTACAGCCTCAGCTGGGCTAGAAACATGAGTGCTGGCATCATGACTGCAGGCAGTCAGAGGAAGTGAATGTCGGGGTCCCTCCTACTAGCAAGCCTGCTAGCGGGTGGTCTTGAGTCTAACCACATGGGAGTCTTTAGGTCACTCAGGCCCAATAACACAGAAAGGGAAGCCGACAGCTTACAAGCCAGTCCTGGTACGTTTAAGTATTTTAGAGCTGAAGGGGTTTTCTTTTGGGGACGTCATTTGACTTGATAATTAGACCCAGGAAAAGAATAGACTATGCCCAGAGTGTCATGAACATATTACAAAACTGTGCGATCTTTGGGTATATTTCTGACTCAGGGCCCACTCTGTAGGGGATTTAGAACACAAAACGGCATTCTCGTCTCGAGAAAGACTGCCTTTGCAAGTCAGCTCTCCATGTATTTCCGTGATAGCTACCCCTCCCCGGCTGGTTGAACTTCCAGCGGCCCCTGGAGGGCGTGTGGACGGCGTGTCTCCTTCCCTTCCCTTCACTGCACGGTGGAGAGGGAAGCAGCCTCTCTGCTCATCCACTCCTTAGTCCTGAGTCGCCGGGTGTAGACGGGGTGTCTCTCGGAGAGCGCTTAGTTTGCCAGGTTATTTTCATGACTCTTGAAATTAGATTATATGACTGAGCTTTCGGTGTAATTGACATTCCTACAAAAATCTCCCCTCCCCGCCCCCCACATTACCTTTAAATGTCTGTGGATGTTGTTCCTGTGTTGGAAGACTGTGCTATTAAGGTATCAGTTCTCTCCCAAATTAATGCAACCCAGTCAGAATCCCAACAGTCACCCTTCTCTTTTTAAAGACATTGACCAGCTAAATCTAAAACTGATACAGAAATGCAAAGAACTTAGTATAGCTAAGAAAACTCTGAATAAAGAATAAAGTTGGAAGACTAACACCACCCAATTTCAAGACTTATCACGGATTTCTATGGATCAGTTGAACTCGCCCCCGCCCCTCACAAATAGCAGCCTACCTAGATGAAGAAATTTATAGTGCACTCTCTTAGCTATAATTTGATATGACAGGCTCTTGTCAATTTGAAAATATTTGGAGTCATATTCCTGAAATCCTCAAAAACACTGTCGTTAAAGCAAAGAGAAGATGCTGAGATACAGGGGAAATCTATATTCCTCATTTGGAGACCAAACTGACTTAAGAGGTTATGCTAAAAACTAGGCTTTTCAGTTTTTATATTTAGTAATGTGAACATTTTCAATGTCCCTTTCAGTTTATTTTCAGCTAGGTTTATTTTTCCAAAATAAGTCCACATTTCTTCGAAGTACTTTGAATGTGGGCTCACAGCTCACGTGAGGTAAATGGCAGCATTTCAGGAGAATCTCCAGTGGAGGAGACCCTAATGGTAGTGCAACGTACTGGGTTGGGCTTCTGTGGAGAAATTCCATTATGTATTTACCTATCAGAACTGTGGTTGGTATTTCTTCTGAGAAAATTGTGTAACCCTATGTAGAACCTCCAAAGAGAACTAGTAAAGTTCATGTGAATGACGGTCATATATCAGAGACATTTAAAATGTTTTGCAATTCTCATTTTTAACAGTCGGTCGGGAGGAAAGCAGTGTCGAGCATGCAGTTAAGGAAGGTGTAGAAAGACGGAAGGTGGGAAGTGAAGGTATTCCTTACTCAGTATGTAGAAGTGTATTTATAAGGCTTTTTTATATTTAGGAAAAGAACTGACAATGCTGTGTACATGAAGTATTTTCCCTTTTTTTCCCTGTCATTCCAGCTTGTGATGGTGAAGACACAGGAATCTGGTCCCTCAGGAGACTTTGATGAGTTCTGTCCTAAATTAAGTAGTGAAAGCGTGCACTCTTACCGTGCGCCCACCCCGATGTTGTCTTCCCACTTCCTGAATAGATTCGGCCTTTCAGAGCCGCTGTCCTGCTGCGGACAGAGACCGGTTCTTTCCGGCTCACATCTCCGTGGAGGTGTCCGGGGCAGCATTTCCATCTGTCTTGTCCACCCCACCATCGACAGCATGCTCGCCAGCACAGCCCTCCACCAGGGTCACTCGTCCAGGGTGACCGTCTGCATGACGTCTCTCTCCTGCTTCCCATGTTTCCGATTTGTTTTTTTTTTTAACCTTTGTAGCTTGTGTAACTGCTCTCTGCTTTACACCCTGGTTTGAAATGGCTACACAGAAAGACTCAGCAGGTCCCTCACTCTTTCTCTCCTTCCAGAAGCTTCCCCAGTCATGTTTGCCTTCTCAATTTGCATTTGTTGGTTCCAGCTCCGAGCCTTTTACTATTGCCTTTTTCTATGAAAATGTTTCTTCTCTTTGGAATGCTTGTCGGCGGCAGTTATTAAATATTTCAAGTATCTGAAAGGCTTTTGTTTTGCTTCGCTTGGCTTTGCTTTACAACTCAACATGGAACGGACATAAAATTCAGGGTAGAATTTCCCCCCGAGTTTCTCCCGGGTTGAAGGCAAACACGCTCCACCGATGAGATCACTTTTACAAGGGCTGTGACCATGACCGGCAGCCCCTCGGGGACTGGGGGCCTCCAGTCTCCCGACGTGCTGGTGGTCCCCAAGCCATCTTACACCAGTTTCCAGGAGAGAAAATCAGAATTCCTGCCTTTGCCATAAATGAACCTTAATATCCAAATAACATTTCTAGAAATAATCCTAAAATGATGTGACACAAAATTCTTTCCAAACCTTGACATTATTATGGTTTTGATAGATAAATTTGCAAAGAACCGTGAGAAATATTAGCTCTGCAAAAAGTGCACTTTTCATATATGGTTTCTGCAAGTCCCTGAATATTTTTATTAAAGCACAGAAAAGTATACTTTGCGTATCATACCAGCAGTGCTGGCAAGCCGGCCACTCGGGGCAGTGGTCAGAGACGTGTGCTTTTTGCTGTCAAGTGATTGCCTTAGTACAGCTGTTTCCTGGTTGGTGTTTGCTCAGCACCACCAAAGTATTTCTATTTAAGTACTATCTCCCCTTTGCTGGAGACACTTAAACAGAAAGGAAGTTGTGGTTCTTGTCAAAGTTCCTCACAAACCGGCTGCCTCCTGGTACATACGGTGTGTTTAGGTGACTTCGATGGCTTCTTGTTTTGTTTCAGATACACTGGTATGGATGCAATGGCCCTACTTCAAAACTGAATAATTTAACTGTTATTCATGGAAATGGACGCTACTGGTGTCTAGACTCCCCATATTTCAGGCCACCCTTTCTCTGCAGACACAATTCTCTAAATCCCCATGCAAACAGGGGTTCATTTAATTTTTTTCCTTTTTTTTCCCCCTAGTAAGACCAAAATGTCCTAAGTTTAGGAAGAAAATGGAATGGAAAGGGGAGTCTTTTATATCTTACCCTTAATGTTAGGAAATTTTATGTAGATAATTAAATGTATAGTTTTTCTAAGTTCTAGAAGGTTTTTCCCCTTACATGACCTACTTAATACCTCTCATTTTAAGTATCTTTTTTCAAATTTAATAGAAGTTTTGGACCCGTTGCTGGCTTTGAGTCCAGTTTAAATGTGTTGTTCATTCTTTCTTTTTATCTACTCCAAGGGAAATTTCAACTTCCTGAAATGCCTCTATAAGGGACACGACCGTAAAATGGTTTCGGTGACATTTTATGAACTAGGAAGATTTTGCCATTTATGAGACGTACTAAAGCTGATGAATTTGCAAAATAGAGGTATCCAATACCCTGGACAAAACTGTACATTTTAGAAGACCACGATGCCAACACCGTCCCTGGGTTATCTCTTACTAGACGAGGCGTCCCCCCTCGGTCACTGAGGGGGTGGGGCCACCCCCCTCTGGGTGTCTGGAGTCCTCGGGGGGGCCCTGGAGCATGGGCTGCATTGGCTCAGGGCAGAGCGAGCACACCTCCAGGTCGCCGGGTCTGTCGCCAATGCCGTGCGTTTTCATTGCAGGCACAGAAGGACCCGAAGAAGGACCGGCCCCTGGTGCGCCGCAAGTCCGAGCTTCCCCAGGACCTGCACGCCAAGAGCGCCCTGGAGGCCCACAGCCGCGCGGAGGAGCTGGCGCCCCAGGACGGGCGCTAGCCCCCGCGCCCACCTGTAGAGAAGACACCCTCCGTGTGCCATACCAGTCAGTTACACTCAAGTCCAAGCTTTCTCCAACCCCGTCTGTAGGCAATAACGTCCTTGCGCCTCAGCTCGAGACTAGGAGTTCAAACAATGGTGACCGCTCAGGGCTGCGCGCCCCCCCCACCCCCGCCCCGGGGTCCCCGCACGGCCCCATGTAAGACGGTTCCCCAAAATCAGAGCTAACGAAAGCACCCCAGTCGTCACCTTCACGTTCTCCCCAAATGGGATTTGCGATCATTTAGGATAGGTGGTCCTATGAGAATATCAATGGTTTTCAAATCAAAGGAACGCTGTAAAAGAGTATCACATAGTTTTTAAGACTGTACAGCCCTTCAGACTGTTACGCCAGCAATTTCTTTCTAGGTGGGGGTTTTTTGTTTTTTGGGTTTTTTTGGTCTTTTTGTGTTTAACCCCACCAAGGTGGTTCTATGCTGTCGATCTTAGCACAGCTCACTGGGAAAGTGACGTGACCATTCTCACCGCTGTGTCTTCCCGAGGTCTCACTTGACTCTGGCCACTGCCGTGCACACCACGTCCTGCTGCTTCTGCGTGTCACTCAAGCCATATTTCCAGGTCTGTGGTCCAGCACCAGGGTCCCGGGAGTGAGCTCATAGGAGAAAGTTGTTTAAAAAAAAAAAAAAAAGAACTTTCTCTTGCCTGGAATTGGAACTTTAAAGTGGTGTGTTCAATGTCTTACTTTGCAGAAGGATTTTTCTCTACTTAACACGTTGTTACCCTTGAATGAGGCGCATCAACTGATACAATTCTCTGAGAATTCCACATTTGGTAGAAAGTCAGCAGGGAATCATTTTGAGTGAGGCCAGCTCTTGGCCCGAGGCAGGCCACAGCTGTCTTTGGGCAGAAGTCACAGAATCAGTGCAGTGGGCAAGCGCCCCCCCCACCCCCCGCCGCCCACTCCCCACGGTCCAGTCCCCAGGATGGCAGAAGCAGTAGCGACGGCCTCCGAGGAGTCTCTGTTGCAAAGAGGACACCTTAGTTGATGCCTCATAAGGAAAATACAGCGTCTGAGTCTTCACTGGTCTTCAATGCTGCTAAATATCTCAGACTTCCTTGCATGTATTAAGCGCTTTGTTTTCAATGGAACAGCACGAGGAGAAAAATCTTTAACCTTAAGGCTCTGTTCTTTACGTCTCTCCTGGTGGCCAGTATTTTGACTGACTTATCCTGCTCGAAAGCTATTTGAGACGCATACTGCTGCCCTCAACCAGTGATTCTAGCTTCCTGTGTCTCTGGCGTAAGATGCTATAACTTGATGTTAAATGTCTTGATGCTTCAAAGGCTTCCGTCAGGATCTATCTCTCCGTCGAGGTCGGGGGAGGGGGGACCCACTCAGACCCTGTGAGGAGCGGAGCAGACATGCTTCCCTGTGCAGCTCGGACCCTCCTGCCCGTGGGTCTCACTTAACCCCCCCGCCCCGACGACATGTATCTCCCTGGGTCCTGTCACCTGGAGGGGGTGGACCCCTTGTGTTTGGAGCAGGTAGTCAATCGGAAGGCCGCCCCAGCCGAAAGCGGGAGGAGAAACCTTCCTGAGAAACTTGACAAGTATCCTTCCACTTTGCCATTATGAAATTTATCATTTAAAAAAAAGTTCAGATGCCTTCTCCTTTTGAGGGAAAAAGGGTGCTTTTCACTATATAAAGCAGCGTCTTGTGTATCTTGATAAACCATTGTTTGAACTTCCGTCTTCAGCTGACGGAGGATGTTCTCGGCATGTCCCTGCGAGGTCTCTGAGAAGCCTCTCTTCTTGCCCGAGGGAAAAAGCAAAACCTCGTTGTTTGGGTGACATGGAAAGCTCAGCATTTAAGAACATCTTTTTGTCTAGGTTTTCCTTCTGCTCTTTATTGAAGACAAACATTCACCAAAAAGGGAAAAAAAAAAAGGTTTTGAGAGAAACTGATTTTCTTTGATGAGAGTATTATTTAATATTTTGGCCTCTTAAAGTTTTCCTAGTTAGAACTCAGATTCCCTGTGCTACTTGTTCCGCTTACGTATTATTACATAGATACACTGTTTATTCTGTACCAAATTGATTTCAAAAGTACTACATTGAAAATAAACTGGTGACTGTTTTTCTTCATAAAGTTCTGCGTTTGGCATCTTCACTCTTTCCAAAACGTATCTGTACATCAGAAATGTCACTATTCCGAGTGTCTTTTTAGTGCAGCTTAATATGGCTTCCTTTTAATATTGTACATACATTGTATCTTTGTTTTATGGTAATGAGTAATAAAAATGTAGACTTCATATTTTGTACAAAATGTCCTATGTACAGAATAAAAAAAGTTCATAGAAACAGCAAAAATAGGTAAGTGGCACAATTATTTTTCTTTAGAGAATATCTGTAACTCTATGCTTTAGTGAAATGTTAAGTACCTACATATTTTTTAACATTTTGTAATTCAAAACTTTTCGTTTTGACATTGTTTATGAAGAGAAACTTCATACACTTGCCATTTAATATGCTCTTTTATCTAATTTTAAAAGAAGAAAAACTCTAAAAATGGTGTATTATATGGACTAAATAAAGAACCTGTGAATTTTACTGCTCATCATGACGCTAAATTCAGCCGTGGTGTTGGGCAAGCCAGTGCTGACCGCTGTCAGGTGACGGTGAGGGGCGGGCAGCCCCGCCAGGGACACCGGCTGGAAGGCCCTCACTCAACACAGGTTGGGTGGCCACTCTGCCGTCCACCACAGCCTTGTCTTTCCCGAACCTTCCATAAGCTCATTTTTTTACTTCTCTGTTGGAAAAAAGTAGAGATGACTTTTTAATGACCACTCCTCGTTTTGCAAGTAGGCAAATGTGAGTCAGAACACAGCTTATAAAAATGGAATTATTTGAGCCCTAACCATGATGTTTAAAATGATTCTTAAAGGGACATTAAAGTCTTGAGAGCAGAGTAGGATGGCTGAGGATGAGTTGGGGTCCTAGCTGATCCACCCTCATCTTACCCGGGGGCTCCCTGTTCTCACCGCTGCGGTTACGGAAAAGTCGCCCAGGATCAGCCGTTCCCTGGAGTCATGGCAACAACCCCACCCTCCTCAGGCCTCCTAGCGGGCGGACTGTGACCCAAGCCCCTCCGTTTCCTTGTCTGTCAAACGGTCCTTGTGACTCCTCCCCACCCCCACCCACCACCAGTGACAAAAGTGCCGAAGTCCCTCCTGGAGCTGGGGCTCAGTGGCAACGCTGGGGACGTCCCCGCATGTCTGGTGACGGGGGCCATTCTGGAGACGCACACAGGCCGCGCTCCACCACGGAGGGTACCCGGGTGTGATGGCCCTTCAGCGCTGGTGCAGCTGCTGGAGTGGCTGTGTCCTCAGATGGGGCCTTCCCGTACCCGCACCCCCTCTTTCTATCTCCCCATCCCCCCACACACACACCCCGACATGCTCACACTGGCAGCACACGCAGAGTCAGAATATGCACCGGGGGGGGGGAGCTGGCACTGATCAAGGGGCGGGGTAGGGCGGCCCCGGCACCGAAGGTGATGTGAAGGAGTTGGCCTGAGGCTGCACTCTCGGGTGGGAGGCTGTACTCTCGGGTGGGAGGCTGCACTCTCGGGTGGGAGGCTGCACTCTCGGGTGGGAGGCTGCACTCTCGGGTGGGAGGCTGCACTCTCGGGTGGGAGCCCTATGAGAGTCTTCACTGCCCTCTTCGAGCGCACTTGCTAGAAATCTCTCAAATTCCCTGTAAATTTAAGGGCACCTGTGACTGCCTCCTGCAGCCCCAGGGCCCCCTCGGGTAGGGCTGTGAGCTGAGGCTTCCACTCTGGCCAAGCAGGGGAAATAGCCCCAGGGGACACGTTCACCCCACACCTGCTTAGAGGATGTTCAGACCTCACTGAAGGCAGGCTCCTCAGAACTTACCCTGTGAGCGCACAGCAGGTCTTGTCCACAGGAAGTGTTACCGTTGAGCAGACTGTCTTAAAGCTTCCTCTCTTTTTGTCAGAGTCCGGATGATTGCGTAGTAAAAGCTTCTGCTAGGAAACCTAGAGGTTGCTTCTTCCAGAATTGTGTCTCCGTGAGTTTCAAAAAGACTGGAGTAAAGAGCCTGTTGTGGAGGGTAAACTGAGCCAAACCCAGCCCCAGGGCAGGTGGGGGTCACTCGCATGATGGGCAAAGGAGAAAAAACAGGCCTCCTGGACCCCGAGGGCAGCCTGACACTCAGAGACCACGGGTGGGAGGGCTGTGGCCAGGTTCAGCATCCCAGCGGCAGCACCTCGGGCTCGCTGATTCCCCGGAAGGACACGAGCAAGTGAGCAGAGCTGGTGTCCTCACGGTTCAGGAGCAGAAGGATCCAGATGGATCCAGATGGAAGTCAGCACAGGGAGAGATGCGTGAGCCAGTGGGGTCGTCTGGGACCGGCTGGGAGCTCCCCACCCCCTCCTCCCCGCCACCCAGCTCCTCCTGGCCCTCATGGCCCCAGCCTTGGTGTCCAGTTTCATCGGGGGTCAGTCAAACTGACATAACTGACGAGTGTCGTCCAGTCCCTCCAAAGATGGAACTGATTCTGTGCGGTCCCTGCCCCAAATCCCACCATTAGCACAGACTATCCAGGGAGGCCCAAAGCCCCCAGACGGAACACAGACACGCTCCTCAGGCAGGACGTTCCCAGGGCTGAGGGGTGACCTGCCGGGAGCAAAGGGCAGCCCTGTGTCGGGGCAAGGGGCGCCCTTGGGGGCTCAGCCGCCTCACAGATGAGCGGGAGGCACAGAGAGGTTGGTCAGCCGCCCCGGCCGCGGCCAGCACGGAGCAGAGCAGGAGGCCAGTGGCGCCTGTTGGGGGGGCTTTGACTCCTTCCAGCACACAGCCACGCAGAGACAGGAAGAGGAGGGGGCTGCCGGCTGAACTGTGAGACCTGCTTTCCGACTGAGCCGCTTGAGGAAGTAGAAGCTTCCAGAGACGAGACTCATGAGCTGCCCAGCAGAGGAACAGAACCTGAAGAGGAGGAGCCGGTCTCCACCGCTCCGGGAGGACGCAGTTCCACACCCGGGCCTGGCCCAGAGGTGACTTGCATTTAATATCAACATCAAGTAAACCTGAAAATACACCTTGCTTTATGTTTTCCCCTTCAACTCAGAGTCTGAACATGGGGGAAACGTGTTCCCTGCTCCCTGGGCTTCTAGAATAGGCTGGTCGGCGGGGGCATCTTGGTAAGGAAGGAGTGGTGGAAGGGGAGGCGTCTAGGAAACCAGTCGTCTTGGTTAGCCGCCCAGCCAGGCAGGGGCAGGAGTCTCCAGGGTGGGGACCTCGGGCAAAAGAGGCTTCCTGACTTCATTCATTCGTTCATTCATATATAACACCATGAACACCCCGGGCCCGCAGTCCAGGAACTGTAAGTTAACACTAGGTTCCTCGCGAGCTTTCTTCTCCAGCCCGGAGACTGGCGTGACTTCCTCGCAAAGCAAGTTGCTTCGTGGGTGAGGAGACCCAGGTCCACAGATGTTCGGTGAGCAGAAAAGCCACGTCTCCCAATTCCCAGCCCCTTGCTCTTGTCAACATGATTTGGGACCCCAAATCTGCCCCATCTAAGGTGACATGGGAACTGTGTCGGATCCCTGATGGCCATGCCCGGGGCCCCACCACCCACCTGCTCACACGGTGCTGGGCATGACAGAGGGCCCCTCTATCCTCCAGGGCACTGAGCCTTCCTTTGTGCCCAGTCACTCAGTCGTGTCTGACTCTCTGTGACCCCATGGACTGTAGCCCGCCAGGCTCCTCTGTCCATGGGATTCTCCAGGCAAGAATACCGGAGTGGGTTGCCATTTCCTACTCCAGGGGATCTTCCCAACCCAGGGATCAAACCTCGTCTCTCTCATCTCCTGCATCGACAGGCAGGCTCTTTACCACTGTGCCACCTGGGTCAGGAAACTGTCCTTCACCCGACAGGCTTCTCCTCCACACTTGGCATTAAACCTCCATGAAACACAAACATAAATAGTAGTTTTCTAGTAATTCCCTACTTGAAAACAATTGATACTCCTGTGCGCCACCTTCACCCCCCGGAAAAACTATTAATACAGCAGCAATGTCCATCTGCATTCTGACCTGCGGAATCTGGAATTCTAGGAACCCCGGTCTAGTTCAAAACCCTTGTTTTACAGAGAATGAAACAGACCCAGAGATGGGGAAGCCCAGACGAAACTACTGGATGCTAGTACCCAGGCCATCGCACACGTCTAATGGGACGCTGGAGTTGGGGGGGGTCATCCTTTATGTTGCCTGCCACTTGTATTCTTTCTAGGTTGTGAATTTTTTAAATCTCTCTCTAGCAAAATGAAATACTTGGGATAGGCAATGAGCTTCATATGGAAATGTTTTTTAACAAGTGAAAATTTAAATATTTTCCAAGTTAAAAAAAAAAATCCTCATGGAATTCCCCGGTGGCCCAGTGGTTAGGATGCGGTGCTTTCACTGCCAGGGCCCAGGTTCCATCCCTAGTCAGGGAACTAAGATCCCCCAAGCCGCACAGCATGTATAAATAAATAAGTCCCATATTAAAGTGAAAGTCACTCAGTCATGTCTGACTCTTTGCGAACTCATGGACTATACAGTCCATGGAATTCTCCAGGCCAGAATACTGGAGTGGGTGGCCTTTCCCTTCTCCAGGGGGTCTTCCCAACCCAGGGATCAAACCCAGGTCTCCCGCATTGCAGGTGGATTCTTTACCAGCTGAGCCACAAGGGAAGCCCAAAATATTAAAATCCAAGTTTCTCAGAACATTTGGGAAAAGCATTTTGAATCGTCTTCAGTCCATTATCCAGGATGTACCAGAAGTGCTCAGTCATTTATAACCACACATTCTCTATTTTTAAAAAAGTACCATATTTTTCACTCGTTGACCTTGCAAAATTTGAGTATATAAAAAAAAAAAAAAAATCACACACCAGTCAGAATGGCTGCTATCCAAAAGTCTACAAGCAATAAATGCTGGAGAGGGTGTGGAGAAAAGGGAACCCTCTTACACTGTTGGTGGGAATGCAAACTAGTACAGCCACTATGGAGAACAGTGTGGAGATTCCTTAAAAAACTGGGAATAGAACTGCCATATGACCCAGCAATCCCACTGCTGGGCATACACACTGAGGAAACCAGAATTGAAAGAGACGCGTGTATCCCAATGTTCATCGCAGCACTGTTTACAATAGCCAGAACATGGAAGCAACCTAGATGTCCATCAGCAGACGAATGGATAAGGAAGCTGTGGTACATATACACAATGGAATATTACTCAGCCATTAAAAAAAATACATTTGAATCGGTTCTACTGAGATGGATGAAACTGGAGCCCATTATACAGAGTGAAGTAAGCCAGAAAGAAAAACAACAATACAGTATACTAATGCATATATATGGAATTTGAAAGATGGTAACGATAACCCTATATGCGAGACAGAATAAGAGACACAGATGCATAGAACAATTTTATGGACTCTGAGGGAGAAGGTGAGGGTGGGACGTTCTGGGAGAATAGCATTGAAACATGTATATTATCATATGTGAAACAGAACACCATTCCATGTTCGATGCATGAGACAAGGGCTCAGGGCCGGGGCAATGGGATGACCCAGAGGGATGGGATGGGGAGGGAGGTGGGTGGGGGGTCCAGGAAGGGGAACACATGTAAACCCATGGCTGATTCATGTCAATGTATGGCAAAAGCTATTACAATATTGTAAAGTAATTAGTCCCCAACTAAAATAAATAAATTTATAAAAAAAAAAAAAAATCAAACCCAGGCTGTTAAGAGTGAAGATGTGACCTGAGTGAAGATAGTGGAAAGAATTCTGAACAACAGAGGACTGTGCATGTGTGGGCGCTGGGGCCTCAGGGTGCCTGGGAAGGTCTCGGCACCCCACGCACAGGGGCCGGCGCTGGCAAGATGGGCCACACATGCCTGCCACCTCCCAGCCACGACCCTGACATCTTCATCCCGGGGACCGGCACCACCACCACCGCTAGTCAAACCCGGAAGCCAGCCTGGATTCTCCCTGCACTTGGATTCTTAAATCCCAGAGGCCACGCCTCCCAGGTGCATCTCTGTCCATCTGCCTTACCCAAGCTTTGCTCTTAGGTCTCCATCCTCGGCTTCCATCATCCCCTGGACAGTGTGACAGCCTTCTGTCCAGGGCATCTTAAACGGTGATCACATCACTCTCTTGCTTAAAACCCTTGAGCGGCTTCACCAGGCATTTAAGTCCTGAACTCCCTGCTGCGGAAACAAGAGTCTCTGGTCTGACTCCTGCCAACCTGTGCAGCCCCCGTTCAATGTGTTCTTCACTGGTCCCTGAGTCTTACCTCTTTCCTGCCTCAGGGCCTTTGCACAGGCTGTCATGCCCACCCCATCCCCAAAGTGGCCTGGCTAACTTCTTTTTATCCTACAGGTCTACATGACTGTTTTTTCCTCAAAGAAGCCTTCTCTGACCACCCTATCAAATTGGATATCCCTGTTACTCTCAGCCCGCCCCCTTCCCTTCAGAGCCCTGATACAACTTGTAATGTTGTTTCTCAGTTAAGAGCCTCCACCGCTAGACAAGGACCTCACCTGCGTTTCATCGTATGGCACCTGCGCCCAGCTCCGTCCCTGGGATACTCTGCTCACTCGGTCAAGCGAATGAAGGTACAAAGGGCTGCATGCCCTCCCGAGAGGGGCTGTGCACCCAAAGGAGGCGGCCATGGGCAAGAGGACCCTTTGGCCCTCATCCCATCTGGTGCTAATGGGATGTGCCAGACAGCAATGGTGGGGAAGAGTAGCACAGACCTCAGCACCGGGGCAGGGAGAGGGCAGGGTGCTGCAGGGGCACCCCACTGGGCTCCGCCCACTGAGGGTGGAGAATATTCCAGGCAAAGGGATGCGCTCAAAGACCCAGAGGTGGGAGAGGCCTGAAGTTCTGCTGGAGCTACGCTATCACCAGAGGGCCCAGGGAGAGTGGTCGCGAAGTGAGGCTGTAGACGTGTGCAAGGGCCAGTGGAATGCGGACTTTAGCCCATGGGCAGTAGGCAACTGAAAAGAATTCTACCCAGAGGGGGTGACAAGATTAGAATAGGCAGGTGACATGTAAGCCCCGCAAGTTGACAAGAGCTAGGGCGGGTGGGGGCTCCTGTGCAAAAGAGTAAGGACGGGCTGGGAGGAGCCAGAGCTGCCTGAGAGTGCCAAGTCTCTGCTGCCACTGGGACTCAGGGTGCCTGGTGGAGGAGACCAGGAGCGAAGAAACCCTGGCGTGCCAAGGAGTCAGGCTGGATGGCATAGGGAGGAAGGGTGGTGCCCGGAGAAGGCTGTGCAGGGTCTCGTTGCACAGAGGGTGGCCGGAGTGCCGCCCCCGGGGAACGTCCACTTGCTCTCTCGGGCTGTGTGCTGACCTAGGAGGCAGCTCTGGGACAGAGACTTGGAGGGCACGTGGCCTGCCCTGTCCTGAGCAGAGCAGAGCTGGTACCTCATCCAGGTGACGGGAATCCAAACACTGCTCTCACCTGTCACCCGCCCCTGCCCACCCGGGCCCTTAACCAGACATGGCAGGCCTGCCAGAAAGAGGGGCAGCAAGGGGACCCAGGGGCTTCCAGGTGGCTCTGGTGGTAAAGAACCCACCTGCCCATGCAGGAGATGTAAGAGACACGGGTTCGATACCAGGGTCGTGAAGATACCCTGGAGGAGGGCATGGAAACCCACTCCAGTATTCTTGCTTGGAGAATCCCTTGGACAAAGGAGCCTGGCAGGTTACAGTCCACGGGGACAGAGTCGGACATGACTGAAATGACTGAGCACGCACGCACACACGCAGGGAGACGCAGCGCTAAGCTGGGTGATGCTGAGCAGCGGTGTATGTCCATCCTCTCCATACACGTCTTTGCTTTATTCTGAGCAGGACAGCGCTGTCCTCGAGCACCTTGCTTTGCTGCAGAAGAGACTGACTTGAAGTGTAACTACAGTATGAGAAGGCACTGGGGCTGGGGGGCGGCCAAGTCCAGCTGCCTGGGAAGGGTCTCTGGGGAGCCAGGTGATCAGGGGTGGCTGCTGACCTCTCAGAGAGAACCTGCCTCTCTCTCCGTGTGGTGGGAAGCAGGACGGAAGGTGAGGACATGGAGAGGGGACATCTCTGCATCCTGTTAGAGAGGTTTTGTGTTTAGGAAATCCGGAAACAGGCCCTGCTGCAGGGGGGCTGCTCAGTGTAGTTTTGAACATTTATTTGGCCGCACGGGGTCTTAGCTGCGGCCCTCGGGATCTTCGCTCTTCCTTGTGGCACGTGGGATCTTTAGTTGCAGCATACCAGCTCTTACATGCAGCATGTGCGATCTAGTTCCCTGACCAGGGATCGAACCTGGCCCCCTGCACTGGGAGCTCGGAGTCTTAGCCACTGGACCACCAGGAAGTTCCTCAATGAAGTTTTAAAAGCCTGTTTGCCTGTCAATGGGAATAAGCCCATCAAAGGGTCACTGAAGGTGAGAGGGGACTGGAGCCCAGATCGTAAGTGCAGGGATTGGTCTTCAACAGGAGCAAGGACAGATTATCCATTTTAACAGAAGGAAGGGAGGGAGGAATTCACATAGAGGCACAGGTTTGAGGCAAGTAGATGAAGGAGGTGCTCTCTGATCCCCTGGATTTTCTCAGTGAATCCTGAGTGTGCAAATGAGGCTGTACTGAAAGTGAGCCAGTGCTGTGATTCTCTCTGGCTGCACAGGGGCAGGGGGTGGGGGTGGGGGCCCACCTTCCACCACCTGCTTGTCCCCTCTTCCAGGAGTGAGGTTTTCTAATTCAGTTTCTTGGGCTCCAAAATCACTGTGGACAGTGACTGCAGCCATGAAATTAAAAGACACTTGCCCTTTGGGAAAAAAGCTATGACAAACCTAGCTGCTGCTGCTGCTGCTAAGTCGCTTCAGTCGTGTCCAACTGTGCGACCCCATAGATGGCAGCCCACCAGGCTCCGCCGTCCCTGGGATTCTCCAGGCAAGAACCCTGGAGTGGGTTGCCATGTCCTTCTCCAATGTATGAAAGTGAAAAGTGAAAGTGAAGTCGCTCAGTCGTGTCCGACTCTTAGCGACCCCATGTACTGCAGCCTGCCAGGCTCCTCCGTCCATGGGATTTTCCAGGCAAGAGTACTGGAGTGGGGTGCCAATGACAAACCTAGACAGTGTATTAAAAAGCAGAGACACCACTTTGCCGACAAAGGTCCGTATAGTCAAAGCTATGGTTTTTCCAGTAATCATGAATGGATGTGAGAGTTGGACCATAAAGAAGGCTGAGCTCTGAAGAATTAATGCCTTTGAACAGTGGTGTTGGAGAAGACTCTTGAGAGTCCCTTGGATTGCAAGGAGATCGAACCAGTCAATCCTAAAGGAAATCAGTCCTGAATATTCATTGGAAGGGCTGAAGCTGAAGCTGAAGCTCCAATACTTTGGCCACCTGATGCCAAGAGCCAACTCATTTGAAAAGATCCTGATGCTGGGAAAGATTGAGGGCAGGAGGAGAAGGGGATGACAGAGGATGAGATGGTTGGATGGCATCACCAACTCAATGGACATGAATTTGAGCAAGCTACAGGAGACGGTGAAGGACAGGGAAGCCTGGTGTACTGCAGTCCATGGGGTCACAAAGAGTTGGACACGACTAAGCTACTGAACAACAACAACAGAATTAACTCTCCACGAAACCTACTCTTTCAAGGGCACTACCGGTGATGACCCAGAATTCACAAGAGGAAGCTGGCCCTTCTCTCACTGTAAAGGAGGAAAAAGAATCAGTTCCCTCCAGTGGGTCCTCCCTAGGGGTGCATCCCTCTAAGCTCTGAGGAGACGTCAAGCAGGTGATTACCGTAACGCTCCCCAGTCCCGCTGCCAGATGACCCATCCACCCATGGCTGCTTTCCAGCTGGCCCTCCGAGGCTGAGCTCTAGGGAGGAAAGCATCCTGCAGCCCACAGGTTGCGATTCCAGTTCCCTCATCCTCCAGGCTCCCATCTGTGAAATGCAGATAATGGTTCAGTCTTTGGAGGTGTTTGGGAGGATTAAAGAAATGATCATTTAAAGCTGGCAGAGGAAGCCAGCAGATGGCACCTGCTATAATTATGACGTATCCTCACCCCATTTCACAGTGAGGAAACAAGGGCTCCGAGAGGGAAGGGGGCTCATTCATGGAAAGTCAGCCACCCTGGTGGGATGCGCTGGTCACCACGGAGCTGAGAAAGAAATTCACATCGCAGTAGCGGGGTGGGGCGGGAGGAAAGAGCATTTTCATTTATTGTTGATGGATATGCAACCATGTATGACTCTTTATAAGGGCAGCTGGGTAATGTTTAAAATATTAAAAATATTTTAAGGACTTCCCTGGTGGTCCAGTGGTTAAGAATTCGTGTGCCAATGCAGGGGACGTGGGTTTGATCCCTGGTCCAGGAAGATCCCACATGCAGTGGGGCAACTAAACCCGAGCGCCACAGCTACTGAGCCCACATTCCCTAGAGCCCGTGCTCCGCAAAAAAAGCGACGTTACCACAAGGAGAAGCCCGAGCACCACAACTAGAGAGTAGCCCCCGCTCGCCGCAACTAGAGAAAACCTCCATGCGGCAACGAAGACCCAGTGCAGCCAACACTAAATAAATAAGTCTTTTTAAAAGGCTTCACTTTCCAATGCAGAGGGTACCTTCACCTGGTCAGAACAGGTAAGAGCTCACATGTCTCCTAGCAAAAAAAAAAAAAAACAACATAAAACAGAAGCAATATTGTAACAAATGCAAGACTTTAAAAGCGATTCACATCCCAAAAAAATCTGTAAAAAGTCTTTTAAATGTCATGCCTTTCACACTGCAAGTCAGCTTCTAGGCGCTTAGCCACCAGTAACGCTTGCTGTCCACCCAAGATGGCTCACAGCAGCCTTGTTCTCTACAGTAAAAAGTGGTGGAAGCCACAGAGAACTTATTCATAAATAAAGGTGCATCCTGAGAACTTAGAGCTCCTGGCACATAATGGCTCCGTCCAAACCCCGGCAAAAAGAGATGATGAAACTCCAGCCTGGTTCCTGTGGCATGAGGCTGTGTCCCTAGGAGGACCCCAGGGTCCCCCTCCCCATTAAAACACCTGCCTGAGGAAGCCAGGGGACTGCTCCAGAATTTTCCATTTGTTCTAGCCAACCCCAGACCACAGGCCCTGATCGCCCTTCTAGAGCATTTACTAAGAAGGGCTTACAATTGTGAACCTTCCTCTGCCCCTTTGAGGTGTACAGGTACCTCCTACAGCCCAGGAGTGTCTTTCTCAAGGACCTGAAAGTCGTTCCCTTGAAATGGACTCAGAAGGAAGGATACAGCTCCTACGGAGGTAGAATTCTGACCCAGCCTCCCAGTGTGATCTGCACTCACCCACCCTTGGTGATTTTTCATTTGAACCCCCACCCTCCACACACCTCTTCCAACTGACTCATCCTCTCTTTAAAACACCTGTCACCTCTGCACAAGTCAGAGTGGAACTCAGCTTTTCCCTGCAGTCTGTAGTGACTGAATGATACCTGTTTTCACTGCTTTAGCTGATGTCGGCTGTGTTTATCCTTGACCATCCATAGAATGGAATAGTACGTAAACGTTAATGAAAGTTCTCCAAGCACTTACAGTAGTGCCTGGAACACATTCAGGGTACTATTATGATCATTATCATTTTTCATCTGTTGGAAAAAGGAATGCATTAGGAGTGTGCACACAGAAAGATATATCGAGCCACAGACCTAAGATGAATATATTTTATGCTTTCAACAGTTCCATAACAGTTTTTAAAAATGGACAATGTGTTAAAACTATGTTCTCACATGGAAAGTTATTCAAAACATATGTTTACATGAAACAAGCAAGTCCCAAAACAGTTTGCATAGCAGAATCACATTATATGCATACACCCAAAATATAACACATGTATATATATAATACTGTTCTTCAGTCACTAAATTGTATCCAGTTCTTTGCGACTTCATGAACTGCAGCACGCCAGGCTCCTGTGTCCTCCACTGTCTCCCAGAGTTTGCTCAAATTCATATGTATTATGAATATATATGTTATATATGTCTTTGGCCACCTGATGCAAAGAGTCAACTCATTGGAAAAGACCCTGATACTAGAAAAGATTGAGAGCAAGAGGAGAAGGGGGATGAGATGGTTCGATAACATCACCGACTCAATGGACATGAGCTTGAGCAAGCTGCTAGAGATAGTGAAGGACAGGGAAGCCTGGTGTGCTGCAGTCCATGGAGTCCCAAAGAGTAGGACACAACTCATCAACTGAACAGCAATATGTATTATACCATAAACTATATATAATGTCAGTATTGCAAAAATTAAATATCCCAAGAGCTTAAATATTTCTGGAATATGTGCACTGATCTTACACGTGTAAGTTCCTGGTTTTTTAAAAATCATGCGTCACCTATCAATGCAACATTTGGAGTCAGCCAGGTCCTGCTACCTCAGGCCATTACGCTGACCCGCAGTCTCCCTCCTCACCACCAGAGGGCGCCGTAAGCACCCACAGAGATTTCCCCACCCTCGGGCATATGGGATGCCTGCTCTGAGCCTCAGGCTCAACTGTTTCTCCATAATTGCTGGTCAGATGGTGATGTAAACTGAACGCTCTGTGCTTCTTGACGCATTCTCCCAGCGTCACACCCTGTAAATGCAATTAAGCTCTTGTGAGATGAAAAAAAAACCAAACATTAACTAGGTTGTTTCTCCAGTCTAACAGTAGGGTCATGGTGGGCTCTCCTAAGCTAGAAGCGGAGAAAGGAATTTTTTTTTTTTAATTGAAGTATAGTTGATTTACAATCTTGTGTTAACTTATGCTGTACTGTGATTCAGTTATACATATACACATTCTTTTTTATATTCTTTTCCATCATGGTTTATCACAGGATGTTGGATATACTTCCCTGTGCTATACAGTAGGGCCTTGTTTCTCCACTCTATATGTAACAGTTTGCGTCTGCTAACCCCAAACTCCCAGTCTGTCCCTCCCCCACCCAGAAGTAATTCTTACTGAGCACCTACAACATGTTGACTTTCCCACTGCACACGGCATCTTATCGAATTTTCACAATTAGGTTAGTGTTCTTAATCCCCACTTTTCAGATGAGAACACTGAGATTCTGAGGGATTAAGTGATTTACCCAATCTCACCAGCTAGGCACTAATAGACTCTGAGTCCAAATGCGGGCCAGCAGGTTCCTCAGATTTTGCTTTACCCTCTATAAAGCCCTCACTTGTCTCCAAATTTATGAATTTGTTGTTGTTCAGTCGCTCAGTCGTGTCTCTCTTTGAGACCCCACGGATTGCAGCACGCCAGGCTTAAGAAAATAAATTCAAGGTATGCTGGTGGGAGACCCTCAATCAGAACTCAGGTGTCCAGGCATCCAGAATGTGCTCTTGCTGATGCTCCCTCTGCCTTCAAGTCTGGTGTGTGCCCAGCTGGGACCAGTGCAGAATAACCAAGGCTTGGCATTGCTCTCTGACTTGCCATGTTGTTCAAAATTCAAAATGAAAAGTAAAAAACAAAACAAAAAAAATCTCTCCTTCCAACCCTCTGCGCCCTCCCTGCCCCAAACTGTCCACTCACCCGGTTCCACTCCCCAGAGGCAAACTTGCTTGTTTTTCCAGAGATTATCTTTAATGTTTGTAAATCAATGCTGTTTTATTCAGAGTTGGCTCTGGCCCGGGCTCTGGTCTCCCCTAAAACCCAAAGACAGTGTCACCCAGAATTTTTATTACTACTATTCCCAAATTACAAAGACAAAACTCGAGCCCTTGGGAGTTGGAGTGAACTGCCTGAGATCCCAGAGCTGGACGACCGAGGGTATGAACCTATGGCCAGCTCTCCGACCGGGCAGGCCCCTGAGTCTCGCCCTTCCCAGCGTCCCCTCTGTGTCCGTGTCGCTCTCTCCTGCCTCCCTTCCTTCTCTTTCCACGCTGTAATCACTTCTAAATCCTCACCTAACTCAAGTGTTGCTCAATTTGAAATCACAGGTAGGAGGACCTTAACGATGGAGTCCAGCCCCTACCCTTTACAGATGGGCAGAGACCCAGAAAGTCTCCTGCCAACATTCCAATTTCCACAACCAGCCTTTCCTCAGCTGTTCCCTTTCCCACCTCAGTCTGCCCAACTCCCTCCTGCCCCTCAACCGCTCACATAAACAGCCAGCCAGCTCCCCCTGTGAGAGCGCCCCTGGTTCTGCACCTTCCTCTCATCGGTCCCCACGTTCCCAGGAGCCCTCCAAGGGTCAAAACGCTGGCCCGGCCACCTTCTCTCCTCTCCCCCTGTGACAGCTGGGATTTTACCCATGCTGCTCCCCACTCCACCCTGACCCGGCTATTAGCTGTTTATCCTTCAGTCTGACATCTCCCTCGTGACCCATCCAGATGCACTTACGACCTGTCCCTCAGCCCCAACCTCACTGTATCTCCCAGAGACCGTGAGCTCAACGGGTACAGAGCCTGCGCCCGTCTTGTTCACCACTGTGCCTCCCGGGTCTGGGTCTGGGCTCCACCCCTCGACTGGCTGGTTTACAAGCTCAGTCGAAGTCGGTTGGAAGAATGAACGGTTGAACCATCTGCCAGAAAGAAGAGCCTGACTCCACCAGGCAGTTCTGCAATCAAAAGTTGTATACAGGTAATACCAAGTGTTCCTTTGGAGTAGACTGAGGCGTGTGCACAGGGTAACCGGGAGAAATAACGTTAGGATAGTCTCTTCCCTCTAATAAGCTCCTCTGAACATCTGTGCCAGATTCTACGCTGAGAAAAAAAAGCCAACGGATGGACCAAGTGGGGCCCCGTTAGTCCTGCGAGAGTTCTTAGCATATAAACCTGATGAAGGCCCCTCTCCACCAATGCACAGGGGCTCCTACACGGCCTGTGTGTTAGTCGCCCAGTCGTGTCCGACATTTTGCAACCCCATGGACTGTAGCCCGCCGGGCTCCTCTGTCCATGTGATTCTCCAGGCAGGAATACTGGAGTGGATTGCCATTTCCTACACGGCCTATCCAGCATATAATCCGAAGGGGATTCCAGAAAAGTCCAGTCAAAGACCCCGGCTTAAGTATCCCTAGTCTAGATGGAACGAGGAATCTCAAGTCAGGGCTTGGAGCGCGAGCCAGGCCAAGACAAAAGCGAGGGCGGAATCCAAGGCTTCAGAGGAGGTCGCGGGAACAAGGCATTTAGGGCCAGGGCAGGGACGGCCACGGGAGGCCAGTAGGTCCATTTTGAGAAACTCGTCCCATTGTCCAGAAACAGTAAGGCGAACCAAGGTTTCCGGGTGAGAAGAGCCGCAAACCGCAGGCGGGCTCGGAAAGATGACGCGAGGGGTGCGCGAAGATGCACGCCCGCCCCGCCAGATGCACTGTGGGGCTCCAAGTCACCAATCGGACAGCAGTCTCGCGAGCGAGCGAGATTCACGCAGAGGACGGAGATCTCGGAGAGAGATTCCCGCCCCCCTGGCAGGGATGGGCCAATCCCAGAGCCTCCGCCTCACCGGGCAGCAGAGCACGTGACCGCGCCGATGCCGGGGCACGTGACCGAAGCGGCTGCTCTCCAGGCAAAGAGCTTGGAGTGGTCGAGTCAAGACCGGCTTCCGGCCGGCGAAGCTCGCACGCCGCCGTCGTGGGCACGTCCCAACTCTGACTGAATAAGGAGCCCGCCTGAAACGGGTCCGGCCTTCAGTGCCCTCACCTGTAAGATGGGCCCAGGGCTGCCCCCAGGCCAGGGGAGGCGGGGTGCGTGGAACGCGTCGCCGGCTAGGAAGCGGGGCGAAGGCCAGGCGGGACTCGGCGGCCCCGGGAAGCGGGCGCCCGCTTCCACCAGCCCGGGAAGCTGACCGCGGATCACGCGCTGAGCAGAGCCCGCTGTCCTTGTCGGACTTCCGGGGCCAGCCGTCCAGAGTGGGTGTGCGGCGGTGCGAACCCATTGCTCGCCCTGTGGCGTCTTAGTAGGTCTTAACAGCCACGGTATGGGGTCAGCGTCTTAGAGGGGGTGACTGCTGACGCCGCACAGCCTGGGCGCGAAGGAGCCAGGATTGGACCCAGGTGTCCACCTGCTCAGCCCGCAGGCCTTCCACCAGATGGCACCCACACATGGAGGGGGTCCCTGCAGCTGGAGGGGTCCCTGCACCCGGAGGGGTCCACGAAGCTGGAGGGGCCCATGCAGCTCCTCCAGAAGAGACTCGGCTCGCGTCGGTGAGAGCCGCCTTGCCCTCGTGCCCCCTTGATCTCCATCTTCGGCCCCGGTGTCTGAAAGACAAGGCTCCTGGTCTTCTGGGAGCGTACTCAGGATGCTGGAACAGCGGGCGGGAGCTGCGCGTTTCACCGTAACGGGAGGGGCGGGCCCTGAGCAGTCTAGGCATGGCCACCCCGGGATCCTTTCCCCCAGAGAACCAGAGCCACCCACCGCCGCGTTAGGAGGTCTTTTCCCCCTCGAGAGGAGGGGCTCTGTGACCCATGAGGTCATCACAACAGCCCCTGCCTCACTTTCTTTGTTAACAGACTTTAAAAGTTTTCGGGTTACTGCAAAGAGTAAAGGAGTACCTATGTTACACCCCATCCCACGACCACACACAGCACAATTTCCTTTGTTACTGACATCTTACGTTAGTATTCCCTTTGTTACTGACATCTTACATAGGTGGTGCATTTGCTACAATTGATGGAACGGTATGGACACATTGTTAACTGGAGTGCACAGCTTGTTCAGAGTTTCTTCGTTTTTACCCAGTATGTTTCTTCCGTGTCAGGATCCTGTCCAGAACGCTACATCACGTGTGATTGTCCACCTGACTTTTTCATTGTGAAGGCGCAGTATTGAGAGATGAGGTTAAAGCAGCACATACTTGCTGAACTCCTCCTTGGCTTCAAATCTGAGTAAACTGCCAGGGAGGAAACTGCTGCTGGGGGCTGCGTTCTGGTGTTGTGTGTGACAAGTGGCAGCCGAGGGGGCACAGGGTTCTGGGGAAAGGCAGGACTCCGAGGAGGAGTTCCTTCCAGAGCAGCCCCTCCGGTTGGGGTAACGGGGAGTTATTGTTTAGAGTAGAGATTTTCTGTTTGGACGTGGGTAGTGGTGATGGTTGCCACCAAGTGTACACTTAAAATGCTTCAGTTTTATGTATGAGTGCATGCATGCTAAGTCACTTCGGTCGTGTCTAACTCTGTGCGACCCTGTGGCCTGCAACCTGCCAGGCTCCTCTGACCATGGGATTCTCCAGGCAAGAACACTGGAGTGGGTTGCTGTGCCCTCCTCCAGGGGATCTTCCTGACCTAGGGATCAAACCTGTGTCTCTTATGTCTACCTGCGTAGGCAGGTGGATTCTTTACCACTAGCACCACCTGAGAAGCCCCAGTTTTATGTCTATTTTACCATATTTTTTTTTAAAGCTGAAGAAATAAATACTCAATTTAAACAAGATATCTGATCTTAGCTTTTCAATAAAGGAAACCTATATGTATATGCTTCAAAACTAAACAGAACTGTGCCCAGAAGGCCCTACATTCCTCCCAGACCTGGGATCAGGGCTCAGGGCAGACCGGGCTCCAGCACCGCCATCACTATTACTAATAACAGCAGCATTAACAAGAGCTGCTGTGAGTGATCTCTCACTGTTCTGGCAGCCTTACCACTTTATCTCACGTATTCCTCACAGAGCTGCAGGAGCAGTTACATTCATTAGCGTCATTTAAAGAAGGGGAAGATGGCACAGAGAAGTTAAAAAGAGACTCACCCCAGGTCACACAGCTGGTAGTCACAGCACCAGGATCCTGTCAGAACCAGAACTTTCTCACCACCCCCTGCCATGCCAGTCACACATTCCACACCCCTCCAAAGGCAGCTTAGTAGCGGTGGAAAGGTATCCTTCCAACAAGCCTGCGAGCGAGGCTGGTGGATGTCTGTGGAGTCCTTCATCTGGTCACGGTGAGGACTCAGTGGGAGCCGCTGGTTGCCTGCCGTGTAAACCTCACGGCCCCTGTTTGCTGAGCTCCCGGGTCTGCTCTGGCGGTGCGCTCCACGCATCACCTGTAGGTCTCTAGCCCCACGCTGGCTCGATTTCAAAGTCCCCAAACATTCCATAGCCAAGTAATTTGGGGAACACCGCACCTCCCCGCCCCCTAGAGAATCACATGGCTTTTGCATAGATTTCACGTGCCACAGAAAAGTCCTGTCCTTAAGCTTTGTTTAGCACAGGGATTCCCAACCTCACTTGATCCCAGAGGCCCATTTTCAACGTACAAGCAGCCCCCACCCTCCAGGTTGCGGTGCAGTTTCTCCAGGCAATACTGGGCATCGTGCTTCTAAACACAGCGTCTCACGTCTTCATGGGCAAGGAACAGACGTAGAGAGAGGTTAAATGGCTTAACCATAGCCCCTTCTTGCTCAACTTAGAAAATAAATAGGAAATTGCTTAGGATAGAGAAAGAGCAATTGTCAGACTTGAGGCCAACTGGCAGTGCAGGGGATTCCAGCATCTACTGGGGTCAGGGAAATAGTACATGTTTGCTGATGAAACACTTTACGTCCTGTCACTTTCAGGGCAAAATTGGGGTTTTGTCTTGTCAATGAAACTGTGGACAAGTCCACTCTGCCTTCATGCTGAAAAGGGACTGTTGCACTGAGGTTCAACAAAGTCCCACCTAGCAGGACACCATGCCCTGTGCTCTGCACCTCACCAGATAGGGAGTCCCACTGGAAATTTGGGGCAGGGGGCTGTAAAATGTTTCCACCCCTCAAAGTAAAGGAGGAAACTGTTACGTCAAAGTGAAAATTGGATGCGTAACCCTCCGAGCAGATATTTGGACGACCATGCTGTCACTCGAGGCCAGTGACCATCATTTTACAGATGGAAAGTGGAGGCTCAGAGAGTGGCTGCTGGGGGATATTTGGGAGAGAGAGGGAGCAATGGCAGCCACTTTGTGCTTGGTGCTACATTAGAGACTGGGGGGGGGGGACGGATAGCCCACACTGTCTTGATGGTTAAAAGGCTCTAGACATGCGCAGTATCACCTGAATTTGAGTCTTCCTATGCATCTTGCTACCTATGAGATCTTAAGCAGGTTACTTCTGCCTTCGACTATTGCCCTGTCTTCAAACTGTGGTGATAATAAGCTATCTCACTAACATTGTGGACATCAGATAAAGCCGTTAGATAAGGCTAGCTCATGACGGTGCGCAGCCAAGCTTGTCACAGGCATGATTCTCCAGCCACAAACGTGTGTGCGGGCCATTCCACTGGCTCCATTTTCTGTAACAGCCTAATTTCTGACCCCAGTGCCCATTCCACAGTTCCACGGGCTGGCACATCACAGGAGTCTGTTCCAGAGTTCTGCACCTTCCTGAGTCAGGAATCCAGCAGGAACAGGGCCTGGATGGGGGTGGGACAGGGGTGGGGATGAGGACCTGCTGGCCACTCCTCACCCATCCACACCAGTCACTGCAGCCCCTGGATCCCATGCCACAGTGCTGCCCCCAGCCTCGTGGGCTGCTTTGGTGAGCCTCTCGGGGTCCTGCACCTGAGTGCACCCCCCTGCATTGTTTTCTGGGGGCTGGTGGGCAGCAGGCCTGGGACCCCCTCACCTGCCTCTCCCCGCAGCCCAGGATACCTCATCACCCACCGCTTCTCCAGGACACTTTGCCCACAAGGGAGACTCCAGTTCTTCCTTCCTCTTCCTTACATTATTGTTGTCTGGGACTTAGGTGAAAAACCAAAGTCTGAATGACCCACAGGCCCCTTCCGCTTTCCGTCCTGCAGCAAGGGGCCCAGGCTGGCTCCTACTTGCAGAGGGCGAAGGAGCAGGAAGAGGGAAGGAAAGTGGCAAGGTAGGCGGTCCCTGCTTACACAGTTCCGACAGGCACAGAGCCTAGTTACTGTGGGCTAGATAAATAACAACAGTCCCTTCAGGGCTTGGATATCAGTCACCTTGGTGTGTGAAGGAGAGAAACTGCCTCAGGTACAAACTGCGCTGTGGGCTGTTCAGCCTGCACCAACCCATCATGGCTCTGCTTTCAAAGTCTTGCCCAATGCACACCTGCTACTCAGTTCCTAGACAGCCAGCAAAGTGTGTAGTTGTGTTGCCTTCTATGATAAACCCTCTTAACACGTTACAAAAATGTATCAATTGAGGGACCTCCTGGTGGTCCAGCGGCTATAACTCGGTGCTCGGCAATGCAAAGGGGCCTGGGTTTAATCCCTGGGTGGGGAGCTAGATCTCACAACTAAGAGCCGCCTGCCCTAAAGGACTTACACGCTGCAGTGAAGATCAAAGATCCCACCTGCAACAACTAAGACCTGCTATAAAAAATATAAAATAAATAAATTTTAAAAAATGTATCACTGACACAAGGAGTTGCCTAAAAGGTGGAAGCGCAGGAAAGGTACCAAAACTGCTAATAATGCTGAAAGTGAAAAAATGCTAATAATGCTGAAAGTGAAGTTGGAGTGAACCGGTTTTCCCAGGTGGCGCTAATGGTAAGGAACCTGCTGCCAATACAGGAGACATGAGAGACACGGGTTCGATCCCTGGGTCGAGGATGAAGTGACTTAGCATGCGTGTGACAATTCTAGAAGGAAGAACTGACGGGGGACGTGGATTCTGCTGCTGCTCCAGGGCCAGAGGTGTGCGGCTGAGGTACCTGGTGGATGATGAGAAGGAGGAAGACTCCGAGGAAGTGGTGCCAACAAAAACCTTCATGGTAACGGAACTCAAGAAATGTTTCAAATCGTTGAACGTGCAAAGGCCACATCAGAGGCTGGTCCAGATCTAGAAAGAACAATGACAGTTCACCATGGCAGCGAAAAGATGCTTGTTCCCTATTGTAAGTTATACAATCAGAAGGGGACAAGCACTGTTCAAACTACTCCTGATCTGTTTTTCTTAAAATTGTGGTTAAAGACAGATAGTATAAAATCCACTTCCAAGTATACAGTTCTGTGGCATTAAGTACATTCACACTATTGTAAAAAGTCAGACCACTTCGTGAATTTGTGTCACCCTTGTGCAACACTGTGCTCACCTTCTCTGTATCTTTCCAGTTTTAGTATCTGTGTGACCTTTGTACAAAGAAATAGAGCACTTTAATTCTCAGTGCCTCTAGTGTTTTAAGTTAGAATGTACTAGATAAATGTTAGTTGTACTATGTTTTTATTTCCCTATGTAATTATAACCAAGAAGAAAATTGTTAAATGTTTTGAAGGTCATAAAACAATCACACTTTCCCCACTGATTTTTTTTTTCTACCACTTGTTCATTAAACAGTTTCTATTGGAACAAAGTTCACATAACAGAAAATTCACCACCTTAACCATTTTAAAGTGTACACTTCAGTGGTTTTTAATATATTATTGGGATCCTGCAAACCTCTCCCACCCACTGACTAAGGTGGTTTTGCATGTTTTCAACTTGGGCAGTCATTTTTAGAGTCCCACGCTACCTTGCAAATCAAGGACTGCCTGTACTTCAAAATATTACCCTCTCACGGAGAAATCAGCCCAGTCTGTCATTCCTGTAGCCTCAGTGGTGTGGACTCCTGATCCCCGGCCAGGAGTCCTGCCTGCACCACCATCCAGCCCTGTCATTTTCAGTGAGGTATGCAGTATCTCCGAGACTTGGTTTCCTCAGCTATCAGTTAGGGATAATCACACATTTGTTCACTCAGTAAATATTCAGAGCCCAGCTCTGTGCTGAACTTTGTTCCAGGAGCTGGAGATACAAAACGGGCTTCCAGGGCCCGTGGTGGGGCTCCTGCTCTGAGCAGGGTGCGCCCAGGGGACACCTTCTGTGTGTCAGCAAACTGACGAGAAGTCACTGCCCCTGGAAGAGAGTTGTTGGCATCTGCTCTTTTTAAAACCAAAAAAAGCTCCCTTACAATTAGAAAGAGATACATAGCTGCCTGCTTTGATTATCATTAAGTAGTAGTTCACAGTTTCCTACTATCACCAGAGTCCCCGAGTCAAATCCACTCTCTCTGCAATTGGCCAGCTCTCCCCTCTCAGCACCCCTCCTGAGGGCGCCCCATTACCCAGCAAGCTTTTTGTATATATTGAATTATGTTAATGCCTCATCACCTGATGCATTGGGGTCTTGTTCTTCAAGAAGAAACTGGTGAAAGCCAGGAATCATAACATTTTATCATTGGAGTGTCTGCACCCTTAAATAACTTATTTTAATTTAAATTCTATAAAAGAAAAATATATTTACGTATAAAAGTATATTCATATATTTGCCAATTTTACTGGATACATAGCTTCTTTCAACCCTCATTTAACTCATTATCTATTTGCAGAGGTAGGAACACTAAAGAGATAAAGACCCTACATTTCCCAGACTCTCTTGCAGCTAGGATTCCATTGGACATAAGGTTTTACCAATTAAACATATCCATGCAAGCCTTGGGTGTAATCTTTCCAGGGAGATTAGGGCAGTGGGTGCCAAGCAGACTCTGGCAGATATGTATGTTGGCAGTAGCTGGACCTAAGCCCCACTGTCTGGTCACATGCTTTGTGGTGTGGGTGATCAGACAGAACCAAGCTCTGACTTCTGGGTGACAGCTGTGGTGGTAGGGCCATAAAGCACAGGTCTGGATCAGCCTCTGACGTTTGTGCCTTTTTGTAAGCACTCAACTCCCTCTGCGAAATCTCTTTCTACTTAAAATACCTGGAGTGGGTTGTTTGCTGGCCTGAACACTGAATGAGTCCACAATGGCTTTTAAGTGAAGCCTGGAGCCTTTAGTTCGGGGAAGATGCCAATTCAAATGCCTCCCCATCTTCCATGCACAGTCCACACCTGTGGTAGATTGTGTACAATTTCTTGGTTTCTTCAACATGAGAGCTGAAAGGCACTGTGTTAGCAGCTGATACACAGAATCCTAGATGTTTATGATTTCCCCAGTATCTTCACTTAATCTGACTTGAATGTAATTCAACAGTATTTTTAGGGACTTGCCTTTATCCAGTCTTCCCAAAAAATTCAACTTAGTTTTCTTAGAAACAGAAACTCCTTTTGCCTTCACATTTCACTGAGTTACTGCAGCACTTCATTTCCCCTCCCTGTGAGTTTACACATCCTTGTCCTGTGACGTCACACTTGGTTGTGTGACTTGCTTCAACCAGTGAAATATGAGAGGAACTGACACGTGTCATTTCTGAGCAGAAACCTAAGAGCCAGCATGTGGTTCTCTCCGTAGCTCATTCCTTCTGCCATAAAACAGGTCCCCTGGCCTTACTGTCAGTGTCCCCTGTCCTGACTGTCTGTGTCCCCTGGCCTGTCTGTGTCCCCTGTCCTGACTGTGTCCCCTGGCCTGACTGTCTGTGTCCCCTGTCCTGACTGTGTGTGTCCCCTGTCCTGTCTGTGTCACCAGTCCTGACTGTCTTTGTCCCCTGGCCTGACTGTCTGTGTCCCCTGTCCTGACTGTCTGTGTCCCCTGTCCTGACTGTCTTTGTCCCCTGGCCTGACTGTCTGTGTCCCCTGTCCTGACTGTCTGTGTCCCCTGTCCTGACTGTCTTTGTCCCCTGGCCTGACTGTCTGTGTCCCCTGTCCTGACTGTGTGTGTCCCCGGTCCTGACTGTCTTTGTCCCCTGGCCTGACTGTCTGTGTCCCCTGCCCCATGGGACATGCTGAAGCCTCAGCCCCCAAGCTGATGATATTTGGAGATGAGGCCTTTGGGATGGAATTAGTTCATGAGAGTGATTTCCTCATGAACGAGATTAATGCCCTTATTTTAAAAAAAAAAAAACGAGTGAATTCCCTGGTGGTCTAGTGGTTAGGACTCAGTGCTTTCACTGCTGTGACCCGGGTTCCATCCCTGGTTGGGGAACTAAGACCCCACAAGCCATGTGGCCAAAAAAAAAGCAACACTACAAAGATGATTTCTCTCTTTGCTATGTAAGGACACAGCAAGAAGGTAGCTATCTGTAAACCAGGAAGACAGTCCTTGCCAGAACCCAAGCATGCTGCACGCCCAAACCCAGACTCCCAGCCTCTAGAACTGTGAAAAATAAACATTTGTTGGTTAAGCCCCCAGTTGATGGTATTCTGTTATAGCAGCCAGAACTGGCCACACCGCAGACAGTGCTCCAGATAGACGCTGTTCCATCAGCCTGGATCTCAGAAAATCACACAGGGCAAGGTGACAGCCAATCCCCGGTGGACACATATCTGGGGCAAGAAATGAGCCTTTACTGTTCTAGCCACTGGGATTTGTGTGTCATCTGTCCCTGCAGTACAGCCCGGCTTCCTGTGATTGGAACGGTTACCCACACCCTCCCTGGGCTTGTGTGTTGCAGTCTGCTCCACTGAGTTCTGTGACTATGGTGTGGAGATCACTTCAAAAGCCTCCCCCTGGGTTCTGTAAAAAACTACAAATACAGCTACCAAATGATCCAGCAACCCCACTCCTGGGCATGTATCTGGAGAAAACGATACTTCAAAAAGACACACATACCCCAGTGTTCACTGCAGCACTATCTACAACAGCGCAGACATGGAACCAACCTACATATCCATTGACAGAGAAATAGACAAGACGTGGCACACATATACAAAGGAATAGGACTCAGGCATAGAGAAAAGAATGAAACAATGTCATTGGCAGCACGGGTGGACAACGAATGATGATACTAAGTGAAGTAAGTCAGACAGAGAAAGACAAATACCATATGATATCACTTATGTGAGGAATTTAAAAATGGTAGGAGCTCCCCTGGTGGCTCAGTGGCAAAAAAAAATCTGCTTGTCAATGCAGGACATATGGGTTCGACCCCTGATCCTGGAAGATCCTACATCCCTCGGAACAACTAAGCCCATGTGCTGTAACTACTGAGCCTGTGCCCTAGAGCCCAGGAACCACAACTACTGAAGCACGAGCATCCTAGAGCCCGTGCTGTGCAGAAAGAGAAACCGTCACAATGAGAAGCCTGGGCACCAGAAGTAGAGAGTAGCCCCTTACTAGCCACAGCTAGAGAAAGCCTACGCGCAGCAGTGAAATTCAAAAATAGTAAAATTATTTTTAAAAATTGGTACAAATGAACTTATTTACAAGACAGACACAGACTTACAAGCATAGGAAACAAACTTACCATGGTTCCCAAGGTGGAAAGGAGTGGGGAGGGATAAATTAGGAGTTTGGGATTAACATACACACGCTACTATATATAAAATAATCAACAAGGACCTACTCGTTAATGGGCTATACTCCAATACAAAATAAAAAGTTTAATTAAAAAATAAAGGCTTACTGTATAGCCCAGGGAGCTCTACTCAATACTCTGTAACGACCTACATGGGAAAAAAAATCTGAATAAGAATGGATATAACTGAATAACTGAATCCTCTTGCTGTACACCTGAAACTAACACAACACTGTAAATCAGCTACACTCCAAAATAAAATTAAAAAAACCCAAACCCCCCAAATTGCTACCTGGCCCTAATATTTATTGCTGACACAAACGGATAGAACAGAAAGGGCACGGAGCAGGAGCTTGTGTCTGAGAAAACATGAATCAGCTTTCAGGAAGGAAATCCCAGGAAACCGGCAAGAGATCTAGCCTGGTGCTGGGTGTTCCTCAGCTGGTGGCCCAGTAAACTCTTCACGAGGGTCGGAAAGTGGACTCGTACCACCTGCACTGCAATGTCTGCTGCAGGCATCAGAGGCCCCGAAGACAAAGCTCCCTCTGCAGATCCCTCCCACTTAGTGACAAGACTGTATCCACGTCAGTATCCAAGTGAATCACCTACTGCAGCACAAAGATGCTGAATGCAGCATGTTGCAATGGCACTCGTAAGGGAGCTGCCAAAAGTTCATGTCTTTGTGCCACAATGGGTTTCCCAGGTGACTCAGCGGTAAAGAATCCGCCTGCGATGCAGGAGACAGGGGTTCAATCCCTGGGTCAGGAAGATCCCCTGGAGAAGGAAGTGGCTACCCACTCCAGGATTCTTGCCTGGAGAATCCCATGGACAGAGGAACATGGTGGGCAACAGTCCAGGGGGGTCGCAAAGAGTCTGACACACTGAGCGAGCAGTCAGGCAGGCCTGTGACACATCAGACACACAGGTCTTTGGCTCATTCTATTTTGCAGAGGACACGGTGACAGACTTGCAGTGGGGTGATCCATCCCATGGCCACAGGACGTCTCAGACAGCTTCATTTTCTGCGGATGGACCCATAGCTTCCTTCCATCCCACAGTCTCAAAGCTTCCATCCCGCAGGATTCAGCGTTCCGGTCGGATGAAGAAGCTGTCTCTGGAACAGTAATGCACTCATTCCCTAGGACTGCTGTAGTAAATTACCTCACACTGGGTGGTTACAACAAGAGAAATGTGCTCTCACCCAGTTCTGAAGCCTGGACATCCAAAATCCAGGTGTGGGCAGGTTGGTTCCCTCAGGAGACTCAGGAGCATATGCTCCAGGCCCCTCACAGCTCCTGGTGGTGGCCAGCAACCCTTGACTTTTAGACACATCGTTCCAGTCTCTGCCTCCATGGTCACATGGCATTCATCCTGTGTGTGTCTGTGTGTCTGGGTCCAAATTTCCCTCTTCTCATAAGGATACCAGGCACTGGATTTAGGGCCCACGCTAATCCGGAATGACCTCATCTCAACTTGATCACATCTGCAAAGATCCTATATCCAAATATGGTCACATGAGGTTCTAGGGGTCAGGACATCAACATATCTTTCAGGAGGACATAGTTCAGCCCACAACAAGTAGCCTCTCAAATCCCCAGATGGCCCACCAAGTGACTCTTGATAAAGATACATCAAGAAATTTATATTTGTGTCGCCCCTTCCCAAAGTCTTGAGGAAATGAAGGAATGCATTGTGGGGGACTTCCTTGGCAGTCCAGTGGCTAAGACTCCACCCTTCCAATGCAGGGGGCCCAGGTTTGACTCCTGGTCAGGGAACTAGATCCCACATGCTGCAACTAAGACCCAGCACAGCCAAATAAGTTAGAAAAAAAATTTTTTTAAAAGAAATGCATCATGGGTACCATTTCAACCATGGATGGAGCTAAGCTCCAAAGGCCTGGAATGACATAGAGTGAAGATCACAGTGTGTGTGTGACAGGAGGGGTGCTTAGTGTGTGTCTGTAGCATCATGGAAATGTCGTGACCATTTCTTTATAAATCAGCTTCGATGTATCTGCAGGTAATGATAGCTTACAGTGAACGGTGTGGGATTTGTGATCTCTGAAGAAGAAGATTTAGCTTCGGGACAAGGGACCAGGCTTGATCACTGAAGAGCTTTTGTGTAGCAGAATTTTATTAAAGTGAAAACAGACAGAGAAAGCTTCTGACACAGACATCAGAAGGGGGATGGAGAGTGCCCACCTTGCTAGTTTTAGCAAGCTGTTTTATGTCTGTTAGAGAGCTGTTAATCAGATAAGAGAGACACCTCCAGACTGAAAGGGTTTCACCAGGCGCTCTCCAAAAAATGCATTTTTGAGATAGGATGGCATGAGGTGTGTCATCCCCCAGCCATAAAACGGTTGATAGGAATACTGGTTTGTTGAGCTGTTATTAGCCAAAGGTTTGAGAAAAGAAAAAACGTTAGTCCTAGGTGGAAACATTTTGAAGAAAGGCAAATTCCAAAGCAAATACATAGTTTCATTAACAATGTTAAGAAAAACATTCCCATGAGAAAAACGCACTGGTGAGCTCAAGGTTTGGGAAAAGTCAAGTTCAGGTGGAAGCGGGTGTCATCACGGCAACACAGAATCTTAAGAGACACTTGCAGCCTGGTTCCTCTGTTTGGAGACGCCTGGCCCTCCTGCCCGTTATGCTCTCAGCAACAGCTGCTGAGTCAAACTTTTTGAAAATCTGTTTTTTTAGAATCACCTTGTAACTCACCAGGAAGGAGCAGAAGTACTCTATTTCCTCAGGCCTCAAAGGCGCTCTCCTCACTCACGGCGAGCAAAATGCAGTTGCAGGCACTGGCCTGCCCTACGTTTCAGCGTTAACCAGAGCAAGCCCTGCACTGGGCGGGATCACATTCTAGCTGGGGGCGCAGACCCTGAGCAAGAATCGCCAAGTATATCTCATGCAGAGAAACATGCTCCAAAGGAAAATGAAGCAATAAAAAAAGGGATGAGCAGTGGGGGTGTTATTTTGAAGGCTCTCTAAAGGGTCCTGCTTTAGTGGAGGTCTGGAGAAGAGGAGTGAACCCTTTAGGATCCTGGAGGAATTTTTTTTAATATATTTTTTAAAAAGTTTAATTGAAATATAGTTGATTTACACTGCTGTTTCAGGTATACAGCAAAGTGATTCAGTTATAAGGGGATCAAACCAGTTAACCCTAAAGGAAATCAATCCTGAAAATACATTGGAAGGGCTGATGCTGAAGCCCAGCTCTTTGTGACCCCGTGAACTGTAGCCCACCAGGCTCCTCTGTCCATGGGATTCTCCAGGCAAGAATACTGGAGTGGGTTGCTATGCCCTCTGTGGGTTGCCATGCCCTCCTCCAGGGGATCTTCCCAACCCAGGAATCGAACCCGAATCTCTTACATCTCCTGCACTGGCAGGCAGGTTCTTTACCACAAGCACCACCTGGGAGCCCCAAATCTCTAACTGCCCCTCTCCAACTAAGGGGAGAGACTGTTGGGTTTTTAGAAAGCCAGAGCCAACTATGTGCTGCCAATAAGAAACCCACTTTAAATGTAAAGGTGCAGGGACTTCCCCATGGCCCAGTGGTTAAGAATCTGCCTTGCAACGCAGGGGACACAGGCTCAATCCCTGGTGGGGGAACTAAGATCCTGCGTGCCACAGGGCAGCTAAGCCCATGTGCCACGACTACTGAGTCTGTGAGCAAGATCCTGTGTGCCACGACTAAGACCCAACACAGCCAGACAAATAAATATTTTAAGTGCATGCGTGCGTGTGTGTGTGTGAGGGTGCAGATGGGGGAAAGGTAAAGGAAATCAGTCCTGAATATTCATTGGAAGGACTGATGCTGAAGCCGAAACTCCAATACTTTGGCCACCTCATGCGAAGAGCTGACTCATTGGAAGAGACCCTGATGCTGGGAAAGATTGAAGGCAGGAGGAGAGGGGGACAACAGAGGATGAGATGGTTGGATGGCATCACCGACTTGATGGACATGGGTTTGAACAACCTCCAGGGGATGGTGATGGACAGGGAAGCTTGGCATGCTGCAGTCCATGGGGTTGCAAAGAGTCAGACACGACTGAGCGACTGAACTGAACTGAACTGAAAGGATAGAAAAGACGGCACACTAACACTGATCCAGAGAAAGACGAGAGAACGTGCTGACATCAGACAAAGTACATTTCAGAGCAAATAAGTCCACTAGGAATAGGAGAGACATTTCATAGTGTTCAAGGAATCAATTCATGAAAAGGTCATGACCATGTGAAATGTTTATGTGTCTAATAACAGAGCTGTAATATGCAGGAATCAAAAACAGATTGAGCTGTGTGGAGAGAGACAATTGCACAGTTATATGCCGAAAGTTCAATGTATCTCTCAATAGAACGAGCAGCACAGATATAAAGCCTTAACACTTTCAGCCAAGCTGACTGGATAGGCATTTTCTGGAACACTCCATGTGACAAGAGCGGGTGTGACTCATCAGGTCGGGGGAGTCACCGTGCACAGATGTACTGAGCATCACAGTACATTCCAAGGTTGGGAGTCACTGTGTGCATTTGTACTGAGTGTCACAGTATATCCTAAGGTGGGGAGTCACCGTGCACAGATGTACTGAGTGTCACAGGGCTCGCAGGGTGTTGGCAGGACACACAAGACCTGCTGTGTCCACAGCACCCAAGTGTCAAGAAAGAGGAGGACCCAGAAGGGGTCAGTGGATTTGGCCACGTGGAGGCCATCTGGTGACCTTCACCACAGCACTTGCCGGGGAGTGCGGTGGGGGGCTGGCTGAGAGGCAGCCCCCAGCTACCCTCATTTTCAAGGAGTTTTGCTGAAAAGCATGAGCCGTGCTGACAGGAGGTGTGGCAGGGGTTTCTCTTCTTTCTTTTCAAAGAAAAGGTGCATTGGAGAAGGCTGGACACGGCTGAGAAGAGTCCAGGAAGGAGAGAGGGAATGTTTGAGAGGGCGGGGAGAATTTCAGAGGCAATGTCCATGAAAGGGGGTGGGCTCCAGCGCCCCCCAGGGAGCGGTGGCCTTGGCAGGGGACACAGACCGTTCTCAGGTAAGAGAAGGGGCTGGGTGCCTCCAGAGAGGAGCGGTCAGGGCAGCAGGAGGTGTCTCAGAGGGCCTGGGGTTCAGGAGAGACTGAAATGCCTGCTTTAGTGGCAAATTTCCCCAACTTTACCAATGGGTGGTGGGATGCTGGCGGGGACCACGGGTGGGCATTCCCCCCTCCCTGGTCAGTGCCGTTGCTCGCTTGGTGGCCCTGGACAAGTCGCCCGGGTGACCTTGGGCAGGTGAGTCTGGAGGCATCCCCTGGATGGATTGGGCCAGCAGGCGGGGAGGAGGTCTCCGGTAGGAGGCGGCTCCGGAGTGCGAGCCCTCCGCTGCACCGCTAAAGGGCGCCACGATACCGCCCTGCTCCTTCGGGGCGCTCCCCCTCGGCGCCCCAGCCTCGCCAGGAGCCCGGGGCGCTTCCAGCCTCACCTCGAGGCTCGCAAGACAGACAAGGCACCGAGACAGAAAAGGAGGTGGAGGCTGGGACGAGCGTCATCAGAGTGTCCTGCAGCCCCGGGGAGCGATTGGTGGGTGGAGACCCGCGCCGGCGCCGGGATGCCGCCGCCCGGTCCCAAGCGGCTGGGAAGGTTCCACACCTAACATGCGCCCTGTGGACCGGCCGCCGCTGCCACCCAGCTCGGTTCCCAGCGCGTGAGGCCTTCGTTTCACAGCCATCGACCAACTACGCTCCTATGTGGGTCCAGGCCCTGCTGGTGCTGGGAACCGGCCCATGAAATGAATGAATGAATGAATGAATGGGCGAGCCCAGTGTGGAATTTCTCCGGGGGAGAGGGGGACCCCAGGGCACAGAACCCTGAAAGTGCTAGGCCAGCGGGGCTTGGGCTGAGAGCTCATTGTGGTCCAGGGTCGGGAGAAGGAGAGGAAAGGAGGGTGGGGCTGAGAGCGAGTCCCCAGCTTAGATCTGAAGAGCCATTCCCTGCAGTGGAAGAAGGTGGGGAATGGACATGCAGACGGTTCGCGGCACCAGTTTCAGATAAAATACAAGTGGCCCAGCAGCCACTCCCATCCCCCATCATCTTAGAAAGAATTCTCTCTCCAGCACCCACTGCCCACTGCCAACAGAAAGCAGATTCTACTATGGGCACGAGAAAGCGGAGATGGCAAACCAAGTATGCCAGGGGAGAAGGGGGGAGGCCACTTCTGGATGGATGGCCTGCACCTCCACAAAGAGTCAGCTTCCCAGGAAGTCCTGCCCCAGGAGGCCAAGGCGGCATCTCACAAAAATACGCCCTCCCCTGTCAGCCTGGGGCAGTCTAGCCAGCCCTCAGTACAAGGAATTTAGAGTGCCTGGCACTCAATCAACACTGACAATTCTTCTTACTATGTATTTATTAAACAGCAAAAAAAGTGGAAGTCACGTCCAACTCTTTGCGACCCCATGGACTATACAGTCAGTCCATGGAATTCTCCAGGCCAGAATACTGGAGTGGGTAGCGGTTTCCTTCTCCAGGGGATCTTCCCAACCCAGATCGAACCCAGGTCTTCCGCACTGCGGGCGAATTCTTTACCAACTGAGCTGTCAGGGAAACATCCTTGGAAAACAGAAATGCAAGCACATTTGATCAATGCACGGATCCGGATTATTCAGGTTCCTCTGACTTCCATCCTTTTAGAAATAACACTTAATTTTGAAGCCATCAGACATAGAGGGCTGAACATCTGGAGCCTGCTACTCTGTTGCCCTGGCTCGGAGCCAGGCTGCAGACATTTGAGTCCCGTGGAGCCCAAGTGGCTGCGTCTCCTGGGTGGTGCTGACTCACCGTGCAGGCTGCAAGCAGCCTCTCTCCATCTGCCAGGTCACTGCTGGGTTTCTGGGGCTCAAATTGTGTGTAGTCAACTCAGGGTTCACTAACCTGCACCTGATAGACCCTTTTCCATCCCAGTTCCTACCCCAAAGGACACGAGGCAGGGAGCAACCCTCAGCAGAGTGCCTGCTATGACGCGCTGTCAGTGCTGGTTGTTGGTGGCATTACTGACTTTCATTACCATTATGATCATGGCACAAACTCACTAGAGGTGCTTTGTCTTTTCCCAGGAACATTATTTAGGTCTGTTCAGGCATATGATAGAAGAGTGGACTGGTGTGAAATAAGACAGACAGATGACCAATATAATATGATAGTACTTCTGTGGAATCTAAAAAAAATTATACAAATGAACTTATTTACAAAGCAGAAATAGACTCACAGACATAGAAAACAAACTTATGGTTACCAAAGGGAATAGCAGGGTGGCGTGAAAGTGTTAGTCGTTCAGTTGTGTCTGACTTTTTTCGACCCCATGGACTGTAGCCCGCCAGGCACCTCTGTCCATGGAATTTTCCAGGCAAGAATACTGGAGTGGGTAGCCATTCCCTTCTCCAGAGCATCTTCTAACCCAAGGATTGAACCCGGGTCTCCTACCTTTACCATCTGAGCCACCAGGGAAGCCCTAGTGGGTTGGGGTAGGGGAGACGAATTAGGAGTTTGGAACTGACATATACACATTACTATATATAAATCAGGCAAACAACAGGACCTATTGTATAGCACAGGGAACTACACTCAATATCTTGTAATAACCTATAATGGAGAAGAATTGGAAACAAAAATTATATATGCATACGTATATACACACATACATATGTGTGTATATATACTTTGCTATACACTTGAAGCTATTAATAACCCAACATTGTAAATCAACTATACTTCAATTTAAAAAATTCCACACACAAAAAAGAATGGACTGATGGAGGTTAGGAGGAGGATGGGCTATTAATCTGTCCCCTCTTCCATGAGTGCTTAAAGAATCGTCTGATTAGTCTTCATGTTCCAGCAGCTCCTGGGACTTGGCACCCGGTAATCGAGCAAGAATAGGCATACTGTATGTTTCGCAGTTTTCCAAAGATGATTTGGGGAAATCGAATCAGCCCATCGTCATTCCACCAATCAGGACTTAGCTCTCTGACTGTGCATTTTGATACAAAAATAGGGCCTTTAACTTCCCTTCCTCCACTCAACTTAAAAAGTGAGTTATGAGTTTGAACTTTCAAAAGCCAATTAACACTCCTGATAATAACTGTCACTTCTAAACCAAGAACGTGAGCAGCATGGATTCTGGCCCTTAAGTCATCTCGGTGTACCAGAGGAGGTCCAGGTAGATGGGAGCCGGGGGCAGATGTACTGAGCAGGCATTGCAGCCCCTACCTTGTGTGGCCCCCGAGGCTGAGACCCTCGGAAGGACAGTGTCAGCTCGGGATGCTAGGGGAGCATCACCGTTCTACGCGGATGCTCTTGTGTAGGTCTCTCTCTTGGTCCTTGGGGCCTCCTGGGGGTAATCATTTTGCCATTAGCAACCGGGACCCACAACAGCTTGGCTTCACCCCACCGTTCAGGTGTCACCTCCTGTGGCTTTCCCGTAGATCTCTCCTGCAGTCAGGCCTCTGTCTTTGCAGAAGCTGGTACCTGCGCTGGGAATGTCCCCTCCCAACCTCCCTCTTTCCGGCCCAGCAATGTGACACTCCCCTCTTCTCCTCCCCCTCTGAAAAAGATCCCCACTCTCCCTATGTATTTTCTAAAACACAGAGAGCTATGTTTTAGCTCGACACATCGTAGTCATTCATTCGGTCAAAGAAAGAGCACAAGTTAAGGGCTTAGAACAACATCAAGCAAGAGATAAGTGCTCTAAACGCGTTAACTGGTTAACACCATTCATTTATCCACTCATTCATTCATTCATCCATTCAACATTGTTGTAGGGTCTCAGACTCTGTGCTGCTCGCTGAGGCCGCAGCAGTGAACAGGACAGAACGGAGTCCCTGACCACCCCGCCCCGCGCCCCGCCAAGTTCCCACCTTCAGGGCCTGCGGTGCGGGGACGGCGGGGGCTCCGCCCAGCACTGGAACTACGAGTCCCAGAAGGCATCGCGGTGGCGCCTCCGGTGTCTCCTGCGCGCGTGCGCGACGCCGTGACGTAGGCGCCGCGCGAGGCGCCAGTGGCCGCGGCGGGGGCGCGTGACGTCATGACGTAGCGCCGCGCGAGGCGTGGCCGCGGCGGGCGGGGCGGGGACGGCGGGTGGCAGCCTTTAGGGCGGAGCCGGCTCCCGCTCTCCCTCAGTCGGCCGCGGGTAGCGGACGATCGGCCCGCGTCGCCCGTTTCTCTCGCGAGCCGGCTCGCTCGCTCGCTCGCTCTCTCGCCGAGTCGCGGCCGCCTCCTCAGCGCTGCGCGCGGGTCCCGAGCGCGGCGCCATGTCGGAGCCCGGGGGCGGCGGCGAGGACGGCTCGGCCGGCCTGGAGGTGTCGGCGGTGCAGAACGTGGCCGACGTGTCGGTGCTGCAGAAGCACCTGCGTAAGCTGGTGCCGCTGCTGCTGGAGGACGGCGGCGAGGCCCCGGCCGCGCTCGAGGCGGCGCTGGAGGAGAAGAGCGCCCTGGAGCAGATGCGCAAGTTCCTCTCGGACCCGCAGGTGCACACGGTCCTGGTAGAGCGTTCCACGCTCAAAGGTGCGGGGCCCGGGCTGCGGAGGGGGCGCCGCGCCACGCCCGCAGCCGCCGGGCCACCCCCCCGGGGACGGAGACCCGCGGGGACAATGGGCTCGCTTTGTCTGCTCGGCCTCTCAAGATGGCCGAGTTGGGTGGAGACGGCGTCTCCCGGGCTGAGCGCGGGCGGAGGCCGCATCCCGGCCTCCGCTGTCACATGAGCTCTTCGGTTTCGGTTTGTGTCCAGGCCGGGCCGGCCTCGGGAGGGATCCCGGCCGGCCGGCCTGGATTGTGGCCCCTTCGCTCGGCCGGATGTAGGAGGAGGGCCCGGCGCCTCCCCCCCTTCACGTACCGAGGCCCGGGCAGGGACCGTGGCAGCTCTGCCTGCCCTGCGGGGCTTCCCCTGTGCTGGGTTGGACAGCGCACGCAGCTTGGCCTCTTGGACCTCACGCTGTCGCCTGCCGAGGCTGGATGCATCTCTTCCCCCGCCCCACCTCATCCTCGAGAAAACTTGAGGCCCAGCTGAAACGACTGGTCCAAGGTCACACCAGCTAATCCTCCCGAGACTGGACCCAGCATCTCAGTTTCCAGTCCGCTTGTTTTCATTCAGACATACCTTGTATTTGTGGAATGCTCCCTGGTGGCTGAGGCGGTAAAGCATCTGCCTGCAATGCGGGAGACCCGGGTTCAATCCCTGGGTGGGGACGATCTCCTGGAGAAGGGAATGGCAACCCACTCCAGTATTCTTGCCTGGGAAAACCCATGGACAGAGGAGTCTGGCAGGTTACAGTCCATAGGGTCACTAAGAGTCGGATAGGACTGAGCGACTTCACTTTCTTTTAAGATGATCCTAATGATGACCCAGCGGTCTTTGAATCTATTGGGTTGGTCAGAAAGTTCCTTCAGGTTTTTCCCCTAACATCTTATGGATGTTGGGCACGTTTTACCTTCTTCAAAGCAGAGGGGTTCAGGTTAGGCACGGTACTTGCTTTGGCAGCAGGTATATTGAAACAGGTTAGGCACCCGGTGGAGGCAGGCGGCGAAAGGTTTGCATATTCCAGCGTCTCCTCCAGTAGTGACCTCCCTAAAGTAGGGCTGGACTCCTCTTGGAAGGGGAGCTAGCCTTCCACGAGGATTTCCCCTGGATGCTTTGAGACCATTTGTAGCCTGTGGCCTGCGTGTCTGATAGTTCAGTATGGGTGTGGCCGGGTGCATCCAGGAACCAAGAGGATGAAGTCCAGGTAAATTCTAGCTTAGGACAAATATGGGGCATTGTCTGGAAGTGTTGGGGGACAAGCTTCTTGTAATCTCAAAAAGCTGTGCTGTCTGCCTCATGGTCCTGTTCCCTGCCCCTCCCCCCCAGACTTAGATTTGTTTCAGATAATTTGTTTCTTTCAAAGACTTTTTCTTACTCAGGAGATGCTTCATTGTAGCATTGGTCTCTGCAGGAGGGTCAGCGAGGGGAAAAGAGAATTTTTCTTAGATCCACAGAGAATGTTCAAAGCCAGTAAACCATCCAGCCAAATTTTATGTTATATGAGTATTAATGTTGTTTAGGGTTTTCTTTTATGTTTGGGATTGTCTTCCCACATGGAAACCACCAGTGTTTGAAAAACTTTTTTTGAACTCATTTGCTTTTTTTTTTCTTTTAAAGTATATGATCGTAGTAGAAAATTAAACAGATAATGAAAATCACCTGGAATCCTTCGACCTAGATATGACCACAGTCAGCCTTTTGGTGTCTGTCTTTGTGGTGGTTTTTCAGTGAACGTACATTGTTTTATTAAAATACATTTTAATCTGCGTTATTGTATTTGAGTGGCTTTACCTTGGCTAATTCTTGATCATACTTTCATTGCACTGTTTGTGTTTTGAAGTCAGTGATTTCTATGTTAGGTCTCAGTTTCTTTTTACGGAAAATAAACTGCAAGTTTTGTTCTTTGCTTCCAGGGTTCTCTTTAGTGATTCACTTTACTCAACATCTTAAGATTGAACTTTGCTAAAATTATTGGAGGGTAACCCTATTTCTGTCGAATGCTTTCTGGTGCAAATCACCTCTGTTTTCTTGATGGGTACATTTTCTTCTTTCAGTATCCAGGCATCCGAATCTTGGCTCCATAATGACTTGCACTTTTGAACGTTGACTAAGGAATGAGACTGTCTAAAATTGAAATCCTACCTCATTCATGTAGTTATAGAAGTCCTATAAGTATTTCTAGTAATTCAATTGGTCTGTAACTTATTTTTCACTTACAGAAATCTGAGGAAAAATTATGTGGTCCCATAAGTCTAATTAGCATCCTGGCTGCACTAGCATAATTTAGACACAAGCATAGGCCCAGGTCACTTAGTAGGAGAACTATCTGTCTTCCAGGTAGTTTTTTTGAGTGAGTGTTGCCATTTGCTCCTTTAAGCAAGTATGAACATCCACTAGTTATTTACAGTGAAAAAGCAGGCTTCCACTATAATATAGAGAACAAATTGAGTGGTTTAAACTGAATAAAGACCACCACCAACAATGAAGTCATATCATTTATTCAATGAACTTATTTACTTTTACTTTATCTTCCCCTCACTTGCCCCCCCTTTTTTACGGAAAGAATTTTCCAAACACATAATTGACTATAGAAGCATTTTTTATATTGAAGATGGGTCTATTTCTTTCTTTTTTTTTTTTAACTGCTGCCTCTAGCTTTAACCTTTTTTAAGTACAGCATTCCTTGCAGTGTAGAATAAAGGTTGTGAATTTAGCAGTTTATTTTGGGGGGCGCCCCATGCAGCTTGCAGGATCTTAGTTCCCCAATCAGGATTGAGCCCATGCCCCCTGCAGTTGGGGCGCTGAATCCTTACCACTGGACCACCAGGGAAGTTCCTAACAATTTTATTTTGATAGCGGAGAGTTGGTAGTAAAGGGAATGTTAAATTGTGGCTCCTCGATGTAAAAAGAGAAATCTCCTTCCTGTAATTCCTGGCCTATGGAAAAGTGTTTTCCTTATAGCGTACTTTTGAAAGTATGACCAGGTAGGTGATCATTACGTGATGGGCATTTTACGATGGCAGTGACATTTCTGTAGCGTTTTTTACCTGACGTGCGATTTTGTTTGAGTTCCATCTCCAGAAGAGGTTGGGTGGTGAAGGCAGGGGAAGGTGAGGATGCTCTGGGGTGCAGCTGCTGAAGCTGGCAGTTCCGGGGCTTGTCTGTGGCCAGGCTGGGAGCAGGTGCTGTGGGGCTCCGGTTTTCCTGTGTTCCACTTAGGTGTCCTATCCTTGGATGAGGCTGAAAATGGTGGCTGCCTTTAGTCCATACTCAGCCTAAACTTGGAATTTTAGTTTTTCCTGACAGACGTGGTTGCGGGGGTTTTACCTCCGCTTCGTTAGTGCAGAGATGGCTAGCAACTGGAGTATGAAAGAAAGCTCGTGGTTTTTACAGGACTCGCTCTCCTAGAGGTGTAGTGGTGTAGAAAGATTTTTGGGGAATATTTTTGTGGAGTTTTAAATATTATTTTTCCGAAGACTTAATTTCCCTAAAAGATGATTAAAAAGGATTCCTTTCTGGCCCATGCTTAGACCCCAGAATGGTTAATAAGATGATTAAGAAATTAACAGGAAGCATTTCCTGTGACATAAAACTGTCTTGGAGCACTGGGCAAGAGTCCGTCCACCTGGGATCTTACTGTCCTGTGCTGTAGGCGGGCCCTCCACCCTTGGTAGGACACAGGGGTCTGCAGTGGGGTGAGTTTGGATGTGCAGTGCTTCATAGCGAGTGAAATTCATGTACGGGAAAGGAAAAACAGTCGTCACTTCTTTTTGAAAGTGAAAAACAAATGGAAAATTCGTCGCTCGGCATTGAGGAGTATCCGGCATTGAGGAGTATCCGTCTGGAAGCAGCTGGAGAGAGGTAGCCCAGCCCACTCCGTCGTGAGTGAGGAAACCGAAACCCCAGGCTTTTAAGACCCAGTGAGGAAAAGGATGCTTTAAGGAGGGTCTGAAACCTAGAAACTAATTTCTCTGTTCAGTTCCTTGGTATCCGTTAAAAAGGGGTGTTCATCTTTACTCCATAGCAGTTCTTTTGACTTAGTATAAACCTTAAGAAGCATTCAGTCTTAGGCATTACTGATTTATTCGTTTTTTTGGAAGTGTCAAAATGAGCCCCAGATTTACCTAATGTACAAGGGGAATGTGGGGTTTAACCCTCCTTTCATATTCCCAATGGTGTTATGAGTGAAAAGACTCAGGACTCTCCCCGAGAGGGTCACAACCTCTGAAGGAGGGCCAGGGGTGGACCTGGGGGTGACTGGAGAAGTATCAGGGACACGAAAGGGGAAGAGCTGCAGTGACCACTGGAGAAAAGGGGGAGGGTGTGTGTGGCCGCGACTGACCAAAATAATGTGCTATTAGCAGTATGTGTGGATTTTAAAAGGAAAAGAAGATGAAAAGTAAAGAGAACCAGGAACGCGTAACAAGCAATTTGGCCAAAGAAAATGACTGGCCTTGTTTGCTTGGTTGCGAAGAGGCTTGCCCTGTGGCTGGAGAAAGTTGGGAGGGGACCGTGAATGCGGGAGTGACCAGGGGCAGGCCAGCAGCCTTGCCTGGCCTAGTCACCGGACTGCGGACACGTACCCCCTCTACCCAGGAGGGGCGGGGTGAGTCTTAGAGTAGGTGAACGTGTATCTGTTTGTATTTCACTCAATGAGGCGTATTGCTCACCTCATTCACAGTGTAATGATAATAAATCATTTGCGGCTTGAAATACAGTCATCTTTCAAAAGAAGTATATGCAGAGTAGTGCTTAAAGACATTTTGAACATCTCTAGAAGTTTTGATAGACTCTCAGAAGTTAACCAGAGAGGTGTCCACAGGCTGCTGTAATGTGTATCAGGGTGGCTGGCAGCAGAGGAATTTACGAGACGGGCACAAGCTGTGGGCTGGTACTTTGGGTCCTTGTGTGTATTAACAGGCAGCACGGTATCAGTCTGTTGTGTATTCACCAGTAACTGTAGCATCATTAGGAAACTGGTTCAGACTTTACAGAAAGTGGTATATTATATGGTAAAACATGCAGACTGTATGTCTCTAATACTGCAGGATTGATAGTCTCTGTTAGGAATCATCTAATAGGTGTCTTTCTCTTCTCCAAACAATTTTTTTTTTTAATATTTCTGCAGAAGTAAAATTACTGTTCTTTGGAATATGTAATAATTTATAGAGAGGCAGGGATGTTTAAATTGTTTGGCCATTTACAAAACAAGGTCCTGAGTTCTCCGTAATGGGACTCAGACCCACTCAGGCTTCTTGTGATCTTTGTATTTATGGGGAACGGGGTTAAAAAGCCTCATTCAAAATGTAGTCTTCAGCTGATTAATGACGACTTCCTGCAGTTACTGTCATCAGAGGCAGTTCGAGTTTGACGGAGCTGTGGAGGACACCGACTTGCCCACTCTTGTCTGGGGTGATGTCACGGGGCGTGCCTCCTGCCGCACTGCAGTGTGAGTCCAGGGTGGGCTGGGCGGGCCCTGCGCAGCCGAGAAGGAGGCAGAGCCGGAGCCGGCTGTGACTCATTGCTTGGCCTCCTGCCCGCCGCCTTTAACCCCGTTTGCATTAGGACGTGAGGGCAACGTGGTTAGATGCTGAGTCCAGTCGGCATGTTTGATTTCATTTATATAGAGGATGATGCTTTGTCCAGGAGGAAGAAATTATTCAAAGTTATTACTGTATTTTTAATTATGTCAGTAATTTCCTTTGGTAATTATTTTCTGTTTATTGTTGGAGTGTTATTTTAATGACATGTATTTTGTGTAACCCATAGAAGAACATTACTGAAAGTTCCAAAAATTGAGGGAAAAAATATTTCATCATCCCACCATCCTGACAGCTGCTTTAGTTGGGAGTATTTCCTTATATTCTTTGTGCTCCTGTTTACAGACTGCATTTACATATTTGGTTGGTTTCAGGCAGTATGATTTATCTTATCTGTTGATATGTCCACATTTCAGTAGTTGGAAAACTCGGTTTGTTTGGGGTTTTTTTTGAGGTGGTTGGTAATGTTTAAAAAAACAGCTAGGAAGCCCCTGGCTAGAATGTTCTGCCGCTCACTTCTCTTCTCCTTCCTGAAGATATACCAAAAACAACATTTTGGAAGAGTCTTCTTGATTAATATACCAATATTTTCTGTGCTTTTAGTGTGAATTTTGTATTTGTCTCATCTTAAAACTAAAGAAGCAGACAGCTTTTGCTCATAGTTTTTAGCATTTGTAGAAGCCTTTCAGACCACCTGGTTTAGCATCCAACCCCTTTCTGATGCTCCTTTTACATTTGACAAATTTGAAGCTGAGGGGAAGAAAAATGACTTTTCCAAGATCATTTAGTTAAGCCTGTTGCCTTTGCTATCACACCATGACTTAGAAATAAAGGCAAATCACTTGTAACCAGTTAGATTAATTCTTCCATATTTATTTTTCCTAATGTAGTTATTCCATGTAGTATATCATGGCAGAGATAATTCAACTAGAGGGTGTATGCATCTAGTCGATTAGCGCTATGTCTAGAGGTTTGGATTACTTCCCCTTTTTATAATTTTTTGTATTTTTTTCAATTTTGATTTTTAACTCTCTAGAAATTTTATTCACGTTCATCTTGAGTTATCGTAGTTTTACATTCCAGTAAGCTTTTTAGAATTCCTGCTGCATTCATAGGTTGACCGCAGAGCAGGCTCTGAAAGTGCTGTAAGGGCAGAGGAGAAGGCCAGGCGAGTGGCCCTGGGGTCGTTTCTTGGTAGCAGTTTTCTTGATGGAGGGAGGAGGGCAAGCTGTCGACCCGTGAGGACCCCAGGTTTGGAATCAGACTTCTGTATCGTCCCTTTGTCCCATTCTAGCCACACGTCTGAAGGCAGTTTACTTACATACTTTGCTTGGAACATAAGGATAACAGTAGTCATGCCACCCCCACAGGGTTGTCGTGAGGGTTAAGTGTATGATACACTTGATGTAATGCCTGTCACATAGAGGGTGCCGAGTATAGACCGCTGAGAAGAATACCCGGGGCGGGGTGGGGGGATGGCCTGCATGTCAGGAGCACAGGGGATGGGGCCGCTGGGGTGGGGTGGGGGGACCTGGCCTTGGTGCGAAGACATCGCCAGCACCGCCTGAGGCCAGGCATGCCAGCACGCCCCAGTTTACAAACAAGGAAGCAGAGAGGCCGGGAAGTTAAGCACCTTTCCCGAGATCACACAGCAGATAAGCGCCTGGATCCCTCAGCAGTCAGAAAAAAACGGGTGGAAGGGAAAATTAGGTCGAACCACGTCACACGAGGTTTAAGCGCCAGGTTGGAGATGGGGTGAGGCTCATCAGGCTCTGAGCAGTAGATAAATTCAATTAAATTAAAAACTGAAATATTGACTTGAATTTGGTATAATGTCTGTTATGATTTGCAGAGGATGTTGGTGATGAAGGAGAAGAAGAAAAAGAATTTATTTCCTATAACATCAACATAGACATTCACTACGGAGTTAAGTCCAATAGGTGAGTAGTATGAATATACCATTATTTTGGACTATAAAACTTGTAAGAATTAAATGTAAATCCTAATCAAGTCAGAGTTACCAAGAAAACACTCAAAAGATTTCTGCTCTTTAATTCCGCTTCTTGTCTTTGATTTTATCTACTCAAATTAAGAGGATTTCCAAGTCAGTATAAAATTAAAGTATTTTAATTGCCATGTCAGGGCATTAGCCCTTGAGCCACAGTGTATTAATAACTTAACATGTCTAATAATGCTCTGAGATTATATCTGAGTTTTCATTATTATAAATAAGTAGTGCACATTCATAGGTACAGATCTGATTCCTGTTAGGATAAATTCCTAAACATAGCACTACTGGTTCAGATACAGCATTAGAGACTTTAACACATGTTACCAGATTTCCCACCTTTTAAAAAGGTTGTGCCAATTTTTATTCTAGTAGACTTATTGAAATTCAAATACGTAAATGTTTATTTTGCATTGGCTTTTTAAAACTTTTTAGTTTGAGTAATTTCAAGCTTACCAGAGTGGCCTGGACAGCATATGGCACCTCCCAGGTATCAGTTTACCTTTCCCACGTCCGCATTGTCATTTTTCTCCTGAGCCATCTGAGAGTTAGTTATCAACAGGCTGCCCCTTTGTCCCTAAACATTCTGCAGCCGTTTCCTAAGAACAGCCATATCGCTGCTCACAGCCTCAGTACAGTTTTCAAACGGCCAAAATCTTAGACTCGTTCACCTAGGCACAGTGCATCCTCACATGTTCTCAGTACTGCCCCTCGCAGTATCTCTCCCGTGATCCAGAATCCAGTTCCGTGTCTTTGCTGACACTGGTATCTTTGCTGAGTGCAGACCAGTAGTTTGACAGAGCGCCCTTGCACTGGATCTGTCTATTGCTTCTCCATAGTTACATTCAAGTTGTACATTTTCGGCAGGTGTACTGTTGTGACTGTGTTCCTTCTCAGCGTGTCTCAGCAGGAGCTTCGTTGACCTTTTAGAATAATAGGACGTATTGTGTCTAAAGTCCATATACATAATATGACAACTGGAAAACTCAGATATTGCTTCCCTTGAAGCTGTTGGTTCAACTACCTTTGAGCACCTGTTATGTGCAAGATAACAGCAGTGGGTGTGCAAAGGAATAAAACATAACTCCTGTTCCCAAGAAGTTCACGGTCTTTTGGAAGGAAGAGTGGCAGATACACAGCTAGCTCTATTACTTGGCAAAATCTTAGGGGTGCAGCATACCATGAAACCTGAAGACCAGGGAGACTGCTTCTGCTTAGGGAGGGTCCCGGAGAAGAAGGGAGGCTGGAGTTGGGTTTTGAAGGTTAACTTGGAATTTCAGCAGTTGAATATAGGCTTCTTAAGCAACTACAGAAAAACACATGCTGTTTAGAGAATGGGTCATGTAGTTTACAGGGTGTCTCAAGTCAGGAATGGGGTGCATGGCAGGAGATGAAATTAGAAGAGTTGGTTTAGGCCAGATGCAAGGGCCTGGAATGTTCCCTCATCACTTGAACCTGCAGGTGACTTTTGTTGTAGTCAAGCTGACATAGGATTTAATATCATAAATGAATGGGACGGATTATAATGAGATCAAATTTAAGTTCTTCGAGGCTTGTAACTTGCAGTTGGTAGTAAGGTTAGTTTTCGTGAGGGCAAGATTATGAACTCAACCTCCATATAAGACAAATTAACTTGGCCTGGTTTCATAGTCATGTGTTACAACCTTAACCTTGATTCCATAGTTCTCACATAGATAAATAAAGAAAGAGAAGCAGTGTATTTCACTATTAGAAAAGCAACAATTTATTCTTAGTATGATTTTAGAATTAAAACATTCAAATGAATGTTTAATTTGCGTGCACCACAAAGAAGTCTGTAGTCATTAAGACTGATGAGGAATGAGACTATTTGTTCTAATGTTTTCTTTTCCTTTCTTTCAGCTTGGCGTTCATTAAACGAACTCCAGTCATTGATGCAGACAAGCCAGTGTCTTCCCAGCTCCGAGTCCTCACGCTCAGTGAAGACTCGCCGTATGAAACCTTGCACTCTTTCATCAGCAATGCAGTGGCTCCTTTTTTTAAGTCCTATATCAGGGAGTCTGGCAAGGCAGACAGGTAAAAACCAGTTTTCCTTCGTTAGTTTGAATGTTGTATTTTACTTAATGTTTATAACACGCCACGGAGAGAATGATGCAGTATTCAGAAATTGGGAGGGTAAAGCTAGTAAACCTCGAGGATATGAATCTGTTGCGTTAATGTATAGCACTGACATTTGACAGACCTGAAATAATAGAATCTCTCTGGAGACGATAGCGCACCAAAATTTGAGATGTTTTCTGCCTTTTTAGGGACGGTGATAAGATGGCTCCCTCAGTTGAGAAAAAGATCGCAGAGCTTGAAATGGGCCTCCTGCACTTGCAGCAGAATATTGAGATTCCGGAGATCAGCCTGCCGATTCACCCGATTATTACAAATGTTGCCAAACAGTGTTATGAGCGTGGAGAAAAGCCAAAAGTTACAGACTTTGGAGATAAGGTTGAAGACCCGACCTTCCTCAATCAGTTACAATCTGGAGTTAACCGCTGGATCCGAGAGATCCAGAAGGTGAGAGCGCGGTGTTGAAAGTGTCACGTGAAATGCTTTGCTCTAATATCTGTGAGAAAACTGGCACGAATTCTCGTCAACGAGGGGAATTCTGTGATGCCCGTTGGCTCTCCCTCCCGTTGGTCCTGGGAGTGCTCCGTGGAGGACTAATGTCAGCCTGCGTGGAGTGGTCAGGGTACTGTGTGACATGGTTAAGTACCATCCCTGAGACAGCCTTAATCTAAGCTGTCTCAGTCCTTTGGTTCCAAACTAAACCACGTGTTATACAAGGGAGGAAATCTACTTGAAATATTGACCCTAAATTTTAACGCGCATATTTAGTTAATGATACTTTTTCGACCTTTGTTTAAATGTTATTTTGTATTTAAGGTGACCAAACTTGATCGAGATCCAGCCTCAGGAACTGCCTTACAGGAAATCAGTTTTTGGCTAAACTTGGAACGTGCGTTATACCGCATCCAGGAGAAACGAGAGAGCCCGGAAGTTCTCCTGACTCTGGACATCTTGAAACACGGCAAGCGATTCCATGCCACCGTCAGCTTTGACACTGACACAGGTAAAGACTAGAGCTTGGAGCTAAGAGTCTGATGCAGTGAGCTCTCAACCTGGGTTTTGTGATGAAAATGAATAGATGCACCGTCTGTCCTGACTGCGTACTCCTTTGCATCTTGTCTCATCTTTCTCCAGCTCTAGGTGACGGAAATGATCTTCCCACCTACCTCCCTTTCCCTTTAGGGCTTTCGAGAACACAGCCAGTTTCTAGGCCTGAGTATAGGGAGCCCTGGGGGCTCCCCTCCTGTTTCTCAGTTACTTGGGTCCCTGAATAGGCTGTGCTTTTTCAGTGTAAAGTTAAGCATGCTTTTGACAGTCCAGGCAGGAGCACGGTTTACGTTAAGCAGAAGTTCTTTGCCCACAGGGCTGTGGAAGGAGAGCTGGCCAGTACTTTCTCTTCTGCTATTTACCTGCCCCTCCTCCCATTCTCTGCCCTCTTCCCTGTTCTCAACAGTTGTCAAGATAAAGATAGTTTCTGAACGAGCAACAGGGAAAGTGACGTTGAATGAGCATGTGGCAGGCGCACAGATGTGGAGTGCCGGATGCGGCCAGACCTTGCTCTTCATCAGAGACACGTTAGAGCCAGTCATTGAGACAGCAGTCGTTGCCATGTTCTTTTCCTTCCCCTCCAGAAAGGTTGTGGTGCCCGCGTTTTAAATGTTAGAGGAAACCTTTTCAGTTCTTTGATCACATTTCATGTACTCACTACGATATGGACAGTCACTAGTACTGAAATGTATACCTTGAATTTTTTTTAATGCCTCTGAAGTCTTTATTTCTTTCCTAATATATTTCTTTTTTAAAAATCTTATGCCAGAGGAAGTTTAAAAAAAAGGCCAGGACCCAGCTTTTTCTGTGATCCATGTCTATAATACACTCCCCCTAACTTGAGCCATGTGTATAAAAGTTAAATTTCAGTGTTCTTAATGCTGATAAAATTCAAGCTTTACAAAACTAATGTGGTATTACTGGAATGCTTAGATAGTATAGAAAGCAAACAAAGATGACATCTCTGGGACTACCACTCACAGCCTTTGACGTATACATGAACTGACTGACACTCTTTAAAAGCAAAATTGAGACTGCACTGGGATCACCTGTTAATAACATTCTTTTTTTCAAACAGCACAATTTCTGTGTTTACTAAATTTTTGCAGCATCAAAATGTTCCATTGTGAGGATGTATTCTAGTTTACCTAACTAGTATTGGGTTCGCCAAAAAGTTCATTTGGGTTTTTCCGTAAGATGTTATGGAACAAACTTTTTGGCCAACCTAATATTTAAACCTAGAAGGAATACTCTTTTACTTTTTTAAAACAAAAATTGAGGTGTAACTGACACATAACATTGTATACTATAGTTGTCTGGCTTTGTGTGAAAGCTATGAAACTGTTGAAACGTCATGTGAAAACTATGTAACTGTTTATTAATCTAGGTCTGAAACAGGCTCTGGAGACTGTGAACGACTACAACCCTCTGATGAAAGACTTTCCTCTGAATGACTTGCTGTCTGCCACTGAGCTGGACAAAATCAGGCAGGCGCTTGTTGCAATTTTCACCCATTTGAGAAAGATCCGAAACACGAAATATCCCATTCAGAGGGCACTGCGCTTGGTGGAGGCAATTTCAAGAGACTTGAGTTCTCAGTTACTCAAAGTATTGGGCACTAGAAAACTGATGCATGTTGCCTACGAAGAATTTGAAAAAGTAAGTTGTAATATATCAGGAGACCAACTTTAGGGCATTTCGATGAAAATGTGCTTTAATAATAAGCTTCCCCTCTTCAATTATATCCCAGGTTATGGTCGCGTGCTTTGAAGTTTTTCAGACTTGGGATGATGAATATGAGAAACTCCAGGTATTGCTGAGAGACATTGTCAAAAGGAAGAGGGAAGAAAACCTCAAGATGGTGTGGCGGATCAACCCCGCTCACAGGAAGCTTCAGGCCCGCCTTGACCAGATGAGAAAGTTCAGACGCCAGCACGAGCAGCTGAGAGCGGTCATCGTCAGGGTCCTGAGGCCACAGGTGTGGCTCACAGTCTAAAAATTCGTGCCTGCATTGCTTGAATGACTGTCTCTCTCTCTCTCTTTTTTTTTTTTTTTACAGTTAACTACTTGTTTCTCTTTTACACTGTGAAGTACTTCTCTAGCTCCATTTTCATCTGTCACTGTCATCTTGAAGATCTAGTGATTCTGAATCATAGCGTTTGAGTTCAAATCTTTAACGTTCTCCATCCATTCATTCCCATCCCCAAACTGCATGGACCCTAGAGCCAAACCTCATGGGTTTACATCCTAATTCAACTAGTGACCCAGCCATGTGACTGGGCTCATTGGTTTACTCTTTTCCTCAGACTCCTTATCTGTAAAATGTGGATAATAATTGCATTTGGCTTGGATTTACTGAAACAATTAAATGACTCCTTTCTTTCTTCATGCTATTTTTTTCTCTTCTCAATTCACACTTTTCTTGAGCGCTGCTTTTCTCTGTTTAAGCAATAAAGTCCATAAATAGATGGATTGATACATGTATAGGTAGACAAGTTGGTAAATGGATAGATACATGATAAAGCCGGTATAGACCAATGTCGGTTGGTGCTAATCATAGGCTCTCGGTGGGGTCTTCCGTGTGTGTGTTTAGGATTCTCTCAGCCTCCCCGTAGTCTCAGAACGCTATAGCGTTAGATGGGATGGGCGATCCGGCCTAGGAACCCTGCCGTCTAGGTCCCTTCCCTGATGAGGAGCGCCCGCTGCCCGAGGCGGAGCTGAGAATGCTGTAGTGTTGGATGGGATGGGCGATCCGGCCTAGGAACCCTGCCATCTAGGCCCCTTCTCTGATGAGGAGCCCATCCAGGCCCCTTCTCCGATGAGGGGCGCCCATCTAGGCCCCTTCTCTAATGCGGGGCGCCCATCTAGACCCCTTCTCCGATGAGGGGAGCCCATCCAGGCCCCTTCTCCGATGAGGGGCGCCCGTCCATGCCCCTTCTCCGATGAGGGGCGCCCGTCCAGGCCCCTTCTCCGATGAGGGGCGCCGCCGCCCAGGGTGGGGCGGGCTGATGACGGGTGCTCGGAGTCTTAGTGCAGTCCGGGTCCACGTGCACATGTGTGCGTGTGTTGGTTTTACGTGTTAACCCTTTACTGTGTCCGTGAGAGACTTGAGACGGGGGCTGATTTGTTCTAGCCTAGGGTGTGTCAACCCTTTGTGCCACGTCCCTCTCAGCTGTCACTGCTTTAAAACATCATTGTCCACTTTACATTTGTAAGTCATGTGGTGTATGTACTGCCTTTATGTTGGTAAAGTGTGTAATAAACTCATGTGTGCAGGCGTGCATTCTCAGAATGGTCTTATTGGAGGATTAGTAGTCTGTTCACATTTAATGTAGTTATTAATAAGTTTGGATTCAGAGCTTCTGTATGCTAGAGACTTAACAGCTATATTTCTTTGAATTTTCTTTTTTAGTGTTTCCTCTAGGGATTACTATAGGGCTCTAATTTATGGTGATATACTCAATACTGACTGAACCTCATAATCAGTATAGATCTGTTTCCTCCTACTTGTCATGTTTACAAGAGAAATAATGCTATTCTTACTATACATATCTATCACATATATTATTATTTTGTGATATTGCTATTACATATATTATAAACCCAGCAATACAGTGTTACAAGTTAAGCAGTCACATATATCTTAAAAAAATCAGGAGGCGAAAAGAAAAATAATGATAGAATCTTTTACATTTGTCCCTGATTTATATTTTCCAGTTCTCTTCATTTCTTTCTGCGGCCTAAGTTATCTCTGCCATCTTCTCTCTGTAGCCTGAAGAAATTCTTTACCTTTCTTGTCCCATAGGTTTGCTGGCAACAGATTCAGTCATTTCTTTTTCATTGGGAAAAATTTTTCACTGTCATATTTGAAGGATGGTTTCACTGGTTATAGAATTTTTGGTTGACGGCAAGTTGTAACTCTGTCCAGACTTTGCATTCTTGCAGGGCTCCCCAGGTCTCCTGTGTGTATATCATTTACTACGTTGGCCCTTGTCGGACTGTCTTTTCCAGAACCCCCCCTCTATTTGTTTTCTGAATTGTACGTGCTAGGTCTTGCTTGCTGCATGGGCGTTTGTCTAGTGGCGGCGAGTGGGGGCGACTCTCTGTTGCCCCGTGTGGCCTTCTCGTGGCGGCGGCGTCCCTTGTTGCGGAGCACAGGTTCTGGGGTGTCCGGGCCTCAGCAGCTGCTGCTCCTGGGATCTAGAGCACTGGCTCTGTAGATGTGGTGCCCGGGCTTAGTGGCTCCGCAGCAGGTGGGATCTTCCTGGACCAGTGCAGGCAGGTTCTTATCCCCTCAGCTGCCAGGGAAGTCCCCAGAATCCCCTGCTGTAAGCTGCTCTTCTGCTGCCACCTGCAAAGCTGCGAGTCTTCCTGCCTGCGCTGGGGGTGGGCGCACCTCCCGGCCGGACGGCCATCGGCTCACTGCCCTCACCTGATGGCAGCACACCTCAAGCTGCCTTTGGTTGTTGTCCGTTGTCCTGAAATGGCTGTTTAATAATTTTGTCCAGTTTTTTGCTCCTATAATGTCATTGCCAGGAGTTCTCAGAATGCTTTTAAATATATAAAATAAAATGCACAGGTTTACAAAGAAACATTTGTCCACAGTTTTGAAGTTGTGATCTATTGACAATCATCTGTGTGCTTCTTCATGGACACGCAAAAGGGCACAAGACCTAGTGACGGGCCTAGTACCGTGCTTTTGAAGTCGTGAACATAAACAAGCTCTCGATTACAGTACAGCTGTCGTGCGATGAGGAAGGATTTATTGATGACTGTCAGGGCACTGGGGGCAGCTGTAACTGTTGCCTACATTCATGACTGAAGAAAATGCTAAATTTAATTAGGCTCAGTGAAAATGATTTTCCCCAAACAAATTCACAGACTGTCTGAGTTTCATGTGCGGCGTCTGCAGACCCCAGGTCAAGCCCACTGCCTGGCGGTGTACTTCTGTGAGAGTGGGCGTGAGCTGTGCCCAGGGGTCTGCTGCGTCCCGAGGGGCAGGGCCCGGGTGCTCTGCTGTCTGTCCAGGAGCACGCGGGGGACGGAGCGGGACCCTCTCAGTCACTGTTGTGCTTGACCTGTCCCTCTGCCGCAGTGTGGACCCTGGCCTGTAATCTGAACTTTGAGAAATAAAAAGTGAGAAGTATATCAGATACCGACTTTGTAGGTAGCACTCTTGTGAAGTCCTGAGCTTTCCAGTGCAGTTTGAGGGGAGAATCCCAAACCCAGGTCTCAACACGTTTTTTTTTTAGCTTCTTCAGCCACAAAACTACATTGTCTGAAGGTCTCTACAGCAGAGTTAAAATGTGCTGTATTGCGTCTTCACGGCCTTGAGTTGTGGGTGTGAAATGTTTGACTAAACATTAGGCTTGGGTGGTGGACTCGTCATTCTGTGTGGTGTGTGCTACTCAACAAGATAAAAGTCTTCCCTTGGCAGACCTGTTTTCTTCCAAACCCTCTCCTCCCAGGTCACAGCGGTTGCACAGCAGAACCAAGGAGAGGTGCCCGAGCCCCAGGACATGAAAGTGGCTGAGGTCCTCTTCGATGCTGCCGATGCAAACGCCATAGAGGAGGTCAACCTGGCTTACGAGAACGTCAAGGAAGTGGACGGGCTCGACGTCTCCAAGGAGGGCAACGAGGCCTGGGAGGCTGCGATGAAGAGATACGATGAGAGGATCGACAGGGTGGAGACCCGGATCACCGCTCGCCTGCGAGACCAGCTCGGCACGGCCAAGAACGCCAATGAGATGTTCCGGATTTTCTCCAGGTTCAACGCGCTGTTCGTCCGGCCTCACATCCGCGGGGCCATCCGCGAGTACCAGACGCAGCTGATCCAGCGTGTGAAGGACGACATCGAGTCTCTTCACGACAAGTTCAAGGTCCAGTACCCGCAGAGCCAGGCGTGTAAGATGAGCCACGTGCGCGACCTGCCGCCCGTGTCCGGCTCCATCATCTGGGCCAAGCAGATCGACCGGCAGCTGACGGCCTACATGAAGCGCGTGGAGGATGTGCTGGGCAAGGGCTGGGAGAACCACGTGGAGGGCCAGAAGCTGAAGCAGGACGGGGACAGCTTCCGCATGAAGCTCAACACGCAGGAGATCTTCGACGACTGGGCCCGCAAGGTGCAGCAGCGCAACCTGGGCGTGTCGGGCCGCATCTTCACCATTGAGAGCACACGCGTGCGGGGCCGCGCCGGCAACGTCCTCAAGCTGAAGGTCAACTTCCTCCCCGAGATCATCACCCTCTCCAAAGAAGTGCGAAACCTCAAGTGGCTCGGCTTCCGCGTCCCGCTGGCGATCGTGAACAAGGCTCACCAGGCTAACCAGCTCTACCCGTTCGCCATCTCGCTGATCGAGAGCGTGCGGACCTACGAGCGCACGTGCGAGAAGGTGGAGGAGCGGAGCAGCATCTCCCTGCTGGTCGCCGGCCTGAAGAAGGAGGTGCAGGCGCTGATCGCCGAGGGCATTGCCTTGGTGTGGGAGTCCTACAAGCTCGACCCCTACGTGCAGCGCTTGGCGGAGACGGTCTTCAACTTCCAGGAAAAGGTGCGTGCCACTTCCGTCCTCCCCGTCCTGGAGGGGGCCAGTCGGTTAGCAGTTAGCTCTCCATGGAGGTCACCCACGGTCCCTACAGCTCAGGCCCACATCTGCCGAGCAAGAGAAGGAGGCCTTTCCCTCACCGGGCTGTTGGATGCTGTGGGGGCTTTAGGGTGGCCCTTCAGTGACAGTCCTCATTGCTAGGGAGCCAGGGCAGAGATGAAGGAGCTTCGTTACTGATAAAGCTGCATGGACAGTGGGCTGGTGATCAGTGGTTCTCAGCCCGCCCCAGACCTGGCCCTCCTCCCCAGACCCCCACCCGGCTGTGCCGCGCTCACCTCCTGGCCCTGCTCCTGCCTCCGCAGGCAGGACAGCGTCCGCTGGTCTGGTGTGCAGCTGGCTCTTGCGGAGGGAAGGTGCTGAGCAGCGCACGTTGATGTCCTGCTCCCGAACGTGCAGTCGGAGGGCGCCTTCCCGGGAGCGGGCGGGGGAGGCAGCCGGTGCCTATGCCTTTCCCTTCCCTCCTCGGAGACAGGCGGGGTGTGTGTCAGGCCAGCACGCAGGGTTAGCTCTCTGAGGAAGAACTTCTCTTCCTCAGACGTTTATTAATTGAGAAAAATGTACATAAGATAAAGGAATGGAGTAAGCTGGTGATTTAAATGTGAGCTGTACCTTCCTTTAGGTGGACGATCTGCTGATTATCGAGGAGAAGATAGACCTGGAAGTCCGCTCCCTGGAGACGTGCATGTACGATCACAAGACTTTCTCCGAGATCCTGAACAGAGTGCAGAAGGCCGTGGATGACCTAAACCTGCACTCCTACTCCAACCTGCCCATCTGGGTCAACAAGCTGGACATGGAGGTGGGCTGGCACCGGCTACACATGGTGGTGTCTGCTGTATGCATGGGGGTGGCCCCGGTCCATAAGTCTGTTAGTTCCTCACTGAAAAGCTCGTTTCCGTGGAAGTTATCAGTGACTGTGACTGTCCAGTGCTTTCCAGAAATCCCCTGTAGCCGACAGCAGAGCTGAACTGCGGTGCTGGCTGCAGTCACCCTCCTCCTGTGCCGGAAGCAGGGAGCTCTGGGGCAGGAGAGGAGTTCTCTGTTTTCTGGGTGTTTGACAACCTCCTACATCAGCTCTGCTGATGACTGAGGTGGTTCTTCCTGGCCCTCCTCTCCAGGCCGCCTTCTCTGGCCACCCCGTCTCCCTCCACCAGACCCCCCAGCACCCCCGCGCTTCTTGTTCCTGGTGGAAAGGATCTTGGCTCACCCTTGTGGGGTGGGTGTTGGAAGCATACTTGGCACCCCGTGTGGCTTTCTCGTCAGTGGGGGTCAGAGCAGCCGTGAAGTCTGGAGGGAGGGAGGCTGTTCTACGGCAGAAGTCACTCAGTGGACAGGCGGTTTCTGGTCGGTTCTAATGTTCTGTGTGGGTCACAGGTTGTCTCCTCTAAAGTGGATTTGTAAAATGCGGTGATTCCTCCAGTGGGCCTGGAACGTAGTGAACGTTCACAAGCCCCAGTCTTCTGAATCGAGTGCAAGTCTCGGGTTTTCTCAGGCCGCCCCCACAGCGTCCCCAGGATGGTTGAGTGGCTCACAAACGAGGGGGACTCTAAACAAGATGTGCAGACACCCTAGTCCTTGGAAATCTCACAGATCAGAGATTTCTGACTTCCTTCTTTACTCGTTGAAAGAAAATGGTCACTGTTTGGTGACTGATGTTGACTAGGTTTACTGTGGTGATCATTCTGCAAATAGGTATAAATATTGAATCCTTACATTGTACATCCAAAACTAGTTATAGTCAGTTATTGAAGGCAAGAGGAGAAGGGGGCGGCAGAGGATGAGATGGTTAGGTAGCATCAGTGACTCAACGGACATGAGTTTGAGCAAACTCCAGGAGATAGTGAAGGACAGGGAAGCCTGATGTGCTGCAGCCCATGGTGTCACAAAGAGTCAGACACGATTTAACGACTGAACAGCAACAATAACAAAATCGATTGTGCCTCGATTTAAAAAAAAAAATGGTTTCATCTCCAAATTACAGTTTCCTAGTTTTGCACCTGAGGCTGGTTTTTGTGTGTACATTTTCTGTCATACTGGACACATATCAAGACCGTGGCCACACCTGCGCGTTTGTGTTGGCCTGCTTGTCACCGGTAAGTGGGAATCCGCAGGTGGAGAGCCCAGTCAGCCTAGTGCTCAGTGACCTGAGGCTGGAGGGTGAAGACGTGAGGTTGAGGAGCCGGGGGTGGAGGCTTGTGGTCAGGAACAATTAGTCCTGGACCTGAAACAGCAATTTTCTGTCAGTGTGCTCTGCCAGCTAGCTTTGGGAGAAACACTGTTCTTAGACATGTTTTCTCTGTAGATTGAAAGGATACTGGGCGTCCGGTTGCAAGCTGGCCTGAGAACTTGGACCCAGGTGCTCCTTGGACAAGCGGAGGATAAAGCAGAAGTTGACATGGATACAGATGCCCCTCAAGTTAGTCACAAGCCTGGAGGAGAGCCAAAGATCAAGGTGAGTGTTTCCCAGGGCAGCCGATTCCATAGTAAGTAAAGCACCAGAGAAAGCGCCAGTGAAAAAGCCACTGCGGTGGACAGACCTGAGCCCAGTCGGCATCCCGGGGTGACGTGAGGTGAGGAGAAGGGCTCGTCACCCCACCATCCATGCGGACAGCACCAGGCAGACCCAGGGGGAGGGCTGTTCTACAGAGCACACCCCCAGTGCCAAGGCATGAGAGAAAGACGGGAAAAGCTGAGAGTGTCACAGAGCAGAAGGGATTGAGGAGCTGTGACTGCCCGCTGTGGAGTGGCGCTGTGAGACCCCAGGAAGTCTGACGATTCAGCACTGAAGTCGACGGTATATCGATGCTGCCATCCGCGGGGTCACAGAGTCCCCATGACTGAGCGACTGAACGGTGGACCGGTGCTCATGTCTTTGTTCTGGTAATCACACCGCTTGAGAGGAGCCTGCAGACGATGTATCCCTTTCCCCTTCACGCCTGCCTTAGGACTCATTTTTATTTCTTTGGCTGGATCGCTTCTTAGTTGCGGTACATGGGGTCTCCCTTTCAGTGCAGCCTCAGTAGTTGTGTTCACAGGCCTAGTTATTAATGTGGGATCTTAGCTCCCCCACCAGGGAGTGGACCCACGTCCCCTGCATTGGAAGATAGATTCCTAACCTCTGGACCACCAGGGAAGTCCCAGGTTTTTTGTTTTTTGTTTTTTTTTCCTTAATGGGAAATAAAACTTAGAAATCTACACTGAGGGAAAAATTTCTGTCCTCCTAGGATATATGTAGGAAGTAATTTGAAGAACTGAATATAATGGTCTGCTGCAAGCAGCAGTTCAGACTGTGACCCTAAAATGTCAGTTTTAATAAACATCTGAGTAGAATTCTCATGGAAGGATGCAGCAGCACTGGACAGCAGGCTCCGCGCGGCTGTTTCCCATTGTGTGAAGGAGGGGTCTACTGGAGCCTGGCAAGCTTTCCAGAAAGTTCTGTTTAAACTCGGCATGTAGGTGCCCGTCTCCTGACACAGGTGGTGGTTTTAAATGTGTGCACCTTACGCTGATTCATTGAGCCATACAATAGTTCTGTGTAGTTTACAGTTTTTATTTTATTTACTAGTGAAAAAGTCTTCAAATCAGAAGCCTGATAGAAGTGGGCAAATAGAAACTTTGATCTGGGAGAAACAATTAGCTTTTTTTTTCTACCCAGACTTCACGTTTTCTTTCAATACCTAAAATGTTTTCACTTTTGAATATTACAGATATTCATCCCCAGAGTGTACTTTTAAAAAAAAAACAACACTGAGATGCAGAAAAGCAAGTGAGGGTGTCTGAGTTGATAGGATATGTAGTGGAGACTCAGCTGGAATTCTTAAATTAGCTCACAGCACTGGCGAGTTGGCACAGACTGATCCCAGCCTGTAAACCTACATCAGTGAAGTCTCCCTCATGTCGGTAGTTTCTCAGGTTGCAAGGTCCTCACGTCCAGAGATCATCACACACATCAGATCCCATGGCGCTTTGCTGCACGCCTGTTGTGTGTCCGACACCCGGGCGCTGGGCGCTCAGGAGGAGCCCACGCGGAGCTGCCCCCTGACCTCCTCCAGGCCCTTGGGGAGGGCTGCAGACCAACCATGAACTCACAGAAGGCCAGATCTGTTAGTAATTTAATAGACTTTGTGGTTCACATGGATCTAGTTTAATGATTCAGAGAGAGAAAATGTTATATATCAAAGCCCTTGTATTGAAATAGACTGCTGAGTCAAGATGACACCTTTGCCTTCCAGAACGTTGTTCACGAGCTGAGGATCACCAACCAGGTCATCTATTTGAACCCGCCCATCGAGGAGTGCAGGTACAAGCTGTACCAGGAGATGTTCGCCTGGAAGATGGTGGTGCTGTCTCTCCCCCGGATCCAGAGCCAGCGGTACCAGGTGAGCCCCCGTGCCCCGCGAGGAAGGCCTGGACCTCAGCTCGGCACTCTGGCGGAATGCTGGACGGGGCGCAGAGTGACCTGACCCTTTCCCCGTAGTTACTGTTCCACACAGTCCCAGATGTATGTCTTTTCTTAGCTGTGGGCGTAGCTCCGTTCTCGTCTCCCTCCTCTGGAGCCCGGTCTTCGGTCCCGGTTCCCCCGGCTCTCTCTGACCTTGCCGGCCCATCCACGTCACTGGTTCCTGCATGTTCCGTGCCCGCCCCACCCCGCCCTCTGCGCCCCTTCTGGCCTGCTGGCCGTGCGCACTCCTGTCTCCACCGGTCCTTACCCTGAACCCCCCGTGCCGGGCCCTCTGCCCCCTCGCGGCTCCGGGTGACCGCCTGCAGAGGTGTCGACCCGAACTTGTCTCTCCGTCCCCCGCCTCAGACCTGCGTCTCCCCCAGTCTCCTCTTCCCCGTCCTCTAACCTGCTCAGGTCACAGAACTTGACATCACCCTGGACGCCCACTGTCTCCATCTTCAGAATTTACCCTGGTCAGTTTCTTGAGACCTCCAGTGCTGCGATCGTGCAGAGTACATCTCGCCCCTCTAGGCGTAGTTAGGCCCCCTCCTCACTGGTCTCTGTCTGCTCTCGCCCCTCTAGGCGTAGTTAGGCCCCCTCCTCACTGGTCTCTGTCTGCTCTCGCCCCTCTAGGCGTAGTTAGGCCCCCTCCTCACTGGTCTCTGTCTGCTCTCGCCCCTCTAGGCGTAGTTAGGCCCCCTCCTCACTGGTCTCTTGTCTGCTCTCGCCTCTCTAGGCGTAGTTAAGCCCCCTCCTCACTGATCATGCAGGGTCTCGCCCCTCTAGGCGTAGTTAAGCCCCCCCTTCACTGGTCTCTGTCTGCTCTCGCCCCTCTAAAAGCTGCCGTCAGCGCGGCTGCCCAGAGTACCTTTTAGGTGTGTGTTGATCCCGATGCTGCTGTTTCGGGAGCCTGGTAACAGCTTCCCGTCTCGCCCACCACGGTGGCCTGCTGGCCTGACACGTGCTGCTCTGCCTCCTGCCTCTCCGCTCCCGGCTCTGCTGCAGCGCGCGGGCCCACCCGTCCTCACACGGGCCAGGTGGACGCTGGCCCTGGGGCCTCTGCCCCTGCTCATCCCCTGCCCCCGCGGTGCCCCTCCTCCCCCGGTCTCTGCCCAGGGTCACCCCCTCACTGAGGCTTCCCGTGCCTCCCCTGTGTGAAATACGCCCTCCCCCCCCGCATTCTTCCCACCCCTGTTTCTCCACAGCCCTGCTTGCCATCTGACGTCCTGTGTATTTTGCTTTTCCCTTAGTTGTCTCTCCCCTCCCGCAGAATGTAAGTCTGTGCCAGCAGAGGTCTTTGTCTGTTCATAACATCTGCAGCAGTCCCTGCCCTGTGACCGGCCCACAGGTTATTAAAGCTGACGAGTGACTGTGTGCACGCTGGTGTTCACACTTGGTGGTGATCCCTCACTCCCTGAGGCAACACCCTCAGTCCTGCCCTCTGGGATGAGAGGCTCAGGTCTCGCGGGGCCCACTCGGGACAGCCTGCTCCCCGCTCCTGAGGCGCGCCTGCTCAAACAGGGATGCCACACCTTCTAGCTTGTGGTTGATGTTCCTTTTCTTGGTTTGATGAGTTAAATATAATTAGGTTACCTGTGACTGGGATGGGTGAATGTTATCCCTTAAATACCATTTCTTTCAGTTTACTTCAATTCAGTGAAAGGTAACCGAGGTTCGCATTTCTGTACGTGCTCCCTGCGTTCATTCCCGGCTTTGTTCGGTTAGGTGGGCGTCCACTACGAGCTGACAGAAGAAGAGAAGTTCTACCGGAACGCTCTGACGCGGATGCCGGACGGCCCCGCAGCCCTGGAGGAGTCCTACTCCGCGGTCATGGGCATCGTCAGCGAGGTCGAGCAGTACGTCAAGGTGAGGCTCCGCTGCGCGCGTGTGGTCTGTCTGAGACACAGGGTGAGGCTCCTCCGCCGCCGCACGTGGTCTGTCTGAGACACAGGGTGAGGCTCCTCCGCCGCCGCGCGCGTGTGGTCTGTCTGAGACAGGGTGAGGCTCCTCCGCCGCCGCGCGCGTGGTCTATCTGAGACACAAGTGTGAGCTTGAACGGACATGGGGCTAAGAGGTCTTGACTAAACGTAATGCGATTTATGAGGTAACATCTGCTATTTTAAAGCAAGGAGCTAACAATAGAATGAAACTTCTGGGATATGAATCATTTTGGAAAGCAGAAAACTTGATTCTCTTTTGGTTGGGAAACTAAGCATTTGAAACAAAAGTTTATTCCTAACAGTGATGAAAGAACACAAACCTTTTTAACAGAATGTGACCATATGTATTAATATTTCACAAAACGAGAAGTCGAGCTGCAGTGGGTGACTGTGCTCTTCGTTTGCAGGTTTGGCTTCAGTATCAGTGCTTGTGGGACATGCAAGCTGAGAACATCTATAACCGGCTCGGGGAAGATCTCAACAAGTGGCAAGCTCTCTTGGTTCAGATAAGGAAGGCCCGAGGAACCTTCGACAACGCAGAGACCAAGAAAGAGTTTGGCCCGGTGGTCATAGATTACGGCAAGGTGAGCCCAGCCGGCTTCCTGAAAGGCGGGGATGTGAGGGCAGCGTCTGACCGCAGGGAAGCTGCAGTGTGAACACGCCTCCCCCTGCAGGTCCAGTCGAAGGTGAACCTGAAGTATGACTCCTGGCACAAGGAGGTGCTCAGCAAATTTGGGCAGATGCTCGGCTCCAACATGACGGAGTTCCACTCCCAGATCTCCAAGGTGAGGAGGCGGGACGCCGCCGGGGTGGCAGCCCCGCCGGCCCCCTCGGCTCCCCGATCGACGCCGTGCCCTCTGCCCACAGTCCCGCCAGGAGCTGGAGCAGCACTCGGTGGACACAGCAAGCACCTCCGACGCGGTGACCTTCATCACCTACGTGCAGTCTCTGAAACGGAAGATCAAGCAGTTTGAGAAGCAAGTCGAGGTGAGCTCTGTCCCTCGCTGTGTCTTGGGGGTCCCCATGGCGTCTCTGTCGTACCGTCTGCCGTCCTCGTAAAGGTGGACGCCAGTGTCCTGCGGGGCTGCATTTTAAAAAGCTCTGCAGGTGATCCTGAGACACTTCAAGGTTAGAGAACCACGGGTTCTTATCTTTGGAAATCTTTTATTTTAGTTGTTGATCTTCAAGTTCTCAAACTTGAATTTCCTTCTCATAGTTTGGACCTAGGGTGTGAAGCCCAGTTCCAGTGCGCTCAGGCCCTGCTCAGGGCCTCCTGGGTGCGGCCAGGGCAGTCCCGGCGCTGGCCCAGCCGGGCCCCTCGGCGGCCTGCTGCCCTGTGGCCGCAGCGCTGTTGGGACGGGAGGTCCCTGGAGGAGAGCAGGTGTGTTCTGTACCCACGGGTGTCTTCTCCTTGTCAGAGTCTGACCGTAGTTCCTGTTACGCTCTAGAAGAAAAAGCCCAGTGTGTTTGTTCCCTCTCCAGCTCTACCGCAATGGCCAGCGGCTGCTGGAGAAGCAGAGGTTCCAGTTCCCGCCGTCCTGGCTCTACATCGACAACATCGAAGGGGAGTGGGGGGCCTTCAATGACATCATGAGGCGGAAGGATTCCGCCATCCAGCAGCAGGTGGCCAACCTGCAGATGAAGATCGTGCAGGAGGACCGGGCCGTGGAGAGCCGCACCACCGACCTGCTGACCGACTGGGAGAAGAGCAAGCCCGTCACGGTGAGCCCCGACCCGGCCCCACGCTCTCCCCGCACCAGCAGCGTCCCCTGTGTCCCTGCTCTCAGACTGAGGCGCCCTGCCGCGGCAGAGCTTTCCAGGGTGAAGGCACGTCCTTCCTGTAATTAAGGGAGCCATCCTTGCAGAGAGTGGATGCCCGCTTAGATAGACCTCTTTTTACCCAGATCCCTCACGACAGTCATTTAAGTCGGGGAATGCTTCTAAAGCCTAACGTCTCTCTGCTCATAAGTTACCCTCTTGGTTGTACTCGGAAGTTAGACTTGTCCCTCTTGTGGACTCAGGCCAGGCGTCCCCCTGGCGCCCCTGCCCCTGGGGGGCGTCCTGGGCTGTGCCGCTGTCGTCGCAGTGGTTAAGCCTCTCTGTGCCCAGAGACTGCCACAGCCAGGCCTCTGCGTTCATTCGAGTTTGTATTGAGCACCAGCCGTGCTCTGAGCAGCAGAAGCACAGCGGTGAGCAGAAAGGAGCCCTGCCCCCAGGGGACACGCTACAGCGGGAGACAGAGGGTGAGAGGGGAACAGGGAGCACGCGTGCTTCAAGTCAGACGGAGACGCGTGCTGGGGGGGGTGTTGGCGCCCACTGCTCTGCGGGGAGTCTGGCATGTGCAGACCGGTGGGGGCAGGCAGGCGTGCCGACGGCCGAGGGGCGTGCAGACAGCGAGGGCGGGGCTCAGGGACGGAGGTCACGGCCAGCCTGGTTCGCCGGGTGGAATTCACCCGGAGGCACACGTGTAAACAGCAGGAGAAGGATGTGCGTGCATCCTAGGTGCTGGTCGGGTTTTGTGGTCGGGGCTGCGGTTCTCCACACAAGGCCTGGGGGCCGATTGGGCTCCCTCCCCCCCGGTGCGCACACACGTCTCCTGGGTCGGCCTCAGTCCTGCCCTCAGCCTGTCCCGCTTTGTGTCTGACTGTGCCGAGGAGCCCCGGGGTGAAGCAGGCCGTGCTTTGGTGCCACCAGGACTGTGAGGTCGTGCGGGTGAGTGAGGGCTGGTCAGGAGGCAAGAGTGCAGCACCTCAGAGTGGGCATCTCTGATTGCCTCGCCTCACCGGTGACGCGTTACGGTTAGCGTGGGCATCTCGGATGGCCTCGCCTCACCGGTGACGCGTTACGGTTAGCGTGGGCATCTCGGATGGCCTCGCCTCACCGGTGACGCGTTACGGTTAGAGTGGGCATCTCGGATGGCCTCGCCTCACCGGTGACGCGTTACGGTTGGAGTGGGCATCTCGGATGGCCTCGCCTCACCGGTGACGCGTTACGGTTAGCGTGGGCATCTCGGATGGCCTCGCCTCACCGGTGACGCGTTACGGTTAGAACTCTCCTCGAGGTAGTTCCCTGGGGATCCAGTGGTTAGGACTCCATGCTCTCAGTCCTGAGGGCCCGGGTTCACCCCCTGGTCAGGGAACTGAGGCCCACAAGTCACACAGTGTGGCAAAAAAGAAGAACCTGAATTGGTACTTGGTGTAGTCCTTCTCACAGGTTATTCAGGTGGGAAGAGACGTGTGTCTCGTGTTACTGCAGAAGTTGAGCTGCCTCCAGTAAGAACAGGGCTTTCCTCCTCACCTTCCCTCATCCCGGATACCACGACTGTGCCCTCGGGGAGGGCATGCCTGGCAGGGGTGCCCTGCTCCGGGCCCAGGTCAGTGTCTCCCCGGCACTCCGCGAGGGCACACCTGACTCGACGGGTGCTCCCCTTGCCCAGGTCAGATCCGGGAGTAACAGGCACGCATCAGCAGCGTGCACTTCTGAATGTTTACACGCAGACACACTCGAGGTGCAGAGTCCCCTCCAGCACCTCAGAGCTGGGCCCCTCTGTCCTGAGACCTGGCTCTGACTCTCTGGCCTTGACTGCTTCAGGGCAACCTGCGCCCAGAGGAGGCGCTTCAGGCTCTCACCATATATGAAGGGAAGTTCGGCAGACTGAAGGACGACCGTGAGAAGTGTGCAAAGGCCAAGGAGGCCCTGGAGCTGACCGACACGGGGCTTCTCAGCGGCAGTGAAGAGCGCGTCCAGGTACGAGCCGCTCCCGCGGGCAGGTGGGGACAGGCATCTCATGCTGACCTTGCCCCCAGCCCGGCTCCCAGAGGCCCTGGCAGAGTCCGAGGTGGCGCCTTTTCTGGAGTGTAACTGCTGTCCTTGATCGCAGGTGGCCTTAGAAGAGTTACAGGACCTCAAAGGCGTTTGGTCAGAGCTTTCTAAAGTCTGGGAGCAGATTGACCAGATGAAGGAGCAGCCATGGGTTTCAGTACAGCCTCGAAAGGTATGCGTCATTAAAACAAATACCATGTTGCCCTTCACATGTTCAAAATTGGAGACTTTGCTTAGGAACTTGGCAAGCAGGGAGCTGTACCATGAGTTCACAAGAAGTCCCTTCCCAGCCGTTTATCTAAAATTTCTTTTAAGGCTAGTTTTTAAATGTTTCACTCTTTAAAGGAATGTTGGCAAACTGAATACCACCTTGGGTTTCTCTTGACAGCTTCGACAGAATTTAGATGGCCTCCTGAACCAGCTGAAAAACTTCCCTGCCCGGTTGCGGCAGTACGCATCCTATGAGTTTGTACAGAGGCTCCTGAAAGGTTACCTGAAGGTGAGTGACCCGGAGCTGCAGGCTGGGAGGTTGGCCAGAAACACCCCACACGGGTAACTCGGCTCCCTCTCTCCACAGATAAACATGCTGGTGATTGAGCTCAAGTCCGAAGCACTTAAGGACCGCCACTGGAAACAGCTGATGAAGCGGCTTCACGTGAACTGGGTTGTATCTGAGCTGACCCTCGGCCAGATCTGGGATGTGGACTTGCAGAAAAACGAAGCTGTTGTCAAGGACGTGCTGCTTGTGGCGCAGGGGGAGATGGCTCTGGAAGAGTTTCTGAAGCAGGTGCGTGTCGGGCTGTGACGCACACCTGAGCTGTGTGAAAACGGAGCCTCACCTGTGGTCCCTCTTGTCCCCGTAACATTAACTCGGTCACTTATGTGGCCGGCGAACGCCCATGCGTTGATAACCTGCCTCTTTGGGTTTCAATTCAGATACGAGAAGTGTGGAACACTTACGAATTGGACTTGGTTAACTATCAGAACAAGTGTCGCCTGATCCGCGGCTGGGACGACCTCTTCAACAAGGTCAAAGAGCACATCAACAGCGTGTCCGCCATGAAGCTCTCTCCGTATTACAAGGTACCGCTGTGTGGCTTCCCTCCCGCACATCCACCGTAATGCCCGCAGCCTCACGGGGACGTCCCTGGCGGTCCAGCGGTTAAGACTCCAGGCTTCCACTGCAGGGAGCACGGGTTCGATCCCTGATCAGGGAACTAAGACTCCAGGTGCTACGTGGCCTAAATAAATTAATAAATATTTTAAAATAAAAACGGCCAGACTCACAGTAACCAGGGACCTGTTTTTAGAAATAGAAAATGTGAGTCACGTAACTTGATAGGATGTTTGTCTGCGTTTTGGGGTAAGTCCTGGCCTATTTGAGAGGGGAGAGGGTAGCAGTTGACCTCTGCCCTCCTTCACCCGCTAGGTGTTTGAGGAGGACGCCCTGAGCTGGGAAGACAAGCTGAACCGCATCATGGCCCTCTTCGACGTGTGGATCGACGTACAGAGGCGCTGGGTCTACCTGGAGGGCATCTTCACGGGCAGCGCGGACATCAAGCACCTGCTGCCGGTGGAGACCCAACGGTTCCAGAGGTACGGCCTCCAGCGGGTGGGGGCCGGACGGGTGGGCTCGGCTGGGAGCGCTCTGCATGAAGGCTGACAGTAACCTCACTTCTGATTTGACCTGTAGCATCAGCACGGAGTTCTTGGCTCTCATGAAGAAAGTATCCAAGTCTCCCCTGGTGATGGACGTTCTGAACATCCAGGGGGTGCAGAGGTCTCTGGAGAGACTGGCAGACCTGCTGGGAAAGATCCAGAAAGCCCTGGGAGAGTACCTAGAAAGAGAGCGCTCGTCCTTCCCCAGGTGAGGGCGCGTCCAGCCCTGTGGTCTCTCCCCTCCTGGCCTGTGTGTTGCTCACTCTGACACCGAGGGTTTTCTTACCTGTAATCCACTTAGTGAATACTGTTTCCCTTTCACCGATTGATTCCTCTTAATTTTCTACCGTGAATTTGTATACTAAGCTCCATTTAAACTATTATTCACCCTCCCAGGCAGCTTGCCTTTCTTAAAAAACTCACTCTGATGATTTTATTTTCTAAGCGGCATTTTTTTTTTTCTTTCTGAATAGTTTGAGTGATTGAAAGTTGCTCAGTCGTGTCTGACTCTTTGCAATCCCGTGGACTGTAGCCCGCCAGGCTCCTCTGTCCATGGGGATTCTACAGGCAAGCATACTGGAGTGGGTTGCCATGCCCTCCTCCAGAGGATCTTCCCGACCCAGGGATCGAACCCAGGTCTCCCACACTGCAGGCAGATTCTTTATGGTCTGAGCCACCAGGGAAGCCGTCTGAATAGTTTACTTATTATAAATTGAGAAGGTTTTTTTAAAAACTGGTGAAGTGAGGTGAATTATATGAAATGCGTTGTATTTCTTTTCAGTGTCTTGTTAGGTGAGTGTGTCTCTTTTGCTCAGGGCTGGAGAAGACCTGGACGTGATCTGCATTCAGGCTGGAGATGGTCCACTCCATCCACGTCCACTTGCCTTTCTTACTATTTGATTCACCTTATTTGCGTATATGTCATGTTTTAGCAACTTAAATGCTGTTTCGATTTTAGATTCTATTTTGTGGGTGATGAAGATTTGCTTGAAATCATTGGAAACAGCAAGAATGTCGCTAAGTTACAGAAACACTTCAAGAAAATGTTTGCCGGAGTTTCGAGCATCATCCTAAATGAAGACAACTCCGTCGTGCTGGGCATCTCGTCCCGTGAAGGAGAGGAGGTAGTTACATTTACGATCGTAACTCAGAAAACTTCGCATCCTGTCTTTGCACACCTTTAATTCTTAGGTTTTCTCTATTTCAGGTTATGTTTAAAACTCCCGTGTCAATCACTGAACATCCCAAAATCAACGAGTGGCTCACGCTGGTGGAGAAGGAGATGCGGGTCACGCTGGCCAAACTCCTCGCTGAGTCCGTTACTGAAGTCGAGATCTTTGGTAAAGCAACGTCAATTGACCCAAATACCTACATCACCTGGATTGACAAATACCAGGTACTGTCCAGTAGAAGGGGGACGGTCTGGAGGTGAGGGCACCGGCTGATCTTTAAAACCACTCTTTTGGGTCTCCTATGTGCCGCGTCTCCCAGGCCCAGCTGGTGGTCCTGTCAGCCCAGATCGCCTGGTCTGAGAACGTGGAGACGGCGCTGAGCAGCATGGGCGGGAGCGGCGATGCAGCCCCCCTGCACTCCGTGCTGAGCAACGTGGAGGTCACCCTCAACGTGCTGGCCGACTCTGTCCTCATGGAACAGCCCCCGCTCCGCAGGCGCAAGCTGGAGCACTTGGTGAGTCCTCCTCCTCCCAGTCAGGCTCCCCTGCCTTCCCTTCCAGCCGCTGAAAGAACTCACGCTCAAGAAACATCCTCATTGGTGTCTGGGAGAAAAGCAAGTCGGAGGGCCTGTTGACAAGTGCTGGGTGGTCCTTGGCTCTCTCTTCCTGTTGAAGGGCAACCTTGGGGAAAAGGAGCCACATGCACGACCTCCTGGTACAAAGGGTGACGTTCAGCCCTCGGGGTCTTTCACACTCTCACCCCCCACCTTCCCAGAGCTCTGCCTGTCGAGGCGTGTTTGTGAGCCTTGTCGCTTCACCGGTGGGCTTGCGCCGTTGTGTGCAGCAGACTGTTAGCCCAGAGACAGCTCTTCTCCCATCATGTTTTGTGCGAGTTGCAGAGTTTTTACTTAAAAGAAGGTGTTTTTGTCGTTGCTTTGTTTTTTGTTGCATTTCTTTATTCTGTGTAATTCCATAGAATTCCATTCTATGTAATTCCAGTGAACACCAGTTCTATATGTTTCCGAATATTTATTTACATCGTAATTGGACCTAGGATCTCGATTTCAGAGTCTCCTGAGTAACGTGCAGTCCCAGAGAAGGCGCTTCTGCACTTCGTTCAGGGAGTGTACCTTACGATAAACTCGTAAAGTGAGTCTCTCTTCAGATCACAGAGCTGGTTCACCAGAGAGACGTCACCAGGTCCCTGATCAAGAGCAAGGTCGACAACGCCAAGTCTTTCGAGTGGCTCAGCCAGATGCGATTCTACTTTGACCCGAAGCAGACTGACGTGTTGCAGCAGCTGTCAATTCAGATGGCGAATGCCAAGTTTAACTATGGCTTTGAGTACCTGGGTGTTCAGGACAAGCTGGTCCAGACCCCCCTCACCGACCGTTGCTATCTGACGATGACGCAGGCCTTGGAGGCCAGGCTCGGGGGGTCCCCGTTTGGTGAGTCCCTCCACACACCCGGTCAGGTGAAATCGGGTGGCAAACCTTTTCAGAGATGAAGCAAATGATCTAAGTGTATTTCTTAACTACGTGGCTAGTACATCCTTAAACTTTAAATCTTTACATCAGTTACTACATTTGTAGTTGACCCTTGAACAGCACTGGTTTGAACTGCGAGGGTCCACTTAGACAAAGATTTTTTAATAGATATGCGGTCAGCCCTCCGTGTTCATAGGATTCACATCCTCAGACTGAACCAGCTGTGAATTGAAGCTTCCTTCTGAGGTCGGTTGAATCCATGAATGTGGAACCTGTGGATATGGAGGGCCGACAGTGGGACTCAGTGGGATTTGGGTAGAGACAGAGGGCGAACTGTACTTTGATTTTTTTGAAAAGAATTGCTTTTTGCTGTTCTTAAAGCTAAAGATGTGTTCTCACTTGCATTCTCAATTCCTTTTCTTCAAATAACAGGGCCTGCGGGGACCGGGAAGACCGAGTCTGTCAAAGCTCTCGGCCATCAGCTGGGACGCTTTGTTTTAGTTTTCAACTGTGACGAGACCTTTGATTTCCAGGTGAGAAGCTCTGAGGGAACCGCCTAGAGTTGAGGGCTGGGTAGGGAACGCAGGCCTGTGCCTCTGGGGGCCGTGAGCTGTGCACACAGTGCTCTCCTTTGGAAACAGCGTTACTGGAGCTGTCTGAGGGGCCAGGCGGTGCGTGAGGCCGACTTGAGCTTCACGTCTTCAGGTTAACTCTTCAGCGTAACCTATCTTTCTGGTGTTTGTGTTTAGGAAAAACAAATAGGGAAGATTTTTTAAAACAACAAAAAGTGTTCGCTTTGTCACTGGAATTTTTTTGGCACAAGAGGGAAAAGAATACATTTGCTCGTCTGTGTGTGGAGTACTCGCTACGTGCAGGGCTGGGCTCCCTGCCTCACGGGCGAAGCTGGTTCCACCTCCTCAGCCCGTTCCACCCCTCTGCCCTCCTCTGGGAGCAAGGTGGTATTATTCGGCGTTTCAAAGATGAGCAGACAGGTTTCAGGATGTGATTTGCCCGGGGTCGGACCGGTCACCCATGCCAGGATCGGAGCCCTGTGTGGCCAGCACCAAGGCCGTCCTTGAGCGCCTTTCTTCTCGTTTCAGGCGATGGGGCGCATCTTTGTGGGGCTTTGCCAGGTGGGGGCCTGGGGCTGCTTTGACGAGTTCAACCGCCTGGAGGAGCGGATGCTGTCGGCCGTGTCGCAGCAGGTGCAGTGCATCCAGGAGGCACTGCGCGAGCACTCCAACCCCAACTTCGATAAGAGTGAGGCTCGTCTTCTTACAGTTACCCTGCTGTGGGTTAGAAATAAGCGAGGTTTAGTGTAGCTCCCAGACCCGCTGGTGCGTCCTGATGGAAGACGGGGGCGGGGCCCAGGATGGCACTGCCCCCGTCACCCCTTGGCAGCCAGCTGGGCGGGCGATCCTTCCTCTGCAGACAGAGGCCCCGGGCTCCCCCCACATCCCCTCCTCCCTGTGTCCCCACAGAGCCAGGCCTCCTGGCCGGAGTGTTGGGACCAGACCCTGGTCATGTGTCTGGGGGTCCCTGGGAGCTAGTTCCACACAGAGCCTAGACGCATGAGCTGGACGAGTTAAATACATCCATGATGGGTAGTTTACCCGTTAATTTTCATTTTTATTCCATAGTAATAGTAGCTCCTCTTACCAGACCCGAAGAAACAAGAGGAGTGTCAGAGAAATGAGTGCCTGTGACCTCGGTGCTCACTTATGGAGGAAACCTGATCCCGAGTGTCCAGAGTTGGGGTGGGGGGATTGGTTTTTTGGAGTGTTTTGGGTTTTTGTGTGTGTGGTTTTGGGTTTTTTTTTTAATGATCCTAGGAAAGGGCCTTTTCCATGATCTCAGCCGGTCAGTTTTGTCACAGCTTGACTGGTTTTTGTTCCTGCAGCTACTGTCAGGCTGTGTTTCTGTTCCTGCATTGACCGCGTGACGCTCAGTAATAACGTGCAGATAGGGTAGTGGGCTTCCCGCTCCAGTGACTTGATCCATGCCACATCTGGGTGGCTCTTACATGGGCGGGGAGTGTGGAAATGGGTCTCCCCGGGCAGATGGCGTCACGCTGATGAGAGCCCGCAGAAAGGCCAGGCCGCAGCGCCCTTGAGCTCCCGGGCCAGCAGGGCGCTGGGTTTGCAGTTCCAGATTTTATGGTGGGTTTTTGACCGTCAGAGGTCTTAACGCCATCCTCTGAATTTCAGCCTCTGCCCCCATTACCTGTGAGCTGCTGAACAAACAGGTGAAGGTGAGCCCAGACATGGCCATCTTCATCACCATGAACCCCGGCTACGCGGGCCGGTCGAACCTCCCAGACAACTTGAAGAAGCTCTTCCGGAGCTTGGCCATGACCAAGCCCGACCGTCAGCTCATCGCACAGGTCATGCTCTACTCTCAGGGCTTCCGCACCGCCGAGGTCCTCGCCAACAAGATCGTCCCTTTTTTCAAGTGAGTCGCTCAGCATCATTCCTAATCGTGCTTCTGGCACGTGTTAGCTGCGCCATTGGCCTGTGTAATTGCGACATTTCCCTCCCTGTGTCCGTTCTTGTTCCTTGACTTTTGACGCTGCTTGATGCTCAGCGGGTACTGTTCTTAAGGAAGCCCTTTCTCTTTTAGACTGTGTGACGAGCAGCTCTCTTCCCAAAGCCACTACGACTTTGGTCTGCGAGCCTTGAAGAGTGTGCTGGTGAGCGCGGGCAACGTGAAGCGGGAGCGGATTCAGAAGATCAAGAGGGAGAAGGAAGAGCGCGGGGAGGCGGTCGACGAGGGAGAGATCGCGGAGAACCTGCCTGAGCAGGAGGTGTGGGGCGTCCTCCCGCTCAGGGGCCGGCTCCCCTCCCCGCAGCCAAGCCGTGACGCACGCATGCCAGACGGGCAGCCCAGGGGTGGGCTGGGTGCGGTGGGGCACCGGGTCTCCAAGCTCGTTCTCAGGGCGACTGGGCGGTGGGTCCCTGCGGGGACAGAGCCGTGAACATGAAGCCACCGCCCCGTCACCCTGCAGATCCTAATCCAGAGCGTCTGTGAGACGATGGTGCCGAAGCTGGTGGCCGAAGACATCCCGCTGCTCTTCAGCCTCCTGTCGGACGTGTTCCCCGGCGTCCAGTACCACCGGGGCGAGATGACGGCGCTGCGGGAGGAGCTCAAGAAAGTGTGTCAGGAAATGTACCTGACCTACGGGGACGGAGAGGAGGTCGGCGGGATGTGGGTCGAGAAGGTGAGTGGGGGAGCCTCACAGAGCCCCCAGGGGCCTCGGGGCTGGAGCCTCACAGAGCACCCCCCAGGGGCCGTGAGCCATGACGACGGCCCTGCCCACCCGGGAGGAGCCGTGTCTGATGGGGCTCTGTCCACCAGGCATGCCATCTGGTTTGTGAAGATTTGTCCCAAGTCCCCCGATGGGATTATTTTCTTAAGTGCAGTGATAGCAAAACTTAACCTGAAACGTTCACTCACGTGGTATAGTTTGCTCTCTGAAAAGGCCAGCTAAAGGGGAATGACAGACTGGGAAGAAAACGTCTGTGATAATAGAAGGTCTCGCCAGCATCACGATTAACACTGTGAATGTGCCCATCGGTACAGAGTTGAGTCTCTCCTTCACTGGCTTCTTCCCTCCGTGTCCTCTGTGAGAGTCACATAGGAAAAAGAGTGTCATGTGCACAGGCTGTGCCTGTGACCCTGAACCTTGCTCCCAGGTTAGACGGGGGCTTCATCAGCTGCTTCCGTCCTCCTGGCAGGGGTCTCTCCTGAGGCAGCTTGCTGAGCAGCTCCCGTCCCACTGGCTGTGGTCTCCCTGACTCCTCAGACAGCTCCTCAGTGCAGTTAAACCTTCTCTACCTGCTGTGGTTGTGGCCGGCTGGAGGGCTGGGGTTAGAAATCACAGGCATTGCCTGGAGGGCTCCCAGCATGCGTCTCTTGCTGGGCGCCATGAGAAGCAGGAAGGAGCCTTCGCGTGCCTTGCCTTCTCTCGAGTGCTGACGGTGCTGCTGGGTGTGCCCCCAGGTTCTCCAGCTCTATCAGATCACCCAGATCAACCACGGCCTAATGATGGTGGGGCCCTCGGGCAGCGGGAAGAGCATGGCCTGGCGTGTCCTTCTGAAGGCTCTGGAGAGGCTCGAGGGCGTGGAGGGCGTGGCTCACATCATCGACCCCAAAGCTATCAGCAAAGACCACCTGTATGGAACCCTGGACCCCAACACCCGGGAGTGGACAGACGGGCTGTTCACACATGTCCTGAGAAAGTGAGTGCACGCGGGGTGGGGTCCAGGCCTCCAGAGAGCCAGGGCCTGGCGCTCTGTCCTTGTGGGAAGAGGGCATTATTCTCGCAGTCTGGGAGCACGTCCGAAACGGTTGCAGGCGGAGCGTTTTAGTCTGAGTGACCGCTGTCCTAACCCCTTCCACCGCAGGATCATAGACAACGTGAGAGGCGAGCTGCAGAAGCGCCAGTGGATTGTCTTTGACGGCGACGTGGACCCTGAGTGGGTGGAGAACTTGAACTCAGTGCTGGACGACAACAAGCTGCTGACGCTGCCCAACGGGGAGCGCCTCAGCCTCCCGCCCAACGTACGGCCAGCATGCGCCCGCGTGCTGGGCGTGCCCGCGGCCGGGAGGGCAGCTCTGGCTGCCCTGGGGTAGCCGGGTATCAGTAGCTTCACAGCCAGCGCCTCTCTCTGCTAGAGTTGTTCCATTCTCAGGGCTAGCAAGAGATGTTCCAGAGGGTTCTTTCGTAACCTGCTGCTCACTGATTGTTAGACATGCTCTGTAATGGTCAATCAGCTTTTCCTGCAGCCTTGGGAGGTAGGGTTGTGGTGGGGATTTCTGGGAAGTGGCGCAGGAAGGGATTTAGATGTGGACCTCACGGTCATCCCTCGGAAATGAGCATCTGATATGGGTCCTTCTGATTACAACACCTGATAGGTGGGTAAATGCACAGGCCTGGCATGGACATGTGTTTGTGCTTTGACCCCACGTTTATGGAGTGACACCGTGTGCTGGGCCTTTTCTACACGCTGCAAATACAGCCGTAACCAACACAGACAAAACCCCTGCTCTCCGGGGCTCACAGCCAGCGGTGGACACAGACGGGAGAAGTGGGCACGGGGCTGCGGAGAGAGCAGACTGGAGTAGTGTGGCCGAGGCGGGAGGTCACGCCATCAGGGCTTCACGGGGACGCTGGTGGCTTCAGTGGAGACCGAGGGCCTGAGGGAGCGGCTCCCGGGGCTGCCAGGCTTTAGGGTGGAGCGCTGGTGGCAGGAGGAGCCCCTGGGTGTGCCCACACACGCCGGGAGGAAGGGAGCAGTTGGCCGGTGTGGAGGGACACAGGGACAGGACCTGGGGGAAGCAGGCCTGGGGTCAGCGAGGACTGGAGCTGGCTGGCCGTGGGGATACTGAGAAGTGGCTGAGTTGTGGGTGTGAGTTAAAGCACGTGCCAATGGCATCTGCTGGTGGGTTGAGGGAACAGAGGCTCCAGCAGGACCTCTGAGTTGGTGCTTTTATCACGACAGGGTCAGCGTTAGCGGTTATGTTGCTTGAGAAACCAAGACGCAGGTCTAGGAACACACACTCAGCAGACGGGTGTCTTGATGTAACTTGTCAGGTTCTGTCCTCACAGCTCATAACCCGGTAGATTCTGACTGTTGTCGGAAAAGTGGATCTCCTGGTGAGGCACGCTAGCACTGAGGTGAAGGCTCTGGAATCAGACTCTCTGGTTTGCCTCTCAGCCCCTCCAGCTACTAGCAGTGGACCGGGCGAGGCTGCCAGCCCTCTCTGCAAACGGAAACCCTGCTGGCCTGCCTGGCGGGTTCAAGTGCAAGGGCCCGGCCGTCCAGGGAGCGATGGTTCTGTCCCATTGGAGCTCCCGGTTCTCCCAACCACAGGGGTTTTTTTCCTGCCCAAGTTCTTAGGGAGAGAGGTTGGTGGATGTTGTAATGATGCAGACAGATATTTTTACTTCTGAACCGAGTGTGGAGAGATTAGAGTTAAATTGTTCTTTCAGTGGCGTGTGGGTAACTTTAACTTCCTGGTCTCTACGAAACTCACGTCCCTAAATCTGCTTACCGTTCTCCCTCCAGGTGCGGATAATGTTTGAGGTGCAGGACTTGAAGTATGCCACGCTGGCCACCGTGTCACGCTGCGGCATGGTCTGGTTCAGTGAGGACGTGCTGAGCACAGACATGATCTTCAACAACTTCCTGGCCAGGCTACGCAGCATCCCGCTGGATGAGGGGGAGGATGAGGCCCAGCGCCGGCGCAAGGGCAAGGAAGACGAGGGCGAGGAGGCCGCCTCCCCGATGCTGCAGGTGCGGGCGGGGGTGGGAGCGCGAGCCCAGGGGGCCCCCCGCCCCCGCGAGTCCGGGCACATCACAGCAGCGCCGCCCCTGCGGCCTGGCACTTGCGGGAGGTTAGCATAATCAGCGTTGTCTCACGCCAGCTTCTGAGGAAGCCAGTGGTCACAGTTGCAAAAGTGTTTTTAAAGAGTTCTTTCAGATTTCTCTGCAAATTGATGAAAAATGGCCCGTTTTCAGTTTCGATAGTAAAACCAGTGTTCCCAGGAAGCGTGCTTTTTGAGAACTGCCAGGATGAAGGAATGGGATTGGTCACTGAAGCCTCAACTTCTCATTTTTAACCCACAAAACTGTTTTCATCATTGTGGGGCCCTCCCCCAGGCTGGGGTTAGAATAGATGAAAGTCCCCCGGCCTTGCTAACTGGCCGCTGAGCACCGTTGACCTGCTCTCGCAGATCCAGAGGGACGCGGCAACGATCATGCAGCCGTACTTCACGTCCAACGGGCTGGTCACCAAGGCGCTGGAGCACGCCTTCAAGCTGGAGCACATCATGGACCTGACACGCCTGCGCTGCCTGGGGGCACTCTTCTCCATGCTGCACCAGGCCTGCCGCAACGTGGCGCAGTACAACGCCAACCACCCCGACTTCCCCATGCAGATCGAGCAGCTGGAGCGCTACATCCAGGTCAGGGCCAGGCGGGGTGGGGGGGTGGGGGTGCTCTAGGCACTGCGGCTTCAGGGCTGACATCACTGTGAATGTCTCTCCTCGAATATTGAAACTCCACTCACATCAGGATCTGCCTTCTCCCCCGCAGCGGTACCTGGTCTACGCCATCCTTTGGTCCTTGTCCGGGGACAGCAGGCTGAAGATGAGAGCTGAACTGGGCGAGTACATCAGGAGGATCACCACGGTGCCGCTGCCCGCCGCGCCCAACATCCCCATCATCGACTACGAGGCATGTGCCGAAGGGCGGCGTCCTCCCTGCTTCTCACCCCGCTGATTTAGTCATCCCACAGCAGCCTCGCCTGCACCTAATCAGCCTTTCCTGTCATACAGGGATCTTGTCCCTTTAGTCTCCTGTGGTACAGGGAAGGCGGGTTAGCTTGGCGGTCCTGACTTGGGTGAAAGGGAGCGGGTCCTGCAGGTGGGCAGGCTTGGGGGACCCCCCGCTGACCCTCGCCCACCCGCGTGCAGGTGTCCATCAGTGGAGAGTGGTCGCCGTGGCAGGCCAAGGTGCCGCAGATTGAAGTGGAGACGCACAAGGTGGCCGCCCCGGACGTGGTGGTGCCCACTCTGGACACCGTCCGCCACGAGGCCCTCCTTTATACCTGGCTGGCCGAGCACAAGCCGCTGGTCCTGTGCGGGCCCCCCGGGTCCGGCAAGACCATGACGCTCTTCAGCGCCCTGCGGGCCCTGCCCGACATGGAGGTAAGGGGCAGGGATGGGCGGCCGACCTCGGGGGCCAGGGACGGGATCGGCCTTCCACCGCTCCCCTGGCCTCTGTCCTTCTGCAGGTCGTGGGTCTTAACTTCTCGAGTGCAACCACCCCGGAGCTCCTGCTGAAGACCTTTGACCACTACTGCGAGTACAGGCGCACCCCGAACGGGGTCGTTCTGGCCCCTGTGCAGCTCGGGAAGTGGCTGGTATTGTTCTGTGACGAGATCAACCTGCCAGACATGGATAAATACGGGACGCAGAGGGTCATATCCTTCATCAGACAGGTCTGTTCCTGTCCGTGAGGCCCCAACTCCCCACCCACGTTACTGCTCACCTCTGCTCCTGACGCGTCATCCCCATTTCCCCAGATGGTGGAGCACGGGGGCTTTTACCGAACCTCCGATCAAACCTGGGTGAAGCTGGAGAGGATCCAGTTTGTGGGGGCTTGTAACCCGCCCACCGACCCTGGGAGGAAGCCTCTCTCTCACAGGTAACACCGCTGGTAGACTTCCCCGGGCTCATACACACCAGTTCCAGGATTGCTTTAAACATAGCATGACAAAAACATGGTTTTAATGATAAAAAAGTTAACAAAATACTGCTCCTCACTGGGGTTCCTCTGGGTTTCCCTGCATTGTGCTGGGAACCTCGGACACATACTCAGGATGAAAGCAGTAGTGAGCTTCCTAGACCTGCCTACAGGGCCCCGGTGAGGCTGAAATAAGCCCGAGTCATTTTCCCACCTCTGTTGGCTTCTCATTCAGGTTTCTGCATCTGCTGCTCGGTGTGAGGCCGCCCTGAGCGGTGACGAGCATGGGGGCGGGGCAGGGAGGCGGTCCTCTGGCGCGGGCACACTGCTCCCGCGGCTGAGCCGGGCTCTTCCGCAGGTTCCTGCGCCACGTGCCCGTGGTGTACGTGGATTACCCAGGCCCCGCCTCGCTGACGCAAATCTACGGCACCTTCAACCGGGCCATGCTGCGGCTCATCCCATCGCTGCGCACGTATGCGGAGCCGCTCACCGCGGCGATGGTGGAATTCTACACCATGTCCCAGGTGCGAGGCCCTTCTGTCCCCTCCCGGGACCGAGGGCTCTGTTAAGAGTCTGAGCTCCGTCTGTAGCTTCTGCTCGGCGCAGAGGCTTCCTCTGGAGCTCTCATCAGGTCCTTCCTCAGCCAGTACCGCGGCCAGGCGCCTCCTCTCCGTTGTTCTGCCGTCCTGGTCTGGCCCGTGTGCGCGTCTTCCTTCCCTGATGAAGCTGAGACTGGACGGTGCACTTTCTAAGCGGGTGTGCACACTTCTGTCTTAGCAGACCCAACCTGGGCACGTGGGTCTGCACTCACTCTTGCCTGGTGTTTGTGGTGACCAGGTGTGGCCACCACACTCAGGCTGGACCAGTTACGCTCCCACCACGGTGCCTCCTCCAGCCTTGGAAAAAGGCTGATTCAAACCGTCTTTGCTCGTTGGATGATAGGTGCTTCTCATGGTTTTGATTGGCCTTCCTCTCTTAGCTTCTAACAAGGGCTCTTGTAGGAGAGCTGCCAATATTCCACTGAGACATCGTCCAGCTTAGAGTCCTGTGTGAGAACTCGCTAGTCATGTTATTATAATTGCTTTAGACTTTGTATGATTGCAGCCTTTTACCTACGTGTTTTAAATGGCATGAAGTGTAAACTTTTTTCTTTCTCTTTTTGAGATAATGCTTAGAAAAGCTTTTCTTCAGCTTAGGAAGTACATTTTTTAAAAGCATTTTTATAAGAATTTTTCTGTAGTTTTATTTACTTTTAGCTTTCTCAATGTAAATTTTAAGATATAATTAATTTCAGTGTAAAGTGAGCACCTTGGACCTAACTCTGCCCTAAATAATAGCCCCGATGTTATTTATTATTTCATTCTTAAATATCACAGGGTGTAGATTAGTCCCTTTTAATATAAACATGTTGCGCAGCGTCTGCCTTTGCTGCTGCCTTGCTTGTCTTGGGACTTGACTCGGAACTTGGTGGTCTTTTTCTTCCCACAGGAGCGGTTCACTCAGGACACACAACCCCACTACATCTACTCACCCCGAGAGATGACCCGCTGGGTGCGGGGGATCTTCGAGGCCCTGAGGCCCCTGGAGACCCTGCCTGTGGAAGGCCTCATCCGCATCTGGGCCCACGAAGCCCTCCGTCTATTCCAGGACAGGTAATAAAGCTGTCCTGGTAGCTCCGTGCTCCCCTATGTTGACCCTTGAGCTGGGGATCGACCACGGCCACCCTGTCCAGGATCTCAGTGCTTTGACTGCCCTGCCGGTTACCGTGTGACCTTGGGCAAGGCATTTTAATTCACCTCTCCCCCTGTCGGGGTCGGGGGGGGCCACGCAAGGTCAGAGTGCAGAGGTCACAGGTGATTCAGTGCCTTCTCACTACGGCCTGGGGTGCCATCCTGGGACCTATTCTGTCTTGGCTCTCATCAGAGGATGTGCAGCTGTGTCTCTGGGGCTTTGGTTTTTCTCTCTTACCTGTTAACCACTTAAATCAAGTGTAAACTTTGATCACTTATATCACTTGTAAGCTTTGACTTTTCCTGGTTAAGTGACCAGTACCAAAGGGAAGGCTTGCTGACAGCTGTAGTTGGTGTTCGGCATGGATCACGGGAGGTTTTGTGGTTTTAACCAGTGTGTCAGTAAAAGGCTGAGTCTTTTTATCTTTTAAGGAATCTTAAAAATTACTGACTTAAAAATCATAACCTTTTTCTTACACTCTTTGTTTATAGCTCTGTACAACCTTTGTTTTATGACAAATTCTTAAGTTTCCCTAGTTGTTCCTGCTTTGTCATTTTTATTTATTTTTCTTTTATTTTTAATTTCATGTGTTTTAGCACTGCACTGTAGTATCTACATTCTGGATCACTTAAGCCATCTTGAGTTCAGATTCTTTGGTTCTTATATTTGCAGAAAATGAACGTTTCTGGTAGGAGACTAACGCCAGGCCTTGGAGTAGCCCGCAGCACCCTCACAGCCTAGTGTTACTCACCACGGCCTCTGTCTTTTCCTCTGCAGACTCGTAGAGGACGAGGAGAGGCGCTGGACCGACGAAAACATCGATATGGTTGCTCTGAAGCACTTTCCCAACATCGACAAGGAGAAAGCCATGAGCCGGCCCATCCTGTACAGCAACTGGCTGTCAAAGGTGACACATTTGCCCCATGTCTGTAGTACTCCTTTTCTTCTGTCCTTTTAGTTGGGATCATCATCTAATCAGAAACGTCTTTGACTCGCACTTCCTGTGAAGGAAGGTATGGCTACAGGCATGATGTTGTTGTTTAGGTGGTCAGTCATGTCCGACTCTTTGCAACCCCATGGACTGCACCACACCAGGCTTCCCCGTCCTTCACCATCTCCCGGAGCTTGCTCAAACTCATGTCTGTTGAGTTGGTGATGCCGTCCAACCATCTCATCCTCTGTTGTCCCCTTCTCCTCCTGCCTTCAATCTTTCCCAGCATCAGGGTCTTTTCCAGTGAGTCAGCTCTTCGCATCAGGTGGCCACAGTATTGGAGCTTCAGCTTTAGCATCAGTCCTTCCAATTAATATTCAGGGTTGATTTCTTTTAGAATTGACTGGTTTGGGAAAAAAAAAAAAAAAAGAATTGACTGGTTTGATCTCCTTGCAGTCCAAGGGACTCTCAAGAGTCTTCTCCAACACCCCACTTCAATAGCATCAATTCTTTGGAGCTCAGCCTTTTTTATGGTCCAGCTCTCACATGACAGAGGCGTGATGGGCTGCAGAATTGTTGCCGTGGATAATTTAGGGCAGACTGCTCTGAGAGCTGCAGATGCTGGTCACCAGAAGGAGTGGTTCAGCGTGTTTGCATTGAAGGGAGTCTTTGCCTCACCTGCTTTTACTTTCCTCACAGTAAAAACAAGGCATTGTGGGTAATCTGTGTGAAAGTGTTCCGTGTACTGAGATACCAAGCAGAGGTGACTTTTCCAGAATAGCCAGGAGTTATCCTTTTCTCAGAGAGCAGGGCGTCTTAGAAGGTTGCGGCCTTGGCATGCATTTCTTCAGTGGGTGGTGCTGACTTGGGCCCGAGGACAGTTTTCCTTTAGGAGCTCAGACTCATAGGGTGGAAGCCGCTCTGTCTTGGGAGGGCTGACCCCGGCGTGGAGGCTCAGGTGAGTGTTCACAGGCCTTCATCTGGGTGTCAGGAAGGGCGTGGTGGACCGAGGGCCTGCGGGAAGCAGGGGCACAGAAGCAGGAAGAACAAGGGAGGTTGGTGCACTGTTGCTAGAATTTCCTATTTATTTCTAGGCTCTAGATACTAATCCTGTTTCACTCACAGGCAACATCTACCAGTGGCTTGTCTTTTCACTTTGTTTATAGCATCGTTGGAAGAATGAGCATTCTTAACGGACTGTTATTTAAAGCCTCAGTCAGTCCGAATTGAGTCAGCATATGGGGCTCCCCATGTGCGTGTCCACGGCCTGGCACTGGGCCTCTGCAGGGTTGCTCTGCCACTTGGGTTTTTGCAGGGGCCTCTCACAGGGCTCTGTCCTGTCAGCTGGTTCGTTCGTTGCTATCTGTGCTAAAACCACATGGTCGTGATCATGGCTGTGAATCTGCCTGATGGGATGACAGTACCTCACACCTGGTTCTTCTCTGCGGGGGGTCTTTCCATTCTGGGCCTTTCCTCTTCCAAATGAAATTTGGAGTTGGCTTGTCAAGTTGCACCAGTGTGACTTCCACCATCCACCATTGAGTCTCTGACTGGGATTACATGGAATCCACGTGTCGCTTGCGGGGAACCGGCGTGGTTGCAGTCGTGTGTTTCTCTCTCTGTGACTGTGGTGTGTCTCTTCGTTTACTGACATGTTCTGTGATGTCTTTCAGTGAAGTTCCGTTTTCTCTATAAAGATTTTCCATGTCTTTAGATCTCATCCTAGTTTACTTCCGTTTTTGTTGCCATGTTGTAAATACTTGCTTTTGTCTCATTCTTTATGACCGTTTCTCAGTATGTAGAGATGTCATCCACTTTGCTGAATGATTTCTTCTTAGTTAAGTGTATTAAGTGATTTTCACTTAGTTAAGTGGATCTTCTCTTCTTTCCTACAGGACTACATCCCAGTAGACCAAGAGGAGTTAAGAGATTATGTCAAAGCCAGGCTGAAAGTCTTCTATGAGGAAGAACTGGACGTGCCTCTGGTCCTGTTCAATGAGGTCTTGGACCACGTGCTCAGGATTGACCGGTGGGCTTTTGGTTTTTGCAGCCTCACCGCTCACCCACGCTGCTCCCCATTTCATGGTGGGGGGAGGGGTCATGCCAGGCCTCCTGCTGGCCTCCTGACAGGCCCCCACACCTCTGCCAACGATTCCTGCTTCTCCTCTGAGTCCAGCTCTACTGTCCCCAACGTCCCCACTAAGAGCCTCATTCTGCCTCTCCAGGCGCATCCCACCTGCCTTGGTTATAGCCGCTCACCCTCCTGTTCGAGTTATCAGAATGTCTGGGGACAGGGCCATGTCTTTTCTGACCTTTGCTGCCTCACTGGCAAATAACAGTTGCTCCACAAATGTTTAATATACAAGTACAAGTTGAAATGAATTCTAGATATTGTAGACTGGATCCTGAAAAGGGTTAGGATTTGAGTGTCCAAGGGGGAGTGGAGCAATAAAGCCTCAACCTACACCCCTTCTGATGATGTTTCAGGATATTCCGTCAGCCTCAGGGTCACTTGCTTCTGATTGGCGTCAGTGGAGCAGGCAAAACCACCCTGTCCCGCTTCGTGGCCTGGATGAATGGGCTGAGCGTGTACCAGATTAAGGTGGGTCTGGCCAGAGCCCCTTGATCCCCACGGTGGATCCTTGCTCATGCACGTAGCTCCTCAGGCGAGAGCGGAACTGACCTGCCCCGCTCCTGCAGGTCCACAGGAAGTACACGGGCGAGGACTTCGATGAGGATCTCCGCACGGTGCTGCGGCGTTCCGGCTGTAAAAACGAGAAGATCGCGTTCATAATGGACGAGTCCAACGTGCTGGACTCCGGGTTCCTGGAGCGGATGAACACCCTGCTGGCCAACGGCGAGGTAATCCCTGACGCGCCGCGGCGGGTGGCGTTCCGTGGCGCCGGGCTCCGAGGACCAGCCAGCCAGGGTGCTGTTCTGTGTCCCAGGTGCCCGGCCTCTTCGAGGGAGATGAGTACGCCACCCTGATGACCCAGTGTAAGGAGGGGGCCCAGAAGGAGGGCCTGATGCTGGACTCGCACGAGGAGCTGTACAAGTGGTTCACCAGCCAGGTCATCCGCAACCTGCACGTCGTCTTCACCATGAACCCGTCCTCAGAGGGGCTCAAGGACCGCGCAGCCACCTCCCCTGCGCTGTTCAACAGGTACGCCCACCGTGCTCAGGTCTTCTTTCCAGGGGCAGGCCCCGCTCTTGGGATCTGCTTTGAGACATGGACATCTTTTCAGGTGTGTGTTGAACTGGTTTGGAGACTGGTCCACGGAAGCTCTGTATCAGGTTGGCAAAGAATTCACCAGTAAGATGGACCTGGAGAAGCCAAACTACATCGTGCCTGATTACATGCCGGTCGTCTATGACAAGCTGCCGCAGCCGCCCTCACACCGCGAGGCCATCGTGAACAGCTGTGTGTTTGTTCATCAGACTCTTCACCAGGTGGGTTCAGTCCTGAGGTCACGGGAGAAGCGAAACTGACCACTGTGCTGACGTAGAACTGAGCCGATGTAGAAGTAGACCCCAAGGCACTTTGGGCTTGACACTGTACCGTTGCCCTTGAAAGATCTGCCTGGTTCTCGCCTGTTTCCTGCCTCTGTCAGCGACGTCTCACCTGCTTGGGGCCCAGCTGCATGTTCTGGGGCCGTCTGGCCCCCTCCCCACATTGACTCCCTCTGCCCTGTCTTGTGGCCTCTCTTCCCAGGCCCACGTCCTGCCCTGGGGCAGGGGCCGTGCTTTCTCTGTGAAGGGCCAGCTGGTTGGTGATTCAGGCCTCGCGGCCCTCGGGGTCCCTGCTCTGCCTCCCACCTCTGCGGCGGTGGCTCAAGAGCCTGGTGGCCGTGAGCGAGCGGGACCCCCACGTGCGGAGGCCACCCCACGGGGTGTGACCTGCTGGCCGCGGCTGGCTGCCCTTCCCATGGGCTCTCTGTATCAGAGGAGTCCAGTCTGCCCCCATCAGAGGGCTCTGTGAAGACCACTCTGACCTGCAGGCGTCCTGTGGGCCCTGCCCTCCCGCTCCCGCAGGCCACCTCCACTGCCCCTCTGCCCTCTCCACACCTCCCTCCAGCCTGAGGGGCCCGGGGCAGGTTATCTGCCTCACCCCTCTCAGTGCCGTGTCTTATTTTGGTTCTGCTGAAAATCAGAAGGTAGAGGAGGTGTACTGATGCCTTCGTAGTGATGACCATCATGGGGGCTCTTTTCCTGGGAAGTGCACCCCTGCGGCCGCCAGCACCACCCTCCTCCTCTCAGAGAAGTGGGAGGAGAAAGCTCAGAGGTGGGAGGGCCTCTTGGCATCTCACAGGAGGCAGCTGGACCCAGTCTCGAGAGATGGGACTCCTGAGGTCTGGGGCCCTGCCACCACATCACACCAGCAGAACAGTCATGTTTTGAGGTTAAATCGCGATGTTTTGAGGCTAAATCGCCGAGAACTAGCATGGTCTTCATTTTCCAAAAGGCTAATGCCCGGCTGGCAAAGCGAGGAGGCCGCACCATGGCCATCACGCCCCGCCACTACCTGGACTTCATCAACCACTACGCCAACCTGTTCCACGAGAAGCGGAGTGAGCTGGAGGAGCAGCAGATGCACCTGAACGTGGGGCTCAGGAAGATCAAGGAGACGGTCGACCAGGTCCGGCGCCGCGCGAGGGCCCTCGCTGGGCGGGAGCGGGCCCGGGTGTGGGCCAGCCCTGCGTGTTTCTGTCACCCTAATGTGGTTTTTGTTCCTCAGGTGGAAGAGCTGCGTCGGGACCTCAGGATAAAGAGCCAGGAGCTGGAGGTGAAGAACGCGGCGGCCAACGACAAGCTGAAGAAGATGGTGAAGGACCAGCAGGAGGCCGAGAAGAAAAAGGTGCCGCTTCCTGTCCCAGGAACCGTGGCCTCTGTGGGCCGCGCGTCTCTGTCGGATTTGTGTTGTGCGTGGGTGCATGCACATGTGTGTGGTTGTGGGTGCACACACATGCATGCATGCACGTGTGTGTCCCAGGCAGCGTGAGGAGTGCTGTCCAGGGTTTCATTCAGCAGGTTAACCAGGGCTCACCCCGGAGCTGAGCCATCCTTTGTCTCTAGGTCATGAGCCAAGAAATTCAGGAGCAGCTGCACAAGCAGCAGGAGGTCATTGCGGACAAACAGATGAGCGTGAAGGAGGACCTCGACAAGGTGGAGCCGGCCGTCATCGAGGCCCAGAATGGTGTGCGCTCGCATCGGGGGGGCCGGGGCGTGGGGGCAGCAGGGGTGCGCTCGCGTCGGGGAGGCCGGGGCACGGGGGCAGCGGGGGTGTGCTCGCGTCGGGGAGGCCGGGGCGTGGGGGCAGCGGGGCCCCCCCACAGGTCCCAGTGTTGTACGTTCCCAAGAGCGTCAGTGATAGGTCTCAGAGATCTTATCTCACTACTTCAGACTGTCCTCGTCTCTGAAAGCGAAGTCCCCGTGAAGCTAGTCCACTTTCCCCACGCATGCATGCCAAGGTGCTTCAGTCCGACTCTTTGCGACCCCATGCACTGTAGCCCGCCAGGCTCCTCGGTCCATGGGATGCTCCAGGCAAGAATACTGGATTGGGTTTCCATGCCCCACTCCAGGGGATATTCCTGACCCAGGGATCAAACCTACATCTCTTACGTTCTTTATCACTAGCACCACCTGGGCCCTTTTTGTGAGAAAAAGTTAACAAGATAAGTTTTTCATCAATGTTTTCTTAATCTGGTAATGATTTCATAAGTACGCTGTTTGCAAATCCGTGGCTTGAATTTCATCCAGGAGTGTCATGAAGTATGTGCAGTTTTGCCATAACTGTTAGAGTGCCCTGGTCGTGGCCGGCAGTGATGAGTCTAATTACCGGCAGCCTCCTCCCTCCTCCCTCTTGCACCCCATGTGCTGGGACACGCTCAGGAGGAGATCATGACCCGGGCCCTTGACCTCGTCCGCCCCGCACCTGGGAGCAGCCTTCCCCCCGGTCTTCCCGCCCACCGGCCTCAGACTTATTTCAGGTCACCTGACGGCCTGTAGTCTCCACGTTACACCACAGAGGGGTGGAAGTGACCTTCCAAACTGTGGGTTTTCATTCAGAGTTGGATTTGGATGAGAATTTAATTTAGGTCTCACCTGCCAAATGATTACTTTTAAAAGTGTTTTAATGGAAGTCCAGGCTGGGAAAAAATGCACGTTTCTGCTTGTGGAATGTGTTGGCCATTTTTTTTTGAACTGTTAATTGCACATCTTCAACCAGCCAGTAAAGACACCTTCTAAAGTGTGGACTGAAGATGTATTGTTTAGAGAGTATAACATAAATGAGCAATTTCACTCTTTAAAAAAGTATTTACATCTTTACAGAGATAAAGGAGTCAGGATTTGTGAGACATTTTTACAGATGCTGTCCATTTTCCAGAATGTTGCGCTTTGGGCTCAGTGCCGTACAGTCTTAGTAGTTGTTTTGGCTGCTAGAGCTATTCCAGAGGGTTTTAAGACAGGACACCCCACGTTCGCGCAGGTCTCCCGCGCGTGCGCTCCTTTGCTGCTTGGAGTCGCAGTGGCGCTGTGGCCTGGTCCCCCTCACCGTGTGCCCCCTGCCTTGCGCTCCAGCTGTGAAATCCATCAAGAAGCAGCATCTGGTAGAGGTGCGGTCCATGGCCAACCCTCCTGCCGCCGTGAAGCTGGCGCTTGAGTCCATCTGCCTGCTGCTGGGGGAGAGTACGACGGACTGGAAGCAGATCCGCTCCATCATCATGAGGGAGAACTTCATCCCCACCATCGTCAACTTCTCCGCCGAGGAGATCAGGTGGGCAGGTGTGCGGGAGCCGGGGCGTCTGATGCAGCCTTCGCAGGAGGCAGTGTCGGCTCACAGATCACAGACGCCTCTTTGGGCCACTTCCACCCCAGACAGACAGATTCCCTCTCCCCATTCCTGGTGGCAATTCTCTGACCCCTTGACCCCTGCGATCCCCACAAGTGGCTGGGAGCTCAGAGCTGGCCCTGAGGAGCAGGGAAGGGGCGGGAGGGGAGAGCCATGGCCTGGAGTATCCTCAGTGGTCACCGGGGCGGCAGAGGGGAACTGGCTCTTGATTTCCGAAAAGCTCCTCTTCACTTTTGCCCTTCACATGCTTAGAAACACAGCTCCTCTTTTGCAGTGACGCCATAAGGGAGAAGATGAAGAAGAACTACATGTCCAACCCCAGCTACAACTACGAAATCGTCAACCGGGCCTCCCTGGCCTGCGGGCCTATGGTGAAGTGGGCCATCGCCCAGGTGAGCAGCCCCGCCAGGAGCCCCCGGGGGCGGCTCCCCTCACCCAGTCACTTTTAAAAACCACCCATCCGCCTCGGCAGCTTAACTACGCCGACATGTTGAAGCGCGTGGAGCCGCTGCGCAATGAGTTGCAGAAGCTGGAGGACGACGCCAAGGACAACCAGCAGAAGGCCAACGAGGTGGAGCAGATGATCCGTGACCTGGAGGCCAGCATCGCCCGCTACAAGGAGGAGTACGCGGTGCTCATCTCCGAGGCCCAGGCCATCAAGGCAGACCTGGCGGCCGTGGAAGCCAAGGTCAGGTTGTGCTTGGGAGTGTGGGCTTCCGAAGCATTGCCTGTATGCGGGGCTTGCGGGGCGGGAAAGGGATGCGTCCGGGGGTGCTGCCCATGCGGCGGTCGTCTCGGGGACGAGCTCTCTAACGACCTCGGGGGCCCTGGGGATGCCTTGCTGTGCGTTGACTGAGTAGTGTTAGGTAGATACCTGCCGGCCGTCTAAAGCTGGGGAACTCCCACCCCCACAATGGCCAGCTCCAAACCCTTTTGTTCTCACGCCTCGGGCTATATCAGCAGTGTCACCGAGGCCTCCCTGTCAGGGCCCCCCGTCCCTCCCCTTGTCCCCTCTTCTGCAGCCCCCATCACTCACACCCACACTCCCCCCAGGTCCTCAGAATCAGCTCCTCAATCTGCCACTGGTGGCTCTCCCCTCCAGCTCAGCCCTCCGCCCTAGGCTCCTGCCCCTGTTGTGCTCACGCACACGTCCCGGAGCTGACCCTTAATTCTCCCCACTCGTCTCCGCCCTCAGACTCGAGGGCTGTGTCCTCAGCCATGTGTGGCCTGGGTCCCACCCCCTTGGGGTCTGAACACTGAGCTTGCTTTTCTCTTCAGCCCACCTGAACCCTGCCTACAGGGGGCAGGGACCAATCTACACTTGCAGCACAAGTCCTGTTTGATTTGGGCTTCCCTTGTGGCTCAGCTGGTAAAGAATCTGCCCGCAATGCGGGAGACCTGGGTTTGATCCCTGGGTTGGGAAGATCCCTTGGAGAAGGGAAAGGCTACCCACTTCAGTATTCTGGCCTGGAGAATTTCATGGACCGTATAGTTAATGGGGACGCATAGAGTCGGACACGACTGAGCAACTTTCACTTCATTAACTAACTAACCTGTTTGATTTTCCTTTCAGGTGAACCGGAGCACAGCTCTTCTGAAGAGCTTGTCTGCCGAACGGGAACGGTGGGAGAAGACCAGTGAAACTTTCAAGAACCAGATGTCCACCATCGCCGGGGACTGTCTCCTGTCAGCCGCCTTTATCGCTTACGCAGGTTACTTCGACCAGCAGATGCGCCAGAACTTGTTCACCACCTGGTCCCATCACCTCCAGCAAGCCAACATCCAGGTAACTGTCCGCAGAGAATCTCAGGAAGGCGGGGGCCGACGTGAGGGTCGGTGAGCTCTCAGTGGCCTCGCCGGGAAGGCGTGCCATCCGCTCCCCTCTCAGTTCCGCACAGATATCGCAAGGACGGAGTACCTGTCCAACGCCGACGAGCGTCTCCGCTGGCAGGCCAGCTCCCTCCCCGCAGATGACCTGTGCACGGAGAACGCCATCATGCTGAAGAGGTTCAACAGGTAGCTCGTGCGCACCAGGGGGACGGGGGAGGTCTGCGGGCAGTGCTCCCGTTTTAAGATTTTTCAAAGCCCACATGTTTACCTGTGACAGTGGGCTGTGTCCAGTTCCCTTCGTTCCTATGTTGTGAATGTCCACACTGACCCTCCATGAGGGGTCCCCCTGTAATCTTATGAAATTGATGGGCATGGCTTTGTGATGGGTGAACGTTAAAAACAGACCCTCTCTTAAAATACTGTAAACACTGAAAATGTCTAGCTGGAGTTAAGGGAAACTGCTGCCTGGTTTTGGCTTAAGGAGACCGGAGTCGGGGGAGCAGGCCTGCCGCGGAGGAGCTCACGGTGCCGTCCACGGGTGTCCCCAGGACCGAGCCTGTGCAGGGGTCCCCTGGCCGACCCCCCTCCGCAGCAGCTCCCAAACCCAGGCACCCCACATTTTCTTTCTGTTCTAAAAACTAGGCCCCAGGTTCCTGTCTCCCCTTATCTGTACCTCTTGCTGTGTGCAGCTGTCCCCGGGGTCCAGAGAGGAACCAGCGCTCAGGTCTCAGAGGGTCTCTCTGGGGGCGCTGGCGGGCATGTCCCCGCTGTGCACCCTGGTGGGTCAGTGTGAGGGCTGCACTCACCTGCGCAAGAGTGCACGCTGCAATGCCCATCCCACAAAGCCTGCACACGTGAATGTTCGTGAGGACAGGGTGTGTCCTAGCGAAGGCACGGAAATGCCTCAGACACCCGTCATTTGGGCCAATGACAAGGTCACTGTGTGTCTCCCCTGCACCCCGGCAGGAAGCTGGGAGCCCTTCGTCCAGAGCCCCACACGAGGGTGGCTGCCACGGATGGCAGTGCCGGGTGGTGTGTTCCCCGGGGACGTGTGTGTCTACAGACGGCCTGAACCTTCTCTGTGCGCACAGAGCAGAACCCGGAGGCTGGGGGGGTGGTTCTCAGCACGTGCCCTTCCGTAGCCTCTGAATTTTCTGCAGTCTCACATACGTGTGACATTATTTTATAAAACCTGAATTGGCTGTGTGACCCTGGACAGAGGACATTCGCCCGTCTGTGGTTCGTCGCCTCCTTTATAAGTAAGACGGGGGTGGCGATCACACCTGTCTGCCGGGGTCCTGTGAGCACTGAGAGGGAGGCTCTGGCACGCTTGCAGCTGGCGGGGCTGCAGGCCAAGGGTGCTGGTTCCTGCTGCCCAGGAGTCTGCCCCGCGGGCCAGCGAATCCTCCCAGCACCAGAGCGCCTGTGCCCGGCCTTCACAGGGCCGCGTCCTTGCCCCACAGAGAGGAGCCGCTTCGGCGGTAGCCCTTCTGAGCAGTCTGCTTGAGTCACCGCCCCCTCACAGAAGGTCCTCAGAAGGAGGGTTTTAGCACCAAGCCTTGGGTCACGTTGGCGTCTCCTGTAAACCTGGAGCCCACGTCTGGGCCCGGGACGCCTCCCCATCGCCCTGCCCGGCCCTTGCATCCCGTCCTGGGGCTCCCCTGGCATCTGACCCGTCCTCGGCCCGTCCTCAGGTACCCGCTGATCATCGACCCCTCGGGGCAGGCCACAGAGTTCATCATGAACGAGTACAAGGACCGGAAGATCACGCGGACCAGCTTCCTGGACGACGCCTTCAGGAAGAACTTGGAGAGTGCGCTGAGGTTCGGCAACCCCCTCCTGGTCCAGGTGTGTGCGTCTCTGCTGCCAGAGGGAAGGGGGGCTGTTAGTTACCTGCAACCGCAGTTGATGCGAGTCACAAGGTACAGGGCTACCTTCCGAACTTTGTAAGAAAGGAGTCCCTGGCAGTCCAGTGGTTAGGACTCAGCACTTCACTGCTGGCGCGTGGGTTTAGTCTCTGGTTGGGGGTCTAAGATCCCACAGGTGCGCAGCACAGCCAAAAGAAAAAAAAAAGCAGGGCTAAAGCTGTGAGACAGCTCTATAAAAACCCAGCGGAAGCAGTGTTTGCTCTTTAACTCCACTTGGTCTGGATGGCCCCATCCCCTGGGGCTCTGAAGCCTGTGCGCACAGCAGTGTGAGCAAGGAACGAGCCCTTCAGCTACTGAAGCAGCCGTGGGTGCCTAGCGGCCGTGTGTTAGGCAGTGTGAGTCCAAACGTCTGGGTGGCTGCTGGGGAGATACATTTACCTGGAGCAGGAAGTCAGTTAAATGTGAGTAGAAATACACACTGTAAAACTCTAACTGTTAATGACACCTCACGTATACACACGCAGGACGTGGAGAGCTACGACCCAGTTCTGAACCCAGTTCTGAACCGTGAAGTCCGGCGAACAGGGGGCAGAGTGCTGATCACCCTCGGGGACCAGGACATAGACTTGTCACCGTCCTTTGTCATCTTCCTGTCCACTCGCGACCCCACCGTAAGGACTGGCGCCCACCTCCACGGAGACGGGGCAGCGATGGGTAGGGCCGTGGATGTGACGAAGCTGACTGGCCCGTCGCCCCTCTTGGCAGGTCGAGTTCCCCCCTGATCTCTGCTCCCGGGTGACCTTTGTCAACTTCACCGTCACGCGTAGCAGTCTGCAGAGCCAGTGTCTCAACGAAGTTCTCAAAGCAGAAAGACCTGACGTGGATGAGAAACGGTCCGACCTTCTGAAACTCCAAGGTACGGCTCTGGGTCCCTAGCTCTCGGTGAATGCGGGGCTGAGCTTCCCCAGGACGAGGTGCCCTGGGCCCACGTCGCACGGCGGCACCAGGGTGAACTCTGCGCCTTCTGGTTGTTTAAGGGGAGTTTCAGCTGCGCCTGCGTCAGCTCGAGAAGTCTCTGCTGCAAGCTCTGAACGAGGTGAAGGGCCGCATCCTGGACGACGACACGATCATCACGACGCTGGAGAACCTCAAGAGGGAGGCTGCCGAGGTGACGAGGAAGGTCGAGGAGACAGACATCGTGATGCAGGAGGTGGAGACCGTGTCCCAGCAGTACCTGCCACTGTCCACCGCCTGCAGCAGCATCTACTTCACCATGGAGTCGCTCAAGCAGGTGAGCGGGCCGCGCCGGGCCAGGGGCTGCCCCCTGCCCCCCGTGCACGGGCGCTCACGGCCCCCTCTGCCACCTCTAGATCCACTTCCTGTACCAGTACTCGCTGCAGTTCTTCCTAGACATCTACCACAACGTCCTGTACGAGAACCCCAACCTGAAGGGCGTCACCGACCACACCCAGCGCCTGTCCATCATCACCAAGGACCTCTTCCAGGTACAGCGCGGGCCCGGCTGCCCTGGGATGGGGGTGCGTTCTCCAGGGACGGCGGTGTTCTGATGGCGCGCTCCGCGCCTTGTCTCCAGGTGGCGTTCAACCGCGTGGCCCGGGGCATGCTGCACCAGGACCACATCACCTTCGCCATGCTGCTGGCCAGGATCAAGCTCAAGGGCACCGTCGGGTGAGTCAGCTGCCCCCCCGCGCGTTCCCCCAGAGGACGCTGTGGTCTTGGTGACAGCAGACAGGACTCTCGCCAAGGGGCCCCAGCTGACGGCTGCCCCCCCTCCAGGGAGCCCACCTACGACGCCGAATTCCAGCACTTCCTGAGGGGGAAGGAGATCGTGCTGAGCGCGGGCTCGACACCCAAGATCCAAGGCCTGACCGGGGAGCAGGCCGAGGCCGTGGTGAGGCTGAGCTGCCTGCCCGCCTTCAAGGATCTGATCGCCAAGGTCCAGGCGGACGAGGTGAGAGTCCTGTGGCCGTCCCCGGCGGGGAGCCGGCCTCCTCCCAGGGAGTTGCCTGGCATGTAAAGCCCAGAACATCATGTTGTCTTCTCTCCCGTCAAACGTGTGACACGTCAGCCCGACTGCTCCGCCCACAGGTGGGCAGAGCCCACGGCGACGCGTCCTCTGTTGTCCCCACAGCAATTTGGCATCTGGCTGGACAGCAGCTCCCCCGAGCAGACGGTGCCGTACCTCTGGAGTGAGGAGAACCCCGCAAGTAAGCCCTCGGGGCCTGCCCCGGTGTGGCCGTTCTGAACCTGGGCGTGGAATGCGCTTTGCTGGCTGAACGCAGGGACGGGCCGGGCCGGGGACAGAAAGTCACTGATTTCTGAGATGCGCATCTTAGTGCTAAAACCTGTGGGGGTGGCTTGGACGCGGGAAAGCAAAGAATGCCCTGTTCCTGGTGCAACTCCTGCTGAAAGACCAAGAGGGATAGCCGGAAAGTCCCTGCCCAGGGTTAGGAGAGGGGGCTGTTTCTGAGTATGAGGCTCCGAGCCGGCAGGGCCCCAGGAGGGGAGTATGGGGGTCGGGCGTCAGCATGGACGCAGGCCGGCGGTGGCTGACGGGTCACTGGGGCTCTTCGGGGTCCTTCTTGAGCAGGCTCCATGTGGTCATTCAGAGTCAGCCGCCCATCACCCATGGAGGGCCCCAGGCGGAGGTCTTGTCATAGCTGTGCCCAGAGGGTGCCGCAGTGAGGTGGGGTGCTGGCGATTCTTGGCCAGAGAGGACGAGGGGGCGTCCTGATCTCTGGGGCATCGTCTGAGCAGAGTGTTGACACCATCTGTGGGGCAGGGGCCCGTGGCAGGGACAGCCCGGGGGGCCGTCTCAGGCCTGTGCTGTCGCTGACCCTCCGCACGGCCCTGTTCCAGCTCCCATCGGGCAGGCCATCCACCGCCTGCTCCTGATCCAGGCCTTCCGCCCCGACCGCCTGCTGGCCATGGCGCACATGTTTGTGTCCACCAACCTCGGGGAGTCCTTCATGTCCATCATGGAACAGCCGCTCGACCTGACCCACATCGTGGACACAGAGGTGGGTGCCGGCCCCGCGGGCTCTGAGCTGCCCGTCTTCACGAGCCCCCACAGGGCCCTCCCCCTCAGTAGGTGCGCTGTTGGTGGGCCTCCCCCTCACCGAAGCCTGACTTCCCGGTCTGCAGGTCAAACCGAACACGCCCGTCCTGATGTGCTCTGTGCCCGGGTACGACGCCAGTGGGCACGTGGAGGATCTTGCTGCCGAGCAGAACACGCAGATCACGTCCATCGCCATCGGTAAGGGCAGTCAGTCAGTCCCCTCCGCTGCCCTCACTCCCTCCCTGGGACTTCACGGTGGGGGGAACGCTAAAGGCCAAGTCCGCGTGCTGACCCTTCAGCTGTCTGTTACCAGGCTCCGCAGAAGGCTTTAACCAGGCAGACAAGGCAATAAACACAGCTGTGAAGTCAGGCAGGTACGCTGGTTTGGTTTTGCTTTATGAGGCCCGAGTCCCCAAGCATTCCGGCCGGAAACGTGAGGTGAGGCCGCGGCCTTCTCCCTGCCCGCAGGTGGGTGATGCTGAAGAACGTCCATCTGGCCCCGGGCTGGCTGATGCAGCTGGAGAAGAAGCTGCACTCGTTGCAGCCGCATGCCTGCTTCAGGCTCTTCCTCACCATGGAGATCAACCCCAAGGTGCGGGGACCAAGGGGGTGAGGCACCGGCCTGGCACCCGGGGGTGTGGGGCGGTGGGTGGTGGAGCACTCACGGGTGACGGGCCCCGGGTCCTCCTCAGGTGCCCGTGAACCTGCTCCGAGCAGGCCGCATCTTCGTGTTCGAGCCGCCTCCGGGCGTGAAGGCCAACATGCTGAGGACCTTCAGTAGTATCCCCGTGTCTCGGATATGCAAGGTGAGAGCCGCAGAGCTTGCTGACAGGCTGGGGTGCAGGGCCGCACAGACGGCTGGGCGCCAAGCGGAGGCCAGGGCTTGTGGGCGGGACAAGGGGATCGTGGCAGGAATTTTGCATCATAGGACTTCCCTGGAGGCCCAGTGGCTAAGAGTCTGCACTTCTGCAGGGGACCTGGGACCAGTCCCTGGTCAGAGAGCTAAAATCCCACATGCCGCACAACATGGCCTTAAAAACATAAAAATTTTGTATCAATTTTGTGTTTCAGCGTTGTTCTATTTTGGGCCATAGCCCACGCTTTCTGCCCTTTTTAGAAACCTGTTTTCTGTGTGCTCGCCTGCCGGCTGTATGATTTAGCTTAGCAGTGTGACCAGGAGCACGTCTCTATTAGTAGGAAACTTGGAGTGGTTTTCTCCCAGCAACACCATTCGCATCAATGACTGAGGTCAGGATGGTCCCAGTGTGTACGTGCAGAGCGCTTTTTAAGACCTCAATTGCAGCAAGCCCTGGACTGTCTTCTTAGTTAGAACAGACCTACGTCCCAGTGACCCTGTGCTTGCTAACTTCCCACCTAGTCTCCCAATGAGCGTGCTCGCCTGTACTTCCTGCTGGCCTGGTTCCACGCCATCATCCAGGAACGCTTACGATACGCACCCCTGGGCTGGTCGAAGAAGTATGAGTTCGGGGAGTCTGACCTGCGGTCGGCCTGCGACACGGTGGACACGTGGCTGGACGACACAGCCAAGGCAGGCATGGGCCGCGCTGTGGGAGGGGGACCCGTGAGCAGGCGCTGCCCCAGGCGTGAGAAGGGCGCCTCCACCCCCGCCATGACCTGCTCTCCTCCCGCAGGGGAGACAGAACATCTCGCCAGACAAGATTCCCTGGTCCGCGCTCAAGACCCTGATGGCCCAGTCCATCTACGGCGGCCGGGTGGACAACGAGTTCGACCAGCGTCTGCTCAACACCTTCCTGGAGCGCCTGTTCACCACCAGGAGTTTCGACAGTGAGTTCAAGCTGGCCTGCAAGGTCGACGGGCACAAGGACATCCAGATGCCAGACGGCATTAGGTGTGTGTCCTCCCCACCACCACCGTGGGGCAGGGGCCAGGGCACCGGGCACTTCCGACCATGGTAATGCGTTAACCAACGTGCTGCTGTTCCAGGCGAGAGGAGTTCGTGCAGTGGGTGGAGCTGCTCCCCGACACGCAGACGCCCTCCTGGCTGGGCCTGCCCAACAACGCCGAGAAAGTTCTGCTCACCACGCAGGGTGGGTACCCCCACCCACTGGCCAGCCAGGCACTCCTCCAACCAGCCCCGGGGAGGCAGGGAAAGCCTTAGCCCGGGTGGGGTCTGTTCTGCAGCCTCCGTTCTGGGAAACAGGCTCGGTGGCTAGTACATGGGATCTGGAGATCGCACTGAGGTTTCTGTCTTGGGTTCAGAAGTGGTGTCATCTTTCCTCCTGGTCAATTTTTTTTTTTAAAGTTCCTAGCATTAAGCGACACCTTAGAACTGTTAATCTCTTTCTGGAACGTACTTTCATTAGAACTTCAAGACTAGTCAAGAGATCATCTAACTCAGTGGTTCTCTAAATGTGGTCCCTGGACCAACAGCCTCAGAGTGACTGCAGCTTTAGAGACGCAGGTCTTCGGGCCCCCCCACCCTGGACATCCGAACTGGGGATGCCGGGACACTCAGGTGTGAGAACTGCTCTGACCCAGGCTTCTCTTACTGGAGAAGACTGACGTGCCTGAAGCCACACAGCTGGGGAACAGGACAGGCCCTCGATTCAGCTCTGTAGCGAGGACCCCTAGCTGTGGGGCCTGCCTCCAGCCTGAGGACCACCTTGACTCAAGCCTTTCGCTGTGGGGTCAGGTGGTGGGCCCCATGGTGACCACGAGGGAGGTTGGGCTGTCTGCAGTTGAGTCGTGGTTTAGTTGGGACACAGAGGAGGGTCTGAGGCGGGGGCCCTGGGTGGGCGCCCTCCTGTGCGGAAGCGCACGCTGAGAGCACGCAGGGTGCTGACTCCAGTGCCGCCTGCTGGGAGCAGCCGCGGGGTCCCCTCAGCACCACAGTGAGGGTGTCTGAGCCCCGGTCAAGCTGGAGCTCTGCAGAGAAGCTCACCCCCAGGCGTGTGCAAGAGGCCCCAGGCTAACGGTGCCCAAGGTCGTGTGCCCCACATGGAGGTCATGCCCCAGGGGACAGCTCAGCGCTGGACGTGGAGGGAGTGCTCTCTGGGGTCAGGACCCTGGGCACCGGCCGAGCCCGGGGCACTCAGAAGGCCTCCTGCTCCCCGATAACAGTGGACACGTGAGTCTTGGAGCCGTTCTGGTGTCTGCGTGCAGCCTGCGGTGCAGCCCCAGCGGTTGTGACTCTGCCTGTGGTGCTGGGCCTTCTCCCCAGCCAGCCCGCCCTCGGTGCCGTAGGAACAGGTGCCCGTGGGGCGCGGTTCCCCCCGGGTGGACGCGTGGGGACGCCTCTGCACTCAGCCTGTCCCCCTCCACGCCCCCGCCCCCACCCAGGTGTGGACATGATCAGCAAGATGCTGAAGATGCAGATGCTGGAGGACGAGGACGACCTGGCCTACGCAGAGACAGAGAAGAAGGCGCGGCCCGACTCCTCGTCTGACGGGCGCCCTGCCTGGATGCGGACGCTGCACACCACCGCCTCCAACTGGCTGCACCTCATCCCGCAGACACTCAGCCACCTGAAGCGCACGGTGGAGAACATCAAGGTGGCCGGTGCCCCGCCTCGTGTCTGGGGGCTCAGGGCGGTCCTCGCGGCGGAGGAGGTGGGGGGGCTGGTCGAGGTCACTGCCGTCTCGGGGCGGGTGTGCGCCTGGGCCTGGCCGGAGGGCGCAGCCTGGGACGCCCGAGAGTGGAGGGCGCCCGTCTTCACGAGGAGGTCAGTGACCCTCCGGGACGCAGGGGCGCTTCCCCTTCTTCTCGGGGTTGTCCGGAGCTGCTGTGGGTCAGGCTTCCACAGCTTCACACCAGGTCTGGTTCAAGGTCGAGTTCCGGCGATGCTGTGAACCCGGGGCCTCCCCGAGGCTGAGTTACTGCTGGTTCCCCTCCTCTTCCCTGACCCCCTCCCCGCTCCACTCCAGCCTTTTGTTCTCTCCCAACGATTGTAGGATCCTCTGTTCAGATTCTTTGAGAGAGAAGTGAAGATGGGTGCCAAGTTGCTCCAGGACGTGCGCCAGGACCTTGCCGACGTCGTGCAGGTGTGCGAAGGCAGGAAGAAGCAGACCAACTACCTCCGCACGCTCATCAATGAGCTAGTGAAAGGTGGGCCGCAGGGGGCTCCCGGGAGCTCCGCAGGGCAGCTCAGCGTCCCACCCGCCCCCCTGCCTCCAGACCCACTCCCCCAGGACCTGGCTCCTGCTGCCTCACTGAGCATCTGCCAGGACCTTTCCTCGCCTTCCGCAGTCCCCAGAGTTCTAGGAGCGAGGGAGGGCAGGGCAGGGTGTATGCAGCTGTGGTTCCTCGGGGCAGTCACGCTCCCCCACTCACGCCCCCGGGGGTCCCGCGCACTGGCTGTGGAGCAGGCGCGGGGGTGCACCGGCCAAGGGAGGCAGCGGAGCCCACGTGGGGGGACCCGCCAGCACTCGGCAGGGGGACGTGTGGGCGCTGACGCCAGCTGGGCCCTCCGTGCAGGGATCCTGCCCCGGAGCTGGTCGCACTACACCGTGCCCGCTGGCATGACCGTCATCCAGTGGGTCTCCGACTTCAGCGAGCGGGTCAAGCAGCTGCAGAACATCTCGCAGGCGGCTGCCTCTGGGGGCGCCAAGGAGCTGAAGGTGAGGCCGGCTCCCCAAGGCCGTGGCGGGCCTGGGCGGGGGCCCTCGGGGTGGGGGCCGGCCCTCACCCGCCGCTCTCCCCTGCAGAACATCCACGTGTGCCTGGGCGGCCTGTTCGTGCCCGAGGCCTACATCACCGCCACCCGGCAGTACGTGGCCCAGGCCAACAGCTGGTCCCTGGAGGAGCTCTGCCTGGAGGTGAACGTCACCACCTCCCAGAGCGCCACGCTGGACGCCTGCAGCTTCGGGGTCACCGGTGAGCGGGGGTGCTCCGGCCAGCTTCCCTCAGGCTCCCCTGCCCCGTCCCCAGCCTGCGGCTCAGCCACCGCCCCTCCCAGGCTGCCTGCTAGTGGTGCCCGCATGACTGTGCCGTGGCCGCACAGTGGAGCTGCTCCGGGATCCTGACCGCCCCTCCCCACCCCCACAGGCCTGAAGCTCCAAGGGGCCACGTGCAACAACAACAAGCTGTCCCTCTCCAACGCCATCTCCACCGTGCTGCCCCTGACGCAGCTGCGCTGGGTCAAGCAGACAAACGCAGAGAAAAAGGCTAACGTGGTGAGCGCCCCTTCCCTCCTCTGTGGTCGGGTGACGCCGTGGATGCCACTGGGCACTAGGGCTGTGACCCCCAGGGGGACTCAGCATCGCTTCCTTCTCGGGTGGCGTCCCTCCCCTCGCTCAGCCAGCACCCCCGCCTTCCTCACAGGTGACCCTGCCCGTCTACCTGAACTTCACCCGCGCCGACCTCATCTTCACGGTCGACTTCGAAATCGCCACCAAGGAGGACCCGCGCAGCTTCTACGAGCGCGGCGTGGCCGTCCTCTGCACCGAGTGAGGCCGCCTTTTCTAGCGCCCCTTTGTGTAACAGTAAAATATTTAACGTTTATTCATTATTAAAATGTATGGAAGGTTCATTGTTAAAAGTACACGGACTTGTCAAGGGAACGTCGTTGGTGTGAGGCTGGAAGCTGCAGGAAGCGGAAAGAAGCCGGACGGTTGGGAGGTGGAACTGGGAGGGACCCAGGGCCGCGGTTCTGAGGGCCGAGGCAGGGCTTGTTTTATGAAATAAAACACTAAGCATGACCCGGCTCCGGCCTCCTGTCTCGTCTCTGGCTCCTGGGGACACTCGGGACCCCGCATGGCTCCGGCAGCCCCGTGCCTGGGAGAGGCCGGCCCTCCCAGACCCGTGACCTGCGCCTCCGGGGCCCAGCCGTGGCCCCTCTGAAGGGAGCCCGCGGCCTCCGGGTGCTTCCGTCCCCATGATCCCGGGGTGCAGGGTACGGCCTCCTGTGGAACAGGTTCCTGGCACGTTCGGAGCCTTGAGAGCTCCCGGTGGCTGGGTGACTGGCTGGGCGTGGCCTGCTCATCCTGCTGGTGGGAAGCAAGCTCGGCTCCAGAGGGACGGCCTGAGGCCCCACGGCTCCCCACCTGTCTAGCCCTACCCCCCCACCCCAGACAGCAGACGTCCTGGGGCCGCAGAGCCAGAGCCGCTGCCCACCTGGCTCTGGGCCGTGCGCTCTGGGGTCCCTGGGTGGGCTGAGCGCCATCTAGAGCTGTGTTCGACTGAAAATGGGGGCCCATTTTAAATGCTTTCCTCTGAGCCAACAAATACAGCTTTTTAGCTTTTTTTTTGTCAACCAGAGCTTTGAGCAGTGCCGCAGTCTCTTACCTGGTATCTGGTTAACACCGAGGAAAGCCCCCGGAATGCCCGCTGCCGGCGCCTGGCCCCGCCTGACGCTCCCACGCCCACCCTGTTCACAGTGCAGGTCCCGAGCACAGAGGCCCGCTGGTGCCAGGCAGGGATTCCAGGTGCAGGAGGAGGACCGCCGTCCTCGATGGCCGGAAGGCCTGGCTGGGGAGGAGGGGCAGGAGGAGCCGCTGCAGCCGCCAGACCCTGGTGCCTGAGTGTCCTGGGGGTGGGTGTAGGGTACCGCAGGCCCAGGACTGAGCTCCCACGTAGACCCCACCAGGAGTGCCTGGGACCCCTACTTGCTGCCTCCCAGCCTCACCCTGACATAAGCTCAGTCTAAGGGGTCCAAGGGGTTCCCACTTAGACCACTCCTCACCTGCCTTTGGGGGGTCAGGCTGGACAGTGGGCAGAGCTGACAGAAAGGGGGTCCAGAGGGGACCTGGGGGAGGGCGTACAGCACCTCCTGGGCACCCCTGCCCACCCAGTGCCCTGGAGGAGCTGCGGGGGCCCCCCTGGCCAGGAGGGACGAGACCTTGCACCTCACCTCGGTGGACTCCCCTTTATTGGGACCGTGTGCTCCTGGGCAGCAAACACAGCAAAGGGGGCTCCGATCCTCCTTGCCAGGAAGGTCTTAAAAGGCTCCATGAGAAAAACGAAAGAACCTCCACACCCGTTCTCTCGGGTGTCACCCCACCGGGGCCATGATCACAGGACACCACGCTCAGCAGACCCCGTCCCCGAGGGGAGACGCGACTGGAGAAGCGGACGGCACGGAGCAGAGGGAGGCATCCTAGGCCAGGGATGGCCCCGGGGCTGCTGGGAGGATCCCTTCTGCGGCCTTGCCTCCACCGCACTGAACGCCCCCGTGTTCCAGCCGGTGTCAGCCACCCCGGGAGCTGAGCCCTCCCGGAAGCAGCCGTGCATGAAGAGCTCTGGGGGAAACAGAGCCACAGCCAGGACAGAGGTCAGAGGGCCGCAGGCCCCAGCCTCCGAGTCAAGGTTGAAAAATACATTCATATTTACTAAAAGTAAGGGAATTATCTGCAACTCAGGCAGGGGAGGTGGGGCCTTTCCTGAGCTGGAAACCCTCTCGGCGCAGTGGTGGGGGCCAGAGGCATTATTTTCAACATAAACGACTCACACCTGCATATTTACAACTTAAACAACTCACACCCGCATCGCAGACCATCAGCTCCCGAAACTGAAGTTTCTGTTGTTTGAACCTTACAAGAAGACACAAAAGGAGCCACGTGCTTCATGGAAGCTCTTTTTTTATGCTCGTCAATGTCGTCCTCACCTCCGAGGCCCTGGTCGCCTGTCGCCCCGCTCACCTGCTCTAGGCCACATACTGCTTCTTTCGCTTACTCTTCTCCGGCTCTGCAAGTAAAAGCTCCAGTTTTCTCTTGAAGAGGGCGAGCTTGGGCCCCCTGTCCCTCTCGGTCCCGAGCCTGGGGGGCGGCCGTGACCCTCTGGCCCTGCCCTGGTGTCTGCCAGCCTCGGGGGACCCCCGGTCCTCCTCCATCATCTCCGCAGGCTCTGGGGGTCCAGGCAGCCGGGCCATCCACCCCCGTGCCTCCAGGCCGCCGGCCTCCGCTGGTTGCATGTCCACGTCACTGGCCTCCAGGGCTGCAGGGGCCCAGCCGGTGGCCGTCAGGACCAGGACTGGAAGGTTCGCTGAGAGGGAGTCTTCTAAGCTCACATCCCCTGGACCTCTGGACTTGAGCATGTGCAGAGGCCTGTCACAGTTTGCAGCACCCGGGGAGCAGCGGTTGAAATGACAGGAGGCGTGACCACGGGCGTCTTCCCAGTCAGCGTTGTAAGGATCTAAAAGCTGACGATAGAAGGGTTTCTGAGCCAGCGAGCAGGGGAATCACACAGAACACACACCTTACAAGCATAAACAATTTCTTCCGTCATGGACCTTGGCAAATTTTGCACAATCTGCCCTGCAAATGAATCTTCAAAAATGCCTTTGATAAAAAAAAAAAATGCCTTTGATAAGGGTTTCCCTGGGGGCTCAGTGGTCAAGAATCCGATTGCCAAGGCAAGAGACGTGGGTTTGATCCCTGGTCCGGGAAGATCCACATGTCGAGGAGCAGCAAAACTAGGGCAGAAGCCCCTGTGCCCTTGGGCCCAGGCTCTGCAACAGGAGAAACCACTGCAGTGAGACGCCCGTGCACCACAACCAGAGTCACCCCCACTCTCCACACCTGGAGAGACCATGTGTGTGGCAACGAAGACCCAGCACAGGCAAAAACATGTTTGAAATTATTTTTTAAACGCGTTTGATAAGGACTTCCCAGGTGGTCCAGTGGCTAAGACTCCGTGCTCCCAATGCAGGGGGCCCAGGTTCAATCCCTGGTCGGGGAGCTAGATCCCGTGTGCCACATAAGCGTTCACGATGCCACCACTAAAGATCCACATGCCGCAACTAAGACCCAGGGCAGCCACATAAATAAGTATTTTTTAATGCATTTGAAAAATATCCCAGAGCCTCCTAAAAGCCCGAGGGTGCCCCCACTGTGGGGGTCTCAGCCTGAGCCCCATCGTTTAAAGCCCCGCTTCCAGCGCTGGCACCCCTGCGCACCCCCTCAGTCTGAGCTCATTTTCCTGCTCTGACCCCGGTGAGGGCCTCGCTCAGGCCGCCCCGGGCCCCTGACACACAGGGCCATCCAAGGAGCCGGAGGAGGTGGAAATGAGTCTGTAAAACATCCACTGTTTCCAAGGTGCCCCGGGTGGTTCTCGAAGGCTGGCCATGGGCACCTCAGGGGCAGGCGACACCCCAGGGCTGCCAAGCGCCCCCCTCCCACTTCTACCAGCACTGCCAACGGGGGCGGCGGAGCTTTCAGGACCCTCCTCGCACCACCTAGGGACCAAAGTTCCTGTTTCTCACTCTTTCACTCCTGCCCCGGGGCTCTGGCTGGAAAGCCCAGGTGCCCACGACCAGGGACGACCTGTGCTGCGCGGAGGCCCTTCCAGACGGGCTCCAGCCGTGAGAATCCGCAAACCAGCAGGTTGATCTGCACGACTCAACCTGTGAGCACCTCCCTCCCAGCTGACCTGCGGCCTCCGTCACAGGACGCACAGAGGGACCCCAGGCCCGAGTCAGCAGGGGACCCCCCTGGGGCCCTTTCCCTTGGGTGGTGACAACTCCCGAGAAAGCTCACTTCCTCTCTGGACAGCTGACATTCATTTATTCCAGAAGGAGAAAATGAACACCAACACGGTAATCTACCAGCAACCATAACCATTTCAGATCCAGAAACTGGTCAGAATTGCTGGAATTCACAAAGCAGACACTCGCTCTTGTGACCCCACCCCCAGCAGAGCAGTGAGTGTCCCCGAGAGGCCCCGAGGCCCAGAGCCCACCCTGGGTGTGGGGTCGAGGTGCAGGTGAGGGCCTCACGTTGCAATAAGCCCACAGAATCTTTCCTTGCAAACCAAGAAACGTCTGGCCAGGCCCTCCAGTGACTGGTTTTGGGTAGAAGGATTTAGCAGCACGCCCGCCCTGTTATCCAGGGGCACCTGGCGTCTTAAACCACCGGGAGGCCAGGGTTACCTACTACACCTGCGTGATCCCTGAGAGTGAATTTAATTTGACTGAGATTCATTTTGAGATTGACTAATTGCAAACCCATGGTCTCGTCAATCTATCTTCCAGGCAAACTATATTAAGCCATTTTTTCTTACTTAAAAAATTGGAAAGAGGAACAAACAATCAGCGTAAATGTCATAGTGAAGCTTTTTCTAAAATATAGCCACACCACTGGGCAGGGCAGAGTTCTAGCAGCAGGCCTGCGGCCGCCCTCCTGAGGAAGGTCTGCCTGCAAGGTTGCCCTCGGCCTGGACTCTGGAAACTTGGACTTGAGGGGGTCCCCCCCACCCCGTCCCCAGATTCAGGAGCTGCTGCTGGCTCCCTCGTTCAGGGACATACCTCTCTCCAGATGCCTTCAACAAAGTCCAGGTGATTCTTCTTGTGATTGGCCTAGAAGAACAAGGAGTTTGGCTCATTCTCTCTATGAAGGAGGGCGGAGAGCAGATTCGAGTTCAAAGGCAAGGATCCAGAGGCTCGCTGCCCCGGCAGCGGTCCTGCCCTGCCCACACTCGTGGATGGTGGCCCGTGATGGGTGGTGACAAGGAGAGCCCTCTCCCAGGAAGCTGAGCACAGGCAGGGACCCCTTCAGGAGTGTTTATAGGACTTAAGATGCAAACCTGGGCCACTCACGAGGGGAAAGCAGAACCAGGAACGTGGCCAGGAGACGGGCTCGGGAGCCAGGTTCAACCGCCCACCATCACACCGGGAAGGATCCCCTAGTCTACACAGCCCCGGGCATGTGTGCTGGACCCAAAGCCAGAAGATGGTGGAAGGTTCTAGGTCATCCACCCCAAACCCTCCCTTTGCAGACGCAGAAGCCGAGGCCCACACAGGAGCCAGGCCTTGCTCAGGGTCCCTGGGAAGAACCCAGGGCTAGCATCCCATATTCCAGAACCTTCCCCCCTAACTCCAGGCTACTGGGGAAAAGCAACTCTTGTTCTTCATCAAAAGACAGACTCTCAAAGGACAGGAATTGAAACATCGCTAGTTGAGGGGGAGAGAGAAATGACCTGAGAAGCAACACCAAGAACCTCAGAGAAGACTAATTCCAAGAAAGGGGTCGGGTCCTGGCAAGGGCTCCTGTTCTCTCAGGCTCCTGCCCTCTCCAGGGTCCAAGTCCGCCCTGGCCTCCAGCCCCCTCCACCCTCCCCACCTCGTCCCCGCCCCGCCAAGAGGGGAGGGGTACCTTGAGGCGATGAAGCCTGTTTCTCTGCCTCTTCTGGAAGCCGGCCCTGGTGCTGGCCGTAAACGCGGCCCGGATGCAGCTGCGGTGGCCGTTCCGCAGACCATCCATGGCTCGGGGGCCGGGGGTGGACCTTTCCCTTAACTGCAGAGCATCGGGGACAAGGCACAGGTCAGTGGTTGCAAGGGGTGGGGGTGGGCTGACCACAGAGGCGTGGAGGGAACTTTCTGCAGCCGTGGAGCCATTGGTCTCCACTGGGCGGACGCAGTTGTCACAAGTCAGAACTCTTTGCCCAAATGGTGACTGTGACTGTGAGTGATAGCTCAGCAAAACAAATCTAGGGAGTTTTCAAAAAATTTTTTAAGTAAAAGGAAACCCACAGGCAGCCGTTGGCCTGGGAGGGCCGCGCACAAGCAGTGCCTTGGTTCGGGGAAAGTCCCTTCGCACCCAGACACCTAGGCTTGTAGAAGCTCACGGGCGAAGTCACACGCCCTTGACACTGAAAGTTCTAAGTTGGAGCAGGGAGGGGGTCACGCATCCAGCTCCCGTGTCCTCCCCACTTTGGTTTGTTTTTAACAGATGAGAAAAATAAGCCCAGATCGTGGACGGACTCGCCCAAGGTGACAAACCCAGACAGCACTCCCCCCGCCCGCTCCCCGAGAAGCACTAGGTCGTCAAAAACATTTGACAATTTTTTTAAAACCATGCAGCCCAAGAGGAGCAGAGAAAACGTCCACTAAAAACAAGACGAGACAGATCACGGCGCGACTTACTGGGAGGAGAGACCACGCACCTCCGTGCTGTTTCATGTCACTTGCTTCCCTCCAGGATCCAGGGGGCCGGCGCCCTAGGCCCTGCAGGAAACACGTCCGTTACAAACACGTGCCACCCACCACCCAGCGCACCACGCGTGGTCGACTCAGGGGTCTCCACACTGGACTCCCTGGAACACCAGTTCTGAGGCAGAAACAGGAAAAGCTACAATCAGACCCTAAAGCACCATATGCATTAGCATTTATTTTTTTAAAGATGCTTACTTAAATTTATTTTTATTATGTTTTGGCCATGCCACATGGCTTGCAGGATCTTGGTTCCCCAACCAGGGCTTGAACTGGGCCCCCCTGCAACAGAAGTAAAGGCAGGGAAGCCCCTCATTTTTTTTTTTTTAATTATTTCTCTTTGGCTGTGCTTGGTCTTCTTCGTTGCTACCCGAGGGCTTTCTCTAGTTGCGACAAGCAGGGGCTACTCCTTCTTGTCACGCGTGGGCTTCTCGCTGCGGCGGCTTCGCGTTACGGAGCTCGGGCTCTAGGGTGCACAGGCTTCAGTAGCTGCAACACATGGGCTCAGCTGCCTCCCTCACCCCCACCCCAGCACGTAGAATCCTCCCAGACCAGGGATGGAACCCCTGCCCTGGCAGGCAGTTTCCTAACCTCTGTGCTACCAGGGAAGTCCCTCCCTTCGCATTTTAAAGGCTAGAAAAGCTCATGGTAAAATCCAAAAATCTTTTTTTTTTGCTTTTTCGTATCAAGTCCTTAAATTCGGATATCATTAATTTTCCCCAAAAGTCATTTTTCTGTCCCAGGAGGGAGGGGGCAGAGCACCCATGCCTCATCACATTTAGTTCATGTCTCCCGAGGCTCCTCTTGGCCGTGAGTGTCTCGGACGCCCCTGCCGATGATGACCCTGACCGTCCTGGGGGGCTGTCCCTCAGCTGGGATCTGCCCCTGCTCTCCCAGGCACACGCGGGGTCCCGCGAGTGGGAGGACCACCAGAGGTGAGGCGACTTCTCCTGTCGAGGGTGTCACAGGAGGCGCGGTCACCCTGGCGTGTCCCATCGCTGGGCTGAGGCCGTGCCTGGCAGCTTCCCCACCAGACAGGGACCTGGTCTCCCCTCCCCCTCCACCCTGCCCTCTTTGGAAAGACATCCCTCTGTGCAGCACCCCACTCACTTGCGGAGGGTTAGGCCGACACCCTCGGAGGGAAGCAGCTGTCTAAATTTCTTGGCTGGGGTGGTTTTTCTCCCACCTGTTGATTTGTTCGTTGATTTGTTCATCACCCACTCAATGGACGTGAGTTTGAGCAAACTGCGGGCAATGGTGAAGGACAGGGCAGTTCTGCGTGCTGCCGTCCGTGGGGTCGCAAAGAGTTGGACACGACTGAGCAACAACAATTGATTTGTTCAATCATTGATTCACATCAGCACGGGCTCATTTAATTCTATATTTGTTGTTGTCATTCAGTTGCGTCCAGCTCTTTGAGACCCCATGGACTGCATCAGGCCCAGCTTCTCCGTCCTTCACCGTCTCTCAGAGCTTACTCAAACTCATGCCCATCGAGTCGGTGATGCCATCCAACCAGCTCACCCTTTGCTGCCTTCTTTTCCACCTGCCCTCAATCTTTCCCAGCATCAGGGTCTTTTCCAATGAGTCAGCTATTCGCATCAGGTGGCCAAAGTATTGGAGCCTCAGCTTCAGCATCAGTCCTTTCAGTGAATATTCAGGGTTGATTGCCTTCAGGATTAAGTGGTTTCATCTGCTAGCTTCCCAGGGGCTCTCAAGAGTATTGAGATTTTCTCCTGTACTTCAGTCAGTCAGTTCATCCGTGTCCGACTCTCTGCGACCCCATGGACTGCAGCACGCCAGGCTTCCCTGTCCATCACCAACTCCCAGAGCTTGCTCAAACTCATGTCCATTGAGTCAGTGATGCCATCCAACCATCTCATCCTCTGTCGTCCCCTTCTCCTCCTGCCTTCAATCTTTCCCAGCATCTATACTTGGGTTGTAATAAAGACTACATCATTTATTTTGTTCTAACTTTGGCTGGAACTTCAGTTGACTCCCATGTCCCTGTAACAAGACCAACCCAAATTAATTTTGATTTCCAAAAGAATACACCCTGTGAGTTACTTAGGACTCTCGATGGGCTTCCCAGGTGGCACTAGGGGTAAAGATCCCGAATGCCAACGCAGGAGACATAAGAGATGTGAGTTTGATCCCTGGGTTGGGAAGACTCCCTGGAGGAGGACATGGTAACCCACTCCAGTATTCTTGTCTGGAGAATCTCATGGACAGAGGGGCCTGGTGGATTACAGTCCATGGGGTCAGAAAGAGTAGGACACGACTGGGCACGCCCGCTCTCCAGGCCAAGGTGAAGCAGGAGGGAGGGGCAGAGCACAATCGTTGAAAGGGTGACGTTGCCCGAGGGCATAACATAACTGATCGGAATCAGGCAGAATCAAGATGGCAGGCAATCCAGCTTCCACTAGACCTTGATGCTCAGTGCCTGCTCAAGCTAGATGACACACCCAGAAATGCCGCGACCATCCCCAGGCCACGAACAAAGACCAAAAAGTGGGTGGTGGCCCAATTCCTGGAAATCTCTGCCCACTCCCCAGAATGGTTGGAATAATCCTCCCACTCTTTAGCCTTGGATAGCAGCTGGCCCTAGTGGCCGGGCTCCGTTCCCCTACACACACACTATATGTCACCAGGGGGATGTCCTGGGGGGAGGTCCAGGACCCCAAGGTCTCAGGGCCAGCCCCCCACTCCCTAGCCCAGCAGCTTCTCCAGCAGAGCAGAGACACAAAGTCCTAACGCCCCAGGACTCTCCCCTCCTCCCTCTCCCTCCGGCACAGGTTACATTAAAACGTCCTTATCATGCAGATCTACTGGAGAATTCTTTGAAACCAAACCTATTATTATTGAAGCCACCGGGTTACACAAACCCTGCAGTCCTTCCTGGCCACTCCTTCTGGACCCTTCTTCTGAATCAAGGTCAAAGTGGGCCTCGGGGAGGCCCCAGCCCCAGTCCGCACCCCGACCCTCTCTGCTCGGTCCAGAAGGGGACTCTGCCGCAGGATCCCAGGCCCATCACAGCCGCCGACCAGCAGCTCCTCCCCTGGGGCCTCTCTGCAGCCACCCCTCCCCCTTCCCGCCCCGACAGTCCGACAGTTCCGGGCCTCTGCCGAGAAACCACAACCTAACCCAGCTGACAACTCAGGAGGGCCCCCCTCCGGGAGCTGTTCAAGGGCTTTCTCTCCAGACACTTCCTGACGAAGAGTTAGAAGTGACCCTCTGTCCCGAGAGCCACACAATGCAAGTCCCGCCCATGAAGCTCTCACCCTGAGTGTCCCTGCCCACCCGGCATCTGCCCGCGACACACACCTGTGTCTGTACACGCATACATGCACACACACACCCACGCACACACACACCCCTGTGCTCACACACAGGCCGCACCCACAGGCCACTCCCCGCACCGACCATCGCCAGCACCACACCGCCAGGCCCCACCGCCCAGCCTGCTCTAGGGTCCCTAATTGGTTCTTCCAAATTGACTCGGCCAAGATCAAATAGCTGATCTTTCCCCAGAATGGCTCCACTGGGGTCCTCTCAGCTCGGTGAAGCTACAACAATCTGCCCACCATATGACGACCCCTTTCTCCCAAGCCGCACTCAGTGACCAACCCCACTGATCCTGCTTCCCACGAGCCCAGAATTCAGCCACTGCCCCCACTTCCCTGACCCAGTCATTCTCCTCTGTGTCTCCTCACTGGCCTATGCACGCCCCCCAAGCCCCTCCGACCCCCTCACCACCATCCCTACCCCCACCCTCACCTAGCCCTGCCCAGTCCTCAGCCCAGAGCAACGCCCTGCTACAGAGAAAGCCCAAGCCCTCCCCCCGGCTCTCCTGCAGCGCCCACCCGGCCCCTCCCACCCCCGGGCTCAGCCTCCCTCGACCCCCACCTGGCCGGCCCCTCCCTTCCATCCTGTCTTTTGTTGTTCAGTCGCTCAGTACTGTTGCTTTTTGCGACCCCATGGACTGCAGTCCGCCAGGCTCCCCGTCCTTCACCATCTTCTATGTTGTTCAGGTGCTAAGTCCTGTCCGACTCCTTGGATGGCAGCACACCAGGCTCCTCTGTCCTCCACTATCCCCCAGACTTTGCTCAAACTCATGTCCGTTGAGTTGGTGATGCTGTCTAACCATCTCATCCTCCAGCCCCTTCTCTCTCTGCCCTCAATCTTTCCCAGCATCAAGGTTTTTTTCCAGTGAGTCAGCTCTCATCAGGTGGCCAAAGTACTGGAACTTCAGTTTCAGCATCAGTCTTTCCAGTGAATATTCAGGGTTGATTTCCTCAGGATTGACTGGTGTGATCTCCTTGCTTTCAAGGGACTCTCGAGAGTCTTCTCCAGCACCACAGTTCGAAAGCATCAGTTCTGGATAGAGACACCTCATCTCCGGTGTGTTAATCTTCCCCACCTTCACTGCCAGTTCTCTCTCTCACACACAGGCTGCACTTGGCTCCCTGGTCCTCATCTCTAACTAACATCCTCTGTACCCTCCTTGTCTGTCTCCAGGGTCTGCAGTCCCTTCAACCAGCTCACACTCGCCCGGGCTTTTTGCTGCCGTGTCCACAGCTGTGTCCGCCAAGCCTGGCCCGGAGCAGAGTGCTGGCCAGTGCTCAGTGAGGGTTCCCGGGGTAAATCACACACATCACTCCACTGAACCTAAAGGGGCTCCACCATCTTCCCGGACCCCTAAGCCAGAAACCAGAAAGATTCTCCTGGAAGCTGAAGAGCTGCTGGGCCTGGGACCAGACTTCCTGGGCCCAAAACCCAGGTCTGCTACCAACCCGGCTGCAGGACTTCAGACGCCTAGAGGACCGAGCTGCTCCTTGGAATCCCTGGCAGTCCAATGGTTAGGACTTGGCACCAGCACTGCCGGGGCCCAGGTTCGATCCTTGGTTGGGGAACCAAGATCGCAGGAGCCACACCGCAGGCCAATAAAAAAATACAGTGGCATCTCCCGAACTCAGATACAAAACGGAAACAGACCCATAGACTCAGAAGACACAGAAAACAAACTATGGTTACCATGGTTACCAAAGGGGAAGAGGGAGGGATAATGAGGAGTTCTGAATGTAACAAATATTGTTGTTGTTCAGTCGTGTCCTCTTTGCAACCCCATGGACTGCAGCACACTAGGCTTCCCTGTCCATCACCCTCTCCCCAGAGCTTGCTCAAACTCATGTCCATCACATTGGTGATGCCATCCAACCATCTCATCCTCTGTCATCCCCTTCTCCTCCCGCCTTCAATCTTTCCCAGCATCAGGGTCTTTTCCAATGAGTCAGTTCTTCGAATCAGGTGGCCAAAGTATTGGAGTTTCAGCTTCAGTATCCGTCCTTCCAATGAATATTCAGGACTGATTTCTTTTAGGATGGACTGGTTTGATCTTGCAGATCAGGGGACCCTCAAGAGTCTTCTCCAACACCACAGTTCAAAAGCATCGATTCTTCGGTGCTCAGCTTTCTTTATAGTTCTACTCTCGCATCCATACATGACCACTGGAAAAACCATAGCCTTGACTAGACGGACCTTTGTTGGCAAAGTAATGTCTCTGCTTTTTAATACGCTGTCTAGGCTAGTCATAGCTTTTCTTCCAAGGAGCAAGCGTCTTTTAATTTCATGGCTGCAGCCACCATCTGCAGTGACTTGTGAGCCCAAGAGACTAAAATTTGTCACTGCTTCCACTTTTTCCCCTTATATTTGCCATGAAGTGATGGGACCGGATGCCATGATCTTAGTTTTCTGAATGTTGAGTTTCAAGCTGGCTTTTTCACTCTCCTCTTTCACCCTCATAAAGAGGCTCTTTAGCTCTTCTTCACTTTCTGTCATTAGAGTGGTATCATCTGCATATCTAAGGTTGTTGATATTTCTCTTGGAAATCTTGTTTCCAGCTTGTGTTTCATCCAGCCTGGCATTTCACATGATGATGTACTCTGCATATATATATATATATATATATTTCCATTTGAATGCAGAGTTCCAAAGAATAGCAAGGAGAGATAAGAAAGCCTTCCTCAGCAATCAGTGCAAAGAAATAGAGAAAAATGACAGAATGGGAAAGACTAGAAATCTCTTCAAGGAAATTAGAGATACCAATGGAACATTTCATGCAAAGATGGGCTCAATAAAGGGCAGAAATGGTATGTACCTAACAGAAGCAGAAGATATTAAGAAGAGGTGGCAAGAATACACAGAAGAACTGTACAAAAAATATCTTCATGACCCAGATAATCATGGTGATGTGATCACTCACCTAGAGCCAGACATCCTAGAATGTGAAGTCCAGTGGGCCTTAGAAAGCATCACTACAAACAAAGCTAGTGGAGGTGATGGAATTCCAGTTGAGCTACTTCAAATCCTCAAAGATGATGCTGTGAAAGTGCTGCACTCAACATGCCAGCAAATTTGGAAAACTCAGCAGTGGCCACAGGACTGGAAAAGGTCAGTCTTCATTCCAATCCCAAAGAAAGGCAATGCCAAAGAATGCTCGGACTACCACACAATTGCACTCATCTCACACGCTAGCAGAGTAATGCTCAAAATTCTCCAAGCCAGGCTTCAGTAATATGTGAACCATGAACTTCCAGATGTTCAAGCTGGTTTTAGAAAAGGCAGAGGAACCAGAGATCAAATTGCCAACATCCTCTGGATCATCGAGAAAGCAAGAGAGTTTCAGAAAAACATTTATTTCTGCTTTATTGACCATGCCAAAGCCTTTGACTGTGTGGATCGCAATAAACTGTGGAAAATTCTGAAAGAGATGGGCATACCAGACCACCTGACCTGCCTCTTAAGAAACCTATATGCAGGTCAGGAAGCAACAGTTAGAACGGGACATGGAACAACAGACTGGTTCCAAATAGGAAAAGGAGTACGTCAAGGCTGTATATTGTCACCTTGCTTATTTAACTTATATGCAGAGTACATCATGAGAAACGCTGGGCTGGAGGAAGCACAAGCTGGAATCAAGATTGCCGGGAGAAATATCAATAACCTCAGATATACAGATGACACCACCCTTATGGCAGAAAGTGAAGAACTAGTCTCTTGATGAAAGTGAAAGAGGAGAGTGAAAAAGTTGGCTTAAAGCTCAACATTCAGAAAACTAAGATCACGGCATCTGGTCCCATCACTTCATGGGAAATAGATGGGGAAACAGTGGAAACAGTGTCCGACTTTATTTTTTGGGGCTCCAAAATCACTGCAGATGGTGATTGCAGCCATGAAATTAAAAGACGCTTACTCCTTGGAAGGAAAGTTATGACCAACCTAGACAGCATATTTAAAAGCAGAGACATTACTTTGCCAACAAAGGTCAGTCTAGTCAAGGCTATGGTTTTTCCAGTAGTCATGTATGGATGTGAGAGTTGGATGATGAAGAAAGCTGAGGGCCAAATAATTGATGCTTTTGAACTGTGGTGTTGGAGAATACTCTTGAGAGTCCCTTGGACTGCAAGAAGATCCAACCAGTCCATCCTAAAGGAGATCGGCCCTGGGTGTTCATTGGAAGGACTGATGTTGAAGCTGAAACTCCAATACTTTGGCCACCTCATGCAATGAGTTGACTCATTGGAAAAGACCCTAATGCTGGGAAGGATTGGGGACAGGAGGAGAAGGGGACGATAGAGGATGAGATGGCTGGATGGCGTCACTGACTTGATGGGCATGGGTTTGGGTAGACTCCGGGAGTTGGTGATGGACAGGGAGGCCTGGCGTGCTGCAATTCATGGGGTCGCAAAGAGTCAGACACGACTGAGTGACTGAACTGAACTGAACTGACTCTGCATATAAGTTAAATAAGCACGGTGACAACATACAGCCTTGACGTGCTCCTTTCCCAATTTGGAACCAGTCCGTTGTTCCATGTCCAGTTCTAACTGTTTCTTCTTGATCTACATACAGGTTTCTCAGGAGGCAGGTAAGGTAGTCTGGTATTCCCATCTCTTGAAGAATTTTCCACAGTTTGCTGTGATCCACACAGTCAAAGGCTTTGGCACAGTCAATTAAGCACAAGTAGATGTTTTTCAAGATGGTAGGAGGGGCAAAATCATGTTTAGGATCAAACATCATAGCCACCAGAGATGCTTAGAGGCCCCAAGCAAAACCCTTGTGCGCACCAGGACCCAGGGAAAGGAGCAGTGACCCCACAAGAGACTGAGCCAGACCTGCCTTTGAGTGTCTGGGAGGCACAGGTCGGCAGTGGCCTGCCGCGGGGACAGGGGCTCCGGCTGCGGCAGCGCTGGGATACACAGCGTGTGGCATGGGTCCTCTTGCAGGAGCCCCACCATAGAGCCGCCGAGCAGACCACCCACAAACTGGAGAATAATTATACCAAAGAGTTTGATTCACAGGGTCGCAAAATTATACCACTTTTGCAAAAGTTCTAGGGCTGACAACAGGTTTCCCAACCTGTAGATCCAGCAAAGGGACTGCGAACCCCCAAGAAATAGAAGATATGCACGCATGCTAAGTCGCTTCAGTCATGTCTGACTCTCTGCGACCTGACTGTAGCCTGCCAGGCTCCTCTGTCCATGGGATTCTCCAGGCAAGAATACTGGAGTGGGGTGACATGCCCTCCTCCAGGGGCTCTTCCCAACCCAGGGATGGAACCCACATCTCTTATGTCTCCTGCACTGGCAGGAGGGTTCTTTACCACTAGCACCACCTGCGAAGCCCATAAATCAACTGTACTTAGTTTTACAGAAAATACCTGCTGCTGGCCTCCTTGTGGTCCAGTGGTTAAGAATCTGAAAGCCAGTGAGGGGGACACGTGGGAAATAAGATCCCACATGTCTCGGAGCAACTACTACGCTGTCATGCCGTAAGGACTAAAGCCCGTGCCCCAGGGCCCATGCTTCACAACAAGACACCCACTGCAATGAGTGCCCACGGGCCACAACTCAGGAGTAGCCCCTGTTCAGCAAAACTAGAGAAAACCCACGCACAGCAAAGAAGCCCCAGCACACACATAATTTTTTAAATGCCTGTTAACTCGGCAGAAAGAGGGAAAAGATAGGGGCCTTCCCCAAACAGTCCAAAGCCCCAGAGCCTGGGGTGGCCTCCTCTCTGCAGCCCAGGTGAGCTTGGCTCCCTCCTCCTCCCTGCTTGGACCTGCCCCAGCCCCCTACTGCCGGGAGGAGCGCCCTGGGGGACGGGCCAGCCTCCGAACTAGAGCCCCCTGTGGAGGTTCCTACCTGGAGTCCGGGAGCCCCCAGGAGCAGAGGCTGCAGAGAGAAGCTGGAGGCGAATTCCAGAGGGCCGGCTTCTGAGGGCAGAGGAGCTAGGAGGGGGCGACGCTGGTCTGAAGAAGAGAACAGAGAGGCAAAGCGGTCTTTGGCCAAAGAGGAGCTCAGCAAGTCTACTCTCAAGATCCGCCAGGAAGGAGAGAGAACATCGTGACCCTCCTCGCCCCCAGCCTCCACAGGGCCCCACGGAGGAGGCACGCTGGGGACGAAGGGGTCTGGGATGCAGAACAGGGCATCTCTCTCTAACTTGGCCTCCATGCTTTACTCAGTTTTCCATTTCTGCTTTAAAGGAAAAACACACTCAAAAAGCTCTCCCTTAACAATATTCAAAAACTAACCAACAGTTCAAAACAGGCATCTTTTCCTTGCACTACAATTTGCCCTGAAAGATTTCCCAAGCTCCTCTTCCCCCAGTGGTGGTTTCCAAGGCAGCATGGAAATGGTCTGTCGTTTCACAGGAGGCTAGGTCTTTACATCTCTGCCCATGTGAAACCAAGATCTGGGTCAAGTTTCGAATATCTGAGCACCTTTCCTGGACTGGGAACCTGACAGAGCAAGAAGTCTTTGAAGGTCAAATTTCTGAAGACAAACTCCTGCGCGCACACACACTGACAAGAAATAATCCTGGGTGTGTTGATCTTCCAAGGACACCTTCACGAGCTCAACCCCACCCCTGCACCAGAGCAGGTGCTCAGGAAATACTATTCAAGTGTAATAACCTAACGGAGACCAGAAGGCTGAACATTACCCCCTGCACCTCCTGGGACCCTCTGGGACTTCCCTGGCAGTCCAGTGGTTAAGACTCTTCGCTTCCACTACAGGAGGCATGGGTTTGATCCCTGGCTTAAAATAAAAGAAAGAAAGGAAGAATGAATTACGTTCTGCCAAAGAATTACGTGCTGCCTAGTATCTTCGGTCAGGTTCTTGGGAAGAGGCAGGGGACAGTAAGATCTGTATTTTCACGCACAAATACAGGGAAAGTTTCTTCTGTTTTTTTTCTCTAGTGTTAACTGCTTTTCTCTAGTTGCAGCAAGCAGGGGCTACTCTCTAGTTGCGGTACACGGAGATCTCATTGAGCTGGCTTCTCTTGTGAAGCACGGGTTCTAGGGTATTCGGACTTCGGTAGTTGCAGCTTCCGGACTCTAGAGCAAGGGCTCAGTAGTTGTGGCTCAGGGGCTCAGTTGTTTAGCAGCTTGTGGAATCTTCCCAGAGCAGTGATTGAACCTGTGTCTCCCACACTGACAGGCAGGTTCTTTACCACTGGGCCACCAGGGAAGCCCTTCAGTGTAAGATGAACCCCTTCATACCATACGTGGTGTTATTTTGACCAGACACTTTTGGGTACAATTATACTGAGATAAAGTTTTTAAAAATGACAGTGAATTTTTTTTCACTTTGCAATCTCCTGTCCCTTAACGCCATCTGAAAAACAGATCAAAACTTACAACTCAACTTCAAGACAATGTTGAGCAAGCTGTAAAGGGAGAAGCAGTTTCAGAGGCGGCCACATCTCATGGTACCTTGTGTGTGTAGATTGGCCTCTCCAGAGCTCCCAGGCTCCTCTCAGAATCCATCAAGGTCACCCAGCTCTGCACCCAAAATAGAAGAATTCCCGTTCAGGCTGAAGGAACCCACAGAAAAGCCAGAGACCATCTGAGGTTTTCTTATTATAAATCAGTCTGTCTAGGGGAAACTACAAGTTAGAATAATATTTTATTTTGAAAAAATACTGTGCAACTTGGCACACAGACATTAATTTTGTTGCTGTTGTATGTCAGTCTGTGTGACCCCATGGACTGTAGCCCACCAGGCTCCTCTATTCATGGGACTTCCCAGGCAAGAACACTGGAGTGGGTTGCCATTGCCTCCTCCATTGGACCTTCCCAGCTCCGGGATGGAACCCGGGTCTCCCGCTTCAGGTAAATTCCTAGGTGTCTTAGAATTCTCCTGTGGGCTTGGGGCAGGGGAATTTCCAGGCTGCTAGAGGTCCCAGGAGGGAGCAGGGTCAGCCCAAGGTCACCCTCCCACTCTCACCTGGTCAGAGCTGGCCCAGGCCACCCCACCCTGGCGGGGAGCTGCAGGCGCCCCTTCTCAGCCCCTCACTCCACACCGGAGGAGGTGGCGGAACCTCAGCCCTCACCGGCCCTGGGCAGGGGAGTTGGTGGAGGACAACATAGCTCAGTTGGTAAAGAATCTGCCTGCGGTGCAGGAGACCCGGGGTGAATTCCTGGGTCAGGAAGATCCCCTGGAGAAGGTACCCACTCCAGTGTTCTTGGGCTTCCCTTGTGGCTCAGTTGGTAAAGAATCCGCCTGCGATGTGGGAGACCTGGTATCCTGGCCTGGAGAATCCCATGGACTCTATAGTCCACGGGGTCGCAAAGAGGGGGACCCTGAGCGACTTTGACTTCGCTTCACTTCAACAGATATTTCTCCTCAGGGGGGAAAGAAAGGGGGCTCTCTCCGAGGCAGGGACCCAAGTCCCGGGAAGGAGGAACCATCCTCACACCAGAGATGCCCCCAAAGTGCCGGCTGGGCAGGGTGAGGAGCCGCCCACCCTCGCTGCGGGGGTTCTTCAGCCCCTGAGTCAGGGGCCCCCACCACGAGGGGAAGGCTCTCTTCACTCCTACAAGGCAGGGCCCACCCCTCCCCGGGGCTGGTGGTCCTTCCCCCACGGGGCAGGGAGCCCACGCAGGGTCTGGGCTCTGCCGCCTCGGGCCCCTCCTGGCCGCTGGGGCCTTTTCTTGCTGCAAGAGGCCCACCCGCGACCTAACGCGGCCCGGGCGGCTTTAATGGCCCCCTTGAGCGGGCGGCAGGTGCGGGGAAAGGCGCCCCGTGCGGGGCGGGAGCAGCTGGCGGCGCCCGTGGCCGCACACCTGAGCCCACCTGCCCGAGATCCGCCGCGCCCCGTGCGGCCTCCAGGCGCAGCGAGGACCTGGCTCCCAAGGGGTGACTCCGAGGGGGTTGTTTACTCAAGTGGGGGCCAGGGTGAGGTTGCTCAGGTGAGGCTGGCGCTGGGCTGCTGTTTATTCAGAGCACCTGGCGTCGCAGGGCACAGTCGCTGCGGGCCTACCTTCTGAATGGCATGTCCGTTTTGTTCACAGTGTGACTATCCACCGGGTCGAGAAGGAAGGTCTTGCTGCCCGACCGGTGTGACGTCACAGGCATCTCCATGACAACGCATCCGGCGGCTCTCCACCCGCCCGCGCCCCCCGCGCTCTGGCGGTTCGACCTGGCGGCCCCTTCGCGAAGCTCCTGTGAACCCGCTGTGCTAGTCGCCCCCATCCCTGCTCCACTCGCGGACACAATTTTGCCGCAAAATCTTGAGTGACTCCCCCGTGCCGGGGATGACCCTCAAACCGTAACCCCACGTTCCCTGCCGGCGGCATCCAGACCTAAAAACCGCGCCTGCCCCCACGTCTCCTTCCAGGTGCGGAAAGTTACCGAGACCCCTCCCTCCCTCTCAAGCAGAAGTCAGAGCTGACTTCTGCTGGAAAGGCTTCCCTCACCTTGCCCCCACCCCTGACTTTTTATCCTCTTCCTCTTAGTTTGGCACCTCCTCCAGGAAGCCTTCCTTGATCTGAAAGTCTTGGTTAGGAGCCATTTCTCTGCACGCCCACCCACAGCAGGCCAGACCAGCCTGTAGAGAAGCTGCCTGTTGATTTCTACCTGGTTCACTAGACTGTCACCCTGTGAGCCAAGGAACTTTCAGTCCTCAGCTCTCCCGCGTGCTTGTTGCTCAGTCGCTAAGTCCTGTCTGGCTGTTTCGGACCACATGGAGTGCGGCACACGCCAGGTTTCCCTGTCCTTCACTATCTGCCCTTAGAGTGGTATCATCTGCATATCTGAAGTTGTTGGTATTTCTCCTGGAAATTTTGATTCCAGCTTGTAATTCATCCAGCCTGGCATTTCACATGACGCACTCTGCATACAAGTTAAGCAAGCAGGGTGACAATATACAGGCTTGACGTACTCCTTTCCCAATTTTGAACCAGTCCATTGTTCCATGTCCGGTTATACCTGTTGCTTTTTGACCTGCATACAGGTTTCTCAGGAGATAGATAAGGTGGTCTGTCTGGTGTTCACATCTCTTGAAGAATTTTTCACAGTTTGTTGTGATCCACACAGTCAAAGGCTTTAGTGCAGTCAATGAAACAAATAGATTTTTTTCTGGAATTGCTTTGCTTTTTCTATGATCCAGCGGATGTTGGCAATTTGATCTCTGGTTCCTCTGCCTTTTCTAAATCCAGGCTGTACATCTGGAAGTTCTCAGATCATGTACTGCTGAAGCCTGACTTGAAGGATTTTGAGCATTACCTTGCTAGCATGTGAAATGAGTGCAATTGTGCAGTAGTCTGAACTTTGTTTGGCATTGCCCTTCTTTGGGATTGGAGTGAAAACTGACCTTTTCCAATCCTGTGGCCACTGCTGAGTTGCTGACATATTGAGTGCAGCACTTTAACAGCTTCATCTTTTAGGAGTTGAAATAGCTCAGCTGGAGTTCCATCACCTCCCCTAGCTTTGTTCATAGAGATGCTTCTTAGACCCACTTGACTTCACACTTCAGGATGTCTAGCTCTAGGTGAGTGACTACACCATCATGGTTATCCGGATCACTAAGATTTTTATTTTCTTTTTTGGTATAATTCTGTGTATAATTGCTACCTCTTAATCTCTTCTGCTTCTGTTAAGTCCTTACCATTTCCGTCCTTTATAGTGTCCATCCTTGCATGAAATGTTCCCTTGATATCTCCAATTTTCTTGACGAGATCTCTAGTCTTCTCCATTCTATGGTTTTCCTCTATTTCTTTGCATTGTTCATTTAAGAAAGCTTTCTTATCTCTCCTTGCTATTCTCTGAAACCCTGCATTCAGTTGTGTTTACTTTTAATTTCTCCCTTGCCTTTCACTTCTCTTCTTTCCTCAGCTATGTGTAAAGTCTCCTCAGACCACCACTTTGCCTCTTTGCATTTCTTTCTGTTGGGGATGGTGGTTATATGCACAGCACAACAACTGCTCAGAAGTATTTTTTTTTCAATGAATGATGAAAGGAATTACCAAATTAATATGCCACAAATAATATTAGTTGCACAGTCACTAATTAGTTAAAATGGAAATATAGTTGATTTACAATGTGGTATTTAATTTCTGGTGACAGTGATTCAGTATTTTTATGGATTATATGCCATCGTAGGTTATTTACAAGATAACTGGTTTACTTACCTATGCTACACAGTAAATCCTCCTTGCTTATCTACTTTGTACATAGTAGTTTCTATCTGTTAATCCCATACTGCTAATTCATCTTTCCCCCTTCCCTCTGCCCTTTGGTAAGTACTAATTTGGTTTCACATGCCTGTGAATCTGTTTCTGTTTTGTATATACATTCATTAGTATTATTTTTTTAGATTTCACATATAAGTGATATCCTATAGTATTTGTCTCTGTTTTTCTGACCTATTTCATTAAGCATAATATTCCACATTACCACAAAGAGCAGTATTTCACTCTTTTTTATGGCTGAGTAATAGTCCACTGTGTGTGTGTGTGTGTGCGTGTATTCCTTACAGTTTTCCATGTAGAAGATCATGTCATCAACAAATCGAGATCACTTTTACTCTTTTCTGTCCAGTCAGGGTACTTTTCATCTTGACTAACTGCCCTAACCGAGACCTCCAGGATGGTGTTAAATTCAGGTTAAATTCAGAACATCCTGTCTTACTTTTTCAATTTTATTTATTATGTATTTTATTTCTGGCTGCGCTGGGTCCTCATTGCTGCAGGCTTTGCTCTAGCTGCGGTGGGTGGGGCGGCCACTGCCTGGTGCGTGGGCTCTCTCTGCGGTGGTTCTCTCTGTGCAGGGCACAGGCTTACGGCGCACGGGGCTTAGTTGCTCCGTGGCATGTGGAGTCTCCCCGACCAGGGATCAAACCCAAATCCCCTGCATTAGCAGGTGGATTCTTATCCACCGAGCCACCAGGAACGTCCCACCCTGTCTGTTTTTTAATTGTGCATTTAATTGTAGCGCCAAATACCTTGAGTCTGTTTGAATTACAAAGAAATGTTAAGGAAGAGATGAAATACTTACAGATGAAATGACTCAGTGAAATTCAGAAACTGCTTCAGAAAGCCTGGGGGACAGAAGCGGGTTGTACGGAGTGTGGACGGGACTGGCCTTGACCATTTGGCTGGATGGGAACGGTGATGGGCACATGGGGTTCCATGGACAATGAATGGAGTTCAAGTGTGAAATGTTTTATTGGCTTCATCCGTCCAACTTGGTTTTGGCCGCACCTCACTGCTTGTGGGATGTGGGATCTTAGTTCTCCAAACCGAGATTGAACTGGAGCCCTCGGCAGTGAGAGCACTGCTGGAGTCCTAACCACTGGATGCCCAGGGAACTCCCTATCCATTCAACTTTTTAAAAGGTGGAGTGCTGACATCAATTTTTTCACTCTGATTTGTTAGGTTTTTTTTTATTTTTTACCTTGGAATTAAAAAAACAACAGTGCATTTTGGGCCACATTTAAAGTTCTAGACCTTTCACTGATCAAGTGTCGAGGCTTTAAAGTACTTTCATAAGGAGGTGATTATGTTCTGAGCAGACATATACACCTGGCAGAAAATATGCTCAGCTCCTCGGAGCCGAAGCAGCGTCACAGGATCTTTGTTCAGACTTTGATGGTGCTATTAATACACCATGAGTCACAAAGAGCCCTGCTTCCTGGAATGTTCCTTCCTATAGAAGAGTAATCTGTTATCACACTTTCAAAGGTTTGAGAAGATCTTGAAGGCTTAGAAAAGGGACGAATATCTTCCCAAATTATACAATTGTTTAAACAATTTGCCATCCCCACAGGAAAGGGGGAAATATCAGCTGTGTGCACCAGTTACTCATTGAGTCCACAAATATATATCAGGTGCACTGGGCTGGCAGTGGACAAACTTAACCTTCACGGCCACCAGGCACTGGAGAGGCGGGAAGATGGACTTCAGACTTTCACTGGAGGACAGTTGTGAGACACGCGTCAAAGAAAGGGGGAGGATGCAGGGTAAACTGAGGCCAGATAGGGGGAGAGGATCGGGCACCATCAATCACACACTTTGAATGGGGTCATTGAATGGAGAGCTGGTGTGGGGAAAAAATCAAGGGTCTGTGGACAGCCCTCTGGGGAGCAAGTAGTGGCAGATACGGCCCATTCATGGCCCCCTTCTTACCCGGGACCACTTGGAGCTGCAGTGGCCTCATCTATCAAAGGGATAAATAATGATACTTAGAAGATTCCAGGGCTTCCCTGGTGGCTCGGTGGTAAAGAATCCACCTGCCAGCGCAGGAGGCACGGGTCTGATCCCTGATCTGGGAGGATCCCACATGCCGAGGAGCAACTAAACCCACGCACCACGACTGCTGAAGCCCACGTGCCCTAGAGCCGTGCTCTGAAACAAAAAGCCACTGCACTGAGAAGCCAGCGCCATGCAACTGAACAGTAGCCCTGGCTTGCTGCAACTAGAGAAAAGCCTAATGAAGACCCAGAGCAGTCATAAATAAATAAATAAATAAAATTATAAATAAAAGAGAAGATTCCAAACTCAAGGGAGATCCATAACGATAATTGTTGAAGCTGGCTGATGGGAATGGAGTGGCTCACAGAACAGTCCCCTCTGCTTTGTGTGAGAAAATAGATGTAACATAACAGTTACCATTTTAACCATTTTTTTTTACATGATTAAGAAGTTGAATATTTTATTATAAAATTGTTTATTCTCCTGCAAGGCTGTTGCTTCACTGTATAAAAATAGCACCAGCAAACACAGTATATTGCAAAATTAAGAGACTAATATTCTTTGCTGGACACTATACAACTAACACACTTTTCTCCACGGGCAGTTATTTCTAGTGGGAAGATCCTTTTGACCCAAATCCAAGGATAGCTGTAAGCAAGTTACAATGTCATATAAGGTTTAAGATAACCATGTTATCCTTGAATTACATAATTTTTGTAATTAGTTTTACCAGAGATAATTTCAGGAATTCTGAATATTTAACTGGAGCCTAGCCTAAAAATCACAGGATGCTGTGGAAAAGATGCACAGTGTTTATCTGAAGTCATTAGGAAGTTAAGGGGTATTTTCTTCAGGAAACATTGTCATAAGTAGTTTCTTTTGCCAAAGTTGCTTTTTAAATATCTATCCACCACTAATTTAAGACAACTGTGCTAGATGAAGTTGTTTCAAAGTAGTTTATTTAGGGGTTCCATCTTCACTCAATAGATTTTATGCATTTCTCATATGCTTCTTCACTCATTAGTTCTTCTAGTTCTGAATGTCATCTTGATCAGCCAACCATCTTCATAACAAGATTTGTTGACAAGTCCTGGCTCTTCTGCTAGAGCTTTATTAATTTCAGTTACTTCTCCTGATAGGAGGAGAATACAGTTCACTAGCAGCTTTCACATTTTCCAAAGCACCAAACTCCTCTTGTTTGTTCAACTTTGTCCCAACTTCGGGCAGACTGCAGTAAACAACACCTCCCAAAGCCTCCTGTGAAAAATTGCTGATTCCCACTGTTCCAACACCGTTTTCTGTTGTTACCCATTCATGTTTTTCTGTGAATTTCCGCGCCGACAGCAGAGCAGGGCTGGTGCGCGGCGCCCGGACGGCACCCGCCCGCAGTAACCAGGGCCGCAGCGAGCAGGGTGCGCTGGGTGCCGAGATGGCGCACAGGCTGCCGACCACGGCCTGCATGCTCCGCACCACTCGCAGCGCCATGTTCACACCCATTTTGACCACTTTTAAATGGACGTGAGAGTTGGACCATAAAGAAGGGTGAGCACCGAAGAATTGACGCTTTTGAACTGTGGTGTTGGAGAAGACTCTTGAGAGTCCCCTGGACTGCAAGGAGATCCAACCAGTCCACCCTAAAGGAGACCAGTCCTGAGTGTTCACTGGAAGGACTGATTTTGAAGCTGAAACTCCAATACTTTGGCCACCTCATGCGAAGAGTTGACTCATTGGAAAAGACCCTGATGCTGGGAAGGATTGGGGGCAGGAGGAGAAGGGGACGACAGAGGATGAGATGTCTGGATGGGATCACTGACTCGATGGACATGAATTTGAGTAAACTCTGGGAGTTGGTGATGGACAGGGAGGCCTGGTGTGCTGCAGTCCATAGGGTCACAAAGAGTCAGACATGACTGGGCAACTGAACAACAACAACACCAGTCATTTCTAAGTGTACGGGTCAGTGGGATCAAGTACAATTACATCATTGTGCCTCCAATCACTACCATCCATCTCTAGAACTTTTTCATCATCCCCAGCTGAAACTCTGTCTGAATTAAATACCAACTCCCCCTCCCCCAGCCCCTGGCAACCACCCCTGTACTGTGTGTCTATGAATTTGACTCCTCTTGATATCTCATATGAAGTGGAATCATACATGGCAATTCCCTGCCAGTCCAGTGATTACGACTCAGCTCTTTCGCTGTTGCGGCCTGGGGTTCAATTCGGTTGGGAAACTAACATCCTGCAAACTGTGCAACACAGGCAAAAAATTTTAAAAAATAAGTGGAATCATACAGTAATTTGTCCTTCTGTGTCTAGTTTATTTCACATAGCATACTGTCCTCAAGGTTCATTCATGTCATAACGTACTAGAATATCCTTCCTTTTTAAGGCCAAATAATATTTCATTGTGTGTATATGCCACATTTTGTTTATCCATCTGTTCACTGATGAGTGTTTGGGTTGTTTGTACCTTCTGGCTAATATAATGACACTGCTATGAACACTGATTTCTGAGTATATACCCAGAGGTGGAATTGCTGGATCATATAGTAATTGTTTAATTTTTTGAGGGACCAAACTCCCTGTACATTTTTTCAGTAACAGCTTGAGATGTTCATATACTATACAATTCATTCATTTAAAGGTACAGTTTGGGGCTTCCCTGGTAGTCCAGGGGTTAAGAATCTGCCTTCCAATGCAGGGGGTGCGGGTTTGACCCCTGGCAGCAGAACTAAGATCCCACGAGCCGAGGAGCAACTAAGCCAGCACACCAACTAGAGAAGCCCCCGCACCGCAACGAAAAGCCTGCACAGCCAAAAATTTTCGAAAGTGTACAGTTCACTGACTTTACTATTTTCACTCTCTGTGTCTCTTCCCCAAGGTCCCTGGCCAACCATGCAGCTACGTTCTGTCTCTATGGATTTGCCTATCCTGGACATTTCATATGAGTGAGATCATGGAATAAAAACGTGGCCTTTTGTGACTGATTTCTTTCACTTGGCATAGTTTTCAAGGTACATTCGTATTATAGTGTGAATCAGTACTTCATTCCTTTCTATGGCAATAATTTTCCATTGCAGTGGAATATTTATTTTCCATTCATCAGTTGATGGACATTTGGTTTGTCTTCACCTTTTGGCTTTTGTGAATAATTGTTGTTCAGTCGCTAAGTTGTGTCTGACTCTTTGTGATTCCGTGGACTATAGGCTCTCCTGTCCTTTACTATCTCCTGAAGTTTGCTCAGATTCATGTCCATTGAGTCGGTGATGCTATCCAACCATCTCATCCTCTACTGCCCGCTTCTCCTTTTGCCTTCAGTCTTTCCCAGCATCAAGATCTTTTCCCATGAGTCTACTCTTTGCATCAAGTGGCCAAAGTACTGGAGCTTCAGCTTCAGCAGCAGCCCTTCCAATGAATATTCATGGTTGATTTCCTTTAGGATTGATAATGCTGCTACGAAAATGTGTGCACACATATCCTGAAGACACAGAGGGCTGACTTCCCCGTTTATACAAGACTGGAGCATCCTCAGATTTTGGTGTCCTCGGGGGTCATGGAACAAAGCCCCCGAGGGACAGACACCCTGGGAGGACTGTATGTGTTTTTGTGGACATATGTTTTCATTTCTCCTGGGTACATACCTAGGAGTGGAATTGCTGGATCACATGGTAACTCTATGTTTAACTTTTCCAGGAACCGCCAGACTGTTTTCCAAAATGGCACGACTTTACATTCCCATCATCGGTGTGTGAGGGCTCCGATTACTGAGTGTGCTTGTCAACACTTACTTGTCTCTCTCCACTTCTGCATGCACTTTAGAAATCTACAAAATAAAAGTTAACAAAGAAACTAGAAACTGTAAGTTAAAGTGTTTGTAAACTGTGAAGGTCTGAGACTAATTTGTAAGCAGCTATCTGAGTGCCTCAGTTCAGTTCAATTCAGTCGCTCAGTTGTGTCTGACTCTTTGTGACCCCATGAACTGCAGCATGCCAGGCCTCCCTGTCCATCACCAACTCCTGGAGTTTATCCAAACTCATGTCCATTGAGTCAATGATGCCATCCTACCATCTCATCCTCTGTCGTCCCCTTCTCCTCCTACCCTCAATCTTTCCCAGCATCAGGGTCTTTTCTAATGAGTCAGCTCTTTGCATCCGGTGGCCAAAGTATTGGAGCTTCAGCTTCAACATCAGTCCTTCCAATGAACACCCAGGACTGATCTCCTTTAGGATGGACTGATTGGATCCCCTTGCAGTCCAATCATGTGCCAAACACTAAGTATTTTGGACACAGATATTTACCAAACAAACACGTCTATGTTTGAGAGTCAGGACTGGGCCTGTTTGCTCTTCATAAACCCCATCACTGAAGGTAGGATCATCAGACCAAAGTCGGGGATTGCCAGTATGGTCGTGCCCTGGATTTCTCAGGACTATTTTTCCCATGTGTAGGGTAAGCTGGAACGAGGGGCAACTTCATGGAGATGGTGGAGCCGACATGTCACACCAAATCCACTCAGTATTCCTGGTATTGAGGACATTTCCCAAGGCGTGACCCCCCTATTCTGAAAAAGCAGCCCCATGGCAGACCACAGTGACCCTCTTCCCATCACCTAAGTGGTTGGACAGTCTCCAGTCCAGGCCCAAGGCTGATTGTTCAAGGCACACCCAGTAGGTTTCACCTTCTAGCTTTCTCTCATCACTCAGACGCTCGGGGGTCCCTTCCCATGACCTAACACATCCAGGCTCTCAAGACTTGGTTACACTGGGAAGCCCCCCCACTTCTTTGTATCAGCAGTCACCCTCTTCCTGGAGCACCCCCCCCAACACACCACCCCCTTGGAGCCTTCCCACACCTCTGCACACGCTGCCCCACCAGCTGAGCCCCTCCTCGCTGTGTGATTCCAGCCACAATTGGGGCTCCATGGCCTTTGCCATGGCTGCCTTCCCCAATGATGCTTGTATTTATGTTTGGCCGTGCTGGGTCTTCATTGCTGTGCGGGATTTTCTCTAGTTGCGGTGAGCTGGGACTGCTCTTCATTGCACTGCGTGGGCTTTCTCATTGCGGTGGCTTCTCTTGTTGCAGAGCAGGGCCTCTAGGGCACAGGCTCTTCAATCGTTGTGGCACACAGGCTTAGCTGCTCTGCAGCATCTTCCCAGATCAGGGTTCGAACCTGTGTCCCCTGCACTGGCAGGGGGATTCTTTACCGCTGGACGACCAGGGAAACCCCCTAGTGATGCATCTTTTATCTGTGTGTTGGGCTGGTCCTTCGCTGGTGTTCAATGAAACCAGGAGGAATCTGTGCCTGATAGCAACTAGTGAGTTCAGAGGACCGAGAGACAGCAAGGCCACGGCAGTCTAGGGAAAATTCTAGAAGGGTGAGGCCTGGGTTGAGGCTTGCAGGAGGTTACACTGCAGAAAGTATGGGGGGACCTGAGCCCGAGCAAGGTGACTGCCTGAGTAGTGAGCCCCAGTTAAACATCAGGCACCTGCTAAGCCCACTACCTAGAAAATGCCAGAACAGGCTCCAGAGTATTTATATTAGCTGATTTACAAGTGAAGTAATGAGGCGCAGGACTTCCTCAAACTCACTTCTGAATCCGTGGAGACTGCTTTCTATACCTTTGCTTTTTATTCATTTGCTGTTTATGTACACAACATGGTTAAAATTCACACCTTTTGTGTATTTTAAGCTGGAATTTTAATAAGCACATGCAGCTGTGCAGCTGTCCCAGGTTTGGGGGCGCAGGTTCCCTCCTGGACCCCCTGCAGTCAAGTCCCCACTAGGGTTCCTGCTTTCCATCGTCACAGTTTTGCCTTTTCTAAAATTCTATGAAATCACACAGGAGGTAGCATTTTTTTCTGTCTGGCTTCTTTCAGTTTTCTCCGTTTACCTCGGTCTCTAATTTCTGCTTTCCAGTTCTCAGATGCAGGGTCTTGCATAATGTCTTGTAAAATTTATTCCTGTTTAGTATGTTATTACAATTTGTTGTTGTTTTTGTTTTCTATTACAGATTTTAAAATGCTAGTAGGCATTTTAAAACACTGATGCCTTTTTTCTTGCTAACAAAATTTAAATTCTATTTCATACATTGATCTCCCATCTTGGGACTTTGCTCTACTGATGAATCTTGTGCCGATTTTGTAGATTGCTCACAACTCTCCTCACACCCACATAATCCCTGAGGAAGAGAAGTCTTGTGGTCAACTATCTGCCTGTCAATGCAGGAGAAGCAGGTTCAATGCCTGGTTAGGCAAGATCCCCTGGAGAAGGAAATGGCACCTCACTCCCGTCCCCTTGCCCATGGACAGAGGAGCCTGGCAGGCTAGTCCATGGGGGTCACAGTCGGTCACGAGTTAGTAAATGAGCACATTCCCATCTTGCACCATGCGGATCTCTGCTTTCCAGCGCTCTGTACGCTCATCAGGCTGGGGCTGGTTACAGGAGTGTGAAGGACTGGACTTGGCGGTAGGAGGCTGGGGCCCCCTGACAACCTGAAGAATGTCACCACCAGCCTGGTTTGTGTCCTTCACCTCATCTTCTCACCCCCAGGGGTGAGCCATCTCTGGCACAGGGCTTGCTGGGGGGCAGTTCCAATTACACACCTGCCATAAACACTTTCCATACTTCAGGGGGGAAATGCTCTGTGGGCATTTTTTTCCCACTAGAGACCCTTTATAGAGGATCTGATACTTTTAATTTGAATGGAATTCTTAAGTCTCCTTACTAGAGGTGGGAAATAAGAAAAATTCCTTTTTGCCCTTCAATTACTAACTCCTGAACAGCAGGAACACTGGCACCAGACCAGCTGAGCCAGAAGGGAAGCCCAAGAATACTGGAGTGGGTAGCCTATCCCTTCTCCAGCGGATCTTCCAGACCCAGGAATCAAACCAGGGTCTCCCGCATTGCAAGCAGATTCTTTACTATCAGGGAAGCCCTCCTTAGACTAAGGGGAGTTAAAAACTTCTGCTGCATTAGATTGTTAAGGATGAAAAGATTATTGCTTACCAGGCACTTACTACCTACCAGCGCTTACTATCCATGACGGACCTTCCTCAGTATATGGAATCTCCAGGCCTCTCTCAGGCTCTAGGTCCAAATCCTGGGTAGACCTCTCACCAGCTACTCTAACACTCAGCCCTGCCCTCTCCAACTGCTGTGTGCTGCTTATGGCCATCAGTAGCCTCCTGGACCAGAGAAGGCAATGGCAGCCCACTCCAGTCCTCTTGCCTGGGAAACCCCATGGACGGAGGAGCCAGATAGGCTGCAGTCCATGGGGTCGAGACGAGTCGGGACACGACTGAGCGACTTCACTTTCACTTTTCGCTTTCATGCATTGGAGGAGATGGCAACCCACTCCAGTGTTCTTGCCTGGAGAATCCCAGGGACGGGGGAGTCTGGTGGGCTGCCGTCTATGGGGCCACACAAGAGTCGGACTGAAGCGACTTAGCAACAGCAACAGCCTCCCAGACACACCTTTCCTGAGGCTCAATACAGGACCACAGAACAAGCAGCAGAGATGGTTTCAGGTGGGAAGGTATTCAGCAGGTGTGGTTCCTAAGGGCAAGGCAATAAAAGGGCTGTATTGCTTGCACATCCCATTTCACCAATACCATCAAAGTGCAGCTTAGACATTGAAATCCTAAAGCAGAATGATGTTATTAGAAAATCTAACACATGGAAATAGAAGAACAAGTTCCATTTTCCTGTGTCTTTTAACGAGAGGCTCAACCCCACACATGCGGCCTGTGAGCGCCCTAAGGTCACAGTAGTAAGGCTCTAGGCAGGCCACACCAACCACCCACTGCTTTGACTCTCCTAGGCCAGAGGCGCACACCTCATGTTCTACGTTCTGGGACCACTCCCACAAATAAGACATTACACATCATTTCTTTTTAATTCATCTGTATTTGTTACAACTTTTTAAAGCAGAATGTGACTTGAGCGCTACATTTCCATTCACAAAACTTGCTCCAAGTTACTTTTCCAGCGGCTTTACAACATGCCTGGGCAGGCTTATAATTTTGCTACTCTAAACAATATTTTTCTTTGGAAAACAAGCCCTATGTATGGACAATGACTCCAATCAAGCTGGTTCAGCTTAACACACTAACTTCTAGAGGCCTGGCACATGCAGTCGTAACTACAGGGGATGGAAGTTTTAAAAAGTGTATCCCAGAAGATGAAAACTTGCTTTAACAACTATTTCTTTTAAACATCAAGGTATATACTTCAGAACACTTCAGTGACAGAACATTTTGGTCTATTGAAGAATCCGCTTGATAGCTAAACACTTCAGACCACAAAGTTAACACAGGTTACATATACACCTTACAACAAACGTAACTACTTCCACCTGTTAAAATAAGCCAACATGAAACTAGGAAAAAACAACTAGCTTTGCTTTAGTGCTATAAGTATCACAGTATCACACTTAGTAGAAAGAAATCTTATCTTCCCCTTATGCAGTTGTCATGCCATACAGATTCTTAAATGTTAACAAAAATAAAGAAACACTTGAAAACGTATTAGAGGGCACGTGTTAGAGGGCACGGAGGCCGAGTGCCAAGCGACCCCCAGGCAGCGCTTAGTCTACTTCCTCCATGCGGGACGTGTCGTCATCCCCTTCCAGGGGCGGCATTTCCTCCGTGACAGCAGCACTGCTGTCATCAGCAGTGGGGTCATCCTCGTCAATTCCTTCAAGGAAATAAACATGGATTAGATTTCTTGAAGCCACATAATTAGTCCAACACTACAGGTTCATGCCCAGCCTCGAGGCTGAGCGAATTACAGGGCACATGAACCGGTTTCATTTTCATCCCTTACAGTCAAAGGGCTTATTTACCCTCTTTTAACTCATGTGACTTCAGTGTTTCCTAAATGGAACAAGACAGCCCAACTTTGTTGAAACTGCTCAAAGTTCACCCTTGTCAACAGCCATGTGTTTAGGTTTCTTTCTCCAACAGTATTGTTACACATGGTACTTGCACAAGCTTACCGAGACCCAGTTTGATCATCCTGTAGATCCTGTTGGCATGTGTCTGGGGATCCTCCAGACTGAAGCCAGAAGACAGGAGAGCTGTTTCGTACAGCAAGATGACCAGATCCTTCACAGACTTGTCATTCTTGTCAGCCTCTGCCTTTTGCCTCAAGGTCTCGATGATGGAATGGTCAGGGTTGATCTCCAGGTGCTTCTTGGCCGCCATGTAACCCATGGTTGAGTTGTCTCTCAGGGCTTGGGCCTTCATGATCCGTTCCATGTTCGCTGTCCAGCCGTACGTGCTTGTGACGATGCAGCAGGGGGATGTCACCAAACGGTTTGACACAACCACCTCTCATCAAAAAAGAGAAGGTACACAGTGACAACTGGGCATACAGATTTCCCATCCTCAGTACTTGTTCCCAGGTTTATTTGAATATCTAAGGAACTTAAGGAACTTGACTATCAATGAATCAGAAATACCGTATGCAAATCCGAAGCTTTAAGCTCCTTTTAAGTTCTCGTGTCTTTAAAGATCTCAAGGACTATCTATATATGACTTGTTCAAAAGACACCTAACACCCCTAAAGAGGGTCAGTAACCAGAAAATACTGTATTCACACACCTTTTCAACTTTCTTCTCCAAAATGTCCTTCATGATTTTGCAGAGGTTTTCAAACTTGGTCTTTTTCTCTTCTTGTTTCTTTTTCTCTTCCTCATCTTCTGGAAGTTCCAGGCCTTCTTTGGTGACTGACACTAAGGTCTTCCCCTCAAACTCCTTCAGCTGTTGTACACAGTACTCATCAATAGGCTCGATCATGTAGATCACTTCCAAGCCGTGCTTCCGGAGACGCTCCACAAAGGCAGAGTTGGCTACCTGGTCTTTTGTCTCACCTAAGAAACAAAAGCTTTACATCTTTTAACAGCCGCCTCATTTCTTTTTGTTAGATTAACACCTACTAAATTATGTGTAACACCACATGGGTAGAGAACATGCACCTGTTCCTATGGGATCACAAAAAGATCGACTGTCACGTTTATTGCCTGTTAAATTACCTGTGATGTAATAGATGTGTTTCTGGTTTTCCTTCATTCTTGTGCAGTAGTCCTTGAGAGAAACCATCTCATCACCAGAAGCAGAAGTATAGTACCTCAACAGCTCTGAAAGCTTCTTCCGATTTTGAGAATCTTCATGTATTCCAAGCTGAAAGACATTGTTAACTTTAGGAAGACTTTCTCTGTATTCAGTTATTTCAAGTGAAAAACCACTTTAATTACTACTCTTAACAGTCAAATGTATTTCTAACCAACCTTTATATTTTTAGAGAACTGCTCATAAAACTTCTTGTAGTTCTCCTTATCTTCTGCCAGTTCAGTGAAGAGTTCCAAGCACTTTTTGACCAAATTCTTCCTGATAACTTTCAAAATTTTGCTTTGTTGCAACATCTCACGGGAAATGTTCAGAGGGAGATCCTCCGAGTCCACCACACCTCTAATGAAATCTAAAAAACAGAACAAATGCAGCCAGTCACTCCAAAGACAAAAACTGACAAATTTGCAAACCCCCAAAACCAAAGATGAACGATTTTCCCCATGTTTAGTTTAAAAACCAGGAACTGACAGGGTCAATCTCTTTGACCAGTAACAATGACCGTTCTTCAAATCAGACTATACTCACTCAGGTATTCAGGGATTAGCTCCTCACAGTTATCCATGATGAAAACTCTGCGAACATACAACTTAATGTTGTTCTTCTTCTTTCTGTTTTCAAACAGGTCAAAAGGAGCTCGTCTTGGGACAAAAAGAAGGGCTCTGAATTCCAACTGTCCTTCAACTGAAAAATGCTATAATAAAACGATTAATCGAGATTAACACAGGGCAAACAACTTGCACCAACAAAAAACCCCACATGTAACACTTAGGGTTACCTAACAATGACTCCTGGCAAAGCATGGGGCATCAGGGAACAGACTGCTGCCCTAAACATCTGCAGGTATGGTAGTTCTGAGGCACTTAGCAGTCACTCACCTTGACCGCCAAGTGATCCTCCCAATCGTTGGTCAGGCTCTTGTAGAACTCTCCATACTCCTCGTTAGTGATGTCATCAGGGTTTCTGGTCCAGATAGGCTTTGTCTTGTTCAGCTCTTCTTGATCAATGTACTTCTCCTTGATCTTCTTCTTCTTCTTCTTGTCCCCATCCTTCTTCTCTTCCTCCTCTTCATCTGAGCCAACGTCTTCTATCTCGGGCTTGTCATCAGATTCCTTTTCTTCTTTCTCCTTCTCTTCCTCTTTGTCTTCCTTCTCTTCTGCCTCATCGTCACTAACTTCTTTATCACGTTCCTTCTCCACCTTCAAAGGAGGACAAATCATGTCACCTCTCCATCACAAAACTGAAAAATAAAAAGCTAAAGGAGACTGCAGCACTTACACCAATGCCATCTGAGAAACACTAGTAACCAGGAAGCTACTCATCCATTTCTGCAGGATCTTAACAGCCCTGGAAACCTTGACGAGAGTCCACAGAGCTCTACCCACCAGCCCAAGAAATTAGTGCAAGTTTGGATCTCTTATGAAAAGCACTAAGGCCTAACAGGATTTCAGTTCAGTCACTTTAGTAACCTACATATACAGGATACATGGAAACTCACAAAAAGAGTGATGGGATAGCCAATGAACTGAGAATGCTTCTTCACAATCTCCTTTATTCTCCGTTCCTCCAGGTACTCAGTCTGGTCTTCTTTCAGATGCAGAATAACCTTTGTTCCACGCCCCATAGGTTCTCCTGAAAAGAAAATCCAGAGATTGAGGCCAATTTCAATCACAATGGCCTGATCAAGGCAAGAAAAATATTATTTCGCTCTCCTGGCAGTTATCTGAAAAGTCTACCAAGCAGAAGCTTGCGGTTACTACAACTGGGAAGAGTCTGAAGGCAGTTAACGGCCTTACCCAAGATAAACCACAAGTGCATACTATCGCCCTCCAGGGAAACAGGTTTCAAAAAGAAAAACAAACAAAAAAAGACACCAAAAAACTATACACAAACTTCCCAGCTTCTTTGGGGTTGCAGTGCCTACCTGTGTCAGTCCTCACTGTGAAGGACCCTCCTGCAGAAGACTCCCAGGCGTACTGCTCGTCATCGTTATGCTTGGTGATAACGGTCACTTTCTCAGCCACCAAATAAGCTGAATAAAACCCGACACCAAACTGGCCAATCATAGAGATATCAGCGCCAGCCTGCAAAGCCTCCATGAACGCTTTGGTCCCGGACTTGGCGATGGTGCCCAGGTTATTAATCAAATCGGCCTTGGTCATCCCAATGCCGGTGTCCACGATGGTGAGGGTTCGATCTTGCTTATTCGGTATGAGATTGATGTGCAGCTCTTTTCCAGAGTCTAACTTACTGGGATCGGTCAAGCTCTCATACCTGATCTTGTCCAGGGCCTATTTAAAAAGACACACGTGATGACGCACAACATCTCCCCTAAAACAGTGCCATTTGATACAAACACCCAACTCCGCATTGAAAGACTTACATCGGATGAGTTTGAAATTAGCTCCCTCAGGAAAATCTCCTTATTCGAGTAGAAAGTGTTGATGATCAGTGACATCAACTGAGCAATTTCCGCCTGGAAGGCGAACGTCTCCACCTCCTCCTCCTCCATCGGCTGGTCCTGGGCCTGGGTCTCCTCGGGCATCTGCGGGGGGAAGCGGAACCCGTGAGGCCGCCGGCCGGACCCCTCCCCGCCGCGTCTCGCTCCCGCTCCCGAGCCCGGGGCGCGCGGGAGACGCCGGCTGACAAAGGATGACCTCATTCCGGGGGCCGGGCGCCGCCGCCGCAGCCCACGCCGGCCGCACGGCCGCCGCTCCGCCCGGGCGCCCCCGCCCGCGGCCTAGGGACCCCCCTCCGGGGACGCAGACCCCGGCCCTCGCCGTCCCGCACGACCCCCGGAGCCCCCGGGCCCACTCGCCCCCGACGGGGGGGGAGGGGACGGGAGGCCGCCGCAGGCCCGAGGCCTGCCGGGTTAACCACGGCCGCCCCGGGCCCGCCGGCCTCAGGGGGCCTGGGGGGCTGCCCTCGCCACCAACCACCCGCCCTCGGACCCCCGCGTTCCCCCACAACCGCCTCCCTCACCTTGGCTGAAGGACTAGTACGGGTTCCGCAACGACGCAGCACCGGGACGCAGCGGCAACTGGCGCGCCGCCCCCGCGCCGCCCTTATATAGAGGCGGGCCCGCCCAGCGCGCGGCGCCTTTTCCAGAAGCCTCCCGAACCTTCCGGAAGAACCCTCCCCAACCGCCGGCGCGGCCGCGCGCCTGCGCCTGCGCCCTGGAGGCCGCCCGCCCCGCCTCGGGGCCGCGCCGCGCGCCCCCACCCCCACGGCGCCTGCGTGCCGCGCGCCCCCGCGCGCGCCGCAGAGCGCCTGCGCGGCCCGGAGTGCTCGGGCGGGCCTGGCGCCTTCCGGGGCCGCAGCTCCCGGCCCTACCTTCCCGCGCGCGCGGCGTGCTGCGCCCCGCCGGCCTCCCGCCCCGGGCCCGCCACCCCCGCTCGGCGCGCGTCGGCCCAACGTTCCCCCCACCCCAACCTCTGTCCAGGCCCCGGGGGCTGATTGCCCGTGCCCGCAGCTCTGGGAAGTCCAGAAAAGTAAACTCTCGGTGGTTAAAGCGTATCCCCCGATAGTGTACGCTCCGGATCCCCCCAGCATCGGGACCCCCCGACTGCGGGCCTGGGACCAGGTTTCGAGCCTTGAGGCCGCCTGTAGGGGATCAAAGCCAGGGTGAGGGGTCCGGTCCCGTGTCACAAGTATATATGCCCGAGGCACTGATCGCAGGCTCAGGTCCATGGTTAGGGGTTTGGGGGGTCTGGGCAGCGATTAGGGGTTCCAGGGTGCATCTCTTTGCCGGGGGCAGCGGTTATGGGTTCAGGGGACAAGGAATTCGGGCAACAGGTGCCTGCCAGAGCCTCCTCAACGCGGAGGCTCGGAGCTCCAGCCTGGTTTTGGGGTGCAGCGGTCTGTAAGCGAGGGGTGACCAGCGTGTGTGCAGGGTGAGCAGAGGGGAGCTCCAGAGCCTCGTGGGTCCGTTCGGCTGGTTCTGAACCGGAGGTGGGCCCTGGAACAAACCACCCCCACCCCAACCCAGGCCGCTAGTCAAATATGGGGACTCTCCTGTCCTATCCTTAGGGCCAATTGCTCCCAGGGGGGGAAATGTTGAAAGAGACACAGTCCCGAATTCTCGCAGCCTTTGCTTAGTTCTCTGGGCATTTGTACCTACTTGGTGCTGTGCTTAGTCGCTCAGTCCTGTCCGACTCTTTGTGACTGTAGCCGGCCAGGCTCCTCTGTCCATGGGGATTCTCCAGGGAAGAATATACTGGAGTAGATTGCCATGCCCTCCTCCAGAGGATAGGATTCTTTACTGCCCGGTTTCTTCCTTGTTACCTACTTTGGGTTTGTTTTAAAACCGCATCTTTCAATGCACTGCAGGCCCTAGTCTGGAATTCTGGGACTTGGTGACCATGCATGCTGACTCAGCCCACGCACGCATCATGATTTTGTTAAAAGGCCCATCTCTTTGACTTATTCTTCTGGGTAATTTGAGATATCTGTATGATGGACGGCTCTACAGTAAAGAATCTGCAATGCAGAAGACCCGGGGTCCATCCCTGGGTTGGGAAGATCCCCTGGAGGGAGGGCAAGGCAACCCATTCCAGTGTTCTTGCTTGGAGAAGCCCGTGGACAGAGGAGCCTGGCGGGCTACACGGCCCAACGGGGTGCAGAGCGACTGAGTTCATATTTGGTACACGCGAAGTATGTATATGTAATTCATGGTATGGGTAATTAACTTGCCTTAAAGGATAATTTCTAAATGGGAATTCTTAGTGTTTAGAATCGGCCCAGATCACCGTTGTAGGAATCTTGGCGGTTGTGGGGGGGAGGATCTTGGGTCTTCAGCCAGGTCAATAACAGGGTGGGGTGAGGGGCTTTGGCGGTTCAGGAAGCGAGGCTTCCCGAGCCGTGCACCCCTGCCCCGCACAGGCCTCTCCCATGCGCCATCCCCCTCCTCTGGTCTCCTTTGTCTCCAGCGCCTCCTACCACTGCCACCCTCCACCCCCACCCCCACCCCCACCCCTACCCCTACCCCCACCCCCGCTCTTGGGAACAATCTGGAAGCTCCTTACGGTGTAAACAAAGTTGACTGACAACTCCCTCCACTTCCTAGTCTCCAGAGAAACCCAGCTTTTCCAGGAACTGAGTTCTCACACTGGGGCTTGAGCCCCCTTTGGGAGGCTGTGACATCAGCACGGGGCGCCGTGAGCCCCGTTAAAACGGGGAGAACAGACTGGAAACCACCAGCCACGTGGTGGGGGTGGGTGGGGGTGGTTAGCGCCCGCCGAGGGAAGGAGGAAAAGGTGTTTCTGACCCCAGATGGGGTGGCAGCTCCCAGCAGGCGGCCCGGGTTTTCCCTGCGTCCTGGACTGGGGGCGGGGCGGGGGGAGGACAAGCGGAGCGGCCGGGGCGCTGGCGCCGAAGTTTCCCGGTCGCCACCGTCAGCGGGCGCCCCTCCGGCGGCCCGGCCCGCTTGGCCCGCTTCCTTCTTTCCGCCCCGCTTCTGCCGTGGCCCGGCAAGTTTAAGAGTTGCCGTAGAGGAGCCGTTCAGAGCCCCGGAGGTGAAATCCCCGGAGTCCGGGCCCTCGTCTCCTCTCCTCCAGCGGCCAGTTGGGGACCCGGCGTTCCCCGCAAGCTCCAGCCTTAACCCCCTTCTTCCAAACTCCTGCCGGCCGTGGTCGCCGAGGAAAGGACGGTTCGGGCCCCGTTCCTCCCGGCGCCGGCCCCACACCGACGGCCCGGGCCCGCCGGCCATGGTCCCCTCTCCCCTGCCGCTCCTGCCCCGTCCCCTCTCGGGCGCCAGGGCGCTTCCTCCAGGCCTGGGTGCCGCGCTCACGCCCCCCGCCTGCCGAGCTCCTCCGGGGCTCCGTATTCAGGTGACTACCCCACCGCCTTCCGGAGCCCCACGAGCCCGGCCGCCTCCGCCCTCCCCCCCCTACCCCGGGCGGCCCGTCCACGTCCCTCCGTCCCCAGCCCGCCCCCAGCCCCTCACGCCTTGCGAAACCTCCAGAGCCGCGTGGCCGCCTCGCGCCTCTTTGTGCCCGGGCGTGTCCGGTGTGTGTCCCCCACCCCGAAGCTGGGGCGAGCTGTGAGAACCAGATCTGGCCCCGTCACCCACTCCCGCACACACGCTCCAGACCCTGTGGGACACCCCATCCCTCCTGGGAGACAGACCGGGCCTGCAGGGCGCCCCCACCGACCCACTGGTCCTCAGTTCCCACTGCGCACCCTGCCACGCTCTTCTCTAAACCTCGCTCGGCGAGCTGCCCGCCCGGGCAGGGCTGGCACGTGGTCTCCCCTCGACCTGAAACACCGATGTTTTTCCTAATCAGTGTTCTAGGGGAGCTTCAGCCCAGGCGTTTCCTTAGGGGCCCCTTCCTGCCCGTGCTTTCATGCCAGGCCCAGCCTGTCCCCTGATACAGATGGGTTCTCAGCGTGTGGGCACCTTCCCTCCTGGCCTGAGCCCCACAGAGCCCTACACCCATGGCTTCCACTCACTTCTTTCTTTAACTCCCAGCTTTCTCCCGCTTCCTCCACCACACCATGTCTAATATATCTTCAAGTCCTGCAGACTTAGCTGCTGAGTATTTGTTGAACTCATCCCAAAGTGATCTTGGCTATCAGGGCAATCTGACCATCTTTCTCCTCCATTTGAAACCTTTCCGTGTCCCTCCATTAATAAGCTGGGACACCAGGCCCAGACCCTGGGGGCAGGTGTCCTGGATTCAAATCCCAGCTCTGCCACTGCCTCCTTGTGCGAAGGGGCGACTCGTTACTCCCTCTGGGCCTCGCGGTTCAGTGTCTGCAGAATGGGTATGTGTCTTACTCACAAAACTGTTGTGATACCTAACATTAGCTCATTCTGTTTTGGGAAATGGCCCAAGACAGCACCTGGCACACAGTAACTGCTGTACACATGTTTATTAATGTAAATCAATAACTTTCTAATTCCCCTTTTGATTTCTTCTTTGACCCATGGGTAATTTATAAATGTGTTAGTTTCTAAATGTTTGGAGGTTTTCCAGATATTTATTATTGATATCTAATATTTAATTCCACAATGGTTACAGAACATACGTGGCATGATTTGAATTCTTTCAGATTTATTGTTTATGGCCCAGGTTGTGGCCTATCTTGGTAAATGTTTTATACATAAAATAATTATGCCAAGGGAAAGATACCAGTCATTTATATAAAATTTTAGGAAATGTGAGCTGGAACCCCTCAGGATCTGTGATTGCCTGGAGGTTGGGGCCAGCAGGAGTAGGAAGGAAGAAATGTTAGGTGTGAGTCTGTTCACTATCTCATCTCCGTGGTAGGAGTGATTTCACAGGTGCATGCCAATGTGAAAAGGTATTAAATTGTACATTACACATGCATTTTATTCCATATCAAGTATATCTCATAAAGCTGTTTTTACAATAACTGATGTGTAGCGATGACTATGGAGAAACATTCACAATCAAGTTATAACTATGTTGGAAAATGCACACCTTGGAAATCAGTACAGTTGACATGGAGCAGGTTGTCTGTTGTGCCACAGTCTGTCGTTGGCTGTGTGACTCTGAGCAGACTACGCAACCTCTCTGTGCTTCGTTGTTGTCTCATCTACAACAAGGACATGGGAGGATGCCCCGGGAAGCCTTAGCCCCTGGCATGCAGTGGGTGTGCCGTGGATGGGCACCCTGTTGTTCTCTTAATGGAGAGCAGGGAGACAGGGTGACCTCGCTGGCAGCCATGGAACACCAGGAGTCTATCCTGCACGGTTTGAGCTCCAAGTCGAGAGTGGCGGGAGGGCTGGCAGCAGAGCCCCAAAGGTGGGGATGAATGCTGCGAGCCAGGGAAGGGCCAGCGCTCCGTTTCTGGCCGTGTGTGAGTCCACTCTATGGTACACTTCCACAGAACAAACCAGCTTTCCATTTGACTGCAAGATTGGGGATGCTTTGGTACCAAACTTGTTCTTCTGGCAAATTGTACCTCATCCCTCGAGGCTCACGTTGGGCAGCCACTCCTGGAGGTCTGGGGGGGTGGCCGCTTCCTCAGCGGTTGGTCGCAGGGATGCGCCGTCTGCCCCTGCTCCGCTACCGCTGTCAGCCCTGAGTGCGGCCCTCTTGCTGGACGAGAGGGTCTTGTTTAATGAGCACCATTCATGTAATGCCTGTTTACTGAGCCCGTGTGCAGGCCTAGGACGCACTGGGCGGGAAATTGGGTCGCTGCCCTCCTGGTGGAGGCAGGTGTGGAGCCAGCACCACGCCGACCCATGGATTCATAAGATGGCAGGGTGTGGGCCCGCAGGAGGCTGCTCTAAGAGCTGAGGAGGGGGGTGTTAGCTGCTGGGCTGGGAGGAGAGGCACCCAGGAGAAGGAGAAGAAACAGCGGAAGCGAAATCTAAAAGGAGTCAGTGGGCAAAAGGGGAGGGCAAGGTGGCAAGGGAAGTGGAGGCAGGAAGAGCCCTTCCGAGTCATGGGGTTTGGGGCACACAGGGCAGTGTGAGGCAGGGGGTGAGTGCGCTGGGCCAGGGGACCCGAGATGTGGCCCGAGGACCGTGGGAGGTATTGGAGGCTGTCCCGGGGGCCCCCTCAGACCACGTCCACTCTGGCCAAGGTGTGGATGAAGGTGGGGACCAGGGAGACCCAAGGAGGGCGGCACCTGCAGAGCCGGTGGATGGCGAAGGGGCAGGGGTGGGCAAGACCCGGAGAGTGAGGGACAGCCGGGTGACGTCAGGGTCCTGTGGGGGGGCGGAGAGTGAGGGACAGCCGGGTGACGTCAGGGTCCTGTGGGGGGGGCAGAGAGTGAGGGACAACTGGGTGACGTCAGGGTGCTGTGGGGGGGCGCTGTGGTCACCCCGGGGCAGCAGGTGACCGGTTCAGGGTGACCCGTGTTGGGTGCAAACGTCTGTGAGGCATCTAAGAGGATGGGCGTCCAGTAGAGGGGATGCTGAGATGTGGGCAAGAAGGCAGGGAAGGGCTGGCCGGGCAGCAAGGGAGCTGGATGAGTGAGGGCAGGAGCAGGACTTCCCGAGAACCGCAGCCTTGGTGCAGCCTTGGGGCTGGGAGGCAGCTGCTGGGGGAGGCGGGGCCCGGAGTGGGGTGTGACGGGGGACACACCCTCCTGGAAGGTTCCTCATCCCCTCCCCAGCCCTCCCAGGTCTCTGTGCTGCTCTCAAGTTAGGCAGGGGACAGGTGTGCAGTGTGCGCTGTGCCCAGGGCAAGGCACGGCTGGAGAACCCCAGGCCTAACCTTCAGAACTTTCATGGGGGGAGGAACAGACTGAGTTCAGGCCCATCCTTGGCTCCTACAGGAACCGGCAGTCCTGGACAGGAATGCAGACGTCTTCCAGAAGCTCTGCCATCTTCCCTTGAACTCACCTTCAGGCCTTCCAAATCATCTTTGACTCACCCTTCAGGCCCCATGTTCTGAAGCTGCCAAGTTCGCGGAGTGTCTCTCTAAGACGTCCTCTCTCTCCAAGCTCAGGGTCCCACGTGGATCCAGCCCTCAGGCTCTACGCCATGGTCAGCTGGCTCTCCCTGGATTCACCTGCTCTGCATTCCTGTCTTCACCTGCCCACCTCCCCGTGCAGAAAAGTCCCGGGGCTCGCGGGACGCCTAGCCAGCGGCCCTGTCTGGGTGTTCACACCCCAGGCCCTGCTCATGCCGCTGGAGGCCCTTCACTCTTCCAACCACTTGCTCTGACCTCAGCCCACACCCTCCCCCATCCCCACCCCTGACCTTGGTGCTCTCAGACCCAGAAGGCTGGCTGCAGACCCCCAGACACCCCCCACCGGCTTTGCCCAGCCCCCAGCCCCGCTGAATGTCGGAGGCTGGGGCACCACCACCGCCACCCCTGCCCAGGTGACCTGAGATGTAAGAAGAATATGGCAAGAGAAGCAGGTCCAAAGGGAGCAGGGACAGACTGAAGGTGTGCTGGTGGTTGCTGGTTTTGTTCCAGCCTCCCACCTCCATTCTCCAGCCCCTCCCAGAGCCACCCCCTGGGGGTGAGGGGGAAGGCACAGCAAGAGTGACCCCAGGGCAGGGGATCCAAATGGAAACTCGGGTCAGCTCATCCTCCTGGACACCTTCTTCTCCTCCAGGTGACATTTGTATGGAGTTCAGCTCAGCCCAGAAATCACCTCCTCCTGCCTGGTTTTCTCTGGGTGCCTCCTCCACGCTCTAGTCCACAGGGAGGAATTGAAACTAGGTTTTGTCTTTGTCTCTTTATCCCCCAAACCCAGCTCAAGACCAGACCTGGGCAGGTGGCTGTCTACCATGTCCACGCACAAAGAGTAACTGAGTGTTGGAAGGGACCAGGTAGGACCCCTCCCCTGGCAGATTAACCTTTGGCGCCATCTAAGGGCCAGGTAGGTGATTGGTTGTGTTTGGGGCCTCCTACTGGAAGTGGCATTGAAGTGTAGGAATTTCATTTTCTTTATTCTCACCAGCTGGAGAGTTAGGAAAGAGAGGAGAGAATTATGTGAGATGCAGTCTAAACCACCATCGTTTTTTTTCCAGCTGCGCCACCCGGCTTTCTAATTCTTCCCGGACTAGGGATTGAACCCGGGCCCTAGGCAGAGAAAACTCAGAGTCCTAACCACTGGACCACCAGGGGATTCCCTAGGTCACTATCATTAATGTATCACTCTTTATAGAGTTTGTGACAAAGCTTTCAGCCTGTCACTGAGCAGGAATGAAACTGTGAGAGAACTGGAGACAACTTTCGTAAGTTAAGAAAATTATATATATACACATGTATTCAATTATATATAATTTGTATATATGTGTGTTGGATGGCGTCACTGATTCAATGGCCATGAACATGGGCACACTCTGGGAGATGGTGAGGGACAGGGAGGCCTGGTGTGTTGCAGTCTGTGGGGTTGCAAAGAGTTGGACACGACTTGGAGACTAAACAACAACAACCTCTGTGTGTGTGTGTGTGTGTGTGTGTGTGTATTTCACCACTAAAACCCCATATACATAAAGATCTAAGAGTTAAAAGATGCCAACCTCAAATCATCTGAGTCTTAGGATGGTGTCAGGTGTGTGCCCAGCCCTCCCTGGGCCACTTGGCCTCCCTGGCACCTTCTGGGATCCCAGGGTAGTGGCCCTAAAGCTGGAGGTGGGATTGGGGGCAGCTCTGCCCTCTCTGCTCACTTCTCTGTCTCGGCCAACATGAGGGCAGAGGCCTTTAGGCTGAGACTCACCCAAGGGCAGCCTCGTGTTCAGCCAGGGGAAGAACAGGCCAGCTGCTGTTGATCTTCAGACGCCCGGAGGTGAGGTGAGGTGGGTCAGAAGCTGAAACAGAGAAGGGGACAAGCGGGTGTGATGTTCCTGGCTGGCCTGGGAGGTGACAGTTCCTTTCCATCTGCACTGAGCCAGGGGTCACCAGGCTGTCAGGACTCTGCCCAGGTGGCCCAGGGGAGGGCAGCTAGGTCTGGCCAGCTTGCCACGAATAGGGTCATCATTTTTGGCACTGACTACCCATAAAGGGGTCCCGACCAGGCCCTCTGGAAGGGCACAGTCCTGTTGCTTCTCCCTCTGCTCCCTACTCCCCTCAACGCCCTGCAATAAGGGGCTCCGCCTTCCTGCCCCAGCCTCCTGCCCGTTCATACCTCTGCTCCTGCCTGCCTGGAAAACGCCCACTCCTTCAAGAGCCAGATCAACCCCTTCCCTGCCCAGTGAGAGGTGATGTCTGCTTCTTTGTCCCTCTTTTGTGCCTCCTCTGCTGACTTTGGGGCAAGTCTTTTGACGCTTCAGTTTCCTTACCTGGAAAACGGGGGCAGGGACAGGACAATTGGAACAGGTTCCTTCTGTCTTCCTGCGTGGGTGCGTGGGTGCTAAGTCGCTTCAGTCTTGTCCAACTCTTTGTGACCCTATGAACTGTCTACCAGGTTCCTCTGTCCCTGGGATTCTCCAGGCAAGAATACTGGAGTGGGTAGCCATTCCCTTCTCCAGGGGAGCTTCCCAACCCAGGGATCGAACCCAGGTCTCCTGCATTACAGGCGAATTCTTTACCATCTGGGCCACCAGGAAAGCCTCAAAGGGATGTATAATAAGATTCTTTTCTTTTTCCTTTTTTTTTTTGGCCGAGCCACATAGCATGTAGGATCTTAGTTCCCTCACCAGGGATTGAACCGTGGCCCCCGTGGTGGAAAGGAGGCATCCTAACACGGGACCGCCCGGGAAGCCCCAGAAGCTTCTGATTTCTAAGCTCCTTCCCAATGCAGTGTTCTGAGCAGCACACCAACAGCATGCTGCCCTGTGAATTCGAAGCCCTTCCGACAGCTCGGCATTTCATTTAAAACTACCGGGTAAGTAAACCCACCCAACACGACATTTCAGTCAGTGTCCAATCTCATTATCCAAAATAAAACAACTAGGGAATTAAACCTGACAAGTGTACGAAGGGTCCGGTGAAGAATGACCTGTTCTGGAGACCCCGGGCTGTTCACAGGGGCGGGAGGCCAGGCGTTCACGGTCACCGCCGTGCCCACCACCCTGCCACGGGTTAGCAGCTTGCCCCCTGTTCTCAGAGGCCTTGGTGTTCCTGTCATTAACGCTATCTCATCTCTTTTAAAAAAAAAAATCTATAAATGAAATCATTATTAAACCCGCCCCCCACCCCTTTAAAACAGAAGGGTTGGCAAGCCTCCATGCATATTTCTTTTTTTAGGGAGGATGGCAGCAGTGAGGGGCATTAGACCCAGCGAATTCTCTTAGGATGCTGATCTATCATGTATACATATCAGCTGGAGAGAGTTATGGTAATACTCTCTACAAAGAAATAGAGTTATGCAGGGCCACCCTGCTGAATGTTATTCAACATCATCAGTTTATGGTCTTTTAAAAAATAAGCTTTAATTAATTATTTATTGTCAATAAATATATTTAGTATTAATAAATACATTTACTGTTAATTTGTCAGTAACAAATAGTTGTTATAATAAATTTCATAATCCATTAACTTATCAATAAATTAATTTTATAATAAAATTATTAACTTATTAATACATTCGGCTGAGCCACGCGGCTTGTGGGATCTTAGTTCCCTGACCAGGGGTTGAATCTGCACCCTTGGCTGAGTCCTAACCACTGAACCACCAGGGAATTCCCCACCAATCATGTTGAAGTGTCCTGTTTTACCATATATGTATGTGTGTCCTTAAATGATGGATGTGTGTGAATGTAAATAAAGGGTTATCATATGTAGTCTGTGACTTTTTTTTTTTTTTTGCTCAACATGGTGAAATTTATTCACATCGACTTGAATAACTAGTTTATTCCTTTTTCCACTTGCGTAATACTCTACCGCAGTGCTGCTGTGGATATTCCAAACATGTTTCCATGTTTCATTGAGTGTTGAACTCTTCAGTTTTAGCTGACACAGCCATGTTGTTTTCACAATGATTTACATCAGTCGACATTCCCAGCAGAGTCCCTGTTGCTCTGCATTATCAGTAACTCTTGCTGTGACGTAGTAAAAATTTTTCCGGTCTAGTGGGTGTGTGGTGGTTTCTCATTGTGATCTTAATTTGCATCTCCTAGTTTAGTAATTATATCCTTTTGATTTTTTGGCCACACCCCATGGCATTGTAGGATCTTAGTTCCCCAACCAGGGATCAAACCTGTGCCCCCTGCATTGGAAGCTTGGAGTCTTAACCACTGGACCACCAGCAGGGAAGTCCCAGTAGTTGTATCTTTTCATGTCTTTGCTGGTTATGGATTTGAATCCCTGCTCCAAGGCTCATGTTGACCTTGGGATCAAGTCCAGACTCCTCAGCACATCTACCAGGCCCTGCCTTCCCCCCCAACTTACCTCCTGCCAGCATTACTCTCCTCCCAAGATCCGGTCATTCCAATCCCCCCGGCCCCCCGCCCCCCGCCCCGCCGGCCACCGTGCGCTTTCCCTACTGAGCAGGTGCTCAAGGGGCCGCCCAGAGCCGCCTCTTCCAGGAGCCCAGGGGGTCGCATGCCTTTCCCCTTTGCCTTGTACTGTGACTGATTGCCAGATGCACTCAGGCAGGGACCTGGAACCTCTTGGGCACTGCTTGGGCCCTAGTGGGCCCCAAGGAGATGCTGGTGCAGTGAAGGAAGAATGGGCAGACAAGAGAAAACAGGTTTGCATTCTGTGACCCTCGCCCCTCACGGAGGGTGGTGTGGAGGGCTGGAGAGCTGACTAGAAATGCTTGGGATAAGAATTGTAAACCATAGTCCCCTCACCCCTAACCATGTAACAGTACACGTGGTGGCCGCCTCATTGTGAGGGGGTCTCTCCAGAGGGAGCCCAGTGACCCGGGGAGGGGGGCTATTCCCAGAGACAGACAGAGTGCTGGATCCAGACATACATGCCTCACAACCCAAGGACACTCGGGCCTTTTTTTTTTTCTTAATATTTGTCTGGTTATACCCGTCTCAGTTGCGGCATGTAAGATCTAGTTCCCTGACCAGGGATTGAACCTGGGCCCCTTGCATTGAGGGTGTGGAGTCTTAGCCACTGGCCCACCAGGCAAGTCCCTGGACCTTTCCTGGGTTCCAGTGACCGAGCACCCCGCTGACAACACAAACACCGTCTTCCTGACTCCGGGCCAAACCTGCACAGTCAGCTCTCGGTAAAGGCAGCGCCCAGGGGAGATAGGAGCCAGGGTTTCTCCAGGTGTCAGGAGGGAAGGTGCCTGAGCCAAAACAACAGCGGCGGCAGCAACATGAACACCTGGAAGCTGACCCGGGAATCAGCCAGCAAGTCACCCAGACACAGGCTGGCAGGTGAGAGAGGCTTTGTGGGAGGGAACCCCCTGAATGAGGTAGAAACATATCGAACACACACGTGCCGAGCACCTGCCACCTGCCAGGACCTGTGTGGGGCACAGGATGAACTTGGACCTGCCAAGTAGGACACGCTGGGCTTCCTTAGAAGCCCTGCCACTGTCTAAGGGATTAAAATACGTGGCGTGTTCTCATCCTGCTTGGAAAGCCACCGTGGGGGTCTGAAAGGCGGACAGAGTCAGAGGACAGGGAGCTGGGTGACCTCATCAAAGACGGTCAGCTCATCCCCAACTCCCATTTCCCAGGAAGGCAGCATGTCGACCAGTGGCCATGGACTGGGCTAGAGGGCCCGAGGGAAAACTGGAGCCTGGGGCTTCTTCCCCGGGCTCTGAGCAGCACTGTGCTGACGGCGCAGGTGAGCTGAACTGGAGCGTCTGAAGGTTGGTTGGGCCGCACGGTTGGTGACCTGGGGGGCAATCCCTCTTGAAACGCCCCCCTGGGAGGGTGTCTGTTTGTAGACGTGTGCTATGGTTTTGCTCCTGCCTGGAACTGGTGCTGGTTCTTCTTTAAGCACTGGATGGGGTGGTTAATGTGACTTAGGGGCCAAGTTGTACGGAAAACAAGACACTTTACTCACTGGAATCAGGTGATGGTACAGATGCTGGTGACCAAGTGTACGGACACAAGGGCGGGTATAATTCCTGCACTGGTTAGACTCCCGGAGACAATCAGGAAGCTGTTCCCAGGGTCCAGGCAGAGAAGCGAGAGTCCCGTGAACTCGGCGCCTTGCCAGGCGTTCACATCACATCCGTGCCCGGGTGCGAGCCTAGTCTGCCTTCTCCCTTACTCGCTCAATTACAGCCCTCGGATCAATTATTCCTGACCTCTGAAAGCATCCACCCAAACAACCGCTCAACTGCTCCTGGAAGTTTTCTGCTGTTTTCATGTTGGTCAAAGTATTTCATCAGCTTTTGCCTTTCAGGGAGCAGAAAGGAGCCACCCTTTAACGGAGAACCTTTAATTCGGTCAGCTAATAGCAAGTAGGGAGCTTCTTTAAAAAGCCATCCTGATTATGCAATCATGAATAATCATGATGAAGATGAGAAGAGGGAAGCCGCAGTAGAGCTCAGCCTGCCAGCCTGAGCCGTCTGATATGAGAAGATGGACGAAACACAGAAGAAGGAGATACAGAGACGGGTCCTGGGAAATGTCACCATCCCCGAAAAACACCGTCGGGAAGGGCTGCGGCTTCGCCAGGAGCTCTGGGGAGGACGAAAGGCCGTCAAAGTTACTCTCAGAGCAAGAAGAACAAAGAAGGGATGATGAGGGGACAGTTCCAAGTGGAGTGATGCTGAGAGAAGGCGGAGATGCCGACCTCCAGGGACAGAAAAGCTGCTATCTTAGGCAGTAATTTCGGCCAAGTATAGGCCATTTCCCCTGATGAAATCAGCTGGCGGTCCAGTGGTTAAGACTGCATGCTCCCCATGCAGGGGGCATGGGTTCAATCCCTGGTTGGGGAACTAAGAGCCTGCATGCTGTACAGCAGTCTAAAGACAAAACAAACAAACAACACTTGGAAAAGCCTAGGAATGGGGACCCTGGAAACTCCAGTGCTGCTGGTGGGGAAGGGTCGGTCACAGCACTCTCATTTTTTCATGGGGAAAGACTTCAGCTTCAATAACTATATGCAGTTCTTAACCTTTGGGGGGTATGTGTGGCTGCTGTAACAAATTATCACGACTGGGTGGCATAAATCAGAAGTTTCTGGAGGCCAGGAGTCTGACATCGAGGTGTGGGCAGGACCTCCCTCCCCTCCCCCTGCCTCGTCCTGCCTCTGATGGCTCCGGGTGTTCTTGACTTGTGACCACATTGCTCCAGTCTCTGTCTCCATCTTCACGTGGCTTCTCCTGTGTGTGTCTCTTGAAGGATACTCGTCATTGGACTTAGGATAATCCAGGATGATCTCATCTTAAAATCCTTCACTTAATTAGTCTACAGAGACCTTTTTTCCCAAGGAGGTGACATTCACAGGTTTCAGGGTTCAGGACATGGACATATATCTTTGGGGATCACTATGCAACCCACGGGGCTTCCCAGGCGGCACTAGTGGTAAAGAACTCACCTGCCAATGCAGGAGATGTAAGAAAGTTGTGTTCCATCCCTGGGTCGGGAAGATCCCCTAGAGGAGGTAATGGCAACCCACTCCAGTATTCTTGCCTGGAGAATCCCATGGACAGAGGAGCCTGGAGGGCTACAGTCCATGGGGTCACAATGAGTCGGACACGACTGAAGTGACTTGGCACGCATGCACGCACACATACAACACGCTGCTGCTGCTGCTGCTACTAAGTCGCTTCAGTCGTGTCCGACTCTGTGCGATCCCATAGACAGCAGCCCACCAGGCTCCACCGTCCCTGGGATTCTCCAGGCAAGAATACTGGAGTGGGTTGCCATTTCCTTCTCCAGTGCATGAAAGGGAAAAGTGAAAGTGAAGTCGCTCAGTCGTGTCTGACTCTTAGCGACCCCATGGACTGCAGCCTACCAGGCTCCTCTGTCCATGGGATTTTCCAGGCAAGAGTACTGGAGTATACAACACGCTATGGGATCTTAATCCACTTTCAGAATCTGATGAAAGCTAATGAGCCTTGAATTGTGTCAAGCTCTTGGAAGCAGAGCCTGAGATAGGGGGTCTTGTACGAGTGATTTTTGGAGGGAGTGCTCCAAGGAAAAAGAGAGTGAGGGAAGCAGGCTCAGGTAGGGGACAAGGACTAAGCTGGACGGTGGTCTCAGCGGCAGGTAAGCTCAGCCTGACCTCAGGAGAGGCCCTGGAGCATGAGCTGCACTACATGGCTGTTCCCACTTTGAGGCCAGGGGGCGGCCTTTGATGCAGTTGGTTTCCCCTCCTGGGGGCAAGTATAGCCTCTGTGGCTTGGGGCTCCCTTAAGGCCAAAGAAAATTCATCAGAGAACGGGGCCTGCATGCCTGCTAAGTCACTTCAGCCACGTCTGACTCTTTGCAACCCTATAGACTATAGCCCACCAGGCTCCTCTGTCCACGGGATTCTCCAGGCAAGAATACTGGAGTGGGTTGCCATTTCCTCCTCCAGGGGATCTTCCTGACCCAGGGACTGAACCTGTGTCTTACATCTACCTGCCTTGGCAGGTGGGTTCTTTACCACTAGTGCCACCTGGGAAGCCCAGAGAAGGGGGGCACCTGTGATCCCTTTAGCCCCAGGGCTGCGGTGAGTGTTGGCTGTTATTGTAGAGAAGGGGGCAGCTGTGATTAACAGACGACACTCATCGCAGCCCTGGGGCTAAAGGGATCTGGTTAAGGTGCCCACAATACCTACTATAGACTATCTAGAAAAATATCACACACACAGCCCAATTTCAGGGACTTCACAGATACTCAGAAGTCATGGATGCAGGTTTAGGCCCTCTCATCCCATCTTGTACCTTTTCCTCCATTTTTAGAGGAAATGATGGGTGATGTTTGGGAGGAGAACTGAACACCTTCAAACCAATCCTGTTCTGGTCACCTACCTGCAGGCTGCATGCCTCCTGGTTGGCTCTCTGCCCTGGGGAGGGGTCAGTTATGGTCCCACCAGACTGGGACAAGGTGGGTGAAATGAATTCAAAAGGAATTTGAACTCACAGTGAAGTGCCTTGGGCCACAGATGCATAACCCATCTTTCTAATCAGCTTTTCAGTAATAAAGCTAATAGCTTAATCTCCACCCGTCCAAGTCCTATGTCTCTCAAGTAGTTCTGAGCTCAGGCAGGGAAGCGAGAGGTTATTTACAAACCTCCTGAGACTATAAATCATCTCCTCAAAGACGGTGCTGCTCAAAGTGTGACCTGTGGACCAGCTGCCGTTCACACACTCTTACCTGACTGCTTGCCACAGGACAGACTCAACACCCTGCTTCCTTGATAAGTGCTAGTTGCTCAGTCGTGTCCAACTCTTTTTGACACCATGGACCGTAGCCCACCAGGCTCCTTTATCGATGGGGTTCTCCAGGCAAGAATACTGGAGTGGGTAGCTGTCCTTTCTCCAGGGGGTCTTCCTGACCCAGTGATTGAACCCAGGTCTCCTGCACTGCAGGCAGATTCTTTACCATCTGAACCACCAGGGAAGCCCCTTGACAGAGCTTGCTACAAAAGAAAGTCAGCTGAACTCAACTGAGTGTGCAGGAGTGAAGATGGTTTGCAGGCTCTTCTCGTAGACCAGCACCTTGACCAGCACCGATGTAGCCACCAGCTGACAAACCCAGACTGATGGACGACACATTTGGGAACTATTTGAAGGGCTTTCATCTGAACCAGGAGGACAGGACAATGAGTCGAAGATACAGAGAAGCAACATTTGACTCAAAACAATGGAATTATTAAGGCAAAATGTTCAGAGCCTTTGCCACTGCTGCATGGCCGGTTTGGATCCGGGAAGCCCAATCAGGGCGACACAGAGGCTCCATCCCGGGGAAGCGGGGGTGCTCGCGGAAGGAGCTGGCGGCACTTGTGGGAAAGAAGGAGAAGCAGAGCGGAGAGAAGGGAGGAGATAGGAAGAGGAGTCTCCTGGTCTAGATGTGGGAGTGGGTTCCTGATTGGGAGTCGATGGGGTCTGGCATGTTTTCAAGAACAGCTGCCATTCACAGGGCAGACTTTAAGCAGAGGTGGGCCCACCACGAAGGTCCCTCTCTTGCAAGGGCCCCCTTGGATGCGCCTAGCGATGCGCTCACATTTTGGTAGGTTTTGCACACTTAAACCACATCACCACAAATGGTTCCGACTCCTTTCTGCTCCATTTCCTCTGTTGCCCTCTGCCCTGTGTCTGAGCACCACCCTTGGTTTGGGTTCCTGGATGGTGTGGAAGCGGTTGGGTCACTTCTCCGTGCAGTCTGGGGTCACTAGCTTGCCATGTGAGTCAAGGGTTCAGGACCAGCTGTTCCCACGACACCTACGGTGCCTGCCAACGGAAGTGCGTGTGACGTGGGGAGAAACAGCGTTGGAAATACACGAAGCCAGGAGTTCGCTGGTGAAAATTCTTCCAGTTACCAGAGGTGTGAGATGTCAAAGGAGGATTCACTTTTCATCAATACTTGGCCAGAACAGAGGTCTCTGGTAGGGATGCACTCTGGCATTCAGTGAAAACAATTACAAACACATCACACTTTTTTTTTTTCCGTTTTGATAAGGAATACATGAAATAGACTTGATCAGAATTCCTGTGTCCTCTCCAAGTCCCGGCAGCAATATGACAGACAGCCAAGTCCACCCGTGTGGGCTGGTAACGTCGTCTGTTCTCTGCATCCCAGTGCGCTCTGCCCTGCGAAGTTGCTCCAGTCGTGTCTGCCTCTTTCCGACCCCACAGACTGTAGCCCGCCAGGCTCCTCTGTCCATGGGATTCTCCAGGTAAGAATACTGGAGTGGGTTGCCATTTCCTTCTCCAGGGGAACCTTCCTGAACCAGGGATCGAACCAGCATCTCTTATGTCTGCTGCATTGGCAGATGGATTCTTTACCACTAGTGCCACCTGGGAAGCCCACATCCCAGTCTGTTGGAGTGCAAATTTGCATATCTGATGTTTCTTATCCTGATGAAGTCTGATTGGCAAAACTGTCCCTGAGGCAGCAAAACAGCCACAGAAACAAGTGTTCCTGAGATAAGGTTCCCACACATTTCCATCCGTGAGTATGGAAGTATATACCAATGTATGAAGTATACAAACAATTTCATTATAATAATGGGATGCAACACATCACTGCAGCTGAAACACATTTGAGTTATCATCTGTATGTCTTCATTTCAGATTAATTTTATAGATTCTTTCTGAATTGTTGATCACATCAAAATTCAGATATGGTAAGGAGATAACCTAGTGGACGTGAAATATCTAAAATGAAAGAAAGTGAAATACCTTTCTTTAGGTACAGAAAGTTTGGAACATTAAAAGGTATCATTTTACCACAACACTAAAAATTCTTATGGTCAAAGTCATGAAGATAAAGAGAAGAATCATGACAGCCAAGAAAAACAGATAATGAACCTTAAAGCAGTAGCGATAAGGGAGATTATGAGAATCAGGACACTCCCAGACAGAAAACAAAAAAAGCAGAAAGAAGATTAAATAATAAAGAAAACATCTGACGGAAGGTCAGCAACAGGGCTTCCCTGGTGGCTCTGAAGGTAAACAATCTGCCTGCAATGCAGGAGACCCGGGTTCTATCCCTGGGTGCTAAGTGCTTCAGTCGTGTCTGACTCTTCGTGACCCCGTGGACTGTAGCCCACCAGGCTCCTCTGTCCAGGGGATTTTCCAGGCAAGCATACTGGAGTGGGATGCCATGCCCTCATCTTGAGGATCGTCTCAACTCAGGGACTGAACCATGTCTCTTGCATCTCCTGCATGGGCAGGTGGGTTCTTTACCACTAGCACCACCTGGGAAGCCCCAAGTTCGGGAAGACCCCCTGGAGGAGGAAATGGCAACCCACTCCAGTATCTTGCTTGGAGAGTCCCATGGACAGAGGAGCCTTGTGGGCTATACAGTCCATAAGGTCGAAAAGAGTCAGACATGACTGAGTGACTAACAGTTTCAGTTTCAGCAACAGTGTTCTTCTTTTTCCCTTTGGTTGAAGCCACTAGGCATGTGGATCTTAGTTCCCTGACCAGGGATTGAACCAGCACCCTCTGCAGTGGAAGCACGGAGTCTTAACCACTGGACCACCAGGGAAGCTCCTGCCTCCTTCCCGTCTTTGATAACTTCAAGTGATTCCACTAATGATTGCCTTGTATTTACATTTGCACTGTCTTTTTTTTCCCCCCAATTTTTTTCCTAAAGTCTCCAATAGGTTCTTCAAATACCTATCAATATACTATTTTCAAACCACTTAAATGCAGTGGCTCAACTATTAATTTCCTGGAAGCCTCCTTCCCATAGCCTCACATCGTCTTGCTCCAACCTGCCACATATCCTGGGAATTTCTTTCCCCACGATCCTGGGTTAGAATCCCTGCTTCCTAGATCCTGTGTCATCCTCTCTCTTGGTTCAGCCCCTATGTTGCAGAAGCACATTCTCTAGGGACGTGGCAAACACACACAGTGGGTGTGTCAGCCGGTGCAGCTGTCCCAGACAGCCATCTGGCTGTGTCAGTCAAATGAAGAACACGAAGCCTCTGACCCAGGGATCCTGCTCCCAGGCGCTCACCCAAGGGGAACGGTCACACGGGCCCCTAAGAGGATACACACAAGAGATGCTCACCATGAAGCCCAGTGTATGTGTGTGCAGGAAGTTTTCTGACTTCTGTAGATAATTTATACCCTATCATTTCACTGAACAGCAGCTTTTTAGTTGATTCTCTTGGGTTTTCTAAGTATTTGATTATATTATCAACAGATAGTAAAAGTGTTATGTCCCCTTTTCTAATTTCTACACATCTAATTTCTTCCTTTTTTCTGATTGCTCTGGTCAGTGCTTTCAGCGCCATGGTAAATGGTAGTAGAGTTGATGGCCATTCCTGTCTTATTTAAAAAATTAATTGGTTGATTAATTTTTGGTTTTGCTGAGTCTTTGTTGCTGTGGGCAGGTTTCCCTAGTTGCGCTGCTACTGATGGCTCCTCCTCGTTGCCGTGTGCAGGCTCCTCACCAAGGCGGCTTCTCACTGCAGACCACAGGCTCTAGGTGCACGGGTTTTAGTTGCTCTGAGGCATATGGAATTTTTCCAGATCAGAGTTCGAACACATGTCCCCCGCATTGGCAAATTCTTATCCACTGTACCACCAGGGGAGTCCCCATCCTTTCTTGTCCTGACTTCAGTAAGGTTATGGAGGTTATGTTTTATTTTCATTAGACCATTGGATTTATTTTTTTACTTTTTTATTAAAGTAAACGTACAGTGCTCAGATCCTAAGTGTAGAGCTTGATAAAGTTTTACAAATGTACATATCCAGATCAAAACACAGAATTTCCATGGCACTTCCCTGGTGGCCCAATGGTTAAGAATCCACCTTCCAATGCAGGGGAAGAGAGTACGATCCCTGGTCAGGGAACTAAGATCTCACGTGCCTCAGGGCAACTAGAGAAAGCCCCCGGCATACCACAACTAGAGAAGCCCCCCGCATAACACAACTAGAGAAAGCCTGCACGCTGCAACCAAGACCCAGTGAAGCTAAAATTGAAAAAAAAGAATTTCCAGCACCCTGGAAGGGTCCATGTATCTCCTGTTAATCATTATCTCCCTCAAAGATAACCATTATTCTGAGACCATTTACTAGTTTTGTTTTTGAACTTCATAGCAATGGAATTATACCATATTACTCTTGCGTCAGCTCCTTCCACTCAATATTGTGTCTGTGAAATCATCCATGTTGCGTATGTAGCACTGGTTATTTTTTCATTGCTATGTGGGATTCCACAGGAATACATGCATATACCACAACCCGTTTAACCATTCCACTGCTGACAGATGTTGGGTTATTTCCAGTTTTGGCTATTACAAATAAAGCTACTGTGAAATGTGTGTAGGTGTCTTAATTAGGTCTAAAATTAAGGGGTGGAATTGCTAGGTCACAGGGCACGTGTGTTTTAGCTTGTGCGTGTTAGTCGCTCAGTCGTGTCTAATCCTTTGTGACCCATAGACTGTAGCCCGCAGGGTTCCTCTGTTCATGGAATTTTCCAGGCAAGAAGACTGGAGGGGGTTTCCATTTCCTTCTCCAGGGTTTTAGCTCATACATGTGCTCAATTTAGCACATACTGCAGAACCATCCTCCAAAGTGCTTATAACCAACATACACTTTTAGCTGGTCCATTTCCTTCCATTTCCTCACCGACACTTGGTTTTTCAGTTGGTCCTTTTAAATTTAGCCACTCTGTTGAGAGTGCAAGAGTATTACTGTGGCTTTATTTTGTATTTCCCTGATGAGTGATGACATTTAGCACCTTTTCATGCAGATTATTGGCCATTGGAATGTTAGCTTTTGTAAAGTGTCTGTTCAAGTCTTTTGCTCATTTAAAAAAATTGGGTTGTCTTCTTGTTGATTTTCTCTATATATTTAAAATTTTCATACATAATGTAACATTATACTCGAAAAAGTTTAGGTCAATTTACCTTTCTATTGAAATTTAGGAAGATGCTAGTTTTGCCATACACACTCCAATGTTGAATATTATCAGACTTTTTCAGTTCAGTTGCTCATTCATGTCTGACTCTTTGCGACCCCAAGGACTGCAGCACACCAGGCTTCCCTGTCCATTACCAACTCCAGGAGCTTACTCAAACTCATGTCCATCGAGTCGGTGATGCCATCCAACCAACTCATCCTCTGTCATCCCCTTCTCCTCCCACCTTCAATCTTCCTCAGCATCAGAGTCTTTTCCAGTGAGTCAATTCTTCGAATCAGGTGGCCAAAGTATTGAAGTTTCAGCTTCAGCATCAGTCCTTCCACTGAATATTCAGGATTGATTTCCTTTAGGTTGATTGGTTTGATCTTCTCACAACCCAAGGGACTCTCAAGAGTCTTCTCCAACACCGCAGTTCAAAAGCATCAATTCTTCAGCATTCAGCTTTCTTTATAGTCCAACTCTCACATCCGTAGCTGACTACTGGAAAAACCATATCTTTGACTAGATGGACCTTTGTCGGCAAAGTAATGCCTCTGCTTTTTAATATGTTTTCTAGGGTGGTCATAGCTTTTCTTCCAAGGAGCAAGTGTCTTTTAATTTCATGGCTGCAGTCACCAGCTGCAGAGATTTGGGAGCCCAAGAAAATAAAGTCTGTCACTGTTTCCATTGTTTCCCCATCTATTTGCATGAAGTGATGGGACTAGATGCCATGATATTAGTTTTCTGAATGTTGAGTTTTAAGCCAGCTTTTTCATGCTCCTCTTTCATCTTCATCAAGAGGCTCTTTAGTTTCTCTTTGTTTTCTGCCATAAGGGTGGTGCCATCTGTGTATCTGAGGTTACTGATATGTCTCCTGGCAACCTCAGTTCCAGCTTGTGCTTCATCTGGCCAGTATTTTGCATGATGAATTCTGCATATAAGTTAAATAAGCAGGGTGACAATATACAGCCTTGACTTACTCCTTTCCCAGTTTGGAACCAGTCTGTTGTTCCGTGTCTGGTTTTAACTGTTGCTTCTTGACCTGCATACAGATTTCTCAGAAGGTGTTCTGGTATTCCCATCTCTTTAAGAATTTTCCACAGTTTGTTGTGGTCCACACAGTCAGAGGCTTTGGCATAGTTAATACAGCAGAAGCAGATGTTTCTCTGGAACTCTCTTGCTTTTTCGATGATCCAACAGATGTTGGCAACTTGATCTCTAGTTCCTCTGCCTTTGCTAAATCCAGCTTGAACATCTGGAAGTTCTCGGTTCATGTACTGTTGAAGCCTGGCTTGGAGGTGAACGGTTCATGTTGGCGGGACAGCTCTTTCCTATGTGGTCGTTCGGGAGACCTTATTCCTCACGTGTTTGTTTTCCACCAGCACCAGGGCATTTCTTTGGTTGAAGCACCATCTCTTTGGTTGAAGATGTGTCATTGATGCGTCTAGGTGGCAGCCGGCAGGAATGGGAAAAAAAATGGTGGAGGAGGCACCCAAAAGTCTTAGATCCAGACCCAGGAGCAGCACATCACTTCTACTAGGCTCCATAAGCAAGACCATAGTCAATACTTAACACCCCAGAGATGCAGTCCCTCTGGGCAGCCGTGTCCCCAGTGTCTTCTGTTACCACGGGAGAAGGGTCTGGGTTTTGTGGTTTTAAAATCATGGCTTCCAGTCCCATCACTTCACAGCAAATAGATGGGGAAACAGTGACAGACATTATTTTCTTGGGCTCCAAAATCACTGCAGATGGTGACTTCAGCCATGAAATTAAAAGACACTTGCTCCTTAGAAGAAAAGCTATGACCAATCCAGACAGCATATCAAAAAGCAGAGATATTACTTTGCCGACAAAGGTCAAAACTATGGTTTTTCCAGTAGTCATGTATCAATGTGAGAGTTGGACCATAAAGAAAGCTGAGTGCCGAAGAATTGATGCTTTTGAACTGTGGTGTTGGAGAAGACTCTTGAGAGTCCCTTGGACTGCAAGGAGATCAAACCAGTCAATCCTAAAGGAAATCAGTCCTGGGTGTTCATTGGAAGGACTGATGCTGAAGCTGAAGCTCCAATACTTTGGCCACCTGATGTGAAGAACTGAGTCACTGGAAAAGACCCTGATGCTGAGAAAGACTGAAGGCAGGAGGAGAAGGGGACGACAGATGATAAGGTGGTTGGATGCCATCACTGGCTCGATGGACATGAGTTTGAGTAAGCTCTGGGAGTTGGCAATGGACAGGGAAGCCTGGTGTGCTGCAGTCCATGGGTCGCAAAGAGTCGGACACGACTGAGCGACTGAACTGAACTGAACCTTGGTGTGTACCTTGCAACAAGTTGTTGTTGATGTTTAGTTGCTCAGTCATGTCAGACTCTTGCGATCTCGTAGACTGTAGCCCGCCAGGCTCCTCTGCCCATGGAATTTCCCAGGCAAGAATACTGGAGTGGGTTGCCATTTTCTTCTCCAGGGGATCTTCCCAAACCAGGGGTTGAATCTGGGTCTAATGTCTTTTCTGCACTGCAGGCAGCTTCTTTACCATCTGAGCCACTGGGGAAGCCCTAAGTTTCCTGAGTAGGGATCAAACCTGGGCCTCCTGCATTGGAAGTATGGAGTCATAGCCACTGGACCACCAGGGAAGTCCCTTTTCATTTATTTTCTTGCATTTTCCAAACAAATATCATGTGTAAATAATGATAACTTAACCTTTTTTTTTTCCCAATTAGCATGTTTCTCAGATCTAAAATTCTCTTGTTTTTAGATATTCTGATTACCTACAGCATCTGTATTCATTTCTTAGGGCTAATGCAACAAAGTGCCACAAACCGAGTGACTTAAAACATTTGCTGTCTCACAGATGTGGAAGTTCAATGTCTGAAACTGAGGTACAGACAGGAGGTACAAACTGCTCCATCTGAAACTAGTAGGGAAGGATTCTTCCTGCCTCTTCCTACTCTGGGGGTTCGCTGGCAATCCTGGGGTTCCTCCAAATGCAGCCGCAGCAATTTACTCACTGCCTCTGTGTATCTGTCTCTCTCTTCTCACAAGGACACCAGTCATTTTGGATCAAGGCCCACCCTAATGGTGTCATCATAATTTATTAATAAGTACATTTGCAAAGGTTGTATTTCCAGAAAGATTCCGTTCACAAGCACCGAGGGCCAGAACCGAAACATCTCTTTAGTGGGGACACAAGTCAACCCATAACAGCATTGAAATCATTTCCTCTTTTTAAAAATGTGTTTGGGGGGGGGAGGAGGGGAGGTAAAAAAATAAATTAATTAAAAAAAATAAAAAGAAAAAATTAAATAAATAAAAATGTGTTTGGCTATACCAGGTCTCAGTTGCAGCACATGGGATCTAGTTCCCTGACCAGGGATGGAACCCCGGGCCCCTGCATTGGGAGCATGGAGTCTTAGCCATTGGACCACCAGGGAAGTCCCTGTTTTTCTCTTCTTGATGCACCTTGAAGACTAGGGTTATCAGCAGAAATCAATAGAATTGGTTTTTCATTTTGAAGAAGTGTATATGAAACCCTTAAAGTTGTATGTGAAATTGGGTACAGGAATGCATTTGGGTTGGGGAATGGGGTTTAAGACATACATAGGATTTTCACAGGGGTCTTTCACCCTCTAAAAACTTAAGACTTACTCATGCAGACCAAAAAGGTAATAAGCATTATGTTATTAAATCAAGTTCAAGAAATTAAAGTTCTATTATACTGTAGATCATGGAAGTCATCTATGTTTAATGCCATTTGACTAGCAGGTACTTGTACAGAGTATGGCTGTTTACAGACAGCTCTTACATTTCGTCTTTTGAACCTCCTTACACATGTAAGAGGTACGTATATAATACTCTAGTTTTAGGCACAAGAAAGTAGATTCAGAGAGGTTACTATCAAGTGAAAAAGTAAATAACAAGTCAGTTCTTAAACTCAGGTCTTTAAAAATATACATGTATGTATATATGTGTTTTAGCTTTTCAAATATGAAATCATATTGTATACACTTATCGACAACTTCTTGTTTTCATGCAGTATATTCTGGGCATCTTTCCACATCACTACGTATGGGTTTATATATCTATTTTTTAACAGCTGCAATGTATGGCATTTCCATAATTTATCTAATTTCTTATTCATGACTGTTTAGGTAATTTTCAATTTTCCACTACTAGGATCAATGCTTCAGTGAAAATCCTGATATATCTACACTTTGTACATTTGTGCAGGAATTGGAGATTTGTTGAGTCAAACTGCATCACTCCATCAGGTATTTTGACAGTGATTATCAAATTTCCCTCCAAATAATAGCACTTCACACTCGAATCAATGGAGACTAAAAGTGCCAATTTCATCGTTTTGCTAATGCAAAAACTGGTGGCAACACTACTATCAAGTTTTTTGTTGTTGTTGTTTCTAAATTTCTGGCTGTGCTTAGTCTTCATTGCTGCACAGGCTTTTCTCTAGCTGCGTCCAACGGCGGCTACTCTCTAGTTGTGGTGCGTGGGCTTCTCACTGAGGTGGCTTCTCTTGTTGCTGAGTGTGGGCTCTAGACACACAGGCTTCCATAGTTGCAGCACACGGGCTCAGCAGTTGTGGCTCCTGGGCTCCAGAGCACGGGCTTGCTCAGCTGCTCTGAGGCATGTGGGACCTTCCTGGATCAGGAATCGAACCCTGATTGGATTGGCGCCCCATTCTTAACCACTGAGCCACCAGGGAAGCCCTATTATCAAGTTTTTATTGATAACTTATATTTTCCAATGTGACATTAAAAAAAAAAACCCACTTTAGTTTGCATTTCTTTTATTATTAGAAAAGCTGAGCATCTTAGAGTGGAGAAGTTTTTTCTAGGTATGACAAGAAAGTCAGAAGTCATAAAAAGTCTAATAAACGCAATTTTGTGAATTGCTTATTTATGTCTTTTGCCTATATATTAAAAAAACGATTATTTTTCCTTTCTTATTGATTTAAAAAAGCATTTTTATTTTTAGGGATAATATCCCCTTGCCATATGTGTTATGAATATTTTTTCCAAGTTTGTTATCTTTTTAAATGGTGTTTTGTGCCATGCAAAATATAGAATAAAAATAGCCTAAGGCTTCTGAGCTTGGAGCTATATTTAGAAAAGCCTTCCCTATTTCAAGATTACCAATATAAATATTTATTGAAGTACTTTCTTTTTGGACTCTTGGGTTAATTTTTATATTTAAGTCTTTGATCCATCTGGAGCTTATTTTGGATTGAGAAAGGAATTAGGAATCCATATTTACTTTAATTGGCTAGTTGATTATTCCAATTCCTTTTATTAAATTAACCCTGTCTTTATTATATGTCTATTTTTATTGGGGTCTACTTCTATGCTCTATTGTACTCCATTGATTTTTAAAATAATTTAATTATTTCTGGCTATGCTGGGTTGTTTTGCTGCACAGGCTTTTCCTCCAGTTGTAGCAAGTGGGGGCTACTCTCCAGCTGTGGCTCAAGAGCTTCTTATGGAGGCAGCTTCTTGTATTGCAGAACACGGGCTCTAGAGCACGCGGGCTTCAGCAGCTGCAGTTCCCAGGCTCTAGAGCACACGTTCAATAGTCGTGGCACACGGTCTTAGTTGCTCACAGCATGTGGGATCTTCCCACATTAGAGATCGAACCCGTGTCTCCTTCATTGGCAGGCAGATTCTTTACCACTGAGCCACCAGGGAAGCCCCACTGATGTTTTAATTAAAGAGGTTTCAAAATATGTACTAATATGCATATTAGTGCAACGCAAGCCCTTCGCCAACATTACTCTTCTTTTTCAGAATTTTCCGTAGTGATTCTTATCTATTCTTCTAAGCGAAATTTAGAACAATTTTGATAAGTCCCTTGTTAAAAAAATTACTTATTTGGCTGCATCGGGATCTTCGCTGCACCTCTGGGGATCTTTTCTTGAGGAGCACAGACTCTCTGGTCATGGCCTGAGGGCTCTGGAGTGTGCGCGCTTAGTCACCCCTCCGCATGCGGGATTTTAGCTCCCCAACCGGGGAACGAACCTGCATCCCCTGCACTATGGCAAGGTGGCTTCTTAACCAACGGACTGCCAGGGAAGGGACTGAGTGACAGTCGCTCCAGGCCAGAATACTGGAGTGGGTAGCCTTTCCCTTCGCCAGGGGATCTTCCCAACCCAGGGATCGAACCCAGGTCTCCCGCTCTGCAGGCGGATTCTTTACCAGCTGAGCCACAAGGGAAGTCCAAGAATGCTGGAGTGGGTAGCCTATCCCTTCTCCAGGGGATCTTCCAGACCCAGGGATCGAACTGATGGACCACCAGGGAAGTCCCTAATTCTGACAAGTTCTAAAGAAAATTCTGTTGATTTAGGTTGTATTCAGTACATAAACTCATTCAGAAAGAACTGGCATTTTTACACTGGTGAGTCTTCTTTTCGAGGAACAAGGTGTTTTCACTGAATTATTTTATTAAGTTTCTTCACAGAGTTTTATAGTATTCTTCAAGTAGTTCTGAAAACTTTCTGAATATATTCAGAGACTTTGCACAGTTCAACCCCAGGGGGCGCCATTCATTGACATCAGTGACTGAGGTCCCTGTTCACTGTGTCATGAGTTCCTTTCTATACCTTACTTTCTTACTGTGTGATATTCTCTTCTGCTGTATTTAAATTAGACACTATTTAGACATGAGAAAGTTACTGATGTTTGAATATTCACTTTATAACCTGCTATGCTTGTTGTTTCTTCACTTTTTCAGTTGATCCTCTTAGGTTTTCAACATATAATCATGATAACTAATGATAGTTTCACCTTGGACTTTTATGTTCTGCACTGGCTAACACTTCCAATACAACATTAAGTGATGGGTTCAAGTGTAGAACTCACATCAGGTCTTTTGACCTTAAGTCCCGATGCTCTTTTTCAGGTACATATTCAACTCATTAAATGGTTGCTGAGCCCCAGTTACATAAAAAACATCATTCTATACAAGAAACATATGGTAAAAAAGAAAAATAAACTGTTCAGTGCTCTAGTTCATAATCGTTTCTTATCCCAATAAAGAGATCTAAGCAAATATCCAGTTGATAATCCTTATGCTGTTAAAAACCTCTCTGACAAATTCAGTATTCTATCCTACTAAATAGAAATGTGACACTAAAGAAAGATTATTCTCCAAAAACAGGAGACGGTTTTGCTTTCGTTTTTTTGAGGAGAGGGAAGTGGCCCAAAGGGCATGATCGCTATTTACCTGAAAGCCATACACAGAAAGGAAACAAAGGACCGAATCCCCCTTGAGATGCTGGAAGCAGAGGTAAGGGATAGCACACACGATGAGGCCCTGAAGCAGAGTTTAACCTTGGGGGTAAAGAAAGCATGAATGAGCATGTTTTCAAGCACATGAGCTGCAGTCATGTGTAGCTAACTATCTGGTGGGATGAGACTGCAGTGTAACAAATGTCATAATCAAGTTAAGTATTACCATCAGGTGCTAAAAGTTAGAGGATGTTTCTCAAAGTGGGTGAGTCATTCACCTGGCAAATCTACACAGGGTGCCTCCTATATGTCAGGACCCAACCTGGACACAAAACGTTGGATGAAGATAGCATCCTTGTTCTCAAAGAGCCTACAGTCCACCCGGGAGCAAACACATAAATATGTGTGGATGTATTATTAGAAATTGGGATAGGTGCTCTAAAGCAGTGGTCCCCAGCCTTCTTGGCACCAGGTACTGGCTTCACAGAAGATAGTTTTTCCACAGACTGGGGATGGGGCAGACAGTTTAGGGATGATTCAAGTGTGTTACATTTACTTTGCACTTTATTTCTATTATTATTACATCAGCTCCACCTCAGACCATCAGGCATTAGATCCCAGAGGCTGGGGACCCCTGCATCTGAAGGATGTAACGATGTGCAGAAAACAACGTGTGTGTGTGTGTGTTAGTCACTCAGTCGTGTCCAACTCTTTGCAACCCATGGACAGTAGTCCACCAGGCTCCTCTGTCCATGGAATTTTCCAGGCAAGAATACTCGAGTGGGTTGCCATTCCCTTCTCCAGGGGATCATCCCCACCCAGGGACTGAACCTACATCTCCTGCATTGCAGGCAGATTCTTAACCATCTGAGCCACCTAGAAAGCCCTTCAGAAAAGAATCGGGTGCCATAATTTAAATTTGGAACACCTAGGAAGCCTCCCTGAGAAAGCAGCCTCTAAGCTGAAACCTGAGAGCACGCCAGGCAGGGGCAGTTTCCCAGCAAAGGTTCACAGGACAAGGCGGCCTTCTGTCCCCTTAGAGAAGCAGAGGAGGAAGGGACTCCAGCTCGTGCAAAGGCACGAAAGCTTAGGTGTGACAGGTATGAGGAACTACAAGTATCACAGCTCAGGGAGGGAAGGTGTGTAAGTGGAAACACCAAGAAGAGAGAGAAAAAATAAAGACAAAAATATGAGGAAGGTGGAAAAGGAGAAGGCTTCCCAGGCAGCTCAGTGGTAAAGAACCCACCTGCCAATGCGGGAGATGAGAGTTCGATCCCTGGGTTGGGAAGATCTTCTGGAGAAAGAAATGGCAACCCACTCCAGTATTCTTGCCTGGAAAGTTCCATGGACAGAGGAGCCTGGCAGGCTATGGTCCACAGGGTCATAAAGAGCTGGACACGACTTAGTGACTGAGCATGCCCGCATGGAGAAAGCTAGAAATTCACTGACTGCGTGTGTCATGCTGTATGAGCGAGAGGGGATCCCCTTCATTCTAAAGAGGAAAAAGAAGGGCTTGTCCTCTCAGTCAGCTCGGAGTCTAACTGAATGGATAACAGGAATATCCGTCCTTAACGATAACCTTTCAGAGAATACTCTCTACCCTGTCTGAGACTAGATCTTTTTAATATAAATTGTATTTTTGCTTTACCCAACGGTAACTCCTAAAGTGGATTTTTATTTTATTTATTTAGGGCCATGCTGTGAGGCTTGTGGGATCTTAGTTCCCCAACTATGGCTTGAACCTGGGCCATTGCAGTGAAAGCGCAGTCCTGACCACTGGACCACCAGGGAATTCCCCAAAATGATTTTTTTTTTTTCAGGCTGCACTGTGAGGCATATGGGATCTTAGTTCCTTGACCAAGGATCAAGCCCGTACCCCCTGCATTGGGAACTTGGCGTCTTATCCACTGGACCACTAGGGAAGTCCCATGGATTTTTAAATTTACAAAGCATCTTACTTCCTACCACAGGCTCCCAACCACTACTTTACAGCAGCCGATGGCTAGAAATCATTCAGCTTTGCTGGCTGCTTCTCAACAGCCTGATAAAATATTGACAAGGCTCTCCAAAGAGTCACTGACAAATTCCTCCAATCGTGCGTTAGCAGCATGTTAATTTTTTCTGTACAGATAGCATACCAACTCTTTTTTCAATCTCCTTTTCTCTTTCCTGTTTAAGGTTCTCAGAAAACATCAGAAATTGTTACTAAGGCTATTAAGCTTGAATGTCCTTGCTCTAATCTCTAAGAGATAAAACATATTTGTTGGGCTGCTTGGACAGGCTGTCATTGAACCTGCAACCGGAGAAGCTTCACAATGAAAAACAAAGCTGGCACAAGCTCCAATCGCAAAAAATGATGTTCGAATTTGGGTGCAGTTCTAAGAATGCCTTAAATCATTCCACTGGTTCTGTGTCTGTGAGCGACAGAGAGAATGTCACAGCCTTGTGACAAGTGTCTCATTCTCTTCCTGTATTTTTTCCTTCATTACTATGGTTTGAAACCCACATTTCTGTCTTATCCCGAGAGTCTAAGACATTTAAAATAGCATGCGTGGAATTAAATATATATTTAAGGCGGGGGAGACTGCTGTGAGTCTTTCAAGGCTGGGAGCTGAGAGACTGGGCATTAGATAGAGTGTTTTGTTTTTAAGCAGAGAAAAAGACCACCTCTGTTGACTACTATTCCTCGTTCAGCAAGTTCACACTTCCTAGAAAGAGGCAGTGGAGGCAGCAGTGTTTCTGGGAGCCAGGGAAATTAAGCATGCTGTCCTGAGCACAGGAGGGACTCCCTACAAGAGCAAGGGGGAGAAATTTGTTCTGACAAGGAGAGGCACACAGAGAGAAAAAGGCAGGTACAACTTGGAGACTGGGGGAGGCCCTGGCGGAGATTCCCCAACTTGCTTGGTTCTCGGTCTGAGCGTATCAGCAAGTTCTTTACGTCACCCATCATCGCTTAGAACAAAACACCTAACAGCTCTGTTTATTAGGTTAAATTCAAACAGCCTAACATGTACTTATTCCTAGTAATTTAGTAGCTGTTTGAAAAATAAACTGGACCCTGTGTAGCTTGCTCTGGTTTTGACTCAATAGCATGTACAACTTATCCGTGTAAAGGGTATACAATTCAGTGGGTTTTAGTATATTCAGAACTAGGCAACTATGCAATCAATGTTAGAACAGTTTTGTCACCTTAAAAAGACACTCCAAACCCACTAGCAGCCAGTCCTCCTTCCCCCTCCCCCTTCTAGCTCTAGGCAACCACTAACCTATTTTCTGTCTCTATAGAATTGCCTCTTCCTGACATTTCCTATAAATGGAATCATAAGACATGTGGCCTTCTGTGTCAGCCTCTTCACTCGGCACGTTCTCAAGGTCCGTCCACGCCGTAGCACACATTGGTACCTCATTTCTTTTTGTGGCCGAATGAAATCTGATGGCATGGATACACCACATTTTGCTTATCCATTTATCAGTTAGTAGACATCTGGATTGTTTCTAATTTTTGGCTATTATGACTAATGCTGCTATGTACGTTCATGTACAAGTTTTTGTGCGGACACACAAAGTAGTGGAGTTTCAGCATGTCCTTCCAGTGAATATTCAGGGTTGATTTCCTTTAAGGTTGACTGGTTTGACCTCTTTGCAGTCCAAGGGACTCTCAAGAGTCTTCTTCAGTACCTTCTCCAGGGGATCTTCCCGACCTAGGGATTGAATATGAGTCTCTTGCATTGTAGGCAGATTCTTTAACATCTGAGCCATGAGGGAAGCCTGTTAACTATATTAGAAAACTCTACAAGGGCTCTTTAAAAAGTACTTTGACTGCAAAGCATGTGTGAAATATTAAGTACTGCATACACTTGATAATGGTTATTTAGAGAAGAATATGATGCTTTACACAAGATCAATTTGTACATATCATAATTAAACAATTCCAATGGTGTGTCAGTTTAACAAGTCTGCACATCTGAAATACAAAGTTGGAGTGGTGTATTAGGGACACACGCTATGTGATGTTTTCCAAATTTGTTTTCCAGTCCCATAACATTGTTATAAGGAAGTACCAAGTCATGATGTAATTAATAATAGAATAAGCTCATCAACAAGATAAACTTGAGATTGGTTACGTATATAATGAGTCAGTAAAGAACTTCATTGTAGTTTCTCAAGACACTTGTCCACGCCCATTTTCTTTATAAGGTCACTGTGCATGCGTGCTCATTCATGTCCGACTCTGCGACCCCATGGACTAGTCGTAGCCTGCCAGGCTCCTCTGTCCATGGAATTTTCTAGGTAAAAATACCGGTGTGCGTTGCCATTTCCTCCTCCAGGGAATCTTCCTGACCCAGGGATTGAACACGCATCTCTTGGGACTCCTGCACTGGCAAGCAGGTTCTTTATCTGGGCAATCTGGGAAGCCCAAGGTCACTGTAGCAAAGTTTCTCTTCAACGTTAAAAAATAAAAAACACTGCTTTTCAGCGTCTTAATGAACCAATCTCTGAATTGGAAAAAACAATAAGTTTGGTCTAAAGTGAATACCCCTATGTATTAAGTTGAAAAAAAAAATAGTATGCTCTTTTTCATCAACAAATGTTCCTCTTCTTCTCTCTCACCTTCTAGATTGTCCCACTGTCCCCATTCACTCCCCTGGTGACAGGAGCCAGGCTTTGGAGGCCATCTATCAGCTAAGGCCTGCTGAATACATGCATATGCTGGTGGGCTAGACTTCTATCCAGACCTGATTATTCAACTGCCTCCTGGACATTCCCTATGAATGCCTCATAGACATCCCACACCCGACATGCTCAAAGCTGAGCTTCTGGTCCTCTTTTTTTTTTTTTTAGAATTTTGTTTATTTTCCGTTGTACTGGGTCTTCTGTACTAGTTGCAGTCAGCAGAGGCTACTCCCTAGTTGCTGTGCTCAGGCTCAGTGCAGCCACTCCTCTTGTTGCAGAGCCCAGGCTCTAGGTGTGTGGGCTTTAGTAGTTTTGGTGCTCAGGCTCAGTAGCTGCGGCTTGTGGACTCTAGAGCACAGGCTTGAGAGTTGTGGCTCATGGGCTTAGTTGTTCTGCAGCACGTGGGATCTTCCTGGATCAGGGATTGAACCTGTGTCTCCTGTACCACCAAGTGAATTCTTTACCGATTCACCAGGGAAACCCTAATCCTCCTTTCTAAACCTGCTCTTCATCAGCCTTTTCATCTCAGTTCATGGTACTTCCATCCTCCAGCTGCCTATCGTGGGGTCATTCTTGACTCTTTCATTTCTCCCACAAGTCACCTCTTATCTGCTGGGAAATTGCATTGAATTTACCTTCAGAATGTAACTAGGATTCTCTAGTCTTTCTTACCTCAACTGCCACCTCTCCTCATCCAAGCCTCCATCGTCCTTGGCCTGGAATACTACTACAAGCCTCTGAAGCGGCCTCCCTGTCCACTCATGTCTCCCTGAGTCTACTCTCAAACCAGAAAGCAAATGGATTCTTTTAATTTTTATTAATTAAAAAAATTTTTTTTGGTCATGGCATGCGGTATCTTAGTTCTTCGACCAGGGATTGAACCCAGGTCCCCTCCATTGGGAGTACAGAGTCCTAATCACTGAACCATGAAGGAGTTTCTCAAATGGATTCTTAAAGCCTGCAATGGCTTCCTCACTCACTCTGCTCTGGCCACACTGGCTGTCTTGCTATTCCTTGCACATGCTATGCACACTCCTGCCTTGGATACCCTGTGGGGGCTTTTTTCTCTGCTTGCTCAGCTCTACCTAGATCTTCCCATGGTAGGGCAAAGAGCTAAGGGTGATGGCAGAAGAGTTTGATTGGAAAGGAGGAGTCATGCAAAAGAGAATAGTATGGATAATCAAAGTCATTGAGTTTTTTGGGGGCAAAATAATGTAATATCTAAAGCATTGTTTTAAGAAAATTAACTTGGTAGTTGTCTATTGGAGGAAAGTTGAGAGAAAAAAAGTGAAATGAAGGAGGGGTAGGTATATTGCTAGGGAAAGCTATATTCAAGAAGCTATAATGACTCAACTTTGAAGATGTGGATAAGATTTAGAGGCTGATGAATCTGAGGCACAAATCCATGTAAAAATGCCTGGTTTGAAACCAAAAATCAGTCAGGCCCAGTTATATAAATTTGGTGTTATTTATTGAATTGAGTGTGTAGCAGGGTAAATGAAAAGAGGAAAACTATTAAATTTTTCAAAGGATTTGGATGGGACAAAGTGAACAACCTATTATTACTGTGATCACAATCAAATGTTAAATTTATATAGAATAAAACCTTAATAGAAGCCTAAGGTTATAGGTATTATTGGTAATTGAAAGTTGTGGTTAATTTGAGGGTTAACTTCTGCTGCTGCTGCTAAGTCGCTTCAGTCGTGTCCAACTCTGTGCAACCCCATAGATGGCAGCCCACCAGGCTCCCCCGTCCCTGGGATTCTCCAGGCAAGAACACTGGAGTGGGTTGCCACTTCCTTCTCTAATGCATGAAAGTGAAAAGTGAAAGTGAAGTCGCTCAGTCGTGTCCGACTCTTTAGGACCCCATGGACTGTAGCCTACCAGGCTCCTCCGTCCATGGGATTTTCCAGGCAAGAGTACTGGAGTGGGGTACTATTGCCTTCTCCGTAACTTCTGCTAGCTTAGGTTTTTTTTTTTCTTCTCCAAGAAGTATTATTATGCTTTCCCCCCTTGGTAACTAAGGAACACAGTTGAATTATTTTTAGACGATTCAGGATGTTACTATCCTTCAAGGAGATTATACACATTTTCAACATAAAATAACATGGTTCTAGGAAATTGGGATAAATTCATGGGACCCAGAATACATTGTGGCATTTATAAAGACTTCTGATACCTATTCGACTTGTAGCAGAAGACATAATAACATCAAAACCATTGTAACACGAGACTTTAGGTGTTTTAGGAATCTATTCTTTAAGTAGGATTTTACTCTAGAGCTTTTCTGCCAACATGCACATCGGATACGGGATGTCAGCGTCAAACGCATTATTACATCAGTGACACCGTCCGCACTGGCATCTGCTTCCTTTGTGATACATAAAATGTTTATGATTTAAACTCCTCTTTACAACTTAACTCCCTCTACTTCTTTTGTGACCCTCCATCTATGATTTGTACTGAGGGAACAGAACATTGTTGGTGTAACAAATGTTGGCCTCGCACTCCAACTCCGCGAAAGTCTATCAGAATGTTCATCATTTGAGAAACTCGCTTACTCTAGTGCAATATGCTAAGAAACCCAGGGATAAAAGGGTGATGGTTTCATCCGCGTGCCTGCTTTACAATCTAGACCTAGTACAGTATATTCCCACAACTACGCGGGGTAAATCATTCTGCACATTCCACTTGAGACTGATACAAAAATCAACAGCCTCCAACTTCATGGAGCGTTCTTAATACACCGTGGAGCAAGAGAAGGGACTCCTGCTTCGATTCAGTCTCTGGTTCCCAAAGTCATTTCGCCGATCCGACCCCTCCCCTTTTCTCTAAACACCTGGTGGAGTCAAACTTAAGAAACAAAAGCGCCGACACAACCAGCTTCCCTGAAATTAGCCAATGCTCACCACAGATAGGTGTGCAGCTATTTGACTAGCAAGCACAGATGCTACGTATCTATACGTCTTCTCCCCGCCAATCCGTCTAAAAAAAAGAAAAAGAGAAAAGATGAAGCGGCAAGCTGAGGTCCTTCAGTACCTCGTCGGAAACGGACTCTGGGAAGCGCAGAGGGGCTTCCTGACTCGCGCAACCAGACGGTCGCGCGGGGCAGCCGAGCGGAGGCTCAGGACGGGGGGGGCCGCCCCCTGCCAGCCTCGGGGCTCCCCAGCGCCCTCCCGTGGGTCAGAACACTGGGGCTTCCGCGCTTGTTCGCCGCACCCCGAATTGCCGGCTGCCGAAGCGGCTCCCTCCTCAGTCCCTAAAGGTCTCGGGACCTCTCAGGGCAGGGCCCGAGGTAACTGAGGAGGCCAGCCCGAGTTTCCCTCAGCGCCGCCGACCGCAGCAGCCCGGCCGCGGCTTCCGCTAGCCGGCTCAGTCCAGTCAGCCCGTCCGCCCCTCCACCCGCTCGTCGACCCCCGCACACCCCACACCACAACACCTGCGCGGCTCTGGGGTCGCGCCGAGGCCGCGCCCGGCGCGGGGAGGAGCCTGTGGACGCCCCGCCGCGTGGAGCGCGCCAGGTGAGCGCGCCTGCGCAGTCGGGCCGTAAACAAGCCCGCCCCTTCTCCTCGCCGGCCTCCGCGGGGCGGGCTCGCGGGTGGGAGGGGCCAGAACGAAGGGGCGGGGGCGGGGGGGGGAGGAAAGAGCGAGAGCCCCGGGACGGCGCCTGCGCGGTGGGCGTGATCCGGGCACTTAGGGCAGGATGAACGCTGCTTTCCAAGATGGCGACGGAGGGAGGAGGGAAGGAGATGAACGAGATTAAGACCCAATTCACCACCCGGGAAGGTCTGTACAAGCTGCTGCCGCACTCGGAGTACAGCCGGCCCAACCGGGTGCCTTTCAACTCGCAGGGCTCTAACCCTGTCCGCGTCTCCTTCGTAAACCTCAACGACCAGTCTGGCAACGGCGACCGCCTCTGCTTCAATGTGGGCCGGGAGCTCTACTTCTATATCTACAAGGGGGTCCGCAAGGTACCGACCGGGGCGTCAGCGGGACTTCGCCCCGGCGCGGGCAGAGGCCGGGGGCAGGGCGGTGACGGCGGGGGCCCGGGGAGGCCGCCGGGGCGGCCGCCGCTCTCACTTTGGAGTGGGCCGGTAACTCCACCGGAGTGCTCCTGAGGAAGGGGGATTCGAGAGGAGGAGGGTGGCGGCGGCGGGGGCGGTGGAGAGGGGCCGCGGGGTGCGGGGCTCCGGCCGGGGGGGCCCCGGGAAGCGAGGGGGCCGGCTGCCGCCCCTCCGGCAGCGTTTGTCAGGTTCTGACACGGCCGGGGAGCCGGGCCTGCGAGTCCCCGGAAGAGGTGGGGTGGCCGTCTGGTCGCGGCTTGGGCCGCCTCGCCTCCCGGGGAGGGTTGCGAGTCCGGCTCTGGGTGAGAGACCTGGGGCCGCTGGGGGCAGATCTGTAAGGCGGAACCCGGCCGGGAGGCGGAGGACACGGTCAGAAATGGACCGGCTCGGCACCAAGGGCCACCTCACCTGCTGCCGCACCGCCACTCACTAGGAGCCTGTCCTGCTGTTAACACTTGGCCGTTTCCAAAAAAAAAAAAATCATCCGAGGGAGGCCGGCTGTCACTTGTCTCCGCGGAGGGAACCTTCCTCCTGAGAGATTGTTAAGGGAGGGGTCATCTTGTCCCTTACAGTGTGGAGAGGGCTGAGGACCACACTTGGCAGTGGAGGAGATGTTTTCAGTGAACTGAGCTGGTTCCTAGGGATGCTATAAGAGCGTGCCCAGATCCATCCTCGTCCAACAAGTCAGACTGTGTGCCCAGCAAGGGAGGGATATGCCTTAAAAGCTGCTTCACAAGAACCATTATTCTGGGCGGGCGATTTTAACAGTAATTCTGGCAAGCATGTAATCATCCTCTTAAAGTATCTCTTTGAAAGAAGAACTTATTAGAACTTTTCTTTCATTGGCTACGTCACTGTGTTCTCATTGAGAACTGCTTGCTTTGGAGATACGCCGTCTGGGAGTTGACTCTTGGAAAAATGAGGAAATTAATGCCCCCCACAGCATCTGGGCGTGGGAAAAGGTGATAACAGATTAATTTATAAACGGTCAGTTAGTGTGAAAATAAATTGTATGTATTGAAGGGTGAACGTTTCCCAGGATACACTGTATCCAGAAGCAGTGGGTTTTTGCTTGGTTACAAGATCTAGGAATGTGGCAGCGCTATCCAGATGGAGCAAGTTGTCTCATTTGCTCCAGGTGAGCCTTTCTGTTAGTGTTTGTACTAAGTGTACTACTAAGTTTGAGGCATCCTGTTATAAATTACTGCAGGTAAATCGCTTGACTTTGTTCTCTTGCAGAATTGGAAACGTCTGAAGTAGTTAGGAGTCTGGGGGTTGAAGTTTTTAGTCCTACCCTCAACTTTGTTACTGACTTGTTGGGTGACCTTTGACGAGTTACTTAACTTCTATCTGCAGCTCTTTAAAAGAGAGTATTGCAGTACAGCCCTTGTGGTTTTGAGCATTATGACTACAATGAACTTTAAAGGCCCGAAACATTCAGTAGATGTAATAAAATACAGTTCAAATAAGCGTTAAGAGCATCTGTCAAACAGGAGCGTTTATCTTGACATTGATGCCGTGACTGAAAGGATCAGCTTTTTCTCTGAAAATAAGTTTAGAAGTTTAAGTTATTAAGTTGATTTACAAAAAAATTTAAAAGTGCCTAAAAGCTAAATATATTAAGTTACTAGTATAGACATTACCTTTTTAAAAAAATTTTCTTTTAAAGTATACTATTTCTGAAACATTCTAGTGGCAAACTGTATCTGTACTTGGTACCTCTGGTTTGCATCAAAAAATAGGTCTCTTGCTTGGAAGTGTCATAATGGTGCCTACTTTTAGTCCTACTCAATGAAGGATAAATTAGGAGATCTTTTCAAAACTACACCAAAAAATTACTTTAAACAAGACAAATCTTAAACATGTAAATTTGCCTTCGGGTGTGTAATTTACTTGAGCACATTAACTTTTCTGTAAAATTTCATTTTCATGTGGTAATATCTTGTGGATACATTTGCATTATGTGTTGGACATTTAAGCTCTTTAATAGCCACTGTAATTTTTTTTAAAAAGCATGTCTATGAATGAGTTTGCATTTATTTTTTGTTATTTCTGAGTATAAGTGATTGTTTTAGGACTCTATTTTCTGATTTTAAACCATTGCATATACTTTTCCTTAATTAAAAACCTTAATTAAAGGTGAATTAAACCTTAATTTAAGAACTTCAAATTTTACTTTTTGGGGTTAGAAGTTACAAATCTGTTTTTGACATTTCGTCGTTTTGACTCTTTAAAATTTTTTCCTTTGGGACATACAAAGTTTTACAACAATTAATCAGATCATTTACATCATTTACAAGATTTAAATTGGATGAATACATTCAATTTAAATCTGACTGTGGGCCTTTTATGTTATTAAAGTATAATTGGTTTATAGTATAGTAGTTTCAGGTGTAAGCCATAGTGATTCAGTATTTTTACAGATTATAATCCATTAAAAGTATAAGATAATGGCTGTAATTCCCTGTGCCATACAGTATATCCTTGTTTCTTGTTTATTTTATACATTGTTTGTATCTCTTATCCTGTACCTATAACTCGCCCCTTCTGCCTTCCCTCTTCCCTTTGGTAACTGCTAGTTTGTTTTATCTGTGAGTCTGTTTATGTTTTACATAGATGTTCATTTGTATTATTTTTTAGATTCCACATATAATATGTGATGTCATACAATATTTGTCTTTTTCTGACTTATGTCACTAAGTGTAATATTCCCTAGGCCCATGCACATTGCTGCAAAACTGGGTCTTTTAAGAACCTTAAATTGTGAACTCTGTACTGTCGTTTCTGAAAGCGAATGTGGAGTCCTGGGGAAATAGAGTAGATGAGGAGGTAGTCAAAGACCTAAGCTGAGGAGTGTAATCTTGGCCCCTTGAAAACACAGGTCAGTTGCTAGAGCTGAAAGGGACCTTCAGTATATGGAGTCTCACCCCTTTTGGAGAAAGCCAAGGCTAGAGAGGATGTGCAAACTGTGACTCAGTTTTTTTCTCGAGGTAAAGAATTCTTGACAAAGAAGCACAACTGAATCTAAACAGCTGTCTTAGTGAAAAGAGACTGATCTAGCTTTTTGGTTGCACAGATAACCGTATACTTCAAGCTCTTCAGAATTTACCCCGGCATTTTGCCCTGTGTAAGCTTATTGAATCTTGCAATCCTGTGAGGTAGATGAAAGCATCATTTCTTTTTGGAACCAAAGTTCAGAGTAGGGTTTCTTGTGTGAAAACATCTAGTTTTATAAATTTATTTTGCTGAACTAAAAATACTATGGACACTGATTTAATACTGAGGGTAAACTCACTGTTTCAGCAAAAATTTTCAGTGACTACTACGATAATAATTTTACTTGGCAAGGTAATGTGGGGTATCCAAAAACGAGTGAGGCCCTAACCTCCTCCCCAGGAACTTTCAGCTACTGGCTTTCTTTATGGCATACTTTGGTATTCTTTTTTTTAAAAAAGAGGTTTTAGGATAAAGATGCCAAGGTACTGGGCTTATTGTACCAACTCTTTGATTTTATGGAGATCTGTTTTAGCATAAATGTGAATGCCGCCACTCAGATCCCTGCTTAAGCATCACTTCTCAGCATATCCTTCTTTGTATTCCCAATCTAAATCAGTTTTCCCCATTATACGTTTTTATATCCCATACTTTGCCTTTCTAGAACTTTTCTCAATTTGTAATTCTCTATCTCTCCTAGAAACAAAGCTCCCTTAGAATAGATGTCTTTTCTGTTTTCTCTGTCTTCCTACATGGAGTAGACCCCTACCGTTAAATTTGTTGAGTGAATGACTGGGTAAAGCGTCCGTGTCCGTCTATGTCCTGCTTTAAAAGGATCTTTAGGGACTTCCCTAATGGTCAAGTGGTTAAGAATATGCCTGGCAATGCAGGGGCCCTGGGTTCAATCCCTGGTCCAGGAACTAAGATCCCACATAAACTGGAGCAACTTAGCCCTCGTGCCACAGCTAGAGAGAAGCCCATGCACAGCAACAGGAGATCCTGCATGCGCAACTAAGACCTGATGCAGCCAAATACATTAATTAAAAAAAGATCTTTAGGTGCTGGAAAAGGTATTCCATTTTAGGCCCAAAATTACCAGGTATTTTTAGTAGCTCATATCTTTTAAAAGACATTTTTATTTTATTTTATTTTTTTTAAAAAAAAAGCTTTTTTTTTTTTTGCTGAACTACACAACTTACAGGTTCTTAGTTTCCTGATCAGGGATTGAACTCAGGTTCCCGGCAGTGAAAGAGCCAAGTCCTAACCACTGGACTGCCAAGGGATTCCCAAAAGACATTTTATTAAAAACTGAAAGTATTTTTTCATATTTATTTTTATTTATTGTTTATTTGGCTGCACCAGTTTTAGTTGCAGCAGACCAGGTCTTCCATCTTCATTGTGGCGTTGGAATCTTTAGTTGCAGCCTATGAGCTCTCAGTTGCAGCACGTGGGATCTAGTTCCCTGACCAGGGATCACATCTCTGCCCCCTACGTTGAGAGCCACGAGTCTTAGCCACTGGGCCACCAAGGAAGGCCCCTCAAAAGATGTTTTACATTATTGTTAGTTGGTAACAAATTTCTCTTTTTATAACTTGGAAGTTATGTAGCAAGAGACAGTGAAGTGGTGGAAAGCAGCCAAATGGTGCAGGTTACTTTTGATCTGCTTCTGTCGAACCATGTTACCTACCAGACCTATGTGCTGTCAAACAATTTTTAAAATTTTTTAAAAATATTTTATTGAAGCATAATTGATTTGCAGTATTGTATTAGTTTCTGGTGTACAGCAAAGTGATTCAGTTATACATATATGTCTATATACTTTTTCATATCCTTTTCCATTATGGCTTATTATAGGCTGTTGAATGTAGTTCTCTGTGGAGGACCTTGTTTATCCCAATTTACGCTTTCCTGACCCCCCGGTAAAACATTTGTTTGTTTACTTCTGGTTGCTCTAGTCTTCGCTGCTGAGCGTGGACTTTCTGTTGCTGCTCTGAGCGGGGGCTGCTTTCTAGTTGCAGTGCTCTGGCTTCTCCTCTTTTTGCAGAGCCCAGGCTGTAGGTGCTCAGGCTTCAGTAGCTGTGGCTTGGAGGCTTAGTTGCCTCGCAGCATGTGGAATCTTCCCAGACCAGGGATGGAACCCATGTCTCTCCCCTGCATTGGCAGGCAGATTCTTAACTACTGGGCCACCAGGGAAGTCCTCCTTTTTAAATTGAATCAAACAAGTTTTTAAATCTACACTCAGAATTACTTAACATTCAAAGCGAGCCTTAACGTTCCTTAACTTAAGGAGCCTTAACGCTCCTTAACGCTCCTTAACATTCAAGGAGCCTTTACGTTTTGCCTGCCATCTTAAGGTTCTGGGCCATAGATGTACTGTCCAGAGATTGAAGCAATCCCTACAAGAGATGAAAAGTAGAATTAGATGGTGTCCAAGGCCTTGTCGGTAAAGAATCTGCCTGCAATTCAGGAGGCCAGGGTTCAATCCCTGGTTCGGGAAGATCCCCTAGAGAAGGAGATGGCAACCCACTCCAGTCTTCTTGCCTGGAGAATTCTGTGGACAGAGAAGCCTGGCAGGCTACAGTCCATGGGGTCGCAAAGAGTCGGACTAAGCGACCAACACACATACAAGGCCTTTTCAGTTCTTAAGATTGTGTGATTCTGTGCTCAATGATTTTTAAATGAAAATTTGTCTTTGTGTTGGGGAGATGTCTTCCTGACTTGGATTCATTGCCTACTTTTTGAATGGGAATTGGGAAGAGTGGGGTGTGTTGTGAAAGCAGGTTGAACATATATTCTAGGTCTTTATTGCTAGAAAAAGCTTGGGTACTCACCATGCTGAGATGAAGCTGGGGTCAGAAGGTCAGTTAATAATAATAGCCAAAATGTTTTTTGAGATGGAGTTATCCAGGAGAGTTATGGGTTGACTTGAGAGACAATGAGTGTTACAATGAGTGTTCCGTATAGGAAATATCAAAGTCTCTTTGTCAAAGACTACAGGACCACCTGTTGGTGACCGGGGGATTCATGCTTCATGTGGGAGGGTGAACTACATGCCTTTTGAAGCTTTTTATCCATAGACTAGTTTTAGATACTAGATTGCTCTAAAAGAAGGTCATGTTCACACCCTTCTGCCCATTTGTATTTTCACACCGCTCTGCTCCCCATTTATTATTTAGAAGAGGCTTAGAAGTTTAGACTTTTTTTATATCAAATTCATTTTGAGAAATTTTGTACTTGGTTTAGTAGGGCACATATGGAATTGGATGGAAATCTTTTTTTCCCCCATTAAGGGCCACTTAATGACTTCTGAAGTATTCATATAAAGATTAATTTATTTAACTACAAAATCATCTATACTGCGGGGGAAGCATGTTAGTTTATCGCCTAAAGCGGGCTTGAGAAACTTGCATGTGATACCTTGGTCCCCTTGGCCTTGAGGAGGGTGGTGCTGATACTTGGAGGGACTCCATGGTGGATGTGAGCCGTGGCGAGATGCTCCCAGAGTGTGTCAGTGAGAGCCAGGAGCTAGTGATGATTGTCATTCTTTCAGCAAATATTTGTGGGGTGCACCTCCCAGATATATGGTGCTAGATATGTTTTTGTTGTCGTTTAGTCGCTAAGTCATGTCCAACTCTTTGTGACCCCATGAACTGCAGCACACCAGGCTTCCCTGTCCTTCACTTTCTCCAAGAGTTTCTTCAAACTCATATCTATTGAGTCAGTGCTGGGTATGGGCAAAGTCTATGCACTCAAGAAACTTGTCACCTATATGTATTACCATTGAGTTAATCATCTAGTAACTCTAAAGTGTTTATTGTACTCTGGTAGAAAACTTGAGCAAGAATCAAAATGTAGTGGATTTTGTCGCTGACTAGTTTGGCTATAGGCCTAAAGAACCTTATTTTTAAAATAAATGTAAAGATTTTCATAGTCTGGTATTGTCTTAGAGACCATTTTAATTTATATCTCAGCTAGGTTAGTTTGTGCAGAAATATGAAATGTAGTCCTATTTGTTATTTAGGAATAGACATCAACAATAGAAATAACTTTGGTAGCCATTCTCAATTTTAATTTTCAGTGCATTTAAAATTGAGAGTATCAATGACAGGTTATCCTCTGAACATTTAGCATCTGTTTTTCATAACAGAGTGCAAGAGACGTCTTGTTTTAAAAAAAGTAATCCTCATTCATTAAGCGTTTTTTTGCTGAATTGCTGTATACAAGTTACTACTATCTCTTGTGGGTGACGTGAAGGTAAAGTAAGATACTTCCTGTCTGTACGGAGCTTGTATTTTTGTCTTGATAATTGTAATAAAAGTAGAAAGTGTGTGTTCGGCACATGGCATAAGCAATACACGAATCAGATGGAATTAAGAGGTAAAGGTAAAGTGGAGAAGTGTTTCTCTGCCTAGTGGAAGAATTCTGGGTTGGATTTCAAATAGATGATTTGTCTTGAAATGTTGTGTACAGAATTTTGCAAATTCCAAAATGTGTAGCCTTGTATTTCTAATTTCAGAAATGCTTTGTCTTCATTTCTGATTGAGCCTTAGTTGACAAGTTACTCTTACCTTTTCTAACCCTTTCCACTTATTTGTTATTATTACTTTAAAATTTTGACTTATAGTACTTTGTTTCAGGTTTTCAGCAAAGTGGATGTGTTACACATATATCCACCCTTTTTTAGATTCTTTTCCCAGATAGGCTATTACAGAGGCTTGAGTAGAGTTCCTTGTGCTATATAAAAGGTCCTTATGAGTTAGCCGTGTTATATTTGGTAGTGTGTATATGTCAGTCGCAATCTCCCAGTTTACCCTCCCTAGTCTTACCTTTCAGCATTTTTACCAACTTCACTGCTTCTCTGACAATTGGTAATTTGTAAACTGAATAATGTCAGTTCTGTTTTGTAGTATGGAATTTTAAACAGTAGGGTAGATTGTATTAATACTAAAAACAAGTCAAATCAGCCTGTGCTACATTAAAAAAATTATATTGTTTTATTTTATTTTTTATGTAGTATAGTTGCTTTACAGTGTTGTTAGTTTTCTTGTTTTTTATTTTCATTTTTTTGGCTATGCTGGGTCTTTGTTGCTTTTGCGAGGGCTCGCTCTCTGCGGTGAGCAGACTTCTGGTTGCAGCGGCTTCTCTTATTGCAGAGCACAGGCTCCGTAGTTGCGGTGCATGCGCTTAGTTGCTCTGTGGCATGTGGGATCTTCTGGGATCAGGGATCCAACCAGTGTCCTTGGCATTGGAGGGCGGGTTCTTATCCACTGCGCCACCAGGGAAGTCTTGTGCTACATTTTATCTTAGCGGTAGGAGAATGTACATGAAACTGTAGATTTTTATGAGAAAGAAGCAAGAACCATTCAGAGGAAGGAATTTTTAAGGCTTTTATATTTTTAAATTAAGAATGGAAATATTTTTAACATATTTTCAAGTAACCACATTGTAGTTTATCCCTGTGACATTAAGCTATTTTTCTGTCGGTTGGTTCATAGCCAGACTCACCATTGCAGGGAGTTGGGGTGTGTTTGCGCGCGTGTGTGTGCGCGTGTGTTCCTGCTACAACGAAACTGGTCCAGGTGCTCATTCTCTACTTAACTTTAATTTTTGTTTCAGAGGCTCTGTCTTGTCCTAATGTTTCATTTAATAAATGTTTGAGTGGTTCTAGGGGCTTTCTTGGTGGTTAAGACTCTGAGTTTCACTGCAGAGGGTGTGGGTTTGATCCCTGGTTGGAAAACTAAGATTCCACATGCCACATGGTGCCGTCAAAAAAATTTTTTTTTTGAGTGGTTTTATGTGAGAAGCAGTATACTGGGCTCTGGGAAATCAAAGAAGTGTGAGTTGGTCCCTGACCCCAGGAGGTTTATCATCCATCCAAGGAGACAAGATATTCACACACTCTCTCAAGATTCCAGTGCCTGCTCTAAATTGTTGTTGAGACTGAATCTCTGTGGTCAGGGAGCCCACAGTCCAGTAGGATGGTAAATGGTTTGTTCATCTAACATGTATCGGACCTGTAGGCCCAAAGACAAGCAAGACATGGTCCCTGGCCTGATGGGACCGTAGTCGGGTGTCAAGACTGATGAACAGATAGTGGTGAGATGTGCGGCGTCTGCTATCGTGGACTAGACTCACTTACTGGGGCTCTTTCTATGGCTGCAGTGTGACGCTTGCAGGGTCTCAGTTCCCAGGCCAGGGCTTGAACCCCAGGCCCTTGGCCCTTGGCATACAGAGCCCTAACCACTGGGCTGCCGGGGACTCCCTGGGGCCTCTTGACCTGACTAGAATTCAGGAGGCATGTCACCTAGATGGGAAGACATATTCACAGCTTTATTTTTAACTGAACTTCTAACTGGGTTTTAATGTGTTCTTCAATTATGAACATAGGCAACAAATCACATAGTTACAGACCTGCGGCTTTATCACCAGTGGAAATCACAGGTGTTTGCATATCACATTATGGTTGTTGCAGACATATCAAACATCATTTATACTCATCACTACTTTGAAATTACAGTAGTTAATGGATCTGCTGCTAGAACCCGTTATTCAGTGTGAAATAAACGTTAAAAGACCCTAAATGTGTTGAATATAGTGTAACTGTTGTAATACAATCGATCTCCCTTGTTGGCTTCTTGTTTCGGATCTTCGTTGCCGTGCACGGGCTCTTTGTGGCTGCACGTGGACTTTGCTCGAGTTGTGGTGTGTGGGCTTCTCATTGCAGTGGCTTCCCTTGTTGTGGAGCATGGGGTCTAGAGCTCGTGGACTTGGGAGTTGTGGGCTTAGTTGCCATGGGGCATATGGGATCTTAGTTCCCAGATCAGGGATCCCATGTGCCCTGTGTCACAGGCAGATTCTTAACCACTGGACCGCCAGGGAAGTCCCTCCTTTATACTCTTTTGTATTAAAAACATTATTACGAGGAGTCCATGGTACAGAAAGTTAAGCATCCTGATTAGATAATCTTGGCTTACCTTCTTCAAAGAGTATTGTATGCGTGATTAACTGTGAGGAGGGTAACTGGTTTCTTGTCAGGTGGAACTTTTCGCTCCTGAAGAGGTCTCTGTGGCACCTATGGTGGCTGGTGTGTTGCTCAGCAGTTGAGGATCTGGAATTCTGAGTCGGTGCTTTGGTGGGCTGCTTTGCGTTGCCCTCCTCGTGGCTCCTGCCCTTGCTGCCCTAAATACAGGGAGAAGAGCAAGAACTGCTCCACGAGATGGGCTGTGTTTCTTCTGGTTTGTGGAGTAGATGATTACAGTGTAACGTTTACTTGTCTCAAATGCAGTGGGAACTTAGATTTTAGCAGGTTACCTGTGAACTGAATTCTGACGGGTGGGTGGGCTGAAGGCCGAGAGGGTTCTGAACCGGGGCCTGGGAGTCCAGCGCCTAAGGATGTGGCATTTGATGGCCCCTCCTGAAAGCAGTCAGCTGCTCCTGAGGGCTGAAGCTTGTGCACGTCTTGGGAGGACAGGATTATCTTCCGTAGTGAGTAATGGTTTAAATGTTGGATATATCCTAGCTTCTAGAACTTTCAGTATGATTTTTTGAAAGTTTTTTTTTTTTTTAACTGTATTTTCATTCTTTTGATACTGCTTTTGCAAGAACGGATTAGTCCTGTTTTAGTTAGTCCTTCTGACAGTTCCTGGAGTGTTATCCTCTTCCAGGACTCAAGCCATCAGATCGTGTCATACCAGCTCTCATTGGACTCTCCCCACCTTCCTTCAGTTCGCAGTGATTCTAACTCCTGCCACCCTGCTGCTCTCTCCAGCACACTCCTGTCTTAAATGCTGTGGCTAATAGTTTTAACCCCCTTTGCCCACACACTCTGTTCTAGCCCTGATTGAATCCAATATTACAGCAATCACGTTGTTATTCCCACCATCTTGAAAAAGGAAGGGAGAACCCTTTCTGGCCCCCACCCACTCCCTACAGGTTCTTTGCCGGGGGCAGCTTGTTGTTGTTGGTCGGTCGCTCAGTCCTGTCCGACTCTCCGTGACCCCATGGATGGCAGCGTGTCAGTATCTCCCAGAGTTTGCTCAGACTCGTGTCCATTGAGTCAGTGATGCCATCCAACCATCTCATCCTCTGTCGTCCCCTTCTCCTCCTGCCTTCAATCTTTCCCAGCATCAGGGTCTTTTCCAATGAGTCAGTTATTCGCATCAGGTGGCCAAAGTATTGGAGCTTCAGCTTCAGCATCAGTCCTTCTGGTGAATATTCAGGCTTGATTTCCTTTAGGATTGACTGGTTGGATCTCCTAGAAGTTCCAAGGGACTCTCAAGAGTCTTCTCCAACACCACAGTTAAAAAGCATCAGTTCTTCAGTGCTCAGCTTTCTTTATGGTCCAGCTCTCACATCTGTACATGACTACTGGAAAACCATGGCTTGGACTATACTAACCTTTGTCGACAAAGTAATGTCTCTGCTTTTTAATACACTGTTTAGGTTTGTCATAGCTTTTCTTCCAAGGAGCAGGCGTCTTTTAATTTCATGGCTGCAGTGATTTTGGAGCCCAAGAAAATAAACTGTCACTATTTCCATTATTTCCCCATCTATTTGCCATGAAGTGATGGGATCGGATGCCATGATCTTAGTTTTTTGAATGTCGAAGTTTTAAGCCAGCTTTTTCACTCTCCTCTTTCATCTTCTTCAAGAGACTCTTTAGTTCCTCTTCAATTCTCTGCCATAAGGGTGATGTCATCATATCTGAGGTTATTGGTATTTCTTCCGGCAATCTTGATTCCAGCTTGTTCTTCATCCAGCCCGGCATTTCGCATGGTGTACTCTTCATAGAAGTTAAATAAGCAAGGTGACAATATACAGCCTTGACATACTCCTTTCTCAATTTTGAACCAGTCTTGTTCCATGTCCGGTTCTAACTGTTGCTTCTTGGCCTGCCTACAGCTTTCTCAGGAGGCAGAAATAAGGCGGTCTGATATTCCTATCTCTTTTAAGAATTTTCCACAGTTTATTGTGATCCACACTGTCAAAGGCTTTGGCATAGTCAATAAAGCAGAAGTAGATGTTTTTCTATAACTGTTGCTGCTTCTATGATTCAGTGGATGTTGGCAACTTGATCTCTGGTTCCTCTGCTTTTTCTAAATCCAGCTTGAACATCTGGACATTCTCCGTTCAGGTACTGTTGAAGCCTAGCTTGGAGAATTTTGAGCATTACTTTGCTAGCATGTGAGATGAATGGAATTGTATGGTAGTTTGAACATTCTTTGGCATTGCCTTCTTCGGGATTGGAGTGAAAACTGACCTTTTCCAGTCCTATGGCCACTGCTGAGTTTTCCAAATTTCCTGACATACTGAGTGCAGCACTTTCACAGCATCATCTTTTAGGATTTGAAATAGCTCAACTGGAATTCCATCACCTGCACTAGCTTTGTTCGAAGTGATGCTTCCTAAGGTCCACTTAACTTCGCACTCCAAGATGTCTGGCTCTAGGTGAGTGATCACAGCATCGTGGTTATCTGGGTCATTAAGATAATTTTTGTATAGTCCTTCTGTGTATTCTTGCCACCTCTTCTTAATATCTTCTGCTTCTGTTAGGTCCATACCGTTTCTGCCCTTTATTGTGCCCATCTTTGCATGAAATGTTCCCTTGGTATCTCTGATTTCTTGACGAGATCTCAGCCCCATTTCTCAGCTACTTCTTGGGCTTCCCTGGTGGCTCAGATGGTAAAGAATCTGCCTGCAATGTGGGAGACCTGAGTTCAGTCCCTGGGTTGGGAATATTCTCTGGAAGGAGGGCATGGCAACCCACTCCAGTATTCTTACCTGGAGAATCCCTGTGGACAGAGGAGCCTGGTGGGCTACAGTCCATGGGGTCACACGGAGACTGAGCGACTAAGCCCAGCTTATTGCAAAGCTCCTCTAGTTGTCTGGACCCTTCAAAATGTGGTCTGAAGACCAGCACCATCAGTGTTGTCACCTGGGTGCTTGTTGGGGTTCAGAATTATGTCCTACTCCAGACTTACTGAGTCAAAATCCGCCTTTTACAAGAGTCCCTAGGTGACTCAAGGGCTTTCCTGCTAACTCAGTTGGTAGAGAATCCACTTTCAGTGCAGGAGATGCAGGTTCGATCCCTGGGTCAGGAAAATCCCCTGGAGAAGGAAATGGCAACCCACTCCAGTATTCTTGCCTGGGAAATTCCATGAGCAGCAGAGCCTAACGGGCTACAGTTCACGGGGTCACAAGAGTCGGACACGACTGAGCAACTAAACCACCAGGTGATTCAGGTGCTCACTAAAGCTGGAGAGGTGGTGGTCGTTACAACCTTCTCTAGTTCTTCTACTGTCTCTTCACGCTTAATCCAGTCAAATTATTGTACCTTCCTGCCCTCTATTGTAAGTGTCCAACTCACTGGGATTTTTTTTTTTTTTTTTTAGTAAATTTAGTAAGTTGTGCAACTATTAATGTAATCCACTTTTAGTACCTCAGAGATTGTTTTAACTTTTAATTTTGTGTAAGTTTCAGTTGGGGCTTCCCAGGTGGTGCAGTGGTAAAGAATCGCCTGCTGATGCGGGAGACTCAGGTTTGATCCCTGGGTTGGGAAGATCCCCTGGAATAGGAAATGGCAACCCATTCCAGTATTCTTGCCTGGAAAATTCCATGGACAGAGGAGCCTGGCAGGCTGCAGTTCAAATGGGGTTGCAAAGAGTTGGACATGAGTGAGCACACACATAGTTAGTAGTTAAGTTTCAGTTATGCTAGATGAATAAATTCTAGAGATCTGTACAGCATAGTGCTTATAGTTAACAATACAGTATTGTGTACATCAGAATTTGTTAAGAGAGTAGATCTCATATTAAGTGTTCTTACCACAAAAAACAAAAATGAAATGACACAAGGAAATGTTGAGATGTGTTAGGTATGTCTGTTACCTTGATTGTGGTCATGGTATTATGGGTTCTTGCATGTGTCCATGCAGGAAACCCCTGTTCAGTTTCTGGGTCAGGAAGATTCACTGGAGAAGGGAAAGGTACCCACTCCAGTATTCTTGGGCTTCCCTTGTGGCTTAGCTGGTAAAGAATCGGCCTGCAGTGCAGGAGATCTGGGTTCGATCCCTGGGTTGGAAAGATCCCCTGGAGAAGGCTACCCAAGCTCATCAAATTGTAAATGTTTAACATGTGCAGTTCTTTGTATGTCAATTATACCTCTATAAAGCTGTCAGGAATACATTTACTTTTATATTTTAATTATGTAAACATTTACTGGCTCTAATATCAGGACTATAAAACATGGTTATGTTCAGAGACCTCTAGCTTCCAATTCTTTCTTACCCCTTACTCCATTCCCTTCCTCTCCCTATAATCACTTTATTCATTTCTGACTCATCCTTCTGTTATCATAAGAATAAGATGACATTTGAGCAGAGATCTGAAGGAGTTGAGGGAACCTACTATGTATGGTATTTTGCATCTTTGTTTTGTTTTTGCTTAAGATATATACTGGAGATCTTTCCATGTTAATAAATTGGGAGCTTCACGTTTTCTTGTCATTGCTTTATACTCCATGTTGTGGATGTTCCCTAATTTATTTAACCAGATGACTCTTGACTGTTAATATTTTTTAAATTACAAATAAGGCTGCAGTGAATAACTTTGCATGTGTATTCTTTTGCATGGAGGCAGGTATATTTGTAGTATGTATTTCCAGAAGAGCTACTTCTGAGTCAGAGGGTAAATCTGTACACGTCTCTAATAGATGTCATCAAGCTTCTAGGGAGGGCCTGCACTGGTTGTACTGCACCACAGCCTCACCAGCAGTGTGTCCCCAGACTTCTGCATTTGATATGATAGGTGAGAAATTAGTATGTTTGTTTTCTCCTTGTAACAAGTGAGGTTGAGCATCTTTCTATATATTTAGGGTGAAACAGATTTCCTCTTCTATCAACTGTTTCATATCCCTTACCCATTTTTCTTTTGGGTTTTTGGACATCTTGATTTTTCTAAAAGGGGCGTTCTTTATATATTAGGGAAGTGCGTCCTTGGTCTATGATAATGAATTAACAGATTTTTTTTCTTCTTGGTTTGTCATCTGTCTTGTAGCTTTGCTTAAGGATGTGTTTATATTTGTTTTTGCCATAAAGAATTTTTGTATTTTTGCAGTTACGTTTATAAATTTGTAAACTTTTATAATTTTGAGCCACAGGTTTATTATTTAGGTGTCTTCTGATGTGGGTTGACTGGGACACCAGCTCTGTTTTGCTGAGCGTCTGTGTGTTTTGCTTTCTATTGTGTGTCCTCCTGGCTTCAGTGGCAGAGTAGTGACGGGTTCTAGGCTTCAGGTTTCTGTGCCACATGGCCCACAGTGAGAGCCAATATCCAGGATGAGAATAAACAATTTTAATCACTTTCTCAGAATAAGGAGGATTGTTTCATAGAAGCCCCCAGCAAACTTCCTTTAACTTCTTGTACCAAACTAGGTTACCAGCTCATTCTTGAGGCCAAGAAGATATGCAGTGTTCGACTGGGAGTTGTGACTAACTCACGACTTTCTTAAGGGGATTGGATTGTATGATGTCCTGATTGCTCTGGAGCTGCAGTGTGAGTAGGTCTATAGATAGATACAGGGTGGGCAGCCAAGAGATTCGGGCTACACTGAAGTCAGGTGACCCAGACTCAGTAGACACAGCTCCTCCCTCTGAGAAGAGCTCATGGTGAGATGGATCGGTGAAGCGGGGAGCGCAGCGCACTGCAGTCGCACGCCGGGCACGGCCTGGGCGGTGCAGCACCTCTGCGCGCTCTAGAAACCTCTGTCCCCTTGCTCTTGTTGTCTGACTGCTGTGAGGATCCTCCCACCTTTTCACAGTGTTGGAGACTTTTGTATGAATCTTTGTCTCCTCCACTGAACGGTGAATCTTGAGGGCACAAACCATCTTCTTCATCTCACATCCATTGCAGTGCTTGTAATTGTAGTTCAGTCACTCACTCGTGTTTGACTCTTTGTGACCCCATGGACGGTTGGCACGCCAGGCTTCTCTGTCCTTCAGTATCTCCCAGAGTCTGCTCAAACTCATGTCCATGGAGTCAGCGATGCCATCTACCCATGTCATCCTCTGCCATCCCCTTCTCCTGCCTTCACTCTTTCCCAGCATCAGGATCTTTTTCAATGAGTCGACTCTTCACATCAGCTGGCCAAAGGTATTAGAGCTTCAGCATCAGTCCTTCCAATGAATATTTAGGGTTGATTTCCTTTAGGATGGACTGGTTTGACCTCCTCATAGTCCAGGGGACTCTCAAGAGTCTTCTCCAGCACCACAATTTGAAAGCATCAATTCTTCAGTGCTCAGCCTTCTTTATGGTCCAACTCACATTCATACATGACTACTGGAAAAACCATAGCTTTGGCTATATGAACCTTTGTCAACAAAGTGATGTCTCTGCTTTTTAATACGCTGTCTAGGTTTGTCATAGCTTTTCTTCCAAGGAGCAAGCATCTTTTAATTTTGTGGCTGCAGTCATCATTAACAGTGATTTTGGAGCCCAAGAAAATAAAGTCTGTCACTGTTTCCAGTTTTTCCCCATTTACCATGAAGTGATGGGACCAAATGCTATGATCTTAGTTTTTTGAATGTCAAGTTTTAAGCCAACTTTTTCACTCTCCCTTTCATCTTCATCAAGAGGCTCTTTAGTTCTTCTTTGTTTTCTGCCATTAGAGTCGTGTCATCTGCATATCTGAGGTTATTGGTATTTCTCCTGGAAATCTTGATTCCAGCTTGTGCTTTATCCAGCCTGGCATTTCTCATGATGTACTCTGCTCCTTTCCCAAATTTGAACCAATCAGTTGTTCCATGTGTGGTTCTAACTGTTGCTCTTGTCCTGCCTACAGCTTTCTCGGGAGGCAGATAAGGTGGTCTGGTAGTCCCATCTCTTTAAGAAGTTTCCACGGTTTGTTGTGATCCACACAAAGGCTTTAGCGTAGTCAATTAAGCAGAAGTAGATGTTTTTCTGGAAGCCTATACGTGGTAGGCACATTGTGTTCAATTTTAAATGAATGAGTTGGTTGAAATTGCCTTCTGCTAAGGACTTACTGGAGTAAATTCAGTAATCTCTCAAAATCCCTGTCACAAGACAGGCCTGGTTCGTGTTTGTTGCCAAAGCTCACAGAGGTAGGCCTGCCAGCCGTATTTGCATTGGTTGAGAGGCTCTTAGAAATTAGTCACAGCCTCGGATCTTGTGCTGTTAAGAGTTCTTCCAGGCTAACCCAGGAGGCAGTTGTCTGGTGTCTTGATTGCCTGGAGCTCCCTTTGTTCGGAAGCAACCACTTTATCCTGGTGTCTTGGAAAAGTGCTCACACTCTCCCTTCCAGTCCCTTCTTACGACCCATTTAATTCTAGGAATTACACAACTCCTTACATTTTTTTTTTCCCCTTCTGGATTTTGGAATAGGTAGGTGTACAGGTAGCTAGCAAAACTGAGGGTAATATTAGCTCAGCTATTAAAAAATAATGGGGATTGTTCTTGGGGCTCTCCTTGGTGTGGCTGCAGTTTGCATCCGAGAGATCTCAGCGGGCGCAGCACAGCTTGAGCTGGAAAGGCTCCGCCAAGTCCCTGCCGCTGTGTTGCACAGCAGGCTCTGGATTAGGCCCCCGTCCAGTTGCCATCCCTCCTGGTGTCCCTCCAGAGTCTCTGCCGTTGGACTCCGGCCACCTTTCTCTGTCTTCCTCATGGCCACGAGCTGACTGCCTTACCGTCTGCTCATTGAACACCTTGGTACCTGCCTCACAGCCTCCCTTTCCGCTCCAATTCTGGCCGCCACCCTGGGTGGTTTCCTGTCCACTGTGTAGCCCATCAGGCACCGTGGTGCCTCCATTTCTTGCCTTACATGTCCCCTCCTGTGCCCTCCTGTAGTCCGCCTCTGGCATTCCCTTCCAAAGTGACACTCTGAGTCTTGTCATCAGCTGAAATAGCTTTAGCTCCAGAATCACTAATCCAGATGGAAACAGTTGTCCTTCCGCCCCAGTGTGACCTTGGCTCCCACTTCTTTGAGTTCTCCAGGTTATAGGTTACTCCGCGTCACACTGCCAAAACCATTGGACGCCACGCAGCCCAAAACATCCTTGACCTCTCGGCAGCACTGGACACAGTTGATCGTCTTCTCTTCATTGAAGCCCTCCTTGTCATGCATGACACTTAACTGTGACTTTCTTTCTCCTTCTCTGGACCTCGTCTCTCTGGCCACTCTGCTTCACCTTTGTCTGTTCCTTCTATTCTTCCTGGTCTTTAACTGGGTTTCCCTGTGGCTCAGTCCTGTTCCCTTTCCTTTTCTTACCCGTGGTGTGGACTATAGATACTTCTCTGTATCTTTTGTTCCTAAAATTGTTTATGCCTTTTCTCGCCACCCCTCAAAGGAAAAGGAGAAGGCAATGGCACCCCACTCCAGTACTCTTGCCTGGAGAATCCCATGGACGGAGGAGCCTGGTGGGCTGCAGTCCATGGGGTCGAGAAGAGTCAGACACGACTGAGCGACTTCACTTTCACTTTGATGCATTGGAGAAGGAAATGGCAACCCACTCCAGTGTTCTTGCCTGGAGAATCCCAGGGATGGGGGAGCCTGGTGGGCTGCCGTCTATGGGGTTGCACAGAGTCGGACACGACTGAAGCGACTTAGCAGCAGCAGCAGCAAAGGAAAAAGTATTTATTGCAACAAGTTTATCCAGTGGGTATTCCCCAGGGAGCACGAATCTGTTTGTTAGGGCAGTTAAACAGACTGGGGCTTTCCTTGGTGTGGCCTGCGCTCCAGCAGAGCTCCATCTTCGCCACTGCCCTCTTGAGCCTCCTCCTTGACAGTGACGTCTGCCAGTTCCTCCTCCTGCTCCGTTGTCTTCAGCTTTCTAGACCGTCTGTCAGCCATCATGGACATGGCCATCTCCGGGTGGAACTGTGGCCCCTCTGCAGAGCGGGGACCTGCCCTGGAGTTTCTGGGGTACCCATGTTTCTGCCATTCTTAGGCAGCCCCTGGCCACAGTCACCAGCTGGAGCTGCACCCCTCGTTCATATTTTACTTTTTTCTTGAACAAACTTGTAAGAGTTTGTCAAATTTTGTTTCACAGAATCAGGTATTTCTTTGCTTTCTGTTTTTAGTTAATAAGATCTATCTTTACCTCCTTTGTTATCTTTGTTCTTTCTCTAGATTTCTGGCTTGAAAACATAGGTTATTAGCCTTTCTTGCTTTTTAATGATGTGCTCAAACTGTAGAATCCCCTCCTAAGCGTTACTTTGTCACCAGACGTTACGTATGTGGTAATGTCATCGTCATTGTGCTTGGCCTGCTCCGTGGTGTCCGACTTCGCATCCCCGTGGACTGCAGCCCAGCAGGCTCCTCTGGCCATGGGATTCTCCAGGCGAGAGTCCTGGAGTGGGTGCCGTGCCCTCCTCATGATTGTCATTAAGATCTAAATATTTTATTATTTCCATTTTTATTTCCTCTTTACCTGTGAATTTCTAAACAGGCATTTTAAAGTTTCTATTCATGGTGTTTAGTTTTGTTATTAATTAACTTATTCACGTGATATCGTCATAGAATATATTTTTTTTAATATCAGTTACTTTAAAGGTAATGATCTTTTTTCCTTGTAATCTAGTTAAAATGTTTCATGTATTTTTAAAAGAATGTATATCCTCTATTTGTTAGGCTCAGGGTGACATATCTCTGCGTGTGTGTTTGATAAAGGTTTTAATGCTGTTCACATTGCCCATATCTTTACAGTTCTTATGACTGCCTTATTTATCAATTTTTGATAGGTGTGCGTTAAACATCTCACTGTGATACTCTGTTTTCAGGATTGGAAATTCTGTTTCCAAAATTCCGTTTTGGGGGTTGGAAAATCAGTTTATTTCTGTTAGTATTGGCATGGAATGTTCTCCTATCCCTTATTTTCATCTTTTTTATGTAGATTTGTTTTTGATGTTTTGGTCCTTTGAAATGTTTCTTGTTTCATCGGTATCAGTGACGCTTTCTTCTCTGCCTCTCTTCCTCCGTCCACCTGCTTTGAGTTTGTCAGGAATTTCTGTTGGTTTTATCTCCAGAACAGATCTTGAGTACATTGACTCTTGTTTTCACTGCCTTCACTCATCTCCCCCGGGAACATGCAGCCTTCTGACTGGTCTTTGCTGTGGCGGGGCTGCCTCGCCAGGGTACACGGGGTCGCACTTCTGCCCTGCATTCCCGCCGTGCCCAAGAGGCGTCCTAACCACCGGCCGGGCAGCCCCGGCTGGTCTGCTTTGCTCTCACTCTCTCATTTACTCTCTGTGCGGTAGCCTGAGTGATCTTTAAAAATGTAAATCTGATTGTTGCTCCCAGGCTTAAAATCTTTCAGTGTTAAAATGTGTTCACTGGTTCTTGTTGGCTTTTAGCATGAAAAACAAAATTAATAACATGGCCCACTGGGCCCTGCGTGAGCCGGCTCTAGCTTGCTTCATCACCCTCTCTCCCCTTCACTGTCTTTCTGACTCACTGGCGTGCTTTTTAATTCTTATGACCAGCTTTACCTTCTTGCCACAGATTCTTCTTATATGCCAGCTTCCTTTGCACGGAATGCTTCCACTCCCTGCCCCTTCACCTGTTTAATTCCTCCTCCTCACATCTTAAGTCACACGTCCTTTTCTTCCAAGCCTCTTACCCTGAGAGCTGACTAGGCCAGGTCTGCTGTTATCCCCTACCAGGTGTTTCGTCTTTCTAGCACATGTCACAATCATTTAAAGAAAAATTGATTTTGAAATTTAATGTCCCTCTTCTTCCCACCACGTAAACTAGACTGTGAACTCAGCGGGCTGACTTCATCTAATTCATTCCTAAACCCCCATGTCTAGCTCAGTGCCTTTGATGCGTTAAAGGCACTCTACAAATACTTGAATGATTGAATACATGTATAAATGACTGTCATGTGTGTATTGACATTGGCTAGATTATGGTAAGCATGTTGTCTTGTGTGTAGTTGACATTTGGTTAAATACTCTGATGTTTCTTGTCATGTTTTGTGAGATATATTTAAAGAATAGCAAGCTGTACCTGTCTCACTCTAACTTAGTGCTATCTTTTCCCCCTTCGTCCACATACACCTTACCGGAGCACTGGCAACAGGTAAAGGCAGGAAAGAAAATTGAGAATCCTGTTCAGTGTAAAGGGTTTTGTTTTTAAAGTTTATTTTGTTTACCTATTTTGGCTGCAGTGGGTCTTCGTTGTTGCATACGGGCGCTTCTCTAGTTGCACTGAGTGGATTCCTCGTTGCGGTGGCGTCTCTTGTGGAGCATGGGCTCCAGGCATGGGGCACAGTCGTTGTGGTGCATGGACTTCGTTGCTCCGTGGCATGTGGGGTCTTCCCGGACTGGGGGGTTGAACCCATGTTCCCTGCACTGGCAGGCGGATTCTTAACCCCTGGACCACAGGGAAATCCCTAAAAGGTTTTCTTAGAAGGAAAGTCTGCTGATCATTCAAATTACTAATGAATTTGTCCTGTAGGAGTTTTTCCTTCATTGGCAGCAGTAAAAAGGAAAGATTTTTTTCTCCCTTTAAAGTTAAAAGTAAGATATGTTTATGGTAGAAAATTTGAAAATATCAAGAAAGAAAGAAAGCTCTTATCCCACCTGTTAATATTTTGGTGTTTTTCCTCCCAGTCCTTTTTTAGGTGCTTAGTTATATATTTTAAGCATAATTGAGGTCCCTAGTACCTAATACTGTGCCTGGCGCAGTGTAAATGCTCATTAAGTATTTAGAGAATGTACCCAGGTGTGTGTTCTGTTTGGTGTGGAGCTCCGGATCGCTTCTTGTTGATGGTATTTATAACCTGTTTTAGAGTAGTTGAGCTTTGTGTGAGTGTGAGACTTTTTTAAAAAAAATGATCCTGTTTAGATTGTGGTAAAATTTGCTTGGGCTATAAATACATTGGAGTCACCTGTGCCTTCTTTCTCTTAGTCTGCTTCCAACTCTTCAGTGAAGACTGTTGGCTCTGCCTTGAGTTAATATCCAGAACCTGATCACTTCCCATCTCCACAACTACCTTCCTAGTATAAGGAAGCAGTGTCTCTCATTTGGATCGTTCCAGTGGGCTCCCTGCATCTACGCTTGCCTCTAACAGTCTCTTCTCCCAGTGGCAGCCAGAGCAGGCTTCTAAACAGTATCGGTCAGAACACATTTCTCCTCTATTTAAAATGTCTAATGTTTTTCCATATCACTTAGAATAAGACCTTCATTCTTTATTATGATCTGGTACCTCCTCCCTCCCCCCACGCCCATGAGGTTTTCTGCCACTCTCTCTATCACTCCCCTCCATTCTACTCCTTGACTAGGAGCCCTTTCCACCCTCCGAGCCACCCTCCTTCTGACAAGAATCCTTGGGGTTCCTTCTGCCCACCTTGGGCAGCCACCGGACTGGCTCCCTCCCTTCTTCACGTCTCTGCTCCAGTGTGTTCCTGTCAGAGAAGCTTTCTGTCACCTCTGCCCAGAAAGGCTCTGTCATCACCCTTCCACCTCAGTCCTGCCTATCCCCTTTCCTGCCTGGACTTTCTTCATAGCCTTTTCCACTCTCGGCTACTCGTTTTGTTTGTTTGCTTACTGGCGGTATCCCTCCTAAGGCCACGAGAGGAGGGCTTTATTCTCTCTTCTTTGCTGAGACTCAGTGCCTAAAACAGTGCTTGGCTCATGTAGAACTCAGTAAATATTAACTGGATAGTGAAAGGAATTTATTTTCTCAAGTAACTTAGTGAGAAAATCTTCATTTAGAACATAGGTACTTCATTTAGAACATAGGTACATTAGAACATCACCCCAGTGCTATTTACAGTAGCCAGGATGGAAGCAACCTAAATGTTCACCGACAGATGAGTGGATAGAGATGTGATAGATATATTAATACGTATATACAATGGAACAGTAAGTACCCAGCCATAAAAAAAAGAATGAAGTAATGCCATTTGCAGCAACATGGAAGTACCTAGAAATTACCATACTAAGTGAAGTAAGTCAAAAAGAAAAAGATATCATGTGATATCATTTCTATGTGGAATTTTAAAAAATGAGACAAATGGATTTATTTACAAAACAGAAACATACTCATAGACTTAGAAAAACAAAGTTGTGGTTGCCAAAGGGTAGAGGTGCGGCGGCTGATAAATCAGGAGTTTGGGAGTAACACATACACTGTGCCTAGTCATTCAGGCCTGTCCGACTCTGCGACCCCATGGACTGGAGCCCGCCAGGCCCCTCTGCCCATGGGATTTCCCAGGCAGGAATACTGGAGTGGGTTGCCATTCCCTTCTCCAGGGGGTCTTCCTGACCCAGGGATCAAACCCGGTCTCCTGTGTTGCTGCTGCTACTAAGTCACTTCAGTCGTGTCCGACTCTGTGCGACCCCATAGACGGCAGCCCACCAGGCTCCCCCGTCCCAGGACAGATTCTTTACCATCTGAGCCACCAGGGAACACCACTATGTGTAAAATAATCAACAGGGACCTGTATAGCACAGGGAACTCTGCTATTTTATAGTAGTCTAAATGGAAAAGAACCTGAAAAAGAATAGATTGTATGTGTATATATACATGTAAACCGAATCATTTTGCTCTACACCTGAAACTAACACATTGTAAATCAATTATACTCCAATATAAAGTAAAAATTAAAAACATAGGTATTATGACTTCTCATAGACGTATTTTATCTTTTATATAGGTAATACGTGCACATGATTCAGAGTTCGTGTGGCATGCAATGAAAAGCTTCTCATACCCTGTCCCCTAGCCACCTTGTCCCCAGTCTCAGAAGTAACCAATTCATGTGTGTATTTCCAGAGACAGCCTGTGGTTCTATATCTAAAATCACAGGTATATTCCTCCCTCCTTAAAAGAAAAATGTAGCTTTTAGCTTCTGTGCTGTTTGGTACCTTCTTTCTGTTTTGTTTGTTTTATAAAACATATTTTGGAGATTATTCTTTGTCAGCATGTAAAAAGCTCTTTATTTGTGAACAGCTGCACAGTATCCCATTGTATGACTGTATTATCGTTCCTTCTTTGATGACCACTGAAGTTGTTTCCAGTCTTTAGCTGTTATAGACTATGCTGCAGTAAATATTGATAACCTTGTATGTATATCATTTGCCATGTTGCTAATATATTTGAGGAATAACTTCCTGTGAGTGGAATTGCTGGATCAAAGGAATGAGTGTTTGTACTTTTGACGGACACAGGTAATCTTCTACAGGTTATACCAATTTATACCTCTGGCATAGTGCGCTGTTACTTGATCGTTGCCAATTTGACAGGTGAAAAGTGATGTTAAGTGTCATCATATATTTAAGTCATTTGTATTTTCTGTGAGTTGTCCATGTCCTGTGCCCACTTTTCTACTAGGATTTTGGTCTTTCTTTTGTTAAAAATTGACTTGTAGGAGCTTTCTTTTATGTAAAATTGGCCTTTAATTTGTGATCTTAGTTGCAAACATTTGGTTCCATTGGCCAGTTGTTTTCTGATTTTGCTCATGGTGGTTTTTCCTAGGTAGAAATTTTATCTTTTATAGGAAAACATACTCATTTTTTCCTTTCCGGTTATGGGTTTGGAGTCATACTTAGGCCTTATAATTTTATTTTTTAAAATCATTCTTCTGAGGTTTCATTATTTACGTTTGCTATCTCTTTGATACTGCTCAAATTTATCTGGAATAAGATGTGAGATGGAGTTTCAACCCCTTTTATTTATTTTAAAATCTTAGGATTTTTAGAATTTCTTATATCTTACTTGAGAAATAATCTGTCAGCAGTTTTCTGCTGAACTCTGAATGGATCATGTTGACCTGTGTAATTTTTCATTATAAATTGTAGTTATTATTATTTTTTTTTGGCCTCGCCATGCAACTTGGTTCCCTTACCAGGGATTGAACCCGGGCCCTCAGCCCTGAAAGTGCGGAGTCCTGACTACTGGACTTCGAGGGAATTCCCAAGTTGTAGTTATCTTTATCTTACCAATGTGGACCTAAAAATAATGAGTGAGATTCAGTCTATGGGTGAGCATTGTTCTGAGATAAATTTTATAGAATTTTCAATTGGTAAGTAAAGATTAAGATTAGTAATAATAGATGTAATGACAGCTAATTAATATTACATACTACACCTAAGGAACATGTTTAATAAATGACTTAAAACTAAAGACGTAGGAGATTTTACCCCCTCATTTGAATGAATCATGTCTGAGGTCTCTTAGCTCTCTTGATTAGTGCCTGGCTCTGCCAAGTTAATCAATAGGGTTTGCCGGGGCTTGATTCTCGTCTCTTGTAGACTCCCTTTATGGCCCGTCATTGTGCAGAAGGACAGTCCTGAATCCTGGCTGTGGTTCCGGAGGCGGCTGCGGGATCGCCAGCACAGGCTCAGCGACGGCCTTCACCGCCTTCGTTCATTCTCTTGTGTGTCCGTGCTACGTAGCCTGGCCTGTTGTTGCGTCTCTGCGGCCAGGTGGCGTTTTCACCATGTAGTTAACTTTCTTAAGGTTTGTGATGGCTCGCTTTACTAAACTGTCAAAAAATCCAAGCTGGTAAAAACGTTAGCCTGCCCACGGCCTCTTCAGACTCTTCCTGTTGGTCCTCACAGTGAGGTACTTAACTGGCCAAGCTGACCCTTGTTGCCCCTGCACCCTTGTTTTGTCTATCGCTGTCTCGATCTTTTCTCAAGTGCCACCCCACACCTTTCTGCTCAGCCATGCCATTGCCTAAATATTCGACTTCTCACATTCTCCAAAGTTGTCAGGTTCCTATTCCTTCCCTCTTCCCTGAAATAGAGGTTCTCCTGAATGTGGTCCTCAAGCAGCAGCAGCAGCTCCTCAGAACTGGTGAAAATGTAGGTTTCCACCACCCCCATCTTGACCAGCTGAAACAGGAACTCCAGGGGTGTGGCCCAGCACTGTGTTTAGCTCACTGGGTTTTATCTGCCTGCTCTTCTGTCCATAGAATTCTCCAGACCAGGATACTGGAGTGGGTACCCATTCCCTTCTCCAGGGGAGCTTCCCAACCCAGGGATCCAACCGAGGTCTCCTGCATGGCAGGCAGATTCTTGACCATCTGAGCCACTGGGGAAGCCCCTAATACTCCTTTGCTGAAGTTTGAAAACCACTGCTTTATGGGATCTGATTCAGAGCTCTCCTCATAGTAAACACTCCCTAAAAGCTTATTGGCCATTTAATTTGTGGATTATATTAATAGCCATTGATTAGTGTGTCTGTCATCACAGTTACCGTTTAATGAACATCTACTTAGTGCTGGCCACTTAACGAGGTGCTTTCACATACGTTGTCTTATTCTCACAAACACTTTGCACAGTGGGGAGTGGTGTTTCCCACTTGGTATATAGATGAGAACGAGGCAGCTCGGAGGATGCGGGAACTTGCCAGGGCGGCGCATAGCTGTGAGTGGCAGCGGGAGGCCTCAGTGGGCCCGTCAGATGCTAAGCTGATCCCAGTGTCCTTTCTGGCACGTGACACTGCCTTTCAGATGAGCCTTGTTCCCAGAGAGGGCCTGCGAGTCTGGCTGTCCTGCGGTCACACAGCACGGGGCTGCAGTGCCCACCTTTCTGGACCTCCGCCTCACGTTCTTAACCCCATCGACTAAGCAGCAACCTTCCAGCTTTTTTTTTTTTAAGGTAGAAACAGACTATTCTCTTTTCTTAATACTCTTTTACTTACAGTATATCAGAGAGTTGGGAGGTAAAGGAGACTTTGAGATCATAGTCCAGCCTCTGCATGTTTGCACATCTAGCCGTTACATTATATTTGCTATTTTTTGTCTCAGAAATCAACTTGTATTTTTGTTGCAATATAAACTGGTATATGCCGCAGCTCTGGCCCTTGCACTTACATTATTTTTGCAACTTTAAAAAATCATGCTATATCAAATTTAGAAAAATTTTAATTGGTCAGAAAAAGTATTTTTGCTGGCTTTGCCTTAGTCCAGCTGTGCTAAGAAAGTGACGTGAACAAGTGTTAGATTGAATGCTGCTGTGACCCAGGGGACAGCTGCTGTCTCGGGGGCGCTCAGGGAGAGGGCTCGCTGTTTAGGCCCTCTTCGCTCCCCCTTCCCTCTTGGACTGCCCATCCCTCTACCTCTCAAACCCCTGCCCCTCCACACACGTTTTGGGACAGGCAGTTAAATAGAAAAATCCATTTATTTTTTAAATTTTTACACAGATTTAAGTGCTTATTTCTTACTCTCACTATGCAAATGCTTGCTGTTACTATATTTCTTGGTTTGAACGCATTTAACAAATGTGAATTGATGTTATTTATTTAATAATGATAATAGCTAGTCCTTAGTTAGCTCTTTCTGTGGGCACTACTCCGGTCACTTTACATATTTTAACTCCTTAATCCTCAGACCCTGTGTATAGTAGGAACTGTTTTATTATTCCCATTGCCCCGTTTTGTGGAAGGCAAATAACTTGTCCATACTCAGAGGGCTAGGAATGGCAGAACCTGAATTGGGCGCAGATGTCCAAGCTCCAGTCTGTGCTGCTCATCCCTTCTCACAGTGGAATTCAACCAGAGCTTTTTCTGTGATGTGTCACTTTGCGTTTTTGAAATGGTACCCTATTTAGCGTGTGTTTTTTCCTGTTAGGACCTGTGCGGAGGGTGAAATTGGTGTGTGAATTAGACACATAGATTAGGACTTTAAAAATGTCGAAGAATTGAGTGGTTTGCTGGGGACACAGGCCGAAGCCCTATGGTGAAGGCAGGTGGCATCTGGAATAGGACATCCTAGGCTTGCACACCGGAGAAGGCAATGGCACTCTACTCCAGTACTCTTGCCTGGAAAATCCCACGGACGGAGAAGCCTGGTAGGCTGCAGTCCATGGGGTCGCTACGAGTCGGACACGACTGAGTGACTTCACTTTCACTTTTCCCTTTCATGCACTGAAGAAGGAAATGGCGACCCACTCCAGTATTCTTGCCTGGAGAATCCCAGGGACGGCGGAGCCTGGTGGGCTGCCGTCTATGGGGTCGCACAGAGTCGGACACGACTGAAGCGACTTAGCAGCAGCAGCAGCAGGCTTGCACACAGGCTCGTGTCTCCTTGCTCAGCCTCGGCCCGCACAGGACAGGCCCTGGCTGGCTCTGTGCTTGGGCCAGGCTGGTCCTCCTCTGGGGTCTTGAGTGTGCCGTGCTTTCTCACCACTCAGCATGCATGTTTGTGCTTGAGGTCTGAGAACTTTGTGATTCGAGCACAAACACTCAGGTTTGCTGTGGACAGGAAAAGGGGGGGATGTTGTTATCGTGTGTCTCTTCTAGTTTAAAGACGAGTCTAGCAGCAGCACTCTCTGTGGAGGAGAGAGGAGACCGTCGCATACCTCCCTGAAGACTGCCTTCTAGTTTATGGCACTTCAGTTCATTTGCTCTGTGGTGTCTGACTCTTTGCGACCTCATGGACTGCAGCACCCCGGGGCTTCCCTGTCCATCACCAACTCCCGGAGCTTGCTTAAACTCATGTCCATTGAGTCAGTGATGCCATCCAATCATCTCATCCTCTGTCGTCCCCTTCTCCTCCTACCTTCAATCTTTCCCAGCATCAGGGTCTTTTCTAATAAGTCAGTTCTTAGCATCAGGTGGCCAAAGTATTGGAGCTTCAGCTCCAGTTATGGCCACTTACTTAAAAATGCTGCTTATGGGATCTGCTGGTATTTGGAGCCTCAGCCTTTGTCGGAACCACATGTACTACCACCAAGCTGAGCTACTGGCCTGCGTTTCTCAGCTTTCAGTAGCTCTGCAGCCTCATTTAAAATCGCTGCCTATTTCTGCCATCCTTCTTTCATTTGCATATAAAATTTGAATACATCCCTGCTGGCCAGAATTTTATTAGTGGACATTAGCCTCGGCTACAGAGGGAAGGTTTTCTGAAAGGCAGTCAGGAGCGTTGGAACGCGCTGTGGCATGGGCATGGGCATGGGCCTCCGTTGCTCAGGACACGTGGCTCCAGAACTCGGACTTGTCAGGAGGTGAGCAGCGTCCTTCTCCGTCCTCTGCTCACCCTGGACAAGGCTTACAGCAGTTGGGACTTGGAGCCAACCAACTAAATGAGTGTCGCTTGGTTTATGCTAAGCTTAGCGAGTTTTGCACAGTCTTCTGTATTTCTTCACTCTATGTTATACGTAATTTCAAGTTCTGACCACTAGTTGTTATTGTCTGGTGTAGAAGCCGGAAGACCACAGGTGAGAGAAGGATGCGGAAATGAGGGCTTTGGCTTTCATTCCTCTGGTGCTTTTCCTGCGTTTACTGGGTATGGAGCTCCAAGTTTAGCTGTGGTATGAATTGATTTTGTGATTGGAGACAATTTACTTCCTTTGTCTTAAGTTGCAGGATCTTGAGAGCAAATGTGACTTTTTGAAAGGTCCGCTCTGGCTTCTGATTCTGTGAATGTGAGACCTAGAGTACTTCTGTTCAGATAAGACCAGTGTAGGTAGAGAGATGTTACAGAATTATTCACGCTGGGAAACCAGTTGCTTCTTCAGTCCATATCTTTGTGAATAGCTTTATATTTAACTTTTTAAGCTAGTAGTCGCAAGTTTTTAATTATGTTTGTTTTATTAAGTGAGATAGTGAAAAGTGCTTAGAGTGAGGCAAATGTGCAATTGTTGCCAAGTGCTAACTTTTGAATTATGGTTGATTTCAGCCTTGAGTTTGAAACTGCTTATTGGGCTGGTTGGCCTGCTAACCTACATTTAAAATGCAGTATTGTCCCCATGGAGACTACAAATACAATACTGTCTCTCTTGAGCCTAATATTTTTATTTCAAGCCTCCAGATTTTCAGTGTTAAAATGCTGCTGAATACCAGAGGAGAGATTCCACTATGTAACCTTTTAGGTATTTCTTCTGGATTGAGGATAATCCAGGGCCTAGAATCTCTAGAAAAGCATGGGGTTGATGATCAATTCGCAGTTCAGTTCTTGTGAGAAAGACGGGGTTTTGATTTTAGATCTACGTTAGAAGAAAAATTGGAAGGTAACTGTGAAATGGATTGAATTTCGCAAAGAGGACTCTGGGAGAAGTTATCTCTGTTGGCCAGTGTAGCAAATTAGGAGGCCCAGCAAACGCTTCTCACACTGTAGTACTGTTGGAAGAGGGAAACCGTAGGGCCAGCCACGGCCTCCTTTTCTGCTCCCTGAGGCTGGCTTCTTGAAAGAGTTTTCCTGTCTTACCTCATCGAGGAACATCACTGGTGCCACAGAAACATTCATAACAGACACCAGCAGTCCTGATGGGTGTGAAACTTAACGATTTGGCCAGTTCCGAATAGTCCCATCACCTGCTGGTGACATATCACCCCTGCTCACGTGTTTAGCTGGTGTAGCTGCAGGCTTCCTTTTATGATGAATTTTCTTTGTTTGTTCACAGGCATGTATGTTCCTGTGACCCTGTGCTAGACCATGACATGCTTTTAAACTACTAGAATAATTTTCAAATAGTTTCAGTTTTTTGGCCTCTTTCCTTCTTTTTCTATTTAAAAAATTATACAAGTAGTATAATAATTATTGAGGAAAAGTTAGAAATTAAGATAGGAAAAAAAAGTCATTTAAATGCTACCCCTGCTTTTAACATTTTTAGTATTTTGCTAAGTATCTTTTCAGCTTGTTCTCTTTGCAAACATATATATCTCAAACAGAATGAAACTTTTTTAATTATGGAAAATTTCCGACTTACACAATAGCAGAGAGAATGTCTCCCAGCTTTGCCATTTGTCAACATGTGGCTAGTCTCATTTCCATCTACTGTCTTACCCATACTGTATTATTTTAAAACAAACCCCAAACATCATGTATTTTCTTCTATATTTTTTCTACAATACATATACTGTTTGGGGAAATAAAGCCATATTTTTACATGTAAAAAGTTTACATTTGATCAAAGTCTGTTCTTTGACAGATTCATAAATATTTTTATAGTTGGTTTCTTGGTATATAAGGATCTTTTTCTTATTTACTTTTTAATTTGAAATAATGACAGATTCATGAGAGGTGGCAAACCATGTGGAAAGAGGTCCCAGACCCCCTTCCCCCAGTTTCCCCCGGTGGTGACGTGTCCCTAACTGTGCTGTCGTAGGAAACCAGGAAGTGGACATCGGTAAAGCCTGGATTTCACGCGGTCATTTGGGTTTCACTAGGTTCACATGCGTGTGTGTCTGTGTCTGTGTATTCTCTGCAGTGTTATCCCACTTGTAGATTCACATAACCACTACCACAAGAAGTGTTGTTTTATAGTTGGTTTGTTCAAATTCATTTTGTAGTTGGTTTATTTAAACTTACTTCCAAACATGGACCACACATTGTGGATAGTGTGCATGCCTTTTAAGTCTCTTCTTAATAAAAAAATTATTTTGTTGTAATTTTACACTTACAGAAAATGACGATAACAGTACAAAGAACCCCCGGACGACTATTTAAAATTTGCCCATTTGTTTTATCATGTGCTTTCCCTTGCCCTCTTGCCCTCATTCTTCCTCCCTTCTTCCTATATGTATATAGGTACATGTATAATATAAATCATTTGGGAGTAATTTGTAGACGTCATGCCCATTTATTCATGTAAACCTCAGTTTCTATTTCCCAAGAACAAGATTTCCTCATATATTACCACAGTACGTTTATCAAAATCTAAAGTATACTATTGATCTCATCTGAAGCTCACATTAAAATCTCAGTGGTTACCCGAATGTTGTCCTTGAGGACCCTTTTGCCCCTGGTTTGGGAGCCAGTCCAGGTGCACAAACTATAGTTAGTTGCAGGCTCTCCAATCCCATCAGTCTGCACTGATTCCTCAGTTTTTTCTTTGTTTTCATGGCTTTGACATCTTGAAGAGTTCAGACCAGTTGTTTTGTAGGATCTCTCAGTTTGGCTTTGTCTGCTATTTTTGTGATTAGATTCCTAGTCTGGTTCACAGTTCTAGATCACAGTTGGGGCCCCACAGAACTGCTGTTTTGTTTTTCTCAGGGCAGCAGGAGCGGAGAAAGAGGAGGCTGCCTTGCCTTGTTCACTGCAGTGATGTAAACACTGATTAAGGTTGTGTTTGCTACATTAATCCATTGTCAGGTTCCACTTTTCTCTTTGTAATCGATACATAATTTGTGAAGGGATACTTTGGGGCTACATAAATATCCTTTTACTCATCAGACATTCATCCACTAGTTTTAGCATCCATTGATGGTTTTTGGCCGAATCAGTTATTACTGTATTACTGTGATTGTTATAAAATGGTGATTTTCAAACTCCATTTTTCTTTCCTTCTACATTTATTATGTGTTAGTCTACTGTAAGGGAAAGCCTTTTTTCCCCTCCCCATTTATTGATATTAATATGAACTCAGATTCTTATTTTATTCCATGAAAATTCTGGAGTATTATTTTTATGTTTAAACTGTCCCATCTCTGACCAATGGTAGTCGCTCTGCTCTGTCCCTGGCTTTCGGACCCAGCCTCAGAGGTCTCTCATAATTTTCTTGCTCCGCGGTACAGAAAGGTGCTCTAGGTTCATCTTGTCCATTTCTTGCCCCGTACCTGGTATTAAGGATGTAGGCACCTTGGTGACTTTTAAGTGACAGATAGCATTTGTGACAAATCGCTTTTGCCCAGTCTGGGACTTCCTATTGCCATTTGGTCATTGCTTCTATACGTTTCTACCTTCCATGTGGAGAATCTGAATTCCTAATGACATTCACATAATTTTTTGTTTTATTTTACAAGACATTGAGAACAACAATATACTGTTACTACTAACAGTATGATTACAGTATCAATACCATTTTAAGACTTCATGCTTCTTTTTGTCTTTAGAATCCTGTTTGTTAATTGCGTTTTTCACTTAATGATATAGCATGTAATATCCTTCTTTGCTGGTAAGTAAATGTCTTCATTTTAAATGGCTACATGATATATTTGCCCATTTCATTTTTAGAACGCAGGATGTTAATTATGTTTTGGTATAAACAAAGCTGAGGAGACTGTCTTTGTACATGTGTTTGATCATTAAAATTATTTTTTAATTTATGACAAGCATCCAAACAGAGATGTGTATAAATGTAAAGTTCTATTCATTTTTCATAAAGTAGGTCAACCCCAGATTAAGAAACTTCATTCCTAGCCTCCCCGGGACCTCCCCACACTCCGCAAGGGGTAACCACTGTCTTCACGTCCAGCATCACAAGCTAGTTTTACTTATTTTTGAATTTTAAGTAAATAGAATTATTTCATATATCCTATGCTGCTTTTGTATCTGGCTCCTTTCACTCAAGATTATTTTTTGAGGTTTTTCCATGTTTTTTCTCAGTGTGTGGTCTTGCATGGGTAGTATTGCGTGGGTAGCCTAGTATGGATGCACATTTGTGCTTGGGCCAGCCCTGGGCTGCTACAGATTGTTTACCCACTTGGAAAATATTTTCTAAGGATAAATTCCTGGGGGTTGAATTTGTGTTTAAAGGATAGGAGGCTTTTGCTCCGTGTTGCCAAGTTGCCCTGTGTAAAGACTGTGCCAGTTTACATTCCCGTCACAGTCAGGCGAGGCCTGTCCCTCCGCATTCCTGCGTGTGCTGGTCTTCCTGGTCCATTTTGAAATGGGGTGCTGTTGCATCGCCACTGCTGTACCAGTGCAGAATATATTTCAGGTGCCTAAAAAGGCGTGGGGAAAAAAACATCAGAAATGCCTGAGTGGCTGTTACTGAGGTAGCCTATAAGGCAGTTATGTCTTAAAAAGATTTGGCTAGTTGGGGAGATAAGACATATGACAAGACAGACAGTAGAAGTGCCGAGTGAGCAGCAGTCCCAGGGATGCTGTGAAACTAGAGGAGGTAGAGAGCGGGACTCCTCTCCATGGTTGTGTATAGAATGGCTCGGCTCTCTTACTCCCATGGATTGGAGGCTGCTTTCTTCACCTGAGGCCTGGCTGGATTAGAGAATAACTACTTGAATTACGAAGCCAAATCCAGTGTTTTGGCTATTGACTTTTAGTGGCTGATCTCCTTTCGTGTAAGATAAGTTTAACGTTCTCTCTAGCTCTCTTGCTTCCTGTTTGAAAATCCAGCAATATATGGTCTCCAGAATACTGTCATTTGGTATAAAATCAGTGGTACATGTCATTGCCATTTTTTGAAATTTCATAGGTCGCAGATTCAGTAGTTCATTGTTCCAACTGAGGTTGGGTGATTGAAAAGATGGCAGTTTGGTGTGATTGAAATCACAGTTCTAAGCTCTGTGAAACCTGGAGCAGATCACCACCCTTCCCGGGGCTCAGTTTCAATGTAGGATGAGGAAATGGGGGTCAGAAAATTGGCAGGGCCTCTACACAGTTGATGAGAATAGGAGCTCCTCTGCAGAATGCTGCTTGTGTTACTCAGCATCTTGGATCAGAAAATTGAAAAATCATCGGTGTACTCTGCCAAGCATAAGCTTGTGAAGCGTGTGAGTGTCAGGAAGACAATAGTATAGTAGTTAAGTGCCGTATAGAAGCTACTCACTGCCTTGGACGGATCTTCAGTTTATCAGTGTTGTCACAGCACTTTCAGATGGTCACGGAATTTCTCCCCACCCCCACCCGTTAGGAGAAACTTTAAAAATATTTATTTTCCAAGTATTTGAAATGAGTATCTTTTGTAGAAATGAAAACATCTTCCCTTATCTTCCATTTGAAATGTTGGTATTCCCTTGGGAATAGATATGCATATTTATGCATATTTAACAGAAGGGTTTAATAAAAATAGGGCATTTGAATATGTCAGCTTTTTAATGTGATGAGATCTGGTGTTAGAATGTGTGCCGATTGATTTTATCTAATGTTTATTCATAGTTTTTCTTTAATGAAGAAATCAATATTTTATTAGCCTAAGTGAAGCACCAGGACAACCATTTGTAGTGTTTCACATTGTGAGAAGAGACTTAACCTGAACGTGGAGTGCAGCGTGAGGAAAGGAAGAGATGGCGGAGGTGTCGTGGTTCAGCGGCTTACTAAGTTCATTTTTGAAAAACCGCTCTGGGGGAAGAGGAGTCTAGTTTACACAGCGAGCTGTTCTTAAGTGACAGGCCGCCTTGGGGAAAATGGCACGTGATGACAGCAGAAGCTTATTTTTTCAGCAGGCACAGGACGGACAGTGCTGGCCAGGGAGAAGGAGCCCTGCCCTCTGAGGGGCTGCTCCCACCCGCCCACCAGAGGCAGGAGCCTGTGTGGCTCCTGGGGCCCGTCTATCGGGGACCGGTAAGCAGTTTCACAGGTGGTCCTGTGGAAACTGCACCGAACACATGCCTCTTCTGACTGTGCGTCTTTCCCCGTTTTGGAAGGACCTGAAGATGGCGCCCCTCACGGTTTCCATCTCGTCATTTGCTTGTTTGCTGATGTTGGGTGGCGGTGTCCTTCTCTCTCCCTCCATGGAGCTCCCTGTCCCACTGCTGGAGGCCCCACTGCTTCTGGCCCAGGGGAGGACCTCTGGGACATCAGTGCCGGGTGCCCGTTCCAGGGTCAGGACGGGCAGGAGCCTGCGAGCAGGCGACATGCCAGTTGTTTTCAGTGAAGGGAGTGGGTCTGCTGTGCCAGTGCAGGTGTGGGCGTGTGCGCATGTGTCTGATGGTGGAGGGGGAGCGGGAACTGAGAAAGGGAAGGTACGGTCTTGTAGGAAATTATATTGGAAGGAAAACATGCCCCTACACTTGGCTTCTGCTGTTTTTCTCCAGGAAATTTAGAGTAGAAAGAAATATCCTTGTTTTTCCTTATTTGTATTTCTTTGGAAGTATTAATGAATGATGAGACATTTCAAAGCCTCTCTGATAAGCATGAAGTCCTTCTGTATTCAAAAGGAGAAATACGAGTTTCAGCGAGAGGAACTAACTTTTCTAAAATGCCTTTAAGTGTCAGGTGTTACGCTTCAGATGGTCTCCGTTTTAGTAAAACAGCCCCACGAGGCACATGCTTTGAGAGGGTGGGTCTGGGACCTGGGCCAGCCTGAGCAAGGGCGGAGTGTTTGAGTCCCACTTCAGCAAGCCCAGGAGTGTGGAGTCACAGGGACAGCATTTTAAGGTAGGTGCTCCCTCTGACGGTATCTCATCAACTTCCTGTCAGAGCAGCGGAGGGCCCACCAGGCCTGGGACTCAGCAGCCCGAACTCCACCACTTGCTTCTCCTTGACAGCTGTTCCTGTTTCTCTGTTTAGAAAATGGGAGTGGCCATAGTTCTTATAGGCACAGGTCTGTAACGGCCGTCAGAGGAACTGATGCTTGAGAGTGCTCTGTAAGCCGTCAAGTGACTTTCTGGTATGTGCCAATGAGGATGGTTTTCCTTCACAGATGGGCGCCCAAGAAGGCGTTAGTTGTTGGTTGGGCTTTTGGTCAGCAGGAGAATTATGTGTGTGCGTGTGTCTGGCTCTGGATTTCTTCTGGTTCCCACTGTTACTTTACTTTTCTTTCCCTCCATTTTCAAAAACGTATCACTCCTACAACAGAAACTTAAGGATACCTTCTGTGTGCCAGCCGTTTATTAGATGTTGGAGATAGAGTGGTGAATAAGATACGTTTTTGTCCTTTTTGAAACGCTGAAACTGTACAGTTGACTGACCTTTTTTTGTTTTTCCTATTGGTATAAGTTATCCCAAACCTGACTTCCTAATACCCCTGGTATCTTTTTTTTTTTAATATGTTAGACTCTGAATACCATTAATGCCAGTTGTGCAGCTGTTTTGAATGTGACTGTTGATCTGAAGAAACCATGAGGAAGATGGATCCTGTGGCTGTCCCACAGCAGTAGCCTCGTTTGTGTCTCCTTCACGGGCCGGCGGTTCCGACCGTGGGATCGGCGTCGGGGCGGCGCCTCACAGCTGACTGTTACCTGAGTGTCAGGCTGCTCACCTGCTCGTCAGGTGTGGGCGGCGAGCGTGTTTGAAAAATCCCTGTTTGGTATTTTTGTCATTAGGGCCCCAGGTTATTTTCCGCTCTGTTGGAGAAGATTTGTATTAAATAGTACATTGATCTTTGTTCACAAAGCAAGTATGTCTCAGCTGGGAGTGGTCTGCGTCTCCTTTATTCAGTCGTGTGGCCAGGAGGTGTTTCCCCAGGATGACCAGCTGGGTGTGGTCCCGCCCCAGACTGTGGACTAAGCCCTCGCAGGCGCGAGACCCCAAGCCTAACTAGGTTAAAAGTCTTCCCCAGGAGAGACTGGGGAACAGTCTATAATGTGGTTTATTTTGAATCCCCAGTCTGGACATAGGACTCTCTCCAAGTCGGTGATCCTCTGTGGCCCTGGGAAGTAATCCCTTGTCCACTTGTGGCTCCTGTTTTGGTTGTCTGAGATGTGGTCAGCAGGAGTGGGCACAGCACTACGGCAGTTCTTTGATTTTCAAATGGCTTAATGGAGACCTTTGATGTCACTGGGACGGCTCCAGCTATTTTGGATTAATCCATTCAGGCCTTCAGTGAGTCAGCAGCCTTCTGACTTTGTTGTTTTTAGAAGGAGTGTCACCGTGTATGGAATACAGTTCCCATGTTAGTGCTAACAACTGTGGTACATGGGGATCGGCACGCAGTGGCGGTCCAGCGAAAGAATGCCTCGCAGGGTAGGCTCAGGGGGAAGTGGCACTGCCCTGTCGTGGGCAGCATTTGTGTGATGGGAGGAAGGGGGCGTGTTCTGAGCGAAAAGAGGAATGCGAGGGAGGGCAGGAGGGTGTGAAGAGCCCAGACGGCCTGTGAACACGTGCCTCTGCAGGCGTGTGTGTTGAGGCCCATCATGGATGGCCCATGCCTGGCCTGTGGATGCCAGCTAAGGAGTTTAGTCACTGGTACGCCGGGCAGGGCTTCAGTGGTTCTGAGTGGGAGAGCGACATGAGTCTTCGTGAGAATTAGTCTGGCAAGTGTGGAGGATAACCTGGAGGTGTGGGGACAAGGTGGGGAGGAGCCCGGTGCCCAGCCATGGACGCTGCCCCTGGACTTGGAGGCGGGCTGGCTGCCAGAGGGCGCAGAGCCGGCGTGGGGATGCCGGGTGGGGGGCACCTCAGAGGCCACAGGCCTGAAGCTCGGGAGAGGGGTCTCGGGGAGGGGAGCCATTTCTGGTGTAGACAGGGTGAGCGTCTGGTCTGGGGAGTATTAGACAGCGTTTAGATATGCCAGTAACTGGACTCTCTTTTGGCAAGTTCTGTGAGACTAGTTCTCTCTGAGGTGGTTCTCAAAAGGGGAAGGAAAATGGGACATTTTTTACCTTTATTACTTACCTACACGCCCCCCACATACTATCATCTGGCGTGCCTTTTTCAGAAGAGGACTTTCTGAGATCATTTCCCACACCGCATCAAGTGCTTCTGGGCACTCAGGAGTATCAAGCATCAGGCTCCCATGAAGAGGGCTTGGCCAGGCGTGCCTTCCCTGAGCTCCTGGAATGGCCGCGTTGGGCACCCACCTGTGGGAGGCCTTGCATTGCTGGTTCTCTCCCTCCTCCGCATTCCTCTTGGCCCCACAGCCTTCCTGTGGACCAGGGAGGGGTCTGGGGGAAGGTGTGAGTTGGAACTGTTTCTTTTGCAGACCTCTGTGATTCTGGAAAGATAAATGCTTGTTAGTGCCTTGCTGAACTGACTCAGCTGACTTCATATTTTGACAGTATTCATCATGAAGAGAATTCCAGGGATTTTTAAAGGATCAAAAGTCCAAGGAAAAAAGAAACAAAACATTTTAAAGTTTGTATTTATAGACCGAGGATTTTGGTTAACCAGCTCTGTTTCTGTAGTAGGAATTGTTTAAACCATCATGTAAATTTCTTCTGTTGAGAATGAGACACTGATAAATTATTTGTAGTCAGTAACTCCTTATGCAGAAACTAATGAGCATAATGATGAAATTTAATTTTACTATTGAAAAATCTGGAACAATCGCAGTTCCATTCATTAAACAGATACTGACCTTTTGTGACAAATACTATACTCTATTGGAGCTGAATAACCAAATGTTCTTATCAGTTCTTGGAATTCTTGCCAGTTCTTAAAATTGGGAAGACTCTTAAATAAATTGGTTCTGCTATAAATTAACATTTAAAAATTTAGGTAAGTGGTAATAATTAGGATGCAGAAGCACTAAAAAAAGTATCTGTAACCTATCTATGAAGGATTTACCAGAAAGCTGAAAAACAGAAGTAATTTTGTGGAATAATACAGTGGTAACTGTTTAATAAAGAAGTTCTGCTTTTTAAGGGAGTTTTTATTATAATTTTTAATTGTAAGCGATGATAACAGACATAAAGTAACACTGTGGTAATATAAGTGATTAAATACTAAATTTTGTGTAATGAACTAAGTACTTGAGAGTTGAGATAAAGGAGCCAACTTGGGAAGTGGTAGTTGGGAAAATGCTTGCTGGAGGTGATGGGACATGTACTGATGGATCAGATTCCTGCGAACAGGGGTAAAGGAGACTATCCCTACCACGAGGGCAACTCAAGCCAGGAAAGAGGGGCCGTCTGCCCGCCCCAGGCTCCACACGGGTGGACGGAGGACGAGCTGAGTGCTGGGACACGGCCCTCGGCTCCTTCCTTCCCTCCCAGGTTCCTCAGCGGTAAACTACGGATGGTATAAGCGCGGACTCTGTGGGGCAACTGTGAGAGGAAATGCGATGCTAAGTGTCAAGTTCCTGGTGCACAGGAAGTGTTCAGTGGACTGAAGTTGCTGTGGCTGTTAGGGAGGAGTCAAGGGCAGGACTGCTGGGTGTCGTCCTGTTCTGATGTGAAGGGAATTAGGGAGCCCCCAAAGCACTGCCCCCAGGTAGGATGTGACTGGGATAAACCGAGACTGGTAGCAACGACGTTTGAGTGACGAGCACCTTGCTCAGGGCCACCCTGTCAACTCTTGGGAAGGCACGGTTTGAACCCAGGCCTTCCTGGTTCCAAAGTGTAGGCTCTTTCTCCTTCTGTTAGACTGTCTTAACCTGGGAAATCATGTAGCAGGGGCTGATGACCCCATGGGGGAGGGGTGGCTGGCTCAGGTCATTGGCACTGTTACTGAAAGGTAGGTGGGTTCAGAGTTCACACCCTGACCCCACTCGCCAGAAAAAAGGAGGGGGAAGAAGAGGAACGAAGATAGTAACCCAGCAGTGGGAAAAAGAGACAGAACTCGGTGACTGGCCGTCAGAGGGAAGAGGACGAGGTGAGCTGGAGGTGATGGTGCAGCTGGAAATGAGGGCAGGAGCTGGCGGTCCCGACGCTCTGCTCACCTGGGTTCAGGCTTCAGAGAGCTCAGGCCCCACGGCTGGAGCTCCCAGGTTTCTGGGAAGGATGATTCCCTGTCATTGGGCACCTTTTCGTCACTTGGGGGCCACAGGAGTTGTGCTGGTGTGAGTGACACGCGGCCTGGCTGGGGTCCGCTGCTCCGGGGCCGTCGGTGCCTCTGGGGGCTTGAGGGGGCAGCAGCCTCAGGGGAGAGAGGTGCTGGCTGTGTCCTTGGGCCTCGGCCTGCGGCTGTGCCCCTGGGACAGAGCTGCCCCCGCCAGTGTTGAAAGGACCAGTGTTTAAAAATGCAGCGAGCAGGGGCTCCTTTTGGTTTTCCGTCGCGCCGCACAGGCCTCTCATCACGGTGGCTGGTTGGTGAGGAGCACGGGCTCCAGCAGTGCAGGGTTCAGCAGCTGCCGCAGGCGGTCTCGGAAGTCGTGGCTCAGGAGCTGTGGTGTGCAGGCTTGGTTGCTCCGTGGCGCGTGGGATCTTCCTGAATCAGAGATTGAACTCGTGCTCCCGTTATTGGCAGGCAGATGCTTAACCACAGGACCACCAGGAAAGCCCCGGACTGATGCCTTTGTAAAATCAAATAAGGATCACTAGGAAAAGAGAATGAAAAAGACGCTTAGAATGCAAACTTGAATTTTTTGTTATTAGATTCAGCGGGTATGAAATCACTCTGTCACATTGCCATTCTTAATGCTTATTCTCAATCTCTACTTAATTTTGACGGCAGACTAGCAGGCTACTCATGGTCTGGTACACTTTGAAAGCAATAATCTAGGAAGAAACTTTGTTAAGCAAATTAGTAAACAGGACGCTTTTGGAATATTTACATCATTCGAGAGTAAAAATTGTTTATCAGTTGGCATTTAAAATACTTTAGATGTGCGTTTTTGTGATCTAATGACAGACAACATCTTTCAGTAAGGTTCCCTATTAGGGGCATGAATACGAAAGAACTATTCCAAGAACTGAGGCTGACATTGTGAGGGATCCGTTAGTTTAAAACTAGTAGCAATATTTAGAAAAAGTGCTGCTTTAAACTTCCTCTGTTCTTCTGAGAATCACTATTTCTTTTGCTCATTTAATTTGTATTAGTTTGTTTTCTCTGTTAACATTTGGCTTGCCTCTGAATTGTTTTTTATGTTTTGGTGCATAATTTTGTGTATATTCTTTCACGGGGTAGTTTCTTAAACAAACTGAAAAAAAGAAGTCTCAGTCGTTGCATATGTCGACATAGAGATCACATAATAATTTAGTGGTTCTAATTTCAGATTTGATTTTGACTCTTGCTGTCAGTGTATCTTATATTTTGAGCTGTTTTTACTTTTGTTGCAGTTTCCTTGCTCTGCGGTCATTTGCCGAGTTGTTCCCTTAGCCTCGACTTCTCTTTCCCTTCTTCTGGCTGAGCCCAGGAGCTGCTTACCGCCAGCTGTCCTGTCCTGTCCTGTCCGTGGCGAAGGGGCTCCTGTCCGGACCCCCACCCCCTACCTCTGCCTGCACCAGCCTCATCACACGTCACAGGACGCTCAGGCCCCGTGCACGGCCCCACTTCTCCTTGCTCCAGAGTCGAGGCTTCCTTCTGTAGACCACCATCTGCTTACCTCATCCTGCGGACAGCGCCCTGGGGTTGGGAAGAGAGGTGCTCTCCCCCCTCCAGCTGAGCTGAGGCAGGGAGAGTCCTCCGTGCGCGTCTTCACTCCTTTGCCCTGGGGTTCCTGGGGCACTCGTACCACTCGGGTCCAGACTGCCCATTGCTCGGGTTCTGAGCCTGTCATCGTAAGGTCCTCTTGTTTACACACTATTTGCAATCTGACAGACCTGGAATACCCAGTCACTGTCCCAGGCCTCTTTGGAAGAACGAGAACTTCAGACCGCACAGTCGGGCTGGTCCGTAGGAACCGGGGCTCTGAGCCCCAGACCCGCATATGGGGCCAAAGTGGGTGTCTCAAGGAGGCGTTTGGTTGTCTCCACTGATGATTCTCCGATGGCAGGGGAGGGGGCTGGTCACCTTCATTCAGCAGTGACCGCCCAGCATACTGGATTGCACAGAAGGTTTCTCACGAAGAAAAAGATCCTGCTTTTAAAGAGGGAGGCACTTTGAGAAATCAAGTTTAGCCCAAGTCAGAAGTCAGACTTTGGAGTGTACTGGGTGTTTTCTCCCTGCCCCCTTTACAGTAAAGCAGGCTTGGGCTCATATCCAGCCCTTCCGCTTCTTCAGTAGGTATGGGGACCTCGGCTGGGTTATTTAACTTCCCTGAACTTGTTTTCTCGTCTGTAAAATGAGGGGAAATGTGGTCTCTTTTGAAGCATTATGATAAGGATTAAGATGATGCCTGTACCAGACTTGGAGTGTGGGTTCCATGAGTGAAAGTCACTTGAAAGCTAACGCAGAAGAGACGGTGACCCAGTGCAGGAGTCACTGCCTCCGTGTAACTGGCCGCAGTCCTGGTTCACAGCCTGAGCAGGCGTCAGGATCACCTGGGAGACTGTTGTATCTACAGCTTGCTGGGCCCACCCGCCCACCCTGGTGGTTTGATGCATTTGGTCTGGGTTGGGGCTGGAGAAGGTGCATCTCTGAGTTTCCAGGTGATGCTGCTGCTGCCTCCGCTGGTCTGGGGACCACACTTTGAGAACGACTGGGCTGCAGGTAAACTCACCAATGAGCTTGTAGGTGCTGGAGCTGTATTTGAAAGCCATGCTTTTAAGTGGTTAGAAAATGCTTGAAATACGTTTTACAAACACTGAATTTAGTATCTCAAGGATTTTTTCCTCCTAAAGTCCAGGAGTCTTCATTAAACATATGTGAAGAAGAATAAGTTGCAAGAGTAACAGTTATAAACATATTATGGATAGTCTAACAATATCATATTGGCTGAGGTATGTGAAAGTGCTTTTATAAAATGCTGAAAACTGCAAAAAAAATTTATAAAAATTAAAATATTTCAATATTTTAATTTTTAAGATTGAACATCATAATGGAGTATAAAATAGTGTAACTTAGAGTTCTGAGCTCTCATCTCAATGTGCTGTTTACCGTGTGTATTTTTCTCTTTCTCCTCCAGGCTGCTGACTTGAGTAAACCAATAGATAAAAGGATATACAAAGGAACACAGCCTACTTGTCATGACTTCAACCACCTAACAGCCACAGCAGAAAGTGTCTCTCTCCTAGTGGGCTTTTCCGCAGGCCAAGTCCAGCTTATAGACCCAATCAAAAAAGAAACTAGCAAACTATTTAATGAGGAAGTAAGTAGCACCCTGTCTTAGCTGTTAAGAACCCCTATAAGAATGTATACGTTCTTACCGAGGGCATGGGCCTTGTAATTTTACTCTGTGAGTGAAGCCCATTTTCCATCCTCAGCTGTCCTACCTAGTATTACCCAAGATTAAATGTGGTGTGTTAACTTGTTGACTTTTACCTGTTCTTTATCGGGCTAACTGTTTTTTGTGCGTTTTTTTATGTTCAGGTGTCTATAGCAGATGTTTTAAGAAAAATTGTTCTTATAATGGAGATAAGGACTAGACTAATAGCTTGATCTTCATAATTTAAATAAGAAGATAAAGAATTCTAGACTGTATTCACATCGCCAGAAAATTTCATGCAGATCAAAGAACTTGCTAATAATTTCCTTAGGTTTCGCAAATGGTAGATAAAGTTTTGATGTGTATGTTTGACAGGCATACATCTGAGAATTTGCTCTCTTGCTCTTGGAAGCATTTGCTCTAAAATCACCTCTGATGTGGTTAGAAGTCCTGGCACTTGAGACTGGCTGGCATGGCATGCACAGCTCCTGCCTGTTGTTGTGCTGTGTGCTGGGATTCCTGGTGTCTCCCGTCTCATTCTTGAAGGAGCCCTAGAGATCTGAGCTGTCTGTTCAGGATCATGTCAGAACCTTTAAACATGGGCAGATGGAAGTTGCCAGATAGATTATATCTTTAAAAGCTGTTGGAGTGGCTCTTCAGTCCCAAGTTTTGCCGTTACATATTTGACGCACTTCCTCTGCTGTTTCAGTGTGACTTTCCTAGTAAATGGAACGGACGAGGTCGGCTTGCTGAGTTAGAGGCCCTGGCTTGCAGTCTCCTTGTACCCTCAGCCCTGGGGTGATGAGGGCAGGTCACATGCACCCCTGTCAGGAAGGGCAGGAGGTTTTGCATGGGTGCATGGTCTTAAAGTTATTAACTTGAAACAGAAGTACGTCATAGATCCTGGTTTTTAAGAAATAATTTTGTTTGGGAACTAATACTCCACTTGACAAATTGCAGTTAAAATTGTGATTCTTTTGCAGTCCCTATGGTATATACTGCCCAGGTATATCCAGTATCCATCCACAGTGCTCCTGTTGGACTTTGCCAATGGATTTGGTGAAATCTTTTGAACCATGCCATCTCCTCTTGTAGTTTCATCTGGGTTGACTGGAACAAAACTTGCCATCTGGATTGACAAACTAGAGAGGAAAAGTATTTAATCCCATTTTCTGTTTAAAAAAAAATCTTAAGCAGAAAATTATTCTGTTTCCTTAAACGTTTTATTAACAGCGTCTGAGGGAGTGATTTCTAAGTAGCTGGATGATTTTGCGGGGAGGGTGGTGGTGGGGAGAGTGGGGACACAAAACTATACTTCTCTGCATTCTTAATAGAAATGGTGAATTTGGCATCCTTGTGGGGTTCCGTTTGTGTTTAGGTGGGGATGTGCTTTCTAGGGGGAGGGAATTGGAGCCATGTAAAGGGTGGTTGGTAAACAAGGTTGGAAGGCCACCCGGCTGTGGATGGCACAGAATGCCTCTTGGAGAACAAGAAAGATTTGTGTGCCATTGCTGGGGGGATGGGGGGGCGGTTGCAGCAGAGGCCCCGGGGCCCTGAGAGCGCTGGGAAGCATCAGCTTGCCCCATTCTTTACTCAGAACAGCCGGGAGCCACGGGCCAGAAAGCAGCTCTCCACCCTCAGGGAGTGAAGCGGAGTTACCTCCTACTCTTTGTACATTTTATTTGGAAAGTGGCTGTTCAAAGTGAGAGGATTGTGTGTGGTTTAATGCCAACCTGGCATTTACAGCTCGAGGCTGAAACTGATTGCCCTTCACAGTGAGGGTGTTCTTTGGCCGTATGGATAGCATTCTCATCAGATTTCTGTCAGGATGTCTCAGAGACAGGGTCATCGGAGGTTTGTTTCTCAGAGGGTGCCAGGGATGGTGGTCGAAGCAGTTGTTAGGCCGTGCTTTGCATTCGTGTGAGACTTGGAGGTTTCCGAGTATATTACCTGCTTCCTCTGCACAGGAGGGCAGGCTGCTGTCTCCACTGTGCAGACAAGGAATTAGAGAGAGGGTAAGTGAGTCGTCCAGACCCAGCAGCAATTTGATGATATGCTTGTATCCGGAAATTAATTCCACGAGTCCTTACTGGCCATAGATTGGCCATGGATGGTAAGCCCCATCATAGCTGGTTGCCATATGGGCCTTGTCACCTCCGGAGCTCACTGTTCTGTGAGATGGACAGGGAGGATGTGGAGCGTGTGTTATGAACAAAGTACCGAGAGGGGGGTGTTAACTGCACTCTTCAGGATGTACCAGATGTCATAAAATAAAAACAAAAATTCAGTGGGGGAAGTTTGAGAAAGCTTCCAGAAGGTGACATTTGACCTGGGTTTGAAAGATGCAGAGGAGTTGGAGGAGGATGAGAAGGGCCTTCGAAGCTGGAGAAAACAACTTAGCCTGTGGAGGATCATGGGGCAGAGAAATGTGTCCGGACCGCAGTGCGTAGACCTTGGAGTGGCCGGAGGGGAAGCTGGACAGGGGATCAGGGACCAGACTGTAAAAGCCTTTCGGGACATGCTGAGAGATTCGGATCTGACCCTGGAGGCCGTGGGGCAACCTCCGGGGCTTTACTTAATGAAGGGAGTGACAGGATCAAATGTGTTCTTTTAGAACTCTTGTCAGCAGTTGAGGAAGGTGGATTGGCATGAAGATGGAAAGATGAGTGAGGAGGCTCTAGTGACTGTCCAGGTGAGAGCGAGGACTTGACCTGGAGTTGGGGCCACTTCCTCATTCATTCCGCAGACCTTGGTGGCTGGCCGCGTGCGGAGAACACCTTCCCTGTATCTTCCCTCCAGAGAGGGGGGAGAAGTGTGAACAGCGCCCCCCCCCCCCCCCACGGCACGTGGTGGTGACTTGTGATGTCAGAGGAGACAGTGGGCCTGACGGAGAGAGACAGACACAGCAGCCTGATGGACAGGGACGTGGGGAACATCTCGGAGGAAGTGGTGTGCTTTGAGCCTCGCCTGGCGTGAGAAGGCCCCCCAGGTATGGAGCTGGAGCTGGAGTGTTCGTGCAGAAGGGAGAGCAGGGGCAGGCCCCTGAGGGAATGAGCCAGGAGACCTGGGAGAGGGGTGTGGGGTGAGGGCCTGGCCCCGCTTGCCGCGTGGCCTGCGTGGTGGGGGTGGGATCGCGCACAGGGGAGCTGGAGGCGGTCTGCTTGGTGTTTTTGCAAATGACTCTGGCTCCGTCTTGGGGACGGAGTTGGAGAGCTGGATGAGCAGATGCTGGGTTTCTGGCTCGCTTGGCACACTGGATGAGAGGGAAGGCCAGAGTTCCTTTTCCTGCTTGTCAAGCTCGAGAGGCCAGGGGTGGTTGGGTACGTGAATCTGGAGCTCCAGACTAGAGGTAAATTCTGGGAGCGGTCAGCATGGAGATAGTAATCACGTCCCTGAGATTAGATGGCAGGTCTGTAGAGAAAGCACAGTAAGAGCAAAGACAGGTCTGCTGCGTCCTGGACATGTCTAGGACTGAGCCCTGTTTATACTCCAAGGCTCCGGCCATCTGTTCATTGCCTGCAGAGGGGCATTTACAACAGTCATTTTATTACCATGAAATTTACAGACTCAGAGTGCAGTGGCTAAGAACACAGGCCGTTGAACCTGAGTGCCCAGAGCACAGACAGCAGCTCTGCGCTTTCCTGCCCGCAGGGTGTGGGTCTGTTCCATCGTCTCTCCTCAGCCGGAAAGTGGATAGACACGGTCCCCAGCTGGAGGTGTGGTGAGGATGAGAGGTCAGCAGAGGGCCTGGAGCGCCAGCCCTGGGGAGAGCTCGGGGAAGTTGCGCGCACGGGGAACCGGGAGGTTCCTTTCACCAGGGGCTGGAGGAAAAGCTGCTTGGGAGGTGAGCTTAGCAGCAGTTTTGAAGGAGAAGCACAAATTTTCCAGAACAAGAGGGTAAGAGCAGGGCAGCACAGCCAGAGAATGAACACTTGTCAGACGGGTGACGGGAACTGTTCATCCTGACTGAGGTGTCTGTCTGTCTGTCTTACTCATCTGAGGGCTTCTCAGCCCCCTGTGATACGCGTGCACACATGCGTACACACACAACAGTACTGATTACTCTCACCTTTGCCTCCTTTCTGCGGGTGTCTGGTATGTGAGAGTACAGGAAATGTTTGGGTGGACAGATAGGTGGGTGGGTGAGTGGAAATGAAGTTCTAGAAATCCACGTTAGACCAAAGATGGATGAAAATTTCTGTCTGGGAATAGAGTGTATCTTAAAAGGTGATTTTTCTGCCCATTGAATAAAAGTTTTAAATACTTGTTTATACAAAAAATTGGGACAGAGAGAAGTACAAAAAAGATGGGAAAACATAACCTGTGAATCCCAGTGCTCACTGGTAGCTTTATTATCTTTGTAATTTTTTATGTTTTCTAAGAAGTGAACTTGTCAGATTCACACCTTCCGTTAGAGATGCTGGCAGCCTTCCCCTCCTGGTCTGGCCCTCAGTCCACCCATTTCTTCTTGGGCATCGGAGGTGAGCCCTGCCCCCTGGGCTCGCCACCCCTGGCCTCTCGAGCAGACCCTGGCTGCTGTGCCAGTGGAGCCCAGCTCAGGAGAAAGGCCGGACCCTGCCCTTCTGACCTCCCTTCAGGAGTGCTAGCCTGAGACTGCTTTCTGCAGTCCTTCAGGGCGGACTTCGGCCTTCTCCCTGTAGTGTCACCCCTGTCTCTGACGGGTCTTGGAGTATCTGATGGTCTCTGTTGAGTGTCTGGCACTTCTGATGAGCTCCCAGACCGTGCCACCTCCTTCATAGTAAGAGCTACTGGTGGGAGGGGGTCACCCAGGTCAGCATTCAGCCTTGCGTGAAGCACCCCAAAGGGGTGTGGATCTGCTTTTTCATTACTAATGATTACAGTGTACTGGGAAGGAAGAGATGTAAAGGTGCAGTTTCTGTGTGGTGATGAACTCAGTCCTGTTCGTCTTCGTAAAAGTTCTGATTATGTCGGGACTGTGTCCACCGAATAGTAACTTGAGAGGGTTTTCAGGTGTGTCTGATTGCTGGGTTGATGGGAAATCTCAAAAGACCTGGTCGTCTCAGCTGCTGGCATCCGTGGCGTGTAATGAGAGCCCCTGTTCTTGACTGTCTCCTGTCGCGCACGTTGTGGCCAGGGAGCAGGGCATGGGCTGTGGTCTGCTTGGTGGACACCCAGCCTGCTGCTGCCAGCAGCTGGGCCTTCTCTTCACCCCACACCCCCGGGGCGGGGAGGAGAGGGGCCCAGTGTCGCCCTGCTCTGCCTCCTTGTCCTACAAAAGACTGGTTCTGGGCACTTGGTTAGTTTTGTTTCTGTTGCTTTTTTTAATCAAAGGAAGGAAACGGGCATGTAATGATCTACTCCTTAAAGTTTTAACATTGATAAAAGTGACATTTGATCCTCTTTCCCAGGCTTTGAAATCCCCTCTCCTGATAGTAGTCCTTCCTGAGGGAGCTGCCATCTGTAAGCGCCTTCACAGAATCAAAGCTCTTGGTCACTGTTTTTGCTTGTGGCTACATTGTGGCTTTTCCAGTAGCTACTGTGGCTTTTGAATTGTTTGTTTTTAGTGTTTTTGTTATAAATTAATATCTGCATTGTAAAATGCATACCCATCCCTCCACAGTAATTTTTTTCCTGCTTATGTTGATAGCAGTGAAAAATAGAATGTGTGCTTTAGAAAGCTTCATTTTAGCAGTGGTGGCTTTGATATGGTTACAGGTTTATTTTTATTGTTGTTTCCTTTATACTAGTTTCATATAGTTAGAAAATCTTGTTTGTGAATGCCATTGATGATGGTAGTTTTGATGCTTGTTGGGTTTCTTCACTGGATTAATTTTAGAAATGAGATGGTTTCTTCTGCATCCAGAATGGGTGATTACCAGGCAGAGAGTGGGTGAGGGAGCCCACTTCCCGGGCAGGTGTCTTGGTGTGCAGACCTGGCATACTAGTGCCCAGATTATGGACATGATTGGATTTTATGGGAGTGATCATGGCAGTAGGCCTTGGAGCGTTTTGGTGTTTGCTAGGCGACCTGAGAGCCTGTCTCACCCTGAGACTTGCCGTGTCCTTCCCGCTGGGGCGTCCTCCCCTCAGCCTCTCTTCTGCAGCCCTGGAGCAGGGGCTTTCTTCCCCTGGTTCCCTGCCGACCCTGTGCAGTGAGGGGGAGACGGGGGGCGGGGAGCAGGGCCCCTGGCTTGGCCCACGCTGACTCAGTGGCAGTTCCTTCCTCTCCTCGTGGGACTTCCGGCTTGTTTTCTCTGCTTGCCTGGGTTTGGTCCCGCTCACTGTGAGGAGCTTTTCCCCAGAGTTTACACCCTGCTTCTCTTGGGCTCCTTCTGCCTTGGCCGTCTGAGTGTCACGTGTCCGGCGGTCGCTGCCCACAGCCGATTTCCCTGCCCTCCCCGGTCATCTTCCTCAGCTCCCTGCTCAGTGGGGACCGCTCCCCAGCATGGCCACCCGTCTGCTCCTTTCTGTCACACCCTTCCCAGGCGCTGCCCGTCAGATCCGAAGAGTCAGTTCACATGCCCCCCCGCCCCACCCAGCCTCATCCACTGGGAAACCGTCTGTCCTGCCACCTCTGGTCGAGTTTAAGAGCTTCTTGTCTGGGACAGTTGGCCACAGGCTCCGAAGCAGTCTCTCTCCACCGCCACCATTCTGTGCCTCCCGACGGGGGATTCCGCTCAGTTCTGTGACTTCCCTTTTCAGAAATCTTCGGTGCCGCCACTGTCTGCAGCAGCATTGCCAGTGTGAGCCACAAATTCCATTTAAAATTCTCTAACAGCCACAGTAAATTATTTAAAAAATAGGTGAAGTTGATATTTTTGTCTAATACATCCAAATATTATTTTACCATGTAATCTATATAAAATTATGAATGAGATGGTCTCCATAGTTTTCCAGGTCTTCAGAGTTCAGGGTGAACTGTGCCCTTGCAGCGTGTCTCACTCTGGGCCAGTCACTCTCAAGGGCTCGGGGCTGTGGGGTTGGTCAGCACTGGGCTTCAAGGTCACAGCCCAGAGCCCTTAGCCTGGGACTCGTGTCCTTGAGTCCTAGCTCACGATTTCACATCTGATTTCCAGCCCTTGCTCAGGTGCGCCAGTGGAGAGGGGTGCCACGCACGTCCCCGAGCTGCCTGCTCCATTTGAGCCGTGGTGTGCCTGCCCCCAGCCTGGGCGCCTGCCTTTCACCGGCCACGTTGCCCCTCCTCTGCCCAGGAGCTTCTCACAGGGGACCTCGGGTTTTGCCAAGAGTGTTTTTCCAACATAAACATGTGTTCGTCCAGCTCAAGGCCTCGTTGAAACTGGAGAATTGAAGCACAGCAGGGAAATCCCATTCTTAACTTCGAGAAGTAAGATGCCTTACTCTGTTTACTAGAAATTTTCTAGAACAGAAGTATACCCTTAGGGTTCTGAGACTGGGCTGCATTCATTATAGTTATTGAACAGGGTGTTCTAGGTATTTGTTTCTTGATTTCTGTTCTCTTTTTGTTAAACCCAAACCAAGAACAGTATGCAATAATAGCCCAGAGCAACTTGGTTCAGTGACTCCTAGCCAGCCCTAGACGCGTGTCCTCCAGCCCCGCTGGGGCTGCAGTTGGCGGCGCCCTGGCCTGGCTTGAGGTTCGCGGCTGAGAGGCCTGTGCCGGGAGCCACCTGGTGCATCTCCAGGACAACAGCGTGTGGCTCGCTCCCCGTCCGCGCCCTCGCTGCCCTCCTGTGTGGACGCTCTGCCACTGCCTCCAGCCACTGTCTGCTGCGCTTTCCATCTCGGCTTGGCAAGCCCCCACGCCAGGGCAGAGGCCTCCCAGTGCTCCTGTGCGGCTGAGTCCCTCCTGCCTGGCCCCGTCCCCGTGCCGGCTCTGTGTTCTCTCGCAGCAGACCCTGTCCATTCCCCTCGTCATCCCTCGTGAACACAAGTTCCCCACGGGAAGGGACGGCTGTTGGTGGCGTGTCGGTGTTGGCTTGTCGTCTGCGCTCAGTGCAGGAGTGGAGGGACGGGAGTGAGTGGTGAGCGGGAGGGCCTGTTCCCCGGTGGGTGGCAGGGCACTGATGCCTGCCTTCCCGTGGGGAGCGGGGTACCCGCAGCCTGCTGGTGGGAGTGAGCGTTGTCGCATCCTCTGCAGGAGGCCACTTGGCGATCCCTGTAAACGGCTGCCAATGCGTGTGCCTTCTGACCCAGCTCTTCCACTAGGATGGTACCCTGCATCTGTGTCTGTACAGGTGAAAGCTGCGGCACATACCGGTTAGTCTTCGCCACGTAAGTGTCCATCAGTGGGGGCGTTTCAGGTGCAGCTCAGCATGTCCATGTCGTTGAGTCCTCTGTAGCTGTAGGAAGGCGCGAGGAGGCTGTCTTTGGATGAGAACCGATGGATGCGTGTGATGGGTGACTGGGTGAGAAAGCAGAGGTGCAAATGGTGAGGAAGAGGAACCTGGGCCCACACGTACCTGTACTTGCCTTGTCCACACAGGAAGACCCTGGGAGAGACACAGGAAGCCAGCGACAGTGATTCTGGGGTGGGGAGAGGGGTGTGAGTGAGGCTTTTGGCTGGACACTTTTATATGTGAATTATGACGTGTCACCTATTTAAAAAACAAAAGCTTATGTCACGGGTTCGTTCTGAGGATGAAAGAGTGTGTGTGCAGAGCCTCGTGCTCAGGGCCTGGCCACAGAGTAGATCCTCGGGTCAGAGGTCAGCACTGCCGTCCCGATCTGCCTACCACGCACCCCAAGACCAAGACGACCATTTTCCCTGCGCTTCTGCGCAGGCTGGTGGGCAGACTGACGGTGCAGAGCACGAGAGAAGCCCTTTCCACGTTGGAGTTGGAGCTGTGGGCCGTTGATTTGGGTGGTTTGCAGGTGGTTTCCAGGTGGTAAGGTGTGACACGTCTGTGGTGGCCCAGCAGGGCGCGTAGGTGGGCTCAGGTTTCAGTCCCTGAGTTATATCCGCGTGTGTACTTACAGCAGTCTCAGTGCACCTTTTAAACATGGAATACTTTAAATGTGTTTTGGCACCCCAGTAACAGGTATTTTAATAACAGTGCCGTGATTCTTTATCTCCGTACCTCACAGTTGCAGAAAAGTGCCATTTTTATTTGATAGCATTACAATTTTGATTTCTAATGGAGTCATTTTTGCTGTGTCTTTTTAAGCCAGAAATAAAATTTTCTCCTAACCATAGTGCTAGATATTTTTGTGTCCATCCTTAAATGGAGAGATGTTGGAAAGATTGAGATGAGGTTTGGTTGCAGTGAAATACGAGGTGCAGGAGTTGAGGCCACACACAGCTGGGCGGGGAGCGGGCAGCAGCCTGGCTCCCTGCTCGGGTCGCTTCTGTAGCTGCCCCGCGAGGCCCTCGCCGGGAGGTGAGCTGCACCACCCTGGGACACGCGGCCCCCAGGCGGCCCCAGGCCAGTCACAGTTAGGCAGCCTGGGCCCGCTGGGTGCAGCAAGGCCCAGGGGCTCGTGGGGTGCCCCCGACCGCCTGTGGAAACACTGGCACAGCAGCCTGGGCTTGCAGGTTGTTGGCGTTGGTGGTCAGCTCCTGTAGTGGTGGGTCCCAGGCAGGAGAGGAAGGACGCGAGGGTGACCGTGTGGCTGTGAAACTGCAGAGGCAGTGATGCCGCCTGCTGCTTGTAGCCCTGGCCCTGGCCCTTGTGGGGTTGGGCCTCCCTGCTCCTCCCTAGCTGGGGACAGGTTGACCACCTCCCTTTTGGGGCCTCATTTTCTGCAAGGATCGTGGTTGATTTATCTCTTCGAGAAAACCCAAGTGTTCATCTTCTGTGACTTTCTGTAGAGATGCAGCAGACACAGCCCGAAGCCGACTAGGCAGAAGGCCCTGTGTCTTGCCGAGCTTCCCGGCCCTGTCGCCTGTGGCCCCCTGAGGCTCAAGTCGGGGAATCCCAACCATACGGGGGAAGTGGGAGCGCGTATCACCCCCCAAGCCCGAGGGCTCCCAAGACACCGGTTATAGGGGTGGCAGCAGGACCTGCGGAGAGCTTGGGGGTCCTGGGAACTCCCAGTGGTTTCTGGTGCCATGATTTGGGGGCCGGTGAGCCCCATGCAGGGTCTGCAAGCAGGGGCACATAGGTGGGGGTCATCCTTCGGGGAGTTTCTGCTTTTGCCGTTCATTCTTTTGGTTTTAAAGGCAAAACTTCCGATCTCTGCCCGTTAAAATTGGTCAGTGGATCAGAAGTAAACGTGAGGTAGAGGGGCAGTGATTAGTGTTAGTCATCTGTTAATGTTCTTAAACACCGCCTTGTTCCAAAGAAGGTGGAGGGATGGCTTATAAGGATACACGCAAGACGAGGGTGGTGAGTGAGGCAGGTCAGTGACTCAGGGCTGAGGTCGGAGCCCACGGAGGTGTGCGCTGCTGTCCTGGGCGTTGGCCGCACGTGGACCCCCGGGAGTCTGGAGGGGGCGGATGTAGTGAGGACGGGCCGCCGGGGGCCGTGAGGGCCCGATGCGGCAGAGCAGAGAGCCTGGGGAGGCCCAGCGCTCCGCCCGTGGGGACCGCGAGACTTGCCCGGGGGCGACCGCGAGACTTGCCCCGGGGGCCGCGAGACTTGCCCGGAGGCCGCGTAGCACGCACGCTGTGCAGGCGCTGGAGTCCCCGGCCCTGGGCTCCGGGAGTCAGACGCGTGCCGTGCCCAGGGCTGCCCTCCCCGGTGCGTCCTGTGCCTGGTGCAGTGTTGCGCGGGTAGACTAGGCTCTCAGCAGGGTTTGCTGAATGACCGACACCTCAGTGCAGTCCCAGAAGGCGATTCCACAAGGGACCAAGCGCCCTTCGCTGGCCTGCCCGCGGGCTGGGGCGTGGAGTGCCTGGACAGACTGTCCCTGCTCACCGAGAAGCAGACAAGGTTTCTTGCTGGAAAAGTAGACCTTGAAAACTTCTCCATTGTGATAACTTGTTCTCCTTTGTCTTCACAGAGACTAATAGACAAGTCACGAGTAACCTGTGTCAAATGGGTTCCTGGTTCGGAAAGCCTTTTCCTAGTAGCCCACTCGAGTGGGAACATGTACTTGTATAATGTGGAGCACACTTGTGGCACCACAGCCCCCCACTACCAGCTCCTGAAGCAGGGGGAGAGCTTTGCCGTGCACGCTTGCAAGAGCAAATCCACGAGGAACCCTCTCCTCAAATGGACGGTGGGCGAGGGGGCCCTCAACGAGTTTGCTTTCTCCCCAGATGGCAAGTTCTTGGCGTGTGTGAGCCAGGATGGCTTCCTGCGGGTGTTCAGCTTTGACTCGGTGGAGCTGCACGGCACCATGAAAAGCTACTTTGGAGGCTTGCTGTGTGTGTGCTGGAGCCCCGACGGCAAGTACATCGTGACGGGCGGCGAGGACGACCTGGTGACCGTCTGGTCCTTTGGAGACTGCCGCGTGATTGCGCGGGGCCACGGGCACAAGTCCTGGGTCAGCGTGGTGGCCTTTGACCCCTACACCACCAGCGTGGAAGAGAGCGACCCCATGGAGTTCAGCGGCAGCGACGAGGACTTCCAGGACCTGCTGCACTTCGGGAGAGACCGGGCGAACAGCACCCAGTCCCGGCTGTCCAAGCGGAACTCGACCGAGAGCCGGCCTGTCAGCGTCACGTACCGCTTCGGCTCCGTGGGCCAGGACACGCAGCTGTGCCTGTGGGACCTCACGGAAGACATCCTCTTCCCCCACCAGCCCCTCTCGCGCGCGCGGACACACACGAACGTCATGAACGCCACCAGCCCCCCCGCGGGCAGCGCCGGGAACAGCGTGCCCACACCCGGCAGCGCCGCGCCGCCCCCGCTGCCACGGTCCAACAGCCTCCCGCACGCCGCCGTCTCCAGCGCCGGCAGCAAGGGCAGCGTGGCGGATGGCGCCATCGCTGCCGGGGTCAGCAAGTTCGCCACTCTCTCGCTGCACGACCGGAAGGACAGGCACCACGAGAAGGAGCACAAGCGAAACCACAGCATGGGGCACATCTCTAGCAAGAGCAGCGACAGACTGAACCTGGTCACGAAAACCAGGGCGGACGCGGCGAAGGCTCTGGGGACCGCCCTGTGTCCTCGCATGGAAGACGTCCCCTTGCTAGAGCCGCTCGTCTGTAAAAAGATAGCACACGAAAGACTGACTGTGCTCATTTTTCTTGAAGACTGTATAGTCACTGCTTGTCAGGAGGGATTTATTTGCACATGGGGAAGGCCTGGTAAAGTGGTAAGTTTTAATCCTTAATGCTGCACCAGTTCTAGAACTTGAATAGGTAGTGATTTTTTTCTTGCGGGAGGGGTGGGGCGTACACCGAATGTGAATGACACTTCTTACTCTCAATGTAAATCTAAGTGCATCAGAGCCATACTTTTGGATACTGCATGCCGTATAATTCCGGGTCGTTTGATAATTCACCTTAGGACGTTTAAAAAATATAATCAAACTAATTGCCAGCCAAGTCAGTCACCCTCCTGCGAGTATAGAGTCCCACGGTTAGCCTTCCTGTATTAGACTATTTCGATTTTAGGAAAATCATGCCAGTGTGGGGAAACAATGACTTTAAAATGCTAAAATTAAAATTTCTGCTTTAACTGGAATATTTTTGCTTAACTACTCAATTAGAATATTGTACACCTGATCAGAGTGTATGTTCAGTACAGACGGCCATTAATTGTCATTTATAGTCCAATTTTTTATCTTAATCATAAAATGTTTAGGAATCTATGAAATTTAACTTTAGGAACAAAGTGTTCAGCAGGGTTGATTGATATTATTTTTACATTGTTCTGGCAATCCACAGAAAGAGAAGAGCCTTAATTTTTAAAACCCATTTTAGTCATTTTATGACAATTAAAATTGTTTAATAAACATCTTTTTTCAAAGAAGCAGTTTGTAGCACTTTGATTGAGATTCTGTGCACTAAATAAAGTACCCACATTTCTCAGAGCCTGGACGGTTGCCATGAACTGCGAGCCAAGGGCGCCAGCCGTGCCGTCAGAAGTGCCTCTTGCCACACACCCAGGGTCTTGCATGGTGGATGTGATTTGCTTATGTTTTTTTCCAGTAAGGGGAAGGAGCTTTTCTTTTCTTTCTTTTTTTTTTGTGGGGATTTTGTTTTTGTTTGTTTTTTGCTCAGCAAGGCCCGTGACCCAGGCCCTTGGGAGCCTCCTCAGCTCTGTTTTGTGCAGACCCGTAGGCCCCGGGGTTCAGAGAGCTTCCCGCCTCTCCCCTGCTTGGGTTTCAGGTTCCCACCAGAGGCGAAGTGCGGTGGCAGGGTGTCTGTTTTCCGGATTGTTCTTGGAAGGCGCCCCACGTCTGTGTCAGCGGCTCCCCCAGCACCCCCCCAGGTGGGCCCCTCCCTGACTTGGCTGCCCCACTTCCAGGGGAGGCTGCTCTGTTTGACTTGATTCCTTAGCACGAGGGTGAGCTGTGGGCGCAGTCGCTTTTCGGTTCACTGTATATTTCATGTCAAGATAATGATGGTCTTATTAACTTATTTTGGTCACTTTGGTTTGTATTTCTGTTGTGTACTCCTTTGTAATTAAATATAGAGATCCTGATCATTCATATTGGTTTGAGTAGTGAATGGGATGCAACCAAGTAAAGGCTTGGTTTCTCTGCAGCTCGAGACTCGGGTGGACGCAGCAGCAGCTCTGGGCCTCCCGGGTCCCCGCCAGCCCCCGCTGCACGCGGTCGGGGCCAGAGCCCCTCAGTGTTTGCCCAGGGCTCCCTAATGCGGTGGTGTCTGTGACCCGTGACAGCAGAGGCGGTGTTCTTCCTCGTGAGAACCGCGGTCCGTGGGAATGCTAATGTCCTGTCTGCCTTTAAGAGACGGTCCTTTGTTCCTAAATGTTAACTGAAGTCAGGTAGCAAAGGCAGCCATCCTTGCGGAGTGTTTCAGCTTTGAGGCTGTCAGATGAGAGAGGATGCAGCAACCTGTGTGCACTTCTGTGTACCTGATAGTATTAGAAGTTCAGTGTCAGAGGCTTCTGTACCTGCATCGTATTAGAAATTCAGTGTCAAAGGCTTCTGAGGCATTCAGTATGCAGTTTCAAAAGTCAGGACTTGACACTGGGCCCAAGTGAAGAGTGGCTGACGCAGGTAAGTGGCCTTTAGAGGGTGGGGAGGGTGTGTCTCGCGTGACCGTCGGTTCTGAGCGCTTTGCTCGCGTGGCCAGAGCCGCAGGCGGGCCCGTGTTGCCGAAGCTCATGCACTGGGGCGCTTTCTGGCTCTGCCCGCCCTTCAGTCTGCTAGGTACTCACCCAGGGTGGTCTGTGGATGGGAGTGGGGTAGCAGGGGCAAGAGGAGGATGTTGTCGGTTCCTTAAAAAACAAGCTGTAGAACGTGCTGCCGGAAGCCTGTGTCCACCTCCTCCACCCCAAATTTAAAAAACGTCGTCCCTGCACGGTTTGGGGTTTGGGACTTGGTCATAGACTCGCTCTTGCAGTATCGACTGGTGAGTGTGCCCTTGATGTCTGTCCGTACCCCGTCCAGGGCCCCGGCTGGGTGTCAGGAGCTGGGGAGGGGCTGGAAGGCCCAGGCTGGCTCTGGACGGGGCAGGGCCCCTCCGAGGCCCGCCCTGCACCCAGACGGCCAGCAGAGCCCTGCTGCTGTCAGGAGGACAGGGTGCCGGGGGCTCTCCGAGACCAGGATGAAAGTTGCTGGCACTTCAGGGAGGCCGTGGGCACACAGCACCTCCCCACCGCCCCTGGGTTTGTTTCTAGGGTCCCAGCTCCTGTGGCCTGGGGTCAGGAGGGGTTGCTTCGACTTTGAGGGGTTCCAGTTGCAGGTATATAAGGAGCAGTGGCCTGCTGAGGGGGTTTTCTAGGGAGTGGCTTTTGCAATTTTTCTCCCCAAACTTTGAGCTTCCTCACTGAAACTCTCCATTTTTCAGCTTAAACATTATCCTGAGCAAAAATATCTTTTCTAACCTCACCTCTGGAATAAAACAGCTTTAGACAGAAAGAGTCCATGACGGCTCAGTCAGCATGATTTTCCATCACGCACTGAGATGCGTCGATGAAAAAGCACAGAAATAAAGTGCTCAGGGTGGCCCATAAGGCAAGACCCCCGAGTGTGGGGGCGGTCTTCTCTGCCTGGCCTGCTCAGGCTCCCTCCTTTCAACCTTCTAGGAATCCCAGGAGCTAGGGTCGCGTTGTGGCTTGGGTGATTTCTGGGCTTCTGAGCCCATGGGCCGCCCCAGTCCCGGCCCTTCTCTGCATTTCTCCTCCCCTGGAGGCCTGGAGAAGAAAGCCTTGGGAAAATCTTGCCTTCTTTTAAAAGCAAATGTGTAAGAGGGAGTAGGCAGACTCTTTAAAAATAATCAGGAGCTTTGGGTTCTAAATTGACTCACATGGTGGTGAAGAATCTTAATTTCGTCTCTGTGCTGGACCTTCTGGCACTTTTGAAGGGTTCTCCTGTGAGCCGTTGACTTGGGACTGAGGATAAACCTTAACGGAAGAACACTGGAGGAGTGGAAATACGGGAATAAGCCACCACAGTGACGTTGTCCCAGACACCCAGAAGCAAGGAGGAACAGAGGGATGCGAAGCCCTCCTCAGTTCTTCGGGCGTGTGCGCGTCCTCAGCGTTCTGGCCCCTCTGGGTCCCGCAGCCGTTTCTCTCCGGTCCCTCCACTTCCTGTGGGAAAGAAATGGTCAAGTATTGCATTTGCGCTGGAGTTGGTGAAGCTGCTTCATCGATGTCTGCACCAGTGGACGAGGTTCTCGTCACCTCCTGTCAGAGGGAGGCCTTTGGTTTCTCGGTGCGGAAGCTCAAAGTGTAAGGAGACGCTAAGGGGCCAGTGGGGGGGCCCTGGGGAAGGAGTCCTGTGAAAACCCAAAGGCCACGTGGGTGGATCCGAGTGTCCAAGGAGGAACTAGCGGGAGAGGTCGACTGGATTTCCCAGGAAGGATGCACGTGGTGTCCCGTCCTGTGCGGAGGGCCCAGCCTAGGGGCCCGGCTGCTGGCCCCTCGGTGGATCATGGGGGCCCGGCCACTGGCCCCTGGGTAGATCATGGGGGGGGCCCGGCCACTGGCCCCTGGGTAGATCATGGGGGCCCGGCCGCTGGCCCCTGGGTAGATCATGGAGGGGGGCCCGGCCGCTTGCCCCTGTGCACGGGGCCTGAGGGGAGGCATTGGCCCCCTGCGCAGGTGGTCCTGCTGTGCTGGGGTGTCCACTCCGGGGCTTTCCTTCCTCCACGTTTGCGTGTGGGGCTCACGAGTGACCCAGAGATGTCTACCTCGGGGCCCACAAGCAGGGCGCTGTCGGCCAGGCCCTCTCCTCACCCAGCGCGCGCACCTGTCATGCTAGGCTGCTTGGGACTGTCACCTGTTCGGGTCGTCAGGGGGCTCAGCTCCACGCCGCCAGTGCTGGCCAGTGAGAAGGATGGTGAAGGGGGGGTCCGGGGCTCACCTCCAGAAGCACTGGTACCAGCTGTTCCCACTGAAGCTCAGAGCCAGGTTCACAGGTTCCCTCCGGAGAGGGAAGTGGTCCCCCTGGTGCTGACTTTTTATTCATTGCTGCATCTGTTACATGGATTTTGTGTCACAGTTAATGTCGCTGTCTCTCAATTTAAATATGTAAAAGAAACTTTTTCTGCATCTTTGGTTTCTGTATACCTAAGTTTATTAAAGGTTGCTGTGTTAGGTGACACTGTATAAAGTTGTATGAATATTTTATCTTTAGCAAAAAAAGACTCCTGTGTATTTCCTTTTTTCTTTTACATTTTCATCTGATTTCTTGAAAACTTGAATAAATTTCATGAAGAGCCTTCCTAACAGGAAATGTTGGTAAATTAACTGTTGCAATAATTGATGACGCTTTAATGTCAGCGTTGTTACTTTGTAATTTTAAGAAAACCATGCTTTTGTCTCATTGCCCTGTTTTTCAGCTGTTCCCTTGTCACTGTCACAGCCAGAGACTTACCATTCTTGATATTCTGAAGAACTTTGGGGTTTTCCTGTGTATAATGACATCAAATAAACGTGTGAATGAATTATAGATGTAGATAATTTTCAATAGTCGTTTTCACATCTAAGCTTTAAAAAAAAAATCTCAGTGAACCAAAAAATGAAAAGCTTTTAAATGCTGTAACATTAAGGACTCTGTTCATGTTGAGAGAACAAATAGCCCCAGGAATTGCTACCTCTTATTATTGGATTCTTGAGTTTTTCCTAATTCGAAGCTTACTAAATGAAGTGTTTGTTCTGACCATCGGAGGTATTCACTGTTTTCTGTGACCTTCCCCTCAGCCGAGTCCCCCCTGGGGAAGGACGCGGGCTGACTTTGCCGCGGGCTGGTGGCCGGTCTGTGTGGACGCCAGGAGGCCGCCCGCCCAGCTGGAGCTCCAGCTGGCGGCAGGCAGGCTTCCACAGCGGCTCTGCCCCGGTGGGCTTGTCGGCTTCTCCTCAGAGTCTCTAATGGTTTGCGGGGGGCTCTGTCAGCACCGTTGGGGCGCCCCGCCTCGCTCCCCGGGCCCTAAGGCGGGAAGGAGGGGCCGGCACCTCACCCTGCGCACTGGTACCTCCGTCTCTGGAAGCTTCTTGGCAAGAATTCTGGGCCTGGACCTGCATGTCCTGCCGGGACTTGTGGGGGCCCATGAGGAGCTGCCCAAGACAGCCCTCATCGGGCCCTGGGGCTCCCCACTCAGCTGGTGCTCCCTGCCGTCTCTTGAGATGTCTGGGCCTGGAACGCAGGGCGGCGAAGCCTCTGGACGCTCCCTCCTGGCCGCCTCTCCTCAGGGTGGGCGGCCGGCCTCCCTGCACTCCAGAACCCGCCCAACAGCACGGCCTCCCGAGAGTGGGGCCCTCGCCCGCCTTTGACTCGGAGCTGCCGGAGCGGGAGAGACGTCAGGTTCTCCACTCTCAGCGTGACCCACTCCTGCAGAAGCCAGATGCCGTCCCCTCGGCCCTGGAGTAGGTTTTAGGCCCTGAATTCTAGTAGATTCACGGAAGTTTAAAAAGACACAGATGCAACATTTTGATCTTTTAAAAACCACTAGTTTTTACCTTGAAAAAATAAGTCCCATTTTTTTTCTCCCGTGTGTGGCTGCCTGTTGAAACAGGCAATTCTGGACCAGCAGGTCTCGTTCTGAAAAGGCACAGAAGGGCTAGGGGCGCTCAGCCCCACCCTGTCTAGTGTCGGCAGCCTCTGGCCAGCCTTCAGGTGGAGGCTCGGGTAAGAAGTGGAGGTCTGCAGACCAGAGCGGCTTTCAGGGCCGAGCCTGCAGGCTGCGGGAGGGCCTCTCTTCCCCAGCACGGTGCTCACCGGAGCCCACCGGATCCTATAACTGGACATTCCCTAAGAATATTCCCTTTTCCCCAGATGTCTGTAAACAGCATCATCATTTTCTCTGGGTGACTTTTCCCAGGTTGAGTGGCCTCTTTGGAGGAAGTGTGTCACCATCCGTGTGACCTGTCAGCGGGCAGGTCAGGGCTGCCCAAGGGAAGTTGCCCTGTGGAGCCAAGGTCGCAGGCCTCGGAGGGCGCTGGGCCTGGGGCAGGGCGGGGCCCAGGTGCTGAGGGCACGGCCCGGAGGAGGAGGGAGCCCCTCGCTGTCCGGCACCCATGTCCTAAATCTGGCACGTTGAGTCCAGGACCCGAGCCTCGCGTGCAGCTGCTCTGTCCAGCTTTTCTTTGGTTCTCTTATGCAACCATCTGGGCAGTGGGAGTGGTGGGATTCTTGTGGCTGAATTAGGGAAAACGTATCCATAGCTCGAAGCGGCCCCGGGGGAAGGCAGCCGGGTGCTAGCTTGCATCGCTTTTGTACCATCTCTGAAAGGGCCTCCCTTTACAGAGACTCACCCTTAGTCTCCGAGGGCGGTGAGGCAGTTCAGGGGAGCTCCCGGCAGGCTGCCTCGAGCCAGAGCCCTAGGGGTCCGGTCTTCTGGACGGGTGCAGGCCTGCCTGTGGCCCTTTCCTTTGGGGCTCAGGAGGCTGCTGGTCTGTCTGCAGCAGGACCTGTCCTGGGGCCGGTGTGCACCTCACTGGGCGGGGAGGGCGACTTGGAGAGTTGACTGACCAGGCCTGGAACAGTGCCACCGGCCCATCCGCCGACCACCCCCTTGAGGGCCTGAGGGGTGAGTCCAAGGTAGCCGGGTCCGAGGGGAGCCCTGCTGGGACCCGGGGAGGCTTCAGGACGAGACCTTTCTCTGACCTGGGCCTCTGAGACCCTCACGTTCCCTTCTTGCTCTCAGAGCCTCCAATCTCAGCAGCGCCCACAAACAAAGATGTGTTCCACGGTTGTAAATCGTTTTTTAGCTGAAATGTTACTTTTTCTATACATTCTTATGAAACAAGGTTTAACTCCATTAGCTTAGTATTATAATCAAACCCAAACTAAGAGCTGGGGTATTCTGATCAATTCTCACCTGATATCGCCAGCAGGAATAAAGTGGCAGCTCTGGTGAGAACAGATCGGCCTCCTGAATGTTAGACCCAGGAGTTGCCGCTGCTCCCGAAGCTGGCTTCCTTCCTGGGGGCTGGTAGGAAGGCTCGTGGATTCCGGGCTGGAGAGAGCTGGTGCTTCAGGGGTGTTTGTCAAGCCCTTACTTGCCAGCTGTCCAGTGTCCGGGGGACAGACCGGCAGCTACCCAGCCGTCTGGACAGCTGGATGCCAGCAGGGTCTCTGAGGCCTGATGCTTGGTCCCCCTGAGAAAATCCTCAGGGAGGAGGCAGTCAGAGGACAGGCCACCCTCACGAGCGGCCCGAGGCGACGGGAGCGGGTCCTCCGAACCGTGCTCTCTGTTCACCCATCCAGCCAGCCTCCCCTCGGGAGTGGTCTGGAGTCTCTGACGGAGGCCCGCGAGTGTTTTCCCTTTTTCTGTCACCCAGTAAGTAGCTTCTAGACTGAAGCACAGGCTTACGGAAGTAAGGTGACTTTCCACATCTTCTTTGGAATAGTGTTCACAGAACTGGAAATTTGTAGCTTCGGTGTTGCAATATATGTAACCTTATGATTATTAATAAATGAATGCCAGACTGTGGCTTGCATCCCAGTGTGAGGAAATGTGAGTGCTGGTGGTTGCATGAGGCTCAGCCCCCTCGGGTTCATCTTGAGCTCGGAGGGCCTCCTATCCCCTGCCAGAGGGGCGCTGCCATCACCACCCATCAGAAAGCAGAGCGAACACCTTTTAAGAAATGCCACTAGGCTCTGCTCCTGGAGAATCCCAGCTCTGGGGGACAGGGTGCAGGCTCTGGGCCGCACTGGGTGAGCTGGCCTGGGAGCCGGGGAACCTCTTGGTGGCCCCGAGCTGCAGCCCCTGGGGAGGGCAGTGAACAGCCCCACCTGGAGGTGCCCCTCCCCTTTGGGCAGCGATGCTACAAAGCACCCAGGCCCTGAGAGACCACTCTCTCACCCTGGCCAGCCCTGCCCAAAGGGTGCCACCCAAGCAGCTCAGCGGCCTCCCATGAGTTAGGGACTAAATACATGGACACGGAGGGGGTCTGTGAGAAACCCTGGCTCCCAAACCGACACGAGACCGGGTGTGACCCTGGCACGCTGCTGGAAGGGCTGAGGGACTGTGACTGTCTCCGCTGCCCTGTGTTTTGCTGGATTAATGGAAACTGCTTTGTTCGCAGGGTTTACTGTCAGCTCCAAACCCGGCCACTTCTCCAGGTGGAACTGTAGTGTAGCCACCCCACGCCTGCTCGGACGTCCTCGCCCCGGCCTGGGTCTGGAGGGAGCAGCCGCAGCACAGCGCAGGCCGCATGGGACCTTAAGCAGCGCCGCCGCGTGGAAGGCAGCCCACGAGGAGGAGCTCGGCGGGGTGCGGCGCCGCCCACGCCAACAAGTTGTTTCCGTTTTTAAACCATTCTTTTGGGGCTGCAGTAAAAAATGAGAAATGAGGTTTTCTTGCTTTTTACTCTTAAATTCAATGTAATTAAAATGTTATATATATATATATAATTATACATATATACATAGTGAAAATAAAAATGCTTCTTGGACAAGAAATCCCCTTAAATCCAACTATTTATAAATAGTACTTCACTGTTTCTGCACTGAGTATTTTTAATACTTTAGGTGGTCAGGAGACAACCTGGAATGCACTCATAAAAGCTGTTACAAGTTGTTTCTTGTAATTCAGGAAGACAAATGCTGCAATCATAGATTTTTTTAAAATTGTTTGCACTTAAAATAGCTTAATGCTGTTAAAAAGTTATTTTGAATATGGGTGTAGTGGACCGCCAAGGTGTGGCACAAACATGCCCTTTTTAATCTGTTAACATTTATTTTAATACTCTCGTTCCAATGCAGTCAGCTCTGTATTATATGTATAAATAATGTAAGTCTGCAGTTGGGGAAAGGGTCACTTCAGTAGTAACTTTCATCATCCAAGAGTGATATTTCTAATCCACACAAAGTTAATATTAAAGCTATCTTGAATATACCGCTCGTCTGTCTTCTGTTAAACTGGTTGTAGCGTTCCTGCATTTTTGTTGTTGTGGTGCTTACACCACGCCCCTCGAGGCCCTCCACCAGTTGAGACCCGATTACCGGCGGCGGCTCCCCTGGGGATATCTCTGCTTCTCTGGCCCCTTTTTGCCATGTCCCCATCTTCGGCCTTGGCGGGCCGCGGCACGTGTGTGCCGACTCTGGTTTCAGTGAACTGTTTTCTCCTTACAGCTTAAGGCCCACGAGCCCCCCTTCTGTCGTTGAGAGATCTCACCCTCGACTCGCTCTACGGCTGAGTGTGAAAATTCTTTGTTACCCATGTGGCGAAAAGGCTAATGAGATGACTTGGGACTTTGATTTGGTTGAAACCAGCTGGTGAGCAGCTCTGAGCATAGGTCAGGCCTGCACCTGCGTTCAGACTCTACAGGTGACTAGAGTAATAACAGTGTGCAGCTGCCAAGCAGAGACACTGCCGTCAAAATCATACACAGCTGAGCCCTTTGAAGGCCTTTATTCGGTCAGGCTCATAAACCATGGTGCCCAAAACACATTTCTCAGAGATCCCAGTAAAACGGGGGCACGTCCGAGTGACGTTAGGGTTAGGGTTAGTAAAACGGGGGCACGTCCGAGTGACGTTAGGCTACAAAAGATGCGAACACACTCCACTCACTCCCCTGCCATCATCTGTGTGAACGTACCCACAGGATCACGCTGCTGTTGCAGAAAAACTCTCATCGGCACAGGTCTTGACTTCCTTCCCGAGAGAAGAGGAGGAAGGTCGGGGAGCCGGCTCTCCACTGGCCGCCTCGCCTCACAACCAGTCGGGTTTAGGTGCACAGAGACCACTGGCGCTCCGGCAGCAGGGCCAGGTGGCCGCCTGCCCCCCGGAGGCCCAGCCTGTCGCCAGGCCCACGGGGCGCAGAGCCCTGGAAGGCAGGGAGCCCCTGGGGCTGCGGGACTGTGCTGCTCAAACCCGGGAGAGCGGCCCACCCGCTGATGCCAAGGAGGGAGCCCCCCTGGGGCCCAGGGACCACATGACTCCACCGGGGAGCCCAGCCCAGCGCCACGCTGGGGGACAGGTGCAGAGAGTCACTGCAAAGAGTCCTTCACGTTTATATATTTAAAGTGGGTTACGACGTCCCTGAACTGCCCTTAGAGGTGCCCTCGCTTGGAGCTGGCTCCGAACGGGGCCCCATCCCTGGCTGCTCCCTCATCTGCTGAGCCCTCAGTGCCCCCGGGTCCTGACCCCTACCCTGGATGTGGACCCCAGGCCCTCCGCCCTGCTCCCCGGACGCCACCCCACACGGGAGGGCCCTGAAGCCAGCCCCTCCCCAAGCGCCCGGCCAAGAAGGCCCTCAGGCCTCCTCCTGCCTCTGGGCCCCCACCCCGGCCCCGTGAAACGCCAGCCCCCTGCCCCAGCCCGGCTGCCCGCCCCTTCCACAGCCGCCGCTGCTCTCCCACGCGCCCACCACCAGGGGGAACGGGTGTCTTCCGTGCCCACCTGTTGGCCCCCTAGGCCATCAAAGCGGTGCTGCCCTCTACCCACGGAGGACGCTGGGCCGGGGACCTGCCCGCGGCCCGCCCCTCGCCTACCGCTGCGCCGGGGCTCCAGGGCTGCGTGCTGGCCTGGGCGCCCTCCTCAGGAGGTGATCAGGTAAGACGGGGCGCTGCGCCAAAGTCTCCCCAGCAGAGCCAGTGCCCTTGATGCGCCCACAGAAGTCAGGATAAAGGACGGTCAGGACACGCGTTCAACTCCGCAAACAGGAGGATCCAACACCGTGAGGACAGCTTACTCTTTAATAAAATCAGGGGTCTCCGGTGGTATAATCTGGAAGCTGAACTGTGCTAAACACTAGCGCTGATGGACTACAGGCGTGCAGGGCCTGCGGTGAAGCCAGCCTAAACAACACATAACAACAGTATAATCTCTCTTTTCTGATTCATATAAAAATTACAAAATATCCCTGCCCCAAACCCTTACGTTATGGAAATGAAATAAAACCCTAGAAGGAGGTGCTTTTACAGATGTATTCGGCTGGAACACACAGTAAGCCAGCGGCTCCAGGCCGAGGCGGTGGTGCAGGTCTGGGGGTGGCTCTCCCAGGACAGGACGCCCGGCCCCCGGGAGCCCCCGGCCCGCTCGCTGCCACAGCGGCGGGGAGCCAGCCCAAGCAGGGGGCCACAGCACTCAGTAGCCCCCACCTCTGCGCTCTATCGTGGGCAGGCGGTACTGTTTCAGGCTGGGCTTGATGTCCTTCTGAGTGTCTGTCTGTCAGAGAGAGTGACAGATGCTCAGTGGGGACCAGGGTGGGCAGGACCACAGGGCGGGGGGTGGGGGGCAGGGGGACGGCGGGACACCCACCTTCTGTGCCGCACCGACGCACTGCAGGGGTCTCAGCAGCGGCACCTTCGGGGCGAACACTGACTGCAGGGCCGGGCTGGAGTAGGAGGCCAGCTTGGCCGCTCCTGGCAGCTTCAGCCTGGGCAGCTCCATCAGGTGGGCCGGCCCCTGCCTCCGGGGGTGGCTCTCCTCTGGCCTCGGGGGCTGTTTCTAGAAACAGAATGAAGGCCCCATGAAGGCAGGATGCCAACCCCCCTGCGGGAATCAGGCAGGGCAACAGGGGCGCTCTTACTGCTCCTGCCTCATGCAATTCTGGACCATGATGTGTGACCACACGGTGACTGGACAACACAGCCGTGTCCCAGCCCAGGCCTGCGCTGACAGCGGTGGGGAGTGGGGTGCGGTCTCGCTTCCCGCTCTGACCCCGAGAGTTGGCTGCGCGGCCTGTAGCCTGCTTCTGTGGCCAGTGAGCTAATGGGTTTCACAGGTTTTAACGGCTGAAGAAAATTTCACGGCATGTGAAAACTGTATGAAATTCCAACGTCAGGGTCCACAGTTTGATCAAACTCCACCTGCACCGCATTCATGCGAGGTCCAGGCACCACCAGCCGGGCGCGGGCCTCGGCTCTGCCTGCAGGGGGCGCCCTGGGCAGGTGTCGGCAAGAGGAACCCAGGCGCGCGCACCTGACTGGGAGGCGGGCGGCCGGGGGGACAGTGGTCACGGGGGCCAAGTGAGGGGCTCAGGCTGGCGGAGTAGGGTGTCCGCGGCTGGGGCTGAGCAGCTGCCCCCACCCCCCCGAAGGTGAAGGGAGGGCAGGCTGCGGGAGAGAGCGGGAGGCGAGGTTTGAGCGCGGTCGCCTCCTGGACGTGCACAAGGGCCGTCAAGCAGGGGCCGGACCCGGGGTCCCGCTCTCTGGAGAGCAGCCTGGCCGCAGGGACACCTGCGTCCTCGGCCCCCAGGGCCGAGTGAGGAACGGCGGACGGGCAGTCACCACGGAGCTCGGTGCCTGCTCACAGCTGTGAAGGGGGCTCAGGGCCTGAAGGGAAAGGTGACGCTCTCATAAGGTGAAGCCACGGCTGCTAAAAGCGTGAGCAGCAACCGCCGGTGGCCCGCTGCTCCTGCAGGGCTCAGCGGCCAAGGGGTCACCTGGCCAGGGGTGGCTTCCCTGCGCCCCCAGTTAGGGTGGTCTGAGGGACACGACGAGGTGACCGGCCTTGGGTTCGGGTGCAGCCTGGCCCTGGGGGGTGGGAGGACCTGCCCCGCAAGGCTGTGGACGGAGCTGGTGGGCAAGGGTGGGGGCTGCGGGAGCCGGTGCCCACCCCGGTGTGTGCAGACGCCGCCTGGCTTGGCAGCAGGTCACTGACGGCCCCTCCGAGTGGGTGGGGGGCCCTCTAGGGCATGCGCCTGGGAGACACGGGGGTCCCTGCGGCCGGTGCCCCCCCAACCTGCAATCACACGGTACCTGCTTCCGGACCTCCTGCGCCGTCTGCCAGGTGCTGCTGAGCTCCGGGGCCGTGGGGTGCTCAGGGAAGGGAGCGGGGGCCTTCCGCCTGGCCCTGGCCAGCGCCTGCTTCTCGGCCACCCTGTGGGGGACGTATTAGGGCGCCTCTCTTGAGAACTCTCTGTGGCGGCCCGCCGCCTCCGGTCTCCAGCCTGTGTCTCCGGCCTGTCGCTCCCCGGCCTCGCTCACACGCGTCACCCTCTGACCGCCGGGGAGCTCGCCCCTTCTCTGCCTCAGCCCGACAGCCTCTGGGCTCCATGCTCCGGGACTCGAGGCGGGAGGGGACAGAGGGGTAGTCAGGTGGCCTGGGGCAGGCACTCCCCACGTTGGGCGCCACCCAGCTCACTCTGGAACCTCACAGCGAGCAGGCTCACCCCACTAGCCCGCTTTGCTCTGACTCCCTGGGCTCAACATTGGAGCCTTGACCTCGACTGGAGGGCGGCCACAGGCTCTGCTTCCATCCTCCTTGACCCTCTAGCTGCCTTTTGGAAGAACGTGCCAGAGAGGAGCGAGGGAAGGGTTCCCAGAGGTATGGGCACTGTTCCTGGGACCTCCTGCCCCTCCACCTGCCCCCTTGCTCCTCCGTGTGCCCCCGGGATCCTCCACGCGACCCCCAAACCCTCCGCCTGCCCCCCCGGACCATCTGCATGTCCCCCCGGACCCTCCACGACGTGCCCCTCGGCCCCAGCAGGGTGCCCACCTCTGCTCCTGGAAGTAGGGGTGCTGCAGGGCCTGGTGGGCAGTGATTCTCTCGTCGGGATCATAGACCACCATTGCGTGCAGGAGGGAGAGGCATTGCGGGGACAGACTGGTGGTCAGTAGAGGTATCCCCGATCCCTTTTTAAAAGGAAAATCAAAACTCATAGCTCTCGACCTGCATTAAAAGCCCAATGATAATAAACGGTCACGCCGCCATTTAGAGCCTGTGGCCGGTCCGGCGTCGTGACTGCACAGGGACCTGCGCTGGAGGGAACCGTTTAGGACCTAACGGTGGGGGCGGGGCGGGCAGCACCAGGACCCGCAGGGGGCCGGGCCGGGCTCCCCACAGCCTACGTGCCCCCAGGGCGGCGCTGGCACCAGGAAGAGAGGGGAGGTCGCTGTACTTCACTCGGTGTTCCTGTGAACCTAAAACTGCTGCAAAACATTGTATCTGTTTTTACAACTGGTGTGTGTGTGTGAAATCTCATGCTCTAAATATAAGAAAACTTTCCCTTGAAAAGACTAATCACATTCCCACCAGAGAAGAAGGAAAATTTAAAAAAAGAACAAGACTCCAACATAGTTGTCACCTCCTTACCTTCCTAGGGCCTGGGAGCTGCTGGGTGCTGCCCACCCCTCAAGTCCCCGGGCCCCCCAAGAGCCCGGCTCCCCCAAGTCCCCACCCAGGGGTCAGTGTGGCCAGGCGCCGGGCGGAGCTGTCCCGGGCCAGGTGTGTGGCCTGTGCTGGGAGCCGTCCTCACTCGAGGCGCCGCGGTCTGAGTGAACCCCCGGGGACACCTCCTGACTGCCGGGGCCGAGGGGGCTGTGCTGAGGCCCCGGGGAACAGCAGCGGGGCGAGCCCTGGGGCGGGGCCCGGGGCCTGCACTCACTGCTTGAACTTGGTGAGGGTCTTCTCAGCAGGCGTGCCCATGACGTCGTGGATCCTGGAGATCTGGTCCAGCTCGTTGGCTCCAGGGAAGAGCGGCTGCAGGCTGGGCAGGATCAAGGCTCCCGTCAGGGCCCCGACCCTCCCGGCGGCAGAGGACCTCCAGCATGCACCCCCCGCCCTGGACTTGGGCCTTCCTCCTTCCACTGTCCGCACGTCGGTGTCCTTCTAAGGGACAGGGCCCACTCCCGTATCTGCACAGCCGGGTCTCCACCAACTGCCAGAGGAAACCGCCAGCGCCTCTCACTGCCGGGGGAGCACTGGCAACAACAGTTCAGGCCGGGTCGGGTCAGGCTGCGCGGACAAACGCGGTCCACTGAGCGTTTTGGTTTCGGAGCCTTCACAGATTTGGGACTCGTGGATAAAAGGGCTCTAGCACCTCTCACCTCCCTCCAAACTGACTCAAGCGACTTTGTGCTGTTCTGTGCTTAGTCCCTCAGTCGTATCCAGCTCTCTGGGACCCCCGTGGACTGTAGCCCACCAGGCTATTCTGTCCATGGGATTCTCCAGGCAAGAATACTGGAGTGGGCTGTCGTGCCATTCTCCAAGGGATCTTCTTGACCCGAGGATTGAACCCGGGTCTCCCACATTGCAGGCAGATTCTTTACCATTTGAGCCACCAGGGAAGCCAAGGGACTTAAGTATATGAGAAAAGACCATCTGTTGTAACTTTAACATCAGTGAAACCGTAAGTCTCCTTTCCAAAAATAACAGTTACTTATCAACAGGGAAGATCTAGAGTCAGAAGCTGCGCCCTGAAGGGCCTGTGCATTTATCAAGGGGTCAGTTGAGCAGGTGGCCGTGGACACCCTGGGTCCTCCTGCCTTGCTGGGTACTGTTCTGACTGGCGTCATTCTGACGGAAATCACCCCTCCCACGCCCCGGCCCCATCCTTCACGACCCACTCCGAGCAGGAGGGTGCGCCCCTCTCCTCCCTTCCCAGCCTCTGCTATGGCCTTGCTCCGTCCAGCGGTGGAGCCGAGGCTGGGGTGGGGGCAGAATGCTCAGGGTTGGGGCACTTGAGACTCCAGCTTGTCCTCACCCCTGGGGCCTGAGCGCCCACGGCAATGACTGAACTCCGAGGGCAGACTAGGGGCACCGCTTCCGCTCCCCATGGCAGGCCCCACGTGGCGCGGTAAGCACACCCTGGCTCCTTTCCTCCATGGGCTTCATCGGTTCTACCGCTGATGAGGCCACACGGAGAGGCCTAGCCACCTGGGGCCGGGCGGCTGGTAGGAGAGAAGTAACTGACAGTGTTCCTCCCTCCACACTGGGAAAGCAAGGAGAGCGTTCTGCCCGCTTCCTGTCAGGTCCAAGAGCAGCCACGACACCAGAAGGACTGCTGCAGGTACACAGGAGAGGGTGAGGGGCGGGCCTGGCGGGAAGCCACTGGATCCCCCCAGGAGCCCGGCGCTACCTGGCCATCTCATAGAGCACGCAGCCCGCGCTCCACAGGTCCATCTTGAAGCCGTAGAAGCCATCGGTGAGGAGGCACTCAGGGGCCCGGTACCAGCGGGTGGAGATGTACTCGGTGTACGGCTGCTTAGAGTAAACGCTCCGGCACGATCCGAAGTCCCCGAGCTTCAGGACACCCTGCTGCAAGCGGGAAGACACAGGGACAAGGAATGTCTCACCAAGCAGTGGCCGTCACACGGGCCATCCCTGGTCCTGGCGCGCTAACACAAGGACGCCTGGGTCTAAACAAGCTTGTAGACCATGGAGTGCTGGCTTTGTAAGCATCTGAAATTGCCTCTGACCATGAGGAAGTGGGGTCTCTATCCAGTGGATCGCATTTACAAATATTCTGGCTGTGTTTTATAGACATTCCAAAATGTCTGCAAAACATCTACGGGCTACACAAATGTGTAAGTCACAGTGTAAGTCCATAGATGAATTCTACACCCTGGTCACGTGACCCGTTCTGCCTCAAACAGGTTTCCAGGTGTTTCTTCCATCCTCTTTATCTCTCACACTCAAGTCGCAAAATGCATGCTGTCAATAAACAGGAAGTCTCCGGTGGGCACCTGCAGCCACAGCCAGCGTCAGACCACACTGCTCTCGGCCCGGCGATGGGGGAACCTGCGCAGACAGCCTTGTTCCTCTGTTCCCATTCCCGATATCTCAACAAAAACTAAGCCACGTAAAAACCAAGAAAACAGTCTGAAGAGGCAAAGCGTGCATCAAAACCAGACTCAGATATGGCACAGGTTTTAGAAGTTTAGAATTACCAGGCAGGAAATTTTAAAAACTATGATTAATTTAAGGGTTCCAGTGGAAAAAGAAGACAGCATGCAAGTTCAGATGGGAAACGTGAGAGATGGAAACCCTAAGACAAAATCAAAATAAAACACCAGAAATAAAAAACAGTGGAACAAAAATTTTAAATGACTTTGACAGGTTCATCAATAGATTAAATAACCAAGTAAAGAGTCAGTGAGCTTGAAGACGTGCCAACAGAAACTTCCCAAACTGGAATGCAAAGCAACAGAAGAACATCAAAAACAGAACCAAACATCCAGGAACTGTGAGACAATTTCAAAAGTTGTGGCACATACAGACTACAACGTGGACATATCTCAGAAAAACGATGCTGAGTGAAAGAAGTGAGACCACAGAAGGGTATATACCATGTAATTCCATTTATAGAACATTCTAGAAGACACACATTAATTCTATCATGACAGAAAGTCAGCTTGTCTTTCCTGGGGACAAGGGACAGGAAGGCAAAGGTTACCAAAGGCAAGAGGAAGCTTTTGGGGGCAGTGGCTTTGTTTGCCGACTGGGATGATGGTTTCATGGGTATATACAAATGCCCAAAGCTAACAAATTGTACACTTTACACATGTACAGCTTAAGGGCTTTTGAGCGAGACAGATCTGAGCTCAAATCCTGCCTCTTCCCCTTTTATATTTACAGCATTTAGAATAATTTTATCAATAAATGGAGTTTATTTTTATACACAGTATATAAGAAGGGTGCCTTTTCCCAGAAGTGCAGTTATGTTGATGGCATTCATTAATGATTTTTTTTTTTCCAAACTGGAAGGGAAAAAAAATAACAAACATGACATCCATTGGGATTGAAAGCATATCCAGTGAAAAGTTTTTATATTCTATCTTCATTCTGATATCAATTTTTCATATAGAAGTTCTTACCTTTACTAATATATTTTCTGGTTTTACATCTCTGTGAAATATTCCATTTCTGCATTTAACATGAAAAGAAGGACAGAATTAATTGCACTTCATTCAAATTCTTCCACACTGCATTTTCTAATGAATGGTAACACATTTTATTAATCTGAAAGCCTCCAAGTCTCCACGTGCGTACCTGTGCATGTGGTCCAGGGACTTACACAGCTGGTACATATAGTGCATAATTTTTTTCTCTGATAATGGGTGTCTTCTTCCTATGCAATCAAGGAAACAGCCAGATATGGTTACCAATATCCCCGTTTTTGAAATAAAACAAAAGTCCATTTTTAATAACATGCAATAATTTCTACTTTCCTCAGTGAAAAACAGAATGGAATAGTTCTAGGAAATATGGAGTCCATCTACAGAATATGCCATGTAGAATTCTATATACTGACATGATTTCATTCAGAATCTCACAGCACCAGGCCTTCTCTGCAGTGAGAAGGGTGCTGAGCGTTCACGAAGGGGCAGCTCGGTCTGGGAGCCTCCATGCAGCCTCAGGCAGGCCTGCAGGGCACACTCCTGCAGGGCACACTACTGCAGGGCACACTCCTCCAGGGCACACTCCTGCAGGGCACACTCCTCCACACTGTGACTACGAGATGGCAGGCCGCGTGCGTGCATGCGCGCTCAGTCGTGTCCGGCTTTGCGACCCCATGGACTGCAGCCCGCCAGGCTCCTCTGTCCATGGAATTTACCAAGCAAGACCCCATGGACTGCAGCCCGCCAGGCTCCTCTGTCCATGGAATTTACCAAGCAAGAATACTGGAGTGGGTTGCCATTACCTGCTTCAGGGGATCTTCCCGACCCAAGGATCGAACCCGCGTCTCCTGTGTCTCCTGCACTGGCAGGCGGACTCTTTACCACTGAGCCGCCTGGGAAACCTGTGATGGCAGGAGTCACCTGCAAATCCACCACTTTCCGCAGCTTCCTGTCTACATGGAGACTTCCGTCTTTAAGGGAATAGATCACAGTTTCTTTTTTTTTTTTTCCTGCTGCACTGCCTGGCATGTGGGATCTTAAGTTTCCTGACCAGGGATTGAACCTGCACCCCTTACGGTGGAAGTGTGACGTCTTAATCACTGGACCACCAGGGAAGTCCCAGAAGTATGTTCTCTTAATCGAAGAAGACCAGTGACTGAATTTCACAGCCAACACGCTCCTCTCTCAAAAGGGAGCAGTCACTGGCACCGCTGACCATGCCCTGCAGCACGCTGGGCACCCATCCACACAGCCTGCAACCTACACCTTCCTCACTCCTGCAGCGTCCGCGATATTCTAGAACTCTGCACACCACACTCCAGGACCACAGAGTACTGCAGGCCACAGGGTTCCAAAGAGTCGGACTCGACTTAGCAACTGAATGGCAACCAGCAGCTCAGACACCCGCGGGCTGTCCCAGAGGCCTGTGTTTCTAGGTTATCAAGGTTTAAATATGCGAGACACACACTTTCACCTAACAATCCAGCAGCTCAGACACCCGTGGGCTGTCCCAGAGGCCTGTGTTTCTAGGTTATTAAGGTTTAAATATGCGAGACACACGCTTTCACCTAACAATTCAGAAAGCCAAAATGAGCACATGGCCCACTTGACATTTTTGGTCCTAAGTTTGCAATTTCTGTTGAAAAATTAATGTTTTCTTTTTCTCGCATAACAAGAATGTTTATGTTAATAATAGAAAATAACAATTTACAAAATGTCTAAGGGCAGTGAATTTTTCCATGTCATACTATAATCTTTTTATTCTCTTTCACATCAGTTTTCCACAATTTAAAAGAATTAAAACTAAGACTGTTGGCTTCCCACAGCTTGAGGAATTCTGTAATTTTATCAGTTATCTGTACAAGGGTGAAAAGAAAGCAAAATTTCCACTCTCTGTCACCCCTGAGGCTGGCTGAAGCATTGTGAGGTTCCGTCCCCTCTGTCCTCGCTGCCCACGGACGAGGCGGGCTCCCCAGACCCCTGGTGGCAGACTCCCCCCAGCTCAGGGCTCTCAGGACCAGGGCCCCAAGTCCCCTGGGGCTTGTGAAGACAGACTGCTCCCCATCCTCACCCCGGCGTGGCCGGTTCAGCAGGTCCATGCTGGGGCCCTGAAAGCTGCCTTTCCAGCAAGTTCCCAGAAGCGGCTGCGGGGCCTGGCTGTGCACCTCGAGAACCACGCCCCACACACCCCTCTGACTGGCGGGACGCTCCAGCCCCATCCGCTTCTCCCGCTTCACAGTCGCATTGCACGCATGCTGCTCTGCTCCTGGAAGCACCTTTCCCAGCCACGTCCGCACAGCCACAGCTTGATTACCGCATACAGCTGTCCTTGCATTCACCTGAACTTGAACTCAGGGAAGGTGGCCTCTTTTAGGAAAAGTCTAATGCATCCAATCTTCATAATCGCCTAGGGATCTTTCTTAAAGCAGATTCCAAGGCCCAGGCCCAGCCCGAGGGAATCACAAGCAGGTGGGGGGGGAGGGCAGCAGTCTGACCGTTCACTGCCTTCTGCCCCCAGGGCAGGAGGACTCTCTCCTTTCCTCCCAGGCCGCCCCCTTCTACCCATTCGTAGCCGGGGGGCAAGGCTGTGACTCCTTCCCATCTCTCCATGGGAATCCCTGCCTGCATGTGGGGGGCTCCCAGTGGAACAAGGGGCCCGCCTGAACCACGTCCGCCACTGGTCTGAGCACTCAGAGTCCACACCCTCGACAAGGAGGATGGACTATCGACTTTCACAGTATTTCCCCCAAAACAAGATCCTAACTTTCCGGGCACAAGATGGTATCTGGTTCCCACCAGATTCTCGCTTACAAACATCTTGAAGCAGACAAAATACTGTTAATAAAACGCCCTGAGGTTCCTTATATGACCCTTTACTGAAGCCAGCAGACTGCAAACAGTATTTCCCTGGCTCACTGAGCCAAATTAATTATTCCAAGATAATTTTTTACCAAATATTCTCATTAAGAAGACACTTAATGAATGTCACACATAACACCAGCAGTGTAAAAAATCAAAAGTGAACACAGTGATTAGCTGTGGCCTCCAGTGTAGCCTGCGTTGAACCAGGAAATCTAGCAAACATGCCTCTCCCACAAGAGACCCTGTCCCCAGGCTGCGCCTGGTTCTCCTGGTCAGGCTCCAAGGTGCCGGCTGGCCCACAGTCTATGCCTGGACCCAGAGGCTAGTATTTTCCAAGAGACAGCCCTGCAGGACAGCACGCTGTTCTCAGAGAGGCTGGAGGTCCCGACCGGCAGAGGGCAGCAGGCGGGGTGTCAGACTCATCATGGAGCCGGAGCCGTCACCAGCACCCCTCTCTCAACAAGGCTGCATTCAAGGAGGGGCTCCCAGCTTGGCTCTGTCTTCTGTTTTGTTTCTTATTTATTTTTTGGCCATACTGTGCGGCATGTGGGATCTTAGTTCCCTGACCAGGGATCAAACCCACATCCCCTGCACTGAAAGTGCAGTCTTAACCACTGGATGGATGGCCAGGGAAGCTCCCCAGCTCTGCTCTCTGAAGCTGGCTCATCTCAGGCAAGTGCTCTGACTTCTTGGAAGCTCTTTTCCTCACCTCTAGAGTGGAGCTGAGCTCCCAGCACGGGGACGAGCCAGTGCAGGAATCCAGAGCCGGCACACATCAGCTGTGTGTAGCGTGATGGTGGTGGTGGTGGTGATGACAGCAGCCTATGCTGATTAAAGACCACGCGAGCTGGGCACTGCTCCACACACCTCACACCTGTCATTTACTCCTCACAACTACCCCGAGAGCCAGACACCATGATTACCCCCATTTTCCAGACCAGGACCTGCCGCTGTGAGATGTGCACAGCGCTGTATGCGCTCTGGCCTGGAGTGTGACGGGGGACACCCGTGCTCCACTGACACGGAACCAGAGAGCACTTCCCAGAAGCACCAGCACTGACCTAACAGGATGATGCCATCGGCTTGTCAAAAAATTCCAGCAAAAATAATGCTGCATCGCTCACACCCTGAACGGCACAGATGGACAATGTGAGGAAGACGCTCAGCGATCATGCCACATCAGACTGTTTCAAGGAAGAGTTGGGAATGCCTTAACGAGTTTATGTCATGTCTATTTCCTTTTTATATATATGTGAAGAAAAGTGACATGGGTGGAAACTGTCTCAATAGTTCTGAAAGAGTTCCTTTAATAAGGACAGAACTAAAATTGCTAAGGGATAAGAAAGGTATGTGTCAAAGCGGCAGTGGCGATGTTTTTCCTCCTTTTTGTTGGTACATAAAAAATACTGCATCTTACAATTCAGTGGCTCAGATTTGATCAAATGCAAAAATATAACTGAATTAATCAGACACAGTAATGTCAGGCAAAATCGTTATGTTGCATAACGACTGGAACATGAACCCTGATTTCAGAGTTGCCTTAGAATTGAGGAAATACAGCCATCCCTGGGTGTCCACAGGATACTGGTTCCAGGAGCCCCTGGGGTACCACAATCTGTAGATGTGCAAGCCCCTTGTATAAAATGCTCCATAGCTTAGGCACACTGCCTAAGCTCCTCATGGAAACAAACTGTAATGCTACGTTTACAGTCAGACAAAGCTTGGTTTGCTTTTTCCTACCTGGCTCACCGCCCCAGTCGTGGATTGGTTTTAGGATGCCTGGTGCACTCACAGGCTCTAAATGGTATAACCCTAAGGTGACAAGACGGGCCCCCAGGCCTGGAACAGCCTGCGCTCCAGAAGGCGGCCCGTGTGCTGCCGGGGAGAGTCTCAGGCTCTGGGTGGCCATGTCTGTCGATGACAGGCAGAGGAGCCACGGCGGGAGACTGCGTGGCCCGAAAGTGGTCGGTGGTGGCCCTGGCCACCAGGCCTTCCTGGTCCACTCAGGGCTGTCCAGAGGGCCGTGCGTGGTGGGCAAGAGCAGGCGCTGCCCGAGCCCCAACCCCAGACCCTCCCGGACGAGGCCCATGGCCATGCACGGGTCCCTCGTCTCTCCGTGCCTCCTTTTCACCATCCCGAACGTGCGATCATTACAGAATCTGCCTCACAGGCTCTCAGGGTGAAATAAGTGGACTCCTCTCAAGAGCCAGGGGCAGCGCCTGGCCTGTGGTGAGCACTCGTGGCCGTCAGCCATCACTGTCATCACCGCACCGTCGGCGCTCCCGAACCTCCGGGTCTGTGTCCGCGGGTCCCGCCTCCGAGGCTTCTGAGGTTGGCTGAATTCCTGAGCCGTTTTATATACAAGGGGCTTGAGCATCCACGGATTGTGGAACCTGAGGGGCTCCCGGAACCAGTACCCTGCGGACACCGAGGGATGACTGTGTTTCCTCAGTACTAAGGCAACTCTGAAATCAGGGTTCATGTTCCAACAGTGAGTGTCTTACAATCACTGTCAACCATTTCCCCCACGTTTTAACACCTCTGACACTTGGAGGCCCCTTAGCACCAACAGCACCTGATCCCATGCTCAGAGCACAGCGCCTGGCCTGTGAAGCCGCTCGGCATCCACAGGACGAACCGACGGCCGCTGAGCTATAATACACCAGTCTGCTTCCTAGAGTCTCTGTAGACAGATACTGAAAGAAACAGATTCGGTTCCTCCAATCACACAACTCCTCTACTATTGGAAATTAAAATATTAATTTCTAAACAAAGTTTTCTCCCATCTAAACACACAGAAACTTGCCAGAAATTATCCCCGCCCCTCAAGTTTTAAAATATCATACTCTAACAATCAAAATTCTAACATGAGATCTGTATCTTATACCAAGAGAATTGTTATTATACTAAAAGGAAGTGGTTCTGTAGATTCATTAAGAACAGAATGTTGGCTTACTGGTAAAAAGCTCATTGTAAATTACAGTAAAATTTAGTGGTTGTTTCTCTTGGTTGTATTGATACCCTGTCCTGATACACTGTTAAAATATGTATTACACAGAGACTATCAAAGTGAAAACTCTAAGTAAGTTAGTGCATTTGAAAGTGTCATCATAGAGTAACAAACACCTTATTTATCCAGGTTGTCTGGATTCAGACCTCAAGTGAAATTTCCAGGTAAGTGAGGTTTACTCCTCAGATATGAAACTCTTTTCTATTTGTAGGTATTTTACATGGGAATCTTTTAAAAACATTTCACTCACTTTCCCATCAGCATTGCCTACAGTGATGTGGTTAGCACAATGCAGTACATGACTGCGTTCTCTCTAACCTGTCTTGGGGAACCTGGCAGCTTGCAGCTGTTTGCCCAGACCACTCTTGGTTTGGTTGTTATTTTCAGTCTCCTCCCCCATTACTGGATTGTCACCTGTCACTTTCTGCTGGTGTGTAAAGTTCTAGCAGCTCCTTTTAAGAGCTCTATTTTTAATAGGTTTTAGACCAAGAAACCAGATGACTAAGTTTATTTTAAATTGTACTTAAAGCAAGACTAAACAGACACCTGAGTGAGAGGCTTGTCTATGAATAAAATACACAAGGTTTGTAACTTATAAGAAATACCACATATTCCCAGATACAAGGCAATCTCCTACTTTCCTCAAAAGACATAAAAGTTTTTGGATCCAAAAGTTTTATATCAACTTTCACAGATGTAAAACTTGTCTACTCATGCTATTTATTAATTTACTAAGCCACATATTTTAAATCACATATAAAACATGTGCATTTGACATAATACTTCCTTCCATGCTCCCACTTCGTAATTTTATCTGAACTTGTCACGTGCACCTTTAACATCAGTGTCCCCTCTGTCGCAAGAATAGCTTCTTGATCTAAAAGTTTTCTACAGCACATCATCTTGGCTTTGGCCTAACCTGCCTGAGGTAACACAGCAGTTTTTAAATCATCTATGATACTGTTGCTAAAATTCTATTTCAGATATAAAGAGTCCCTCACATAAGGCAGTGACTTTTTTTCGTTTGTTCGGTAAGAATAATATGATCCATAAAGTCTAACACTTGCTGTGTGATATTTACAAGGCTCATTTGTCCTGACATCTAACATAACGGGGAGGTCAGACCCAGGGCTATTTGATAAATGTGGGCCAACCATCTGCCTCCTTCTCTCTGCTTCCCGCAGGTGACCTCTGTCGGCCTCCAAAACCAGCCGTGACTGAGGTCGGCTCAGGCAAGCGTGCTTCCCCAAACAGTGCTGTATTGTTCAAACGATGGGAAACGAGTGAGCACTCAGCAGTACCAGGCACCGCATAAGGACGCAAACAGGAGGAGGAAGGAGAGTCCCTCTCAGGGGATCATTTGTGGGGGAAGCCCTGCCTTCTTCCGAAGCCTAGAGTAGAATGCTGAGCAAGGGCAGAGCCCGGAATGGACCCTCAAAGGGGACGAGCCTGTGGGAGGCCTGAGCTGGGCCTCCCGCTGCTCTACCCTCAACCGCGTCACCCTGCCAGCCTGAGTGCGTGTGGCATCACTTCCCGTCTGCAGCCACGTTCTGAGCAGACAAGACTGCCCCAAAAATACCTCCCACACCCAGGTGACGCTAGTGGTGAAGAACCCACCTGCCAATGCAGGAGACATGAGAGACCTGGGTTCCATCCCTGGGCCGGGAAGATCCCCTGGAGGAGGAAATGGCAACCCACTCCAGTATTCTTGTCTGGAGAATCCCACGGACAGAGGAGCGTGACAGGCTACAGTCCGTTGGGTCACAAATAGTTGGACACGATTGAAGCGACTTAGCACACACACTGTATACTTACATACAACTGCTGAACTGTGGGGACCGATGATTTTGAGAATTAAAACAAACACAGGGGAACTATAAGCTTTAAAAGATCTTAGACGATCTTGCAAATTATTCTACATACCTCGTATTAGCTCATAAATATTCATGTCCATAAGTTCACATATTAGTGCAAGAGAACCAGATTTTCTGTCACTGAAGAAGAAAGCAGGTTTTTTAAATGGTTTTTTTCTTGTATTAATCAGAAAAAAAGCATCAAATATTTAACTATTTGTAAACACTTCTGATAAACATAAAACACTCCCACAGCAAAGACCAAAGTGTTATGACCGAAACAGCAGAACTTTTGATTTTCAATCAGTATTTTAGGTAAAAATAATTTTAAATAGTAATAAAACGACTTTAGGCAAAAACTCTAAAAGCTGCCCTCCCACAATTTTGGGAAAAAAGCATCTTGAAATTATAAAAGTAACTATCATATCATCAAACAGAAGCAACAGGTTGAGGAGTCGGACAAGCAAAACAAAGGAGGTAGGCTTTAGTTTCAAGCTCTGTGGCTGCAAATTCAGCTTTAATTTACCTAAATTACTTTCATGTCACTGAGATACATCACAGTGTGGGGAGTGAAATCCAAAACCCGGCCCCCGGGACAAAAGGAGGAAGACATCTCGCCATGCCCCTGCAGTGCCACCCAGAGACCCTCAGGGCACCTGTGGAGGCGCTGGACGGGGCCTCGCTGTCCCTCGGGCACAGGCAGCGCTGTGACCTCCCACGCAGGCTGCAGTCTCCGGACCCGGCCGAACACGTGCCTCAGAGCACGGGACCAGGAGGCCACACGGCCAAGACAAGGCACTGCATTTTAAGTTTGGAACTGGTCAGCCTCTGATGAAAACCTCCCCCACCTCAACGGTCAGAGACTGCGGTTTCCGATTTCCCCGGATGCTGGTACAGGCCAGGCTTCCCACCAAGGGGCGCCTTCTCGGAGCTTCAGGCCAGATCCCAGCCCCAGCCCCTGGCAGACAAGCCCCTCCAGACGGGCTGTGCTCTGTCTTCTGGATTAGAATAGAAATGAAAAATCCCTTGAAATTATGTCTAATACAGTGAGAACGGCTGCAGGAAGTCATACCAAGATGGCAACTGCAGGGATGATGTAAGTGCAGCCCCCAAAACAGGGCAACAGGGCTCACACGCAGGTGTCCCGAGCCACCGCCTTCTACACAGAAGCCCAACTGAGTTTCAGGAGGGAGACCGTTTGAATGGTGTCTGCTGCTGTGATACAGAGTCACTGCAACGAAGGCCTTTCCACTTTAGAACTCGGATGCAGACACCGGCCCGAATACGTGTCTGAGCTACAAAGCCAATATTTAAAATGTCTACCACGGTTTTCTTTCTTAAAAAGAGACCCAGAGGGATGGGATGGGGAGGGAGGTGGGAGGGGGGTTCAGGATGGGGAACACATGTAAACCCATGGCTGATTCATGTCAATGTATGGCAAAAACCACTACAATATTGTAAAGTAATTAGCCCCCAACTAAATAAATAAATTAATTTTTAAAAAAAGAAGAAAAAAAAAGAGATCTAACAATCATCATCAAGGTTAGATAATTTTTAAAGCCCCAGTATACTTACAAAACCACTTCGTGCAACGTGAGAATGTTGGGGTGTGGGTTCAGGCGTCTGAGCGCTTGTATCTCTCGCAGGCTGTTCACTTGCTCAATACTATTGTGCAGGTAAAAATAAACAACTAGTTTATTATTCAGGTCAACTTTAAAGTCAGGGTTATCAAATCACTGTTTATTCTCCATGATCACAAATTACAAACTCACAAATAACGTCAAGCAAGTTTATCAGGTTTTATTTCTTCCATCGGCAGCTGAACATAAGCATATCTCATTTCTACATTATCTTACGAAAATCAAGGCTCTTACAGCTTTGGACATGCATTCGAACTCTTCCCATCTAAACTCCTGAAAGAATACTTGGGTAGTTTCTCTTACAATTAATAAATATAGAAACAGAGACTAAAATTTTCCATTAGTCGGTTTATAGGAACTAACTGAGCAACGTAAGCAGCAGCTGAAACTAAGCACCTCACGTTCAGACCGGCCTTCTTTCGAGTCTTTAACGCAGGCTGTACACATTTGCACAGCCATCCATCTGGGGAGAGGCGTTCTCTCAGCAGGTGTGTCTTCACTGAGGCTTTTCTTTATGGAGACTGCTCTGCCTGCCACTGTGTTCACATCCCCGTCACAACCATACAAGTGATAGAGGCCAACGGCCTGAGGCTGGCTGTCAGCACCCTCCAGATGGACCCTTACCAGGGCACTCCCCCTGTGGCTGGGCCCGTGGGGTCATCCCAGCCCAACGACTCTGTCCACCAGAGACTCCATCTCAGCAGCTCCAAAAGAAACTGATTTTGGAAATATTCTTTCTCTGAACTGGCAAAACTGTTTCACCAATTTCTTTTTTCTTTTCTTTTCTTTTTTCCTGGCCTCACCACGTGGCTCATGGGCTTCTTGTTCCCAGACCAGGGATTGATCCTGGGACCCAAGGTTGAACCAAGTCCTAACCACTGGACAGCCTGGGAATTCCCAACCAACTTTCAACATGTAGAGTGAAGCTCAGCATTTTGCTTGGTTATTCAAAGAGTGCTTATAGCCAACAGTGTATTATTACAACAGTGTATTTAAATCAGCACAGCTGGATGTTTCCAGTCTCTCTCATGCCAGGCAACAAGTGGGAGCCTGACACACAAGCAGCTGGGCGGTCCGAGCAGAAGGAGATTCCTGACAAAAAGCTTTCAGCCCCCTTTTAACTATCGTCCCCATTTCCTCCCTCACATTCAGGATGATACTCAAAATACTAGCAACTGACACACTGCGGTCCACCAGCCAGAAAAGGCACAGCTCACTTTGCCGGCGCAGTGTCCTTAAGGAGGGTCCCTGCTGACCCGGGACTGTAACCCTTTAGTTACTGCAGAAAGTGGGGGATCCCATGACTGCTGGGTAAGGGCCCAAGCATGGTGCATAGGAGGGTGGGTTGGAGCCACACCCCAGAGGCTCAGGATAGCAGCTCCTTCCCGCCTAGATCTGAATTTTTCACTGCCTAATAACCATTACAGATGGCCATACTGGGGCATGCAGGGACCAGACCATGACCCTGTCCATCCACTCCGCCAGCTCAGTGCCCAGCCCACCACCTGCTCCTCACCGCACCCTGGCCTCCCCGGGATGACTCTAGAACAGTACTTCCCAAAACATGTCCCACAGAAGTTTATTTCTCTGGAAAACGCTTTGTGGATAAACTGCATGTTGAGGAAACGTGCGACAGGGCCAATCTAGTTCCTTTCGGAGAGTGACAATTTACAGTTGATGTTACAAGCTTTCAAAAATTTTACAAAATAAGGAAAACAGTTTACCTTCATTTAAACCAACATTTCCCAGACTTTCTGGGGGCACAGGGTCCTCTCTTACATACTATTAAGTCACCGTCCCTTAGAACTAAGGTTCTGGAGAACACACCCCTCCAGACTGTCCTCTGAGTGACTTGGCAGATACAGATTTTCCCTTAGGGCAGAGGAAGTGAACACAGACACCAACGAGGCAAAGCAAGAAGAAATATCAAGCAGAGCTTTCTTTGGGGGGCGCTCATGCAAACAGCTGCCAAGCATCTCTCCCTCCCTCCCTCGGGCGCACTGGAAGGGCCTCCACGGTCCGCCCCACAGTCCCACACCACAGGAGTCCCTGACTCAGGACCAGGCCACTGAAGACACCCCCCCCCCCGACCGGTGCCTGCCATGCCTCTGCCCAGGGCATGCTGTAAGTCAGTGCTTATTAACCACAGGGACCTTGCCCCCTAAGGGACATGGGACAATACTAGAGACATTTTTAGTTGTCCCTGCTCCATTCAATGGCAGCAGCCAAGGATGATGCTAAATATCCTATGGTGCACAGGACAGGACCTATAACAAAGACGAACCTAGGCCCAAATGTTGACAGAACCAAGAAACCCAGCCTTAGGTGGAAACAGCAAGAAACCAATTGGAGCTAGCAACAGTTCTAAATTTTGAAGTATCCCTACATCCAATCTAAAAAAAAAAATTAATCAGTTTTTTAAGACCAGTTAGTCAAACACCTTTGTCATTTAGACAAACATTCACTCACTCTCTCATCTTTAATGTGAAACCCAGCTATGATACCCTGAAACACACTTTCTTATTGCAGACAGAATCATTTTGTGCCTCCCCAGGCACTCACTCAGAACCAAGGAACCAGCGCAAACATCAGACAGGCACCCTGACTGGATGCTGCTCACCTCGGTTCAAGCAACAGTGTGCACTCAAATGTGAATCAACTCTGCTCCTTCTTTTAAAGATCTTGGGGGGAAAAAAAACCTAAAACTCTGCAAAGTAACCACTTTTCTTTGCCTTGAAGTTGCTTTGAATTCTGTGGTCAAGTGACATTCAGGTTTTTTCTGTTTGTTTGTCTTTTTACTGCCCTGCTGGAAACAGAAAATGTCATGGAGTGGAACACAGAGGAATGTAGGCAAGCCTCTGCTTCAAAAAGACCCAGCTGGGGAATTTTCCTGGCTGTCCAGTGGTTAAGACTCCAAGCTTCCAATGCAAGGGGTGAGGGTTCAATCCCTAGTCCAGGAATTACGATCCTACATGCTGCAGAGCAAGTAGGCCCACGTGCCGCAACGACTGAGCCTGCACGACTACAGAGCCCGTGTGTAGTCGGCGCCACAGTGAAAGACCCCCACGACGCAATGAAGATCCCGAGCTCTGTGACTAAGCCCAATGCAGCCAAATAAATATGAAAGCACACACACAACACGAAAGCACACACACAATACGAAAGCACACACACAATACGAAAGCACACACACAACACGAAAGCACACACACAATACGAAAGCACACACACAATACGAAAGCACACACACAACAGGAAAGCACACACACAATACGAAAGCACACACACAATACGAAAGCACACACACAATACGAAAGCACACACACAATACGAAAGCGCACACACAATACGAAAGCGCACACACAATACGAAAGCACACACACAATACGAAAGCACACACACAACAGGAAAGCACACACACAACAGGAAAGCACACACACAACACGAAAGCACACACACAACACGAAAGCACACACACAACACGAAAGCACACACACAATACGAAAGCACACACACAATACGAAAGCACACACACAATACCAAAGCACACACACAATACCAAAGCACACACACAATACCAAAGCACACACACAATACCAAAGCACACACACAATACGAAAGCACACACACAATACGAAAGCACACACACAATATCAAAGCACACACACAACACGAAAGCACACACACAACACGAAAGCACACACACAACACGAAAGCACACACACAACACGAAAGCACACACACAACACGAAAGCACACACACAACACGAAAGCACACACACAACACGAAAGCACACACACAACACGAAAGCACACACACAACACGAAAGCACACACACAACACGAAAGCACACACACAACACGAAAGCACACGCACAATATCAAAGCACACGCACAATATCAAAGCACACACACAATATCAAAGCACACACACAATACGAAAGCACACACACAATACGAAAGCACACACACAATACGAAAGCACACACACAATACGAAAGCACACACACAATACGAAAGCACACACACAATACGAAAGCACACACACAATACGAAAGCACACACACAATACGAAAGCACACACACAATATCAAAGCACACACACAATACGAAAGCACACACACAATACGAAAGCACACACACAATACGAAAGCACACACACAATACGAAAGCACACACACAATATGAAAGCACACACACAATATGAAAGCACACACACAATATGAAAGCACACACACAATATGAAAGCACACACACAATATGAAAGCACACACACAATATGAAAGCACACACACAATATGAAAGCACACACACAATATGAAAGCACACACACAATATTAAAATATTAAAGCACACACACAATATTAAAGCACACACACAATATTAAAATATTAAAGCACACACACAATATTAAAGCACACACACAATATTAAAGCACACACACAATATTAAAGCACACACACAATATTAAAGCACACACACAATGAAGCAACAGGACAAGCTCACTGGGGTGGCTAGAATTTAAAAGACTAACCACACCGAATTCTGAAGAGGGTATGAAGCGACTAGGACTCTTGGGTTCTTTGCTGGTGGAAGTGGAAAAAAGGTACAATCACTTCAGAAAAAGGCTGGGCTGTTTCTTGTAAAGTTAAACACATACATCCACCCTGTGATCCAGAGATTCTATTTCCAGGTAATGACCTAAAAAAAAGAAATATATATATAACCATAAAAAGTCTTGTATAAAGTTTTATAGAAGCTTTATTCATAGTGGTCCAAAACCAGAAACAACCCAAAAGCTCCTCAACAAGAGGTGAGATAAACAAGGTGTTTTGTAGTCATAGACAGGAGTGAGCGCCACTCAGCGGTAAGAAGATACAAACTACTGATACGACAATAGGGATAAACCTCAGAGCCTGTATGTATGCTGTGCTAAAGGAGCTGGAGACACTGCCTTTAACAGGAATTTCCAGAAGAGGGTAAAGAGAAACAAAACCAAACCCAGAAGAGTGGCTACCTGGGGTGCCGACCAAGGAACGTGAAGGAGCTCCTGACGGTGCAAGAAACACTCTCTGCTGTGGTTACACAGGATGTCCACTCGCAAAAATTATGCAGTTCAAAAATGTGCATTTGAATGAATGCAAATTTTGCCTTAAAGAAAGACTTGTATAATAATAACCAAGTGGAATGCAAAAGTAGGAAGTCAAATATCTGGAGTAGTAGGCATGTCCGGCCTTGGAGTACAACACGAAGCGGGGCAAAGGCTAACAGAGCTTTGCCAAGAGAACATGCTGGTCACATAGCAAACACCCTCTTCCAATAACATAAGAGACAACTCTACACATGAACATCACCAAACGGTTAGTGCCAAAATCAGACTGACTATATCCTTTGCAGCCAAAGATAGAGAAGCTCTATACAGTCAGCAAAAATAAGAGTAGGAACTGACTGTGGCTCAGATCACGAACTCCTTATTGCAAAATTCAGACTTAAATTGAAGAAAGTAGGAAAAACCAGTAGGCCATTAGGTATAATCTAAATCAAATCCCTTATGATTATACAGTAGAGATGATGAATAGATTCAAGGCACTAGGTCTGGTAGATGGAGTGCCTAAAGAACTATGGACAGAGGTTCCTAACACTATACAGGAAGTGGTGACCAAAACCACCCCCCAAAAAAAGAAATGCAAGAAGGCAAAGCAGTTGTCTGAGGAGGCCTTACAAATAGCTGACAAAAGAAAAGATGCAAAAGGCAAAGGAGAAAAGGAAAGATATACCCAACTGAATGCAGAGTTCCAGAGAATAGCAAGGAGAGATAAGAAAGCCTTCTTAAGTAAACAATGCAGAAATAGAGGAAAACAATAGAACGGGAAAGACTAGAGATCTCTTCAAGAAAATTCGAGCTACCAAGGGAATATTTCATGCAAAGATGGGCACAATAAAGGCAGAAATGGTATGGACCTAACAGGAGCAGAAGACATTAAGAAGTAGCAGGAATACACAGAACTGTACAAAAAAGGTCTTCATGACCCAGATAACCATGATGGTGGGCCACTCACCTAGAGTCAGACATCCTGGAATGCGAAGTCAAGTGGGCCTTAGGAAGCATCACTACAAACAAAGCTAGTGGAGGTGATGGAATTCCAGTTGAGCTATTTCAAATCCTAAAAGATGGTGCTGTTAAAGTGCTGCACTCATTATGCCAGCAAATGTGGAAAACTTAGCAGTGGCCACAGGACAGGAAAAGGTCAGTTTTCATTCCAATCCCAAAGAAAGGCAATGCCAAAGAATGTTCAAATTACCATACAGTTGCGCTCATTTCACATGCTAGCAAGATTATCTCAAAATCCTTCAAGCCAGGCTTTAACAGTACATGAACCCAGAACTTCCAGATGTACAAGCTGGATTTAGAAAAGGCAGAGGAACCAGAGATCAAATTGCCAACAAATGATGAATCGCAAAAAAGCAAGGGGATTCCAAAAAACACCTACTTCTGCTTCACTGGACTACGCTAAAGCCTTTGACTGTGTGGATCACAACACACTGTGGAATATTCCTAAAGAGATGGGAATATAAGGCCACATTATCTGCCTCCTGAGGAACCTGTATGCAGGACAAGAAGCAACAGTTAGAACCTGACATGGAACAAAAGACTGGTTCAAAAAAAAGAAGTACATCAAGGCTGTACATTGTCACCCTGCTGATTTAACTTATATGCAGAGTACATCATACGAAATGCTGGGATGGATGACTCACAAGCTGGAATCAAGACTGCCAGGAGAAATATCATTAACCTCAGATATGCAGATGATACCACTTTAATGGCAGAAAGTATAGAGGCACTAAAGAGCCTCTTTATGAAGGTAAAAGAGGAGAGTTAAAAGCTTAAAACTCAACATTCAAAAAACAAAGATCATGGGTTCAGGTCCCATCATTTCATGGCAAATAGATGGGGAAAAAGTGGAAACAGTGTCAGATTTCATTTTCTTGGGCTACAAAATCAATGTGGACAGTGACTGCAGCCAGGAAATTAAAAGACACTTGTTCTTTGGAAGAAAAGCTATGACAAACCTAGACAGTGAATTGGCGCTTTTGAACTGTGGTGTTGGAGAAGACTCTTGAGAGTCCCTTGGACAGCAAGGAGATGCAACTAGTCAATCCTAAAGGAAATCAGTCCTGAATATTCATTGTAAGGACTGATGCTGAAGCTCCAATACTTTGGTCATCTGATGTGAAGAACTGACTCACTCACTGGAAAAGACACTGATGCTGGGAAAGACTGAAGGCAGGAGGAGAAGGGACGACAGAGGATGAGATGGTTGGATGGCATCACCGACTCGATGGACTTGAGTTTTAGCAAATTCTGGGAGACAGTGAAGGACAGAGAAGCCTGGTGTGCTACAGCTCATGGAGCCGAAAAGAGTCGGGCACGACTGAGTGACTGAATCATGACAGCAGCCAAGCGGCGCGGGAGACCAGATGGAGTTACACAGATTAATGAAAAATCAAGGCTTGGTGGTGGCGGCTGTGGTACCTGGGGTTCATCATACTACTGTTTACTTCGTATATACTCGAAAACTTCTGTAATTATGTCCTGTTTAAGTAAAAGAGTCTTTACAGTGACTCATGAGTGTCTTTGTTTTTATTTAGAACCCCACACAGAAGACTTATTTTTGTAGAAGTAATTTGAGGACCACTGAGGGATGTGACTTGGGAAAAGCCGTGTTCTGAGTCAAGAGCAGGCGCTACACTGCCTCTTGCAGCAGGGCACTGCAAGCACACAGCCCCCGGCCCCACACAGACGGGGGTCCCAGCCCCGCTCTACCCCTTGGCAGCTGAGGGACGCTGGGCAGCTTTGGGAGCTCACCCCTCTAACGGAGGGACCCTCATCTGAAGGAAGACTCTCCGCTAGGGCTATTGGGAGGATTAAGCGACATGTGCAAACAGGTCACCTGGTACTGGGCATGGCACCAGATGCTCTGGGAACAACTGCTGTAAGCTTCACTTTTTTTTGGTGGAGCGGTTGTGCCAGGAGGCATGCAGGATCTTAGCTCCCCGACAGGGAATTGAACCTGTGCTCTCTGCCAAGGAAACACAGAGTCTTAACCAGTGGACCACCAGGGAAGCCTGTGTAACCTTCATTTTTACTATTGCTGCTCATATTTATTATTGTAGCTCAATTTTCCAAACAGTCTTGCTGAGTAACTTGCACCGACTGTTGGGCGACAAGCGGGCCCTGCCGCGTTTCACCGGTGCCTTTGATCTAACCCTCCCCGGGACCCAGCAGGCAGGCACTGTGCTTGTTCCCACTGTGTAAATAAACGGAACCACAGACAGGTTAAGGAACTGCCCAAGGGCACACAACTAAACGTGGAAGAGCTGTTGGTTCTGCCCTCACCGAGTGACCCTGTGCAGGCGAGAATCTGCGTGAACTTCTCTTACTGGACAAAAAGAGAGATTCTACAAACATCAAGACTAACGACTTTTTTAATGACTCATTCCATTTCTTTACAACATTTCTAAAGGAAGAATACAGTCTTAGCATAAAAAAAAGAGCATCTTATTAACAGTATATTTCTGGTGAGTATAGGCGGGAGAACCCTCTGAAGACAGAGCAAAAAAATATCAAAGCGGCTGGGCCATGCTGCTGGCCTTACGCAAGTAACTAATTTCATCAGACCCAAACTAAGGCTTTGAGCCACTGAGGGAAGACAAATCTCAGGAGCTGCAAACGCCCCTCCCAACACAGTACTAATGAACTGGCCTATTATAATGCCTCACCTTGACTTCCTATGAGCAAAGGTGACTGCCAAATCCATCGATTTCTATTTCAGAGGAGCAGAAAGGAAGGGCTGGAAGTAACAGTGGGAGGAGGTGGGTCAGAGGCTCTGAAACCAAGCTCCTTCTGGCTGCGTGACTCAGCGTGACTTGCCTCTGTTATTGACTGACTCTCCTTGCCCACACCACCCACACAACTGCGCAAGGTGACTCTGAGGTTTCACTCAATCATAAGCAGAGCAGCAATGGATTTTTAAGGGAACCTAAAATTATTCTTTAAATGAATAAGATTAAACTGTTTTATAGTGATGACAGATATTATATTCCAGAGCTCTAAAAGCTGGAGATACTACTTTCATGGTTGAAAAAGAAAAATAAAGAACCAAAGAACCAAAAAACCAAAAAACAGAATTAAACTTGTGGATCAAGGATCAGGGACACTGGAATATCCAATAAATGGTTAGCAACAGAACTCCTAGAAGTGACACCAAATGCAGTTGTCTTTCTTCTAGAACTTTCTTCTAGAAACTACAGTCATGTCTTCCTGTAAAACAGAAATAACAGCAATACCTTTTTCAACGTCAGAAGCTACGTGCAATATGACTCATTCCGGATCCTCTATGGTTATTTTCTGTTCGTTCTGATTTGCTTTTTAATTTTGAAATTACTTTAGATTAACAGAAGAGTTGCAATGACAGCAAAGAAAGCCCCTTTCACCTGGCTTCCCCTAATGTTAACATCTCACATAACATCTACCAAAACTGAAAAGGAACACTGGTACAACTCTACACACTACTCTAGACACTTTATTTGGATTTGCCCATTTCTTCCACTGATGCCTTTTTCTCTCCTGGGATCCAGCAGACAACACTGCAATGAAGTGGCCATGTCCCCCCGACTCTGTGACAACACCACAGTCTGTCTGTGTCACTATCTTCACCGTTTTCAGGAGGATTGGGCCGGTGTTTTGTAGAATGCCCCTCAGTGAGGGCTCTTCTGATATATTCTCATAAATCAACTGAGGTTACAGACCTTTGGAAAAGAATACCACAGAGGAGACACGCTCTTCCCATGCCATTTATCAGAAGGTATGTGATATCAATATGTCTTATTACTGATGATGCTGATATTAATGATTTAGTTAAGTAGCATCTACCAAGCTTTTCTCTGTAAAGTTAACTATCTTTCCCTTTCATTTTCTACTCTTTATAAGCAAGTCATCAAGTCCAGACCTCAGTCAAATGGAAGGAAATTAAGCCTCACCTCCCGGAGGAATAAACAGCAAACAATTTGTGGACCTAAGTTAAAACCACCACGGTAATTAATAAATATTCAGGAGATCATTTGAGGCTGTGCAGAAATTCTATTCTCTTTCAAGTTTGAGCTTACTAATTTTAGCATTCATGAATTTATCTTGCTGCAGAAATGATTCCTTATTCTAATGATGATTTTCCATTTCCCTCATTCCTCTCTGTATCTATGAATCATAAATGAGAAAAAAATTTCCCCTCATCCCAATTTGTTTATTCATTTGGCCATTTATTTACACCAGTGTGCACTCAAGGTTATTTGAATGAAGAGAAAGGTTAGTGTACATATATGCTAGCTCTGTCTGCTGAGAGGACCTAAAGATGCTGACATTCCAGTAGCAAAAAAAGAGGTTTAGAAAAGAAGAAAACGATGGGGGTTGCCACAAGAACACAGGAGCCAACCTGAAGGTGCTCTCCACAGCCAGGGCTGGCTCAACTTTAGCTGGAACAGTTATCAAACAAAAAACGAGAGCACTGGATTATAGTTGCCTGCGGTTTTCAACATACGTCTAATAGTAAATGGAAACTCACAAGAGAAAATGCAAAACCTGTTCTCTGTGGATTTCGATCAACACATGTATAAGAGCAAACGAGAGCTCACAAGAGAAAACGCAAAACCCATTCCCCGTGGGTTTGGATTACACGGGCCGGCACACACCTGTCAGAACTAAGCCGGAGATGCCATCGGTGATTCTGGACATCAAAGAGCCACAGAAGCCCCCAACTAAAATAAATAAATTTATTTTAAAAAAAAAAAAAGAGCCACAGAACACGGCCAGCTCACAGTGATTTCCTTTTAAGTAAAGCCAGTATGTGAAACTGGCTGTCAGTAACCCCCTCACACATACACACGTTAAAAAAAAAGGAAAGTATAACTGATTCAGTGATATTTTATTAAAAAATCTTTAATTATGGGTTTTTTAAAAGAAAAATGTGTTCTAATCAATCACTTCTAAAGTTAAGACAACTGCTTCTGAAACACAACAAATGATCACACATTGGTAACACGGGCCAGCGTCTCCCGAGCGTTTACCAGGAGCCTCACGTGACGGCTCCTTCCCCTTCCCACTTCGGTCAGTCCTCCGCGCCTCAAGGGCCGGGTGGACAAGGTACTTTCAGCATGGGGGACCTGCTGGGAACTGCGTCCCTCAGGCGGCTCCACATTCTCCCCAGGGACTGAGGTCAGCCCAAGGCACTTTTCCAGATACACTGAGTGCTCCCTGCCTCCCCAAAGGACTGCCCTCTGACCATTCTAATCTCCTTTCAGGGGAGCTTCTCAAATGTTACAGGTCTCTCTGCCTCCTGGAGGCCCATCGGCGACCCACGTGACCTCTCCTGGCCGGCTGGTTCCCCAGAGCAGCCTCGACGCTGCGTGGTTCTGACACGGCAACCATCCTGCGAGTCCTGGGGTCTGCAGGCGTTTTGTCCGGCCCATATTTCGCGTTTATGTCTTCACCAAAATTGCAGCTGGCAAGTCCTACCGTCTGCAAGCACATCTACCTCACACCCGACAGTGAGCTGACAGGCAGCCCGGGCCTCTGACCGAGCGAACGCAGCCCACCCGCCGCTCAGAGTCCTGTCTTGCTTTGCGGGGTGTGTGGAGCATTTGTCCACTGTGGCTGAGTGACGCCGTCTGCTCGGGCAATGGGGGTAATCGGAACACTGGGCAGCAAATTCTCCACCAGGCGTAGCATAAAGGTAAAGACAGCGGTGGGCAGTGGATAAAGAAATACAGAGAATTCAGAACATGTGGAGGAAGCAGTGACAGAAAGGAGGAGAAGCAGAAGCCCCCGTAGCCTCAGAGTCGGTGCAGCAGGTAAACACCATGGGCTCGGCCTGGCTCTGCCCGCCCAGGGACCTAGGTGGCCACGGTCAAGTTACCTCACATGGCTAACCACCTCTCCTCAGGTGCAAAACAGGGATGATGACGCCTGCCCTGTGGGGACGTCACCAGGGCAACATTACTGTTACCCATTCTCCTCGACGTGGTTAACAGGCCTAAACTGCTCTCCGATTCGAAACACTATCTTTGCATCCTAACAGTCTGAAACCAAGGCCTATACCCCAAAACACTCAGAAGGCTCCACATTTTCAGGAGGGGGATTATTACGTTTTTTAAAACGTTGCCTTAGATATTCAGAGGCTTCAACTCCTTTGATATTAAAAAAGGCTGAGCTTCAAACGCCTTCACTGAAAAGTAGAACAGCTGCAGTGACGCCATCACTTATCTCCTTATTCTGACAGTTTCCTAATCACACCTGGTCTCTGACTCAGGGTGACAATGGTGAGAGGCTGTGAACACAAGGACTCCAAGAGGCTGCTCCGTGGGAAAGGCCACGGCAGTCTGGAAGGGACGGAGCGAGAATCAGGGGCTTGCCACACCACGAAGTGCACCGGTCCCTCCCAGGGAGCACGTTTCTCTAATCTTATCTGAAAGTTATATTTCAACACAGTAACTGAGTCACAGCTAATTAAATGACAAGAACCTCTATATCTCTAATCTAAGGTTCCAATATCAAAATCCAACAAACACAACTCTTGGGAACATATAGATGGTTTAAAGTGAGGTAAACTTCTCCAGTTTAAATTTCTGTGACCATTATTTATTAGTATTATAGTAAACTGGGACATGAAAAAATTCCAGTACGATAAACATAAGATTAGCCTATAATCCTCTCTGCCCAAAGAAATCTGATGTACATGTTATCACATGAATACAATTTTCCCATTAAGTTGCTCTTATCGATTTAAACCTGCATCTGTTTTAGTCTCAAACAGGTCTCGGGCTGCCTACCTTTCAAAGTGTTGTTTCATTTGTTTACATGCATAGTAGTTTCCATCTCTCAGGTTCTGCATCTTCATAACTTCAGAAAACGTTCCCTCTCCTATTTTGCCAATTGCTTTATAGTCTATAAATAAAAACAATTATAAAAATAAAAGTTTATTTATGCATCTGTTTCACACCTGCTTCCAGACAGCAGATGTCTTCATCTGTAAGATAATCCAACAGCAACATATCGAGGATGGTTTGCTTATGTTTTCTAAGGCTTGGTGCTCCCCCATTTTAAGAGAAGCTGGGTTGTGTGCTGGCAACACACAGTCTCTGTCCCCCTTGTGCAGCGGGGAGCCACACGAGGCGAGGAAAGGCTCGGGACCCCTACAGGACGCGAGAGCAGAGGCGCCCAGGCCGGGCAGCACGGGTGGCCCTCGCGGGAGGGCGAGCCCAGGCAGGCGCGGCCGTGCCCCAGCAGCCAGAGAGCACTCTCCTGAAAACCGCGCTGCGAGGTCCCACGCGAGGCCCGGCAGACCTGCAGCAGGCTCCTGGGGCCCTCGTTCCCTGATTTTCTGGAAGCTGACAGCACGTCTCCCTGGTTTTGCGGCCACCACCATCACCTGAGCACAGATGGTGGTTCTATAAACCTCCAGGTCACTATGTTAAATCCCTTGCCACCTGAAATACCTGGAGAAGCTCCTGTCTTCCTGACCGAACCCTGACGGGTACAGAAAGGAGTATCTTGGAGCGTGCTGGGAACAAAGGCTGAAACCATGCGGTGAAGCAGTGAGGGGGCAGAGAGCAGGCTGGCCGCCGGAGGGCCCGGCTCATCAGGATGGACAGCCAGCGGCGGAAGACTGCCTGCAGCGACTCTGCCTTTCACAGACCAAGCGTCCACTGAGCCTGGCAGTCCAGGGACAGCAGCAGAAGAGCCAGGACGACGGAGTGTGGTGAATATGACCACCTGACAAGGGCTCTCCAGACGGACATGAGCACAGGGGAAATGTGCTCCTTTCCAAGCAGAAATGGAAAGCGTGAGAGAAGCCCAGAAAGCAAACGCTTCATTGGGTTGGAAGAGCTTCTGTGGTCCAAATAAGAGGAGAAGAAGACCAAACAACTTCACAGAAAGCAGTTGTGAGACTTTGACAGGTGAACAAGCTACTCAGCCTTGCATCAAGGTCACTGGAAAGTCAGGAAGGCAGCCAGGCCCCACCCCACGCAGGCATTTGCCTTAGACAGCAAGGAGACGCCTATAGGTTGAGGCAGCAAGGCATGCCAGAAATAAGACAGGCTTCAGAGGGACGTTTAGGAGAGAACACGGAGCGTGGAGCTGACCAGAAGCAGACAGGCCAGAAACCTATTAAACAAGCCTGGACCAAAAGGAGCCCATCCCTGGCAGGTCCCAAATCCACATCAACAGAGAGCAGGCTTTCAAAAGGATCCTGCTCCACAGGAGGGCTTTCTCTTTCAGCCAGAGCACATTTTTAATACCTTGTGTGAATTCTGATTTGAGCAAACTAACAGAAAAAAGGCCCAGTTTTTTAGAGTAAGGTTTTTTAGAAATAGTATGCTTAAAGATTTTAAAAGTGCTTATCCATTAGCAAGAAGTTTTGATACTAAAGTATTTCCAGGTAAAATGACACAATGTTTGTATTTTCTTTAAAATCCTATACATTCCCATTCACTTCTGTCAGAAGTATAAACACAGCAATGACTCAGAATTCCGCTCCGGGGTATAGACTCAAGAAAAATGAAAGCATAAGTCTAAACAATAGCCGGTACACATATGTTCACGGAAACATTTTCACAATAGCCAAAAGTGGGAAGAAAAGAAACGTCCATCAGCTAAAGAACTGGTCAACAGGGACTTCCTGACGGTCCAGTGGTTAAGACCCTGCACTCCCAACGTAGGGACCCAGGTTCGAGCCCTAATCAGGGAACTAGATCCCACAAGCTGCAACTAAAGATCCTGTATGCCGCAACAAAAACTAAATAAATGAAGATTCTGAGTGCCGCAACTGAGACCTGGCACAGCCAAATAAATAAAACGGATCAACAAAGTATGGTCTATTTATACAATGATAGTATTCAGCCAGAGACACATGCCGCAACACGGATGAACCTTGAAAACATTATGCTAAGTAAAAGAAGCCAAGCACAAAAGGCTATTTACATGAAATGTCCAGAACAGGCAAATCCACGGACACAGAAAGTAGATTAGTGGTTGGTGAGGGAGGGTGGGGTCTGGAGGAAAGGGGGAATCGATGTGAGTTGATACTGGTTTCTTTTTGGGATGATGATGAAATTTCTTTAACAGATTTTGATGATGGTTGCAGCACTCAGTAAAAATGCCAACAATCACTGAATCATATACTTTAACTGGGTGAATGTTATAGTATGTAAATTATATCTCAATAAAGCTGTTAAAATATACAGCTCTGTGGTGTCCGAGTCAAAACAGTGGTTACCCCGGGGACTTCAGGACACGGTGATGCTCTGTTCCCTGACTGTGCAGCGGGTTAACGAGAATGTTCACTGTCTGAAAACTCACCAACCTGTACTCACAACTCGTGCAGTTTTCTGGATGGACATTATACTCCAATATTTAAAAACTGGAAGAAAAAAAGCAAGCCAAAGTTAGGAATAAGGAGAAAGTATGAGGAACAGAAAAGACATACAGTAAAGAGTATATGCAGGGAAAGGCACAAAGAAAAACAGACTCAGATCGCATTACTGTCAGAACAGTCACGGTCACAAGCCCCACTGCCCAGACCCAACAAGAGCTGGATGTCACCACGGTTCCAGTTCCCAGGAGGGCCAGGCCCTCCTGCTCCAGACCTGTCCTGGTCTCAAGTTCAGCCTTAATTAACGCTTATAATTATGATACACCTCCACACTGTGAAGTGTAGTGAGACTCACTGGTCCTCACGACTAAAGCAGACTGAGACCACCTCTTGAATGAGGAAAGCAGAGTTCAGGGCCCACTCACCTCCCCCACAGACCCTCTCACAGGGAGACTGGATGCCCTCTTCAGCAGTTCGCTCCAGGCAGCCACTTTTGGCTCCTGAAACAGGTCTCCGTCCTATTTCCCAGGTGGCTCCTCTGTCCCAAATGAAAACTCTCTGGGCAGGACTGCCAGCCCCAACACTAACAGTACTTGGTCCTAGCAACTTACAAGAGCCGGACATAAACTACATTACACGAAGACAAACACACAAAAAACAACAGCAAAAAAACAGAATGCTTGGGACAATGAAATACGGTTTTAGTATTATGACCATTCCATTCATAAAGAAGGCTGAGCGCCGAAGAGTGGATGCCTTTGAACTGTGGTGCTGGAGGAGACTCTTGAGAGTCCCTTGGACAGCAAGGAGATCCAACCAGTCCATCCTAAAGGAGATCAGTCCTCAATATTCATTGGAAGGACTGATGCTGAAGTTGAAGCTCCAGTGCTTTGGCCACTAATGCAAAGAGCTGACTCACTGGAAAAGACCCTAATGCTGGGAAAGACTGAAGGCAAACGGAGGAGGAGGAGGCAGAGGATGAGATGGTTAGATAGTATCACTGACTCAATGGACATGAATTTGAGCAAACTCAGGGAGATGGTAAAGGACAGGGAAGCCTGACGTGCTGCAGTTCATGGGGTTCCAAAGAGTCAGACACGACTCAGCGACTGAACAGCAATTCACATGTAAGGAAATCTGTACACTAAAAGCCACAGTCCTAAGCAAACAGCATGACGGAAGCCAAGCCTTGTGACCGCCTGCACTTTGCATGAGAAGAAGCTGGGTCATCACGCCAGGAAGGGCCTCCCCAAGCATCACCCGCAGGAAAGCTACCTGAGGACACTGATAGTCTCTCAACGACTATTTTCCAAACTGAGTTCTGCAAAACACCAGTACCCCCAAGACAGTAATGGGTACTCCCCAAGAGGGGGTTCCACGAGCAAATACACTTAGGGAACGCAAGTTAGGGTAAAGGGAAACAGGTCTGACTACAGGCTTCCTCAGCACCTTTCCCTGAATGAGCAGTGTGTCCGCAGGGCGCCAGAAGCACGCGGGGGGCTGCGCAGTGCGTGAACAGACAGGTCTCTCAAGAACCCCTGGGGCCACTCTAGGCCCCCAAACTGCGGATGTTTAAGCCGTACAGTCCGTCCTAACCAAGTCTTCCCTGAGTAAAAAGTAACTGACGGAGCTCCCAGCACGGCAGGACTTGAAAGCTGTTCTGCCAGTTCCACAGTTCTTCCCGCTCGCCCTCCGAGAGCAGTTAGCTGGAGTAAAGGCAGGGCTCAGCCCTGGTGGGGTCTTCAGGGTAGAAGTGTCAGAGCCCTTCTGACTAAGACCAGAGGCTGTAACCCGCCTGACAACCACAGCTTCAACTAAAGCCCGGAGCCTCCCTCAAACAGGTAGTGAAGTGAAGTGAAGTCGCTCAGTTGTGTCCGACTCTTTGTGACCCCATGGACTGTAGCCTACCAGGCTCCTCTGTCCATGGAATTTTCCAGGCAAGAGTACTGGAGTAGGTTGCCATTTCCTTCTCCAGGGGATCTTCCCAACCCAGGGATCGAACCCAGGTCTCCCACATTGCAGGCAGACGCTTTACCATCTGAGCCACCAGGAAAATCCAGGAACCTGCCCAGTAAGTCCTGGAACCAGACCAGTAAGATTCTTGGGTGAATCCTCCCAAGAAGCTCCTTCAAAACAAATGACCAAAATACAGGCCCTGTGTGTGGCTTACCACTAGTCTGTCCAGTTTGGAGCATAATAAAACTTTGACAAATTTCTTAGGGAGCCTCCAAACTTGAAACTTTGTGGGGAAATTCAACCAGACGGATGCTTCTCCTGAGTAATACATCCTCTGGTCCTCAGGAAGACCCACCTGACCTGCCTAACCCCACTCTTACTTGTCAAAGGAACAGCCAGGGAATAACTGCTGCTCATTAAAACAACACCAAACCTTTCCCTTCTCCTGGATGGACTAGACTGGAATGCCCAGAAATTTCCCTGAAAAGAGACACAGTCTATCACTGTGCAGAAAAAGGCTCACATGGTGGGCTTTAAAGCCACTCTCCATAGAGACATCTGCTTGCAAGGTTGGCCCTGGCTGCCATCTGGGAATCCGGATTTGGGAAGGGTTCCCACCAGTCTCTGCACAGTAAGAGTCACTCACAATGCCTACAGCTTTTGAGCAAGCAGCATGGTTTGCAGGGAATCTGCAGAGGGTGCCTGTGTTCTCAGCTCCCAGTAAAATCCCCGGGCACTGGGGCTCTCTCATGAGCTGCGCTTACAGAAAACAGTTCACACGTGCTGTCACAGTTTGCTGCTGGAAGAATGAAGCACGTCCTGTGTGACTCCACGAGGAGAGGACTTGGGAGCTTGTCTCTTGTTTCCTCTAGGCTTTGCCCCACGTCACTTTCTCCTTCGCTGCTCTGCATCCTTTCACTGAGGACATCACAGCTGTGAGTAAGAGTGTAACCTGAATCCTGTGAGTTCTCTGAGCAAATCTAGAGGTGGTCTTGGGACCCACCCCCGCCAACATAATTTCTGCTATGCATGCATGCTAAATCGATTCAGTTGTGTCCAGCTCTCTGTGACCCTACGGGCTGTAGCCCACCTGTTCATGGGATTCTCCTCCAGCTCCTCTGTCCGTGGGATTCTCCAGGCAAGAACACTGGAGTGGGCTGCCATGCCCTCCTTCAGGGGATCTTCCCAACCCAGGGATCGAACCAACGTCTCTTACGTCTCCTGCATTAGCAGGCAGGGTTTTTTGTTTTTTGTTTTTTACCACTTGGTGCCACCTGGGAAGCCCAATGTGCACTATACTTCAGCCTAAAGGAATTAAACACCTCTGGTGGTGTGACTACATGACTGTGGACATCAATAAAGACCATGAGCACCAGCTACGCATCAGGCACTGGGCCACGCATGGAAGACACAGAGATCAGTAAGACACAGTCCCTCAGCTTGAGGACAGAGTGTGTCCCGAGCCCCCCATTTTAGGTCCTTTACTTAAAAAGAGAGGCAGAGGGAGAGAGCCACACTCGTGTTTAGATAATATTAAAGGCCAAATTAACGGATACTTAGTGTCCAAAATTGAATACATGATGCTGTAGATTCTAATCTCCCAGGACCAACCTGGTAGGTAGGCCTCAGAGCAGATGTCTTTCCTCCTTCTGTGTGCACCCTGTCCTCTGCCAAATACCTGTTCGTGGTCCACTCTGCACCTCTCTCCATAAGGCCATGAGCCTCTTAAAGGCAAAGTCTACTAGCCTCTTTCATGCCCTGTACATACTCCTCAACAAATGAATCAAAGAAGAAATGTCATGTCACATGCCTCCTAATCCAATATTCCTACAGTCCTCAAGACACACAGTGCAGGAGGAACTTTGAGAGCTGAATCACAAAATTATTACTATTGACTAACTGGCAGCTGATCATTTATTATTCATCTGTGTTTAAATATCGGGTATTTCAGATCACAATGAGAGGGCTCTCCTGTCCTGTAGGTCACTTCCGTTCCCAGGTCACATCATCCATAAAAACACAACAGAGAGATCAGAAGGGTAGGGAGGATAAATGACTGCAGGGATGCTCCTTAAACTACCTTCATAGTCCTCCATCAAGCTGTCTTTCAGAATATGTTTTTTCATTAATGTTAGTAGGAATCCGTGGATATTTATTTTACATTCTTGGATAATCTAATGCTACTTTAGTGCATTGCTTCAAACTGTTCCTGCCTTGGCCTTTAGGAGGTCTTTCTGTTGGCTCCTTGGTCCCTTTGACATATCCCCATCGACAAGGTTTGTTTGTCTAGGGTTACATTATTTGTTTTTTCAGTACTTTCTTACTTTCTGGCACTACAAAATCTTGTATATTTCCTGTTTCAGTCCTAGGATCACCATTTGGCCAAGGAGTCCTGGTTCCTTCTATCAGAGAAAGATATTTATCAAACACCAAGATCTGAATGCTAAGCATCAGGCGCCACTTTTCATTTAATCATCTCAACGATCCCATGCAACAGGTACCCCATTAACCCATCTTACAGATGAGGAACTATGGCACCGAGAGTTTAGGTAGCCTGCCCAGGGTCACACCAATAAAGCAGTAGGCTTCACACGCAGGGAGTTTGACCCCAGAAGAATCCCCCAACTACACTGCCGTTGCTGTCTCCCATGAGCAGAACGCTGCCCAGGAGATGCAGAAGTCACACAAATGTACTCATAAGAGCAGTGACCACAGTAAAAGACCCTTTCCAAAGTAATGGCTCAGCTGACAATGCCCATGAGAAAGGCAGAGCTTGGGAACCCCCCTGCCAATGATATGAACGTGTGAAAGCGTTAGTCACGTCCAACTCTCTGCAACCCCATGGACTGTAGTCCGCCAGGCTCCTCTGTCAATGGAATTCTCTGGGCACAAATATCGGAGTGGGTTGCCATTTCCTCCCCCAGGGGATCTTCCTGACCCAGGGATCGAACCTGAGTCTCCTGCGTTGCAGGCAGACTGTTTACTGACTGAGTCGTTGGTAGACCGAAGACAGTTGATGAACAAATAAAATGACAACAACTAGCTCTTAAAACTCAAGTTAAGGCACATTCACTAGAATGGCTCCAATTTAAAAGACTGAAAACACCAAGTGTTGGCTAGGATGTGGAATAAATGGATCTCTCACACATGGATGATGGTAAATCAAAAATGGCATAGCCACTTTAGAAAACAAGAAGTTTCTTATAAAAGTAAATACACACTTCCAACCCAATCCAGCAATTCAACTCCTAGGAATCTAGAGAAATGAAAACGTATGTCCACACAAAGACTTGTACATGAATGTTTGTAACAGCATTATTCACAATAGCCACAAAATGGAACAATCCAAATGTTCACTAACTGAAAAATGAATAAACAAACTGTGGCATATTCATGGGATAAAATACAGCAATAAAAAGGACCAAACTACTAAGATGCCACTACATGCATGGACCCAAAAAAACATGTTAAACAAAGAAGACAGATTCAGAAAACCACATACATTTATATATATATTTACTACATTTGTATGAAATTCTAGAAAAGGCAATACTTTAGCAATAGAAAGCATATCAATGATCTCTGGAGCTAGGAGTGGAGGAGGGGATTGATTACAAAGGAGCACGAGACAACTTTCGGAGGTGATAGAAAAGTTCTCTATCTTTTTTTTTGGCCATGCCACAGGGCTTGCTGGAGCTTGGTTTTCTGATCAGGGATTGAATCCACAAGCTGAAATATTATGTAGCCAGTAAAACAACGAGGCACAGGCTGGAATCAAGATTGCTGGGAGAAATATCAATAACCTCGATATGCAGATGACACCACCCTTATGGCAGAAAGCGAAGAGGAACTAAAGAGATTCTTGATGAAAGTGCAAAAGGAGAGTGAAAACGCTGGCCTAAAACTCAACATTCAAAAAACTAAGATAATGGCATCCAGTCCCATCACTTCATGGCAAATAAATGGAGAAACAATGGAAACAGTGACAGACTTGATTTTCCTGGGCTACAAAATCACTGCAGATGGTGACTGCAGCCATGAAATTAAAAGACGCTTGCTCCTTGGAAGAAAAGCTATGACCAACCCAGACAGCATATTAAAAAGCAGAGACATTACTTTGCCAACGAAGGTCCGTCTAGTTAAAGCTAAGGTTTTTCCAGTAGTCATTTATGGATGTGAGAGCTGGACCATAAAGCTGAACACTGAAGAACTGATGCTTTTGAACTGTGGTGCTGGAGAAGACTCTTGAGAGTCCCTTGGACAGCAAGGAGATCAAACCGGTCAATTCTAAAGGAAATCAGTCCTGAATATTCGCTGGAAGGACTGATGGTGAAGCTGAAGCTCCAATACTTTGGACACCTGATGGGAAGAACTGACTCACTGGAAAAGACCCTGATACCGGTAAACACTGAAGGCAGGAGGAGAGGGAGACGACGGAGGATGAGATGGCCGGATGGCATCACCGACTCAATGGACATGAGTTTAGCAGGCTCCAGGAATTGGTGATGGCCAAGGAAGCCAGGTATGCTGCAGTCCGTGGGGTTGCAAAGAGTTGGACATGACTGAGCGACTGAACTGAATAAAAATGAAAAGACTCTTAGCCTTTCAACTAAAATCTGGAGCAAGATAAGGAAGCCCACTCTCACCACTTTTATTTAACATAGTATTGGAAGATCTAGCCATAGCAATCAGACAAGAAAAATAAAAGATAACCAAACTGGAATGGAAGAGGTAAAACTGTCATTATATGCAGATGACATGATACTATATATAGAAAACCCTAAAGACACACAAACTACAAGAACTGATTAAGTTTAGCAAGGCAGCAGGATGCAAGATTAACATACAGGAATTGGTTGCATTTCTTTACGCTAACAATGAAATATCAGAAAAGGAATATAAGTAAGAATCCCTTTTAAATCGCATCAAAAAACAATAAAAACAAATCCTACCAAGAAAGTGAAAGACTTACATGCTAAGGACTATAAACATTAATAGGACTTCTCTGGTGGCCAGTAGTTGGGAATTGCCTACCAATGCAGCAGATACAGGTTTGATTCCTGGTCTGGAAAGACCCCACTTGCCTTGGAGTAACTAAGCTCATGAGCCTAGAGTCCATGCTCAGCAACAAGAGAAGATACTGCAATGAGAAGCCCATGAACTTCAACTAGAGAGTAGCCCCCACTCGCTGCAACTACAGAAAGACTGTGAGTACACAGCAATGAAAACCCAGCACAGCCAAAAATTAACAATTTTTTTAAAGTTTAAACAACATAGCTATATGGAAAAGGCAGATAGAACACAAGATAAACAAGTTGTTCATATTAAGATTCTATTCATTTTTACCAAACCAAGGCCTGTTTAAGTGGAATTTGAGCCTTATTTAAAGCATGAAAATGGAGTTCGAATTCATTTTTTGTGCAATTCTAAAACTGTCACACCCAAATCCAACTGTTTGTATTAAAACTGCTTCTAAAGATCTTAATCAAGGCAGGTTAATGTTAAGCATCAGGACTATGCTGTTGTTTTAGTCGCTCAGTTGTGTCCACCTCTTGCGACCCCATGGACTGCAGCCCACCAGGGTTCTCATCCACAGGATCTTCCAAGCAAGAATTCTGGAGTGGGTTGCCATTTCCTTCCCCAGTCAGAACTAAGGGGAAAGTTAATTACTGAGTGTAACTCTCAACTAGAGTTTAAAACAGGATTCAGCTTCTAATTCCCACTCCCTTTGAGAGAGAAAGTAATTCAAACCAAATCACTAAAAACAAGGTCAAGATACTTGAATAGAGAAGGCTGTACCAAATTAATTAGTTCACGCAGTGTGGGAAAAATGGTGACCTGAATTACTAAACATCATGAAAATACAAAAAGACATAAAATTATTCATAAACTCATAAAAATGGTGATCATTCTGTAATGTGTAGAAACACTATAACTACACCGTGCAGCTGGAACCTGCAGTGTTGTGGGTCAATTACACTCGGAAAAAAACATAAAAGTTTAAAGTTTAAACTGCACCCTTTGGGACTTCCCTGGTGGCCCAGTGGCTAAGACTCCGAGCTCCCAGTGCAGGGGCTCTGGGTTCGATCCCTGCTCAGGGAACCAGATCCCATGTACCACAGCTAAGACTTCACACTGAAGATCCCGCATGCCGCAGCTAAGACCCAGTGCAGCCAAATAAATAAACAAATCTTTTTTAAGAAACAAAAGTTTAAAAGATATAAATCATAAAATGCAAATGTTAACATATAGATCATGTGTGTGTGTGTATATATATATGTACTATGTGTGTATATACGTATATATATGCTAACATTTGTGATTTTTGACTGGGATCCTGGAAAAAATAAAAACACCTATCATGGATATTATTGGGATAACTGGGGAAACGTGAGTATAGATTGCATATTACATACCAGTACTGCATTGGCATGTTATTTACTGTGATTATGTAAGAGAATGTTCTTGTTCTTAGCAGATACTTGCTGAATTACTAATGGTGAAATGTAATGATGTCTACAACTAACTCTCAAAAGGTTTAGTGAAAATAAATACATAATTCAGGGAGAGAGAAAATGCCAAAGCACGGTGAGCACACAAACATAAGGCAGATGGAGCATCTAGGTGAAGGGTGTATGAATATGCAGTGTACTCTTCTTGCAACTTTTCTGTAGATTCGAAATTTTTCAAAATAAATAGTTGGGAAGGAGAAAAAAAGGAATACAGTAAAAAATACATGTATATAAGTCCACACTATACATAAAAATGTAAAGCCTTTTGTAGACCTTGTATCCTAACTACTGTTTTGGGTGTATTACTGAAAAAGATAATCACTTAAACAATATCTAACAAAAGAAAATAAGAACCTCTTGGACTTCTCTGGTGGTACAGTGGGTAAGAATCCTCCCGTCGATGTAGAGGACACGGGTTCGATCCCTGGTCAGGGAATATTTCACATGCCTGGGAGCAACTAAAGCCCATGAGCTGAAATTACTGAGCCCGAGTGCTCTAACTACTGAAGCCTCTGCACCAGAACCTGTGCTCCTCAAAAAGAGAAGCCACCGCAATAAGCCCAGGCACCCCAACAAAGAGTAGCCCCCACATGATATAACTAGAGAAAGCCTGCATGAATCAACGAAGACCCAGCGCGGGGAAAAACAAATTATATGAAGAAAATAAGAATGTCTTGGAAAGGATGAATGAGATGAATTAATTGTTTTAAACATCTTTGTTATGCAATTTATGCCATATACCAATTACTAATTGACAATCAGGATACAATGCAAATTTAACATAACTACACCCAACATAATTTAATCTTTTCACAGCAAAACAGGTTGGAATTTTTCTGGACCTCAGGTTCACAGCATAAATGACAATTATGTCTGTACAGTAATGTAAAAATAAAAAGGCAGCCCATTCTAGTTGATTACGCTTGGACTGTTCATAGCCCACAAACTGAAGCACAGATAAATATGGTACCCCTCACATTTTCAAGGATGACTATCTCATTTCACAACTTTTCAGCAACGCTCTTTCACTAAAGGGCTCTTTCAAAATTTCTGTAAAGAAGTTCTGACAAAAACAGTACTACCTGACCCCAAAATAATAATAAAGCAAAATACACAGCCCAGCTCTCCTCTCAACTGTCCCCTAAACCAATGACAATAAAAGGTAGGAAGCCACACTGTAACCGCTCACTGCTGCTGCTAAGTCACTTCAGTCGTGTCCGACTCTGTGCGACCCCATAGACGGCAGCCCACCAGGCTCCACCGTCCCTGGGATTCTCCAGGCAAGAATACTCACTACATTACTGCCAAATGTTTTCAACCAAGCGTTTAAAAGAATTAAAAAAAAAAATTTTTTTTTTCAGTCAACTCCCCAAACTCTGCTATAACCCCGCACCAAAATAAACCTCAGCTGGACTCGGGTCGACGTCCTGAGACCCCTCACAGCCCCAGACCAGCCCTGAACCCCTCGGGCTGCCCCCGGGGACGCGGGTCCCCGACAGCCCACCGAGGTCTGCGGTCCCCACACTGCCCACCTCCCACGCCCACCGGCTGCCTCGCGAAGCCGGCCCCCACTCGCCCTCTGGTCCCGCCCTCGCGGCTCCACTCAACTCTTCATCCTGGATGCGGAAGCCGGCGACAACCCCTTGCCGATACTGGACGGAGAAGAAAGGGATAGAAAGTGTGGGCCCTGGCTTCCACTCCTTAGAGGCAAGGTCCCGAACGAGGACCTCCGTGGTGGTCCCTAGACGGAGAGCGAAAGGATCCGGCCGCCATGTTGTATCCCTGTCACCCTAGCAACCGTCAGGTCCCGACCACCCCGAGGCCGGAGTCCGCGCGTGCGCAAAACGACCTACCGGCGCCCTCGGGTCCTACATGTACGCGTGCGCAGTACGTCCCGCCTCCTCTAGTTGCTAAGCAACCCTCCTTGCAGTTTTAAGCTGTTCCGGGCTTTTGAGTGGAGGCGACTTTCCCTGGGATCGCTATCCCCGGCCGTCCTGAGAATTTAGTGATTTGGGACCTAATGCCTGGACGACAGCTTTGAGCTTTAATTGGGCTGGGACACACTAAATACTTGTCAACTGATACCTTTTCTTTGCAGTGGCATGTTACAATTGAATATCCACTTACTGTAGATAATGTAGTCCCAGGATTCAAGACTCAAAAATAACAAAAGCAGAACCGAGTGGAAATCCTCCCTCTCACTGTTCTGTCCCCAGTTCCTCTCCGCATAAAGTAGGTAACTCATATTATAAGAGATCTTTTATTCTTTCTTCCCTCTTTCTTACACCAGTGGTAGTATAGTATAGACTCTGCTTTGTATTTTGCATTTTTTACTTGATACTTTAACTTGGATATTTTCCCCTAACAGTACCCAAAAATCTTCATTATTTTATTTAATGGCTCTTCTAGTTCATGGTTGTGTGTGTGCATGCTCAGTCGTGGTCAACTCTTTGCGACTGCATGGACTGTAACCCACCAGGCTCCTCTGTCCATGGGATTCTCCAGGCAAGAATACTGAAGTGGGTTTCCATTTCCTCCTTTCGAGGACCTTCCTGACCCAGGGATCTAACTCTCATCTCCTTCGACTCCTTTTGACAAGTGGATTCTTTTACCACTGAGCCACCTGGGAAGTCCCAGTTCATAATTGCACCATCTCTTATTTAACTGGTTCCCTGCTGGACATCTTAGTTGTTTCTAATAGGCTGATCTTTCAAACACTGCTGCAGTGACCAGCCCTGAACATATATCATGTTCCATATGTTCATGTACACCCATAGGAGAAATTCTTAAAGTGGAGCTGCTGAGTCAAAAGGTTATTGTTGTTGTTGTTCAGTCACTAGGTAGTGTCCGACTCTTTGCCACCCCACGTACTGCAGCATGCCAAGCTTCCCCGTCCTTCACTGTCTCCCGCAGTTTGCTCAAATTCATGTCCCTTGAGTCAGTGATGCTATCTAACCATCTCATCCTCTGCCTACCTGTTCTCCTTTTGCCTTCAATCTTTCCCAGCATTAGGGGCTTTTCCAATGAGTCACCTCTTCGCATCAGGTGGCCAAAATATTGGAGCTTCAGCATCAGTCCTTCCAATGAGTATTCAGGGTTGATTTCCTTTAGGATTGATTGGTTTGATATCCTTGCAGTCCAAGGGACTCTCGAGAGTCTTCTCCAGCACCACAATTCAAAGGCATCAAAAGGTATCTACTTTGTTTTTTTTTTGTTCAGTTCAGTTCAGTCACTCAGTCGTGTCCGACTCTTTGCGACCCCATGAACCGCAGCACGCCAGGCCTCCCTGTCCATCACCAACTCCCTGAATCCACCCAGACCCATGTCCATCGAGTTGATGATGCCATCCAGCCATCTCATCCTCTGTTGTCCCCTTCTCCTCCTGCCCTCAATCTTTCCCGGTATCAGGGTTTTTCCATTGAGTCAGCTCTTTGCATCAGGTGGCCAAAGTATTGGAGTTTCAGCTTCAACATCAGTCCTTCCAATGAACACCCAGGACTGATCTCCTTTAGGATGGACTGGTTTGATCTCCTTGCAGTCCAAGGGACTCTCAAGAGTCTTCTCCAGCACCACAGTTCAAAAGCATCAATTCTTCTGCACTCAGCTTTCTTTATAGTCCAACTCTCACATCCATACTTGACCACTGGAAAAACCATAGCCTTGACTAGACGGACCTATGTTGGCAAAGTAATGCCTCTGCTTTTTAATATGCTGTCTAGGTTGGTCATAACTTTCCTTCCAAGGAGTAAGCGTCTTTTAATTTCATGGCCGCAGTCACCATCTGCAGTGATTTTGGAGCCCAGAAAAATAAAGTCAGCCACTGTTTCCCCATCTATCTGCCATGAAGTGATGGGACCGGATGCCATGATCTTAGTTTTCTGAATGTTGAGCTTTAAGCCAACTTTTTCACTCTCCTCTTTCACTTTCATCAAGATGCTCTTTAGTTCTTCTTCATTTTCTGCCATAAGGGTAGTGTCATCTGAGTATCTGAGGTTATTGATATTTCTCCCAGCAATCTTGATTCCAGCTTCTGCTTCATCCAGCCCAGCGTTTCTCATGATGTACTCTGCATATAAGTTAAATAAGCAGGGTGACAATATACAGCCTTGACGTACTCCTTTTCCTATTTGGAACCAGTCTGTTGTTCCATGTCCAGTTCTAACTGTTGCTTCCTGACCTGCATACAGGTTTCTCAAGAGGCAGATCAGGTGGTTGGTTTTTTTTTTCACTTCTCTTTAAAAATTTGAGTCAAAATTCACATAACATAGAATCATTTTAAAATATGACATTCAGTACATCCACGATGTTGTGGAACCATCACCTTTATCTAGCTCCAAAACATTTTCATTGCCCCAGAAGGAAACTCCAAACCCATAGATCAGTCTCAAAAACATGATGCTAAGTGAGATAAGCCAGACACGAAAGGCCACCTATTGTATGATTCCGTTTACAGAGTAATTCCAGACTGGACAAATCCATAAAGACAGAATGTAGATACAGGCTTCCAGTGACTGGGGGAATGAGAGTGACTGCTAACAGGTAAGGGATTTCTTTTTGTAGTGTTGACAGTATTCTGGAGTTAGATAGTAGTGATGTTTGCACAACTTTGTAAGTCTAGTAAAAGTCACTGAATTGTATGTATTAAATGGTTAGAATGGTCCATTATGTGAATTTTATCAAGTGAATTGAAAAAAATGGGGTGATTATTGCTGGTATTATTATTGTTTTTTCCTAAATCAAAAGAGCTTTTATTGCATCTTTAAAATATCGTAAATGAGTCCAAAGAATCATCTGGCATCTTGTGGTTTCTGTAGCCGGACCACCCAGAGTTTATTCATCAGCCTGCTGAACTGTTCCTTTTTCAGAAACGTAGATACCATCCAAAAATTTTCTGATATTCTTGTGGCTTGCTGAATCTGACACAAGTTCCATGTCATTTCCTTCAAGACGCAACTCATCTTCCTGGGCTTGAGGTACTGAATAAGCAATGTCTGGCCTCATCTGAACCCTGTGGATGTATTTTTCACCCCCGAAATTTTCAGATTTCAGCAAAAGAACCGTTCTCCTGAATAGCAACATTGATGGGGAAGTGAGCACCCACAGACCTCATCTTGTTACAGAAGCCCAGCGTGACGCTTTTGATCATGTTCTGTACACGACTACAGGTCGTGCAAACAGTAACCAGTTCCTTTTTATTTCCCCACCATTCGTCAACTTGGAGCCTCTTCTTTTTCTTTCCAAGGAGACTGAATTTGATGTGAATCACTGATGTGATTGAAGTCCCTCCACTGGGTGCCTCTGGGACCCTTCACAGTAACTGCGTCCCTTCAGAGTAAGCGCAGACTCAGACACGACTTAGCCACTGAGCACTATTACTACTGGTTCAGAGTAACGTCGACATTTTCTGGAATGCCGGCAGTCTCATTGCTGAGAATGGTCTACATTCTCGCAGTGGATGAGGTGTGGGTATTACTGTGGGTGGTCCTGTCCTTGTTCGCTCTGAAAGGCCACATCTAATCTCTCCAGATCACTGGAATTTGATTTCTCTCTTCTATGTCCTTGTGGTCTTTCCCCTTACGTGGGGACTTGTATTCAAGTCACATTGATCTCTCTTTCTTTCTCACACTCTTTTTCATATTCCTTTCTTCTACCAAGGTAGGTTCTAAGCTCCTTAGCCGACCCACCTGTCTTTTATCTCTTCTGCAGGCAGAAGGAGTTTCTGGGTGTTCATTGAATACTGGTTACACAGGTGAACAGGTGAATGCATTGGATTTTCTATTCACCTTCACTGTGGACAGTTAGTAGTGAACTCCTGGAGAAGCCCAGGGGGGCCCTGATCCTGAGGAAGGGTCACACAAGGTGGCCCCTGTAGGCAGACACGGCCTTGGTGCGCCTCCCCAGGTGAGCAGGGGCTGTTGGGCTTCAGCCCCCCAGTGACACGAACACCAGCACCCTGGTCCGCAACCTGCACTTCGTACTTGGAGACCTTGGGAGAGCGGGGTGGAAGGGCCTCCGGAATGGAAGATCAAAGGAAACAAACAGGGACCTTAGCAGGAAGGCAGAAAGGGAATTGTGTGAGATTTTGCCTAGAGCGGAGGTTCTCAGTCTTTAACCTGCACTGAAGTCATCTGCCTTCAGGTGATTCTGGACTCTGCAGGGGCCCAACCACAGACTTCCTGAGTTTGTCATTCTGGGGTGGGGTTTGAAAATTCACATCCCAGGACTTCCCTGGTGGTCCAGTGGCTAAAACTCCGCGCTCCCAATGGAGGGGGCCCAGGTTCCATCCCTGGTCAGAGAACCAGATGCCATAAGACTCAACTTTAAGACTCAGCGCAGCCAAATAAATAAGTATGATAAATATTAAAAAGAAAGAAAATTTGCATCACTAACGGAATCCCAGGTGATGCCACTGCGCACTTACGACCATATTTGAGACCCACTAGCCCATTCTTTCTTTAATTCTAAGAAGACTAGGAAATGCTACTTCAGAATAGCCTGGGAAGGTCTTTCTGTAGAGTTTATAGACAGTGGGGGCAGCCTTCTCGGGTTTCAGGTGTGTGGCCTAGGTACCTGCTTCCTTAGACCACTCTTGCACTAAATGACAAAAGAAGAATTGACAGATAAGAAATGATAGGCTGTGAGCTCCTCCAGGGAGGGCCCCACCCGGAGCCCCTTGCCTGCTCAGCACATACAGCCACCAGGCATATATCACATGCTCGAAAGATGCTTGTGAAATGAAACCAGCCTGCATCCTTGGATCTCTGCTTTTAAAGCTCTGCATGAATACCACCTAATTATAGCCACTTGCGCCTTTTGACTCATTCCAAAACTGTTCCTCAGACAGTTCATCCTGTATCCCAACATTAGCTTTTCCCTAATTTCCAGTCTCAAGAGATTCAAGCTATGTTTAGCAGACAATCTGTTTCTGCTGAGCTTCTTAATTAATGTTCAAACCAGGAAATGGACAGAAGTTAGAAAAATTAGGAAAGACAGAAATTTCACACATGTTAACCTTGGTACGGTGGGTGAAACACAAATCTGCCTATGGATATTAGAAATCAGATTGATTTTAGAAAATAATAGGGAGTTCCCTGGTAGTCTGGGGGCTGGGACTCAGCGCTTTTGCTGTTGGGGCCTGGGTTCAATCCCTGGTCGGGCAACCAAGATCCCACAAGCCATGTGGTACGGCCAAAATAATAATAATATATAAATAAATAATAAATGTATCTCAGAGAAAACTTAGCAAGAGCAGGAATGTGAAATAAGAGCAAGAACATCAGCCATTCAAATGATCATGAAGCATGGCAGTTAACCAAAGCAGTTATGAATGAGGTTGTGGTCAAGGGTGGAGGCAAAACAAGTCAATGTCAGGCTAAAGAGAAGTCCAAGCACTTCTCCAGCAAAAAGGCACATGGAACAATAGGTTTTTAAGTGTGAAAAGACTTTTCCCAAGAAGAGAATAGAAAAATTCTTAAAGTGGTAGGAGAGTGAGCCAAGTGAGTGACCAGCCAGTGAGCCAACTGGGTGACCCCAGCCAAGTTACAGGGCCAGTGTTTCCTCATTTCCGAACAATAAGGATAAAAATACCTTCTGCAAAGAGTGACGGCGAAGAGTAGATGCGATGTCTCTGTCTCTCTAGAGTATATGTGATGTCTCTGTCTCTCTAGAGTATATGTTTGACTTTTGCCCAGAGTCTGAAACCAGGCAAGACCCTGTAGGACTCCTGGGCACAAAAGCCTTTCTGTGTCCCCCCTTTAGTGCTTGTTTGTAGGAAATAGACTTCATTCAGCCTCCACGACCTCGCCTGAGTCCCAAGGAGCAGGTTCACACAGTTGCCAACAAGGGAAGGGAGGAGATGTGGAGACAAAGGAGGAGCAGTCGAGCCAAACGGGGAATGGAGGAACTAGCAGGTGCAAATGCGCATGTGTAGAATGCATAACAACAAGGTCCTACTGGAGCCATAATGGAGAAGAGTGTGAAGCAGGCTGTATATATGTGGGGGTATGTGTGTGTATAACTGAGTCAGTATGTTGTACAGCAGTAAGTGTGTCTGTACTAAGTTGCTTCAGTCATGTCCGACTCTTTGCGACCCCATGGACTGTAGCATTCCTCTGTGATGAGGGGCAAGTTGATTCTCGATGACTGTTGAGCATCTAGGACAAACCTTGGGCTTCCCAGGTGACTCAGTGATAAAGAATATGCCTGCCAAGTGGGAGACACAGGTTTGATCCTCAGGTCAGGAAGATTCTCCTGGAGAAGGAAATGGCAACCCACTCCAATATTCTTGCCTGGGTAAATCCCATGAATAGAGGAACCTGGTGGTCTACAGTTCGAGTCACACAGTTGGACACGACTTAGCAACTAAACAACATAACAGCAAGCGTAAACCTTAATCCTTGATAGGGAGGAATTGAACAGGCAGACTGACAGGTTGTAGAAGTCATATGTCCTGTTGTTGGGGATCCAGAGAGGGGAAGGCCTTGGCCAAAATCACCCACTCACTGGTGGCCCCCTGGGCTCTGACCTGGGTCTTTGACTTCTAGCTCCCTGTGCTTCTACAGCTGTCGTGTCTAAAAGAGACCTTTATAAAAGCACTCCAATGAATGCACGTACTCTCAAGAAGTACATTTTACAAGTCCTTTGAATCGATCTATTTGTTGTAGCAAATTAGACGCAACATCTGAAAAATCCTTCTGTCTATTTTTCTTTTGTATTGTCTAACAGCTTTGACATAGTACATATTGTACAATGAAGCATTTCACTTCTCTTTTTCCTTCCCTTCTTTCCTTTTTTTCCAGAATCGGCTGGCAAGAATTCAGCTTCAGTGTTGAAAGTGCTTTGCCCTCTCTTTGTCTCTGCGCACCAGGGCCCTGAGTCAAAATAAAAAATGTAAAAAGGGGACTTCCCTGGTGGTTCAGTGGTTAAGACTCTACTGCAAGGTCATGGGTTCAATCCCTGGTTGGGGAACTAAGATCCCACATGTCTCAATGCATGGCCAAAACAGGGGGGAAAAGAAGTTGCCAGGACAAAAGGACACATTTCCATATTGAAAAGGCTGTGAAATGCTCATCACAGTGAATTTGATGATCATTTAACAAATACTTAATTGAAGGTGTGCTATGCCTGGTGCTGTTCTAGGAACATGGGATCCATGAGTGTGAGGTTAGAGGGAGAGATCAGCAATGCTTCTGCAAGCCCGGAAGCATCCAAGAATGCCAGCAAACCACTAGGAGTGTGGGAGTGGACATGGAACAGGTTCTTCCTCAGAACCTTCAGAGGGAACCAACCCTGAAGACACCTTGACCTTGGACTTGGGGCCTCCAAAACTGTGAGCGAATAATTATGTTGTTTTCATAACCCGGTTTGTGGGATTTTATTATGGCACCTCTAAGAAACGAATGGACTTCCCTGGTGGCTCAGATGGCAAAGAATCTGCCTGCAGTGCAGGAGACCTGAGTTCAATCCCTGAGTTGGAAAAGGGAATGGCAACTCACTCCAGTATTCTTGCCCGGAGAATCCCAAGGACAGAGAAACCTGGCAGGCTACGGTCCATGGGGTCACAAAGAGTCAGACACGACTGAGTGACTAATACACACACCGAGAGGAAATGAATACAGTGGTGCCTTTATTTTCATACCAAAAGTTCCAATTTATAGACAAGTTTCACAGGTTGATTTTAAAGCAAACAACGAAAATCTAAGATAGTTGCATGCAACAAAGCACCCCTTGGATATTTAAAAACCCACGTAACTATACGGGTTTAATTCTGATCATGTATGTGTTTTCCTAACTCAAAGATTGAAAATTAGGACTTGTTTGTCCTGGAAGCCCTGTAAGATGGGGTGAGAAACGGCCAGAGAAGTTCAGAGGGGTTTGGAGAAGAGCGCTGTGCAAAGGCCCCAGCCTTCCCCCAGCACCGGACTCCGAGGAGCCCAGGCACCCAAGTGCGCAGCTCCCTACGTCGGTCTAGGGTGCCCCCTGCCGTCTATGCTTAGTCACTGCGTCTCCCGACCTTGAATCCTGGGTGGCCTTGGCCGGGAGCCCCTCTCCCGCTCAGGAAAGGTGGCTGAAACAACCACGAAAGAGGGTGATGGGGCTGTGGCAGAAGAAAGCGGAAAAAGGAGCAGGTTAGGTGGGGTCTTTCAGGCGGCTGTTACTCCAGCTGTGGAACTGCCAGATACAGTACAGGATGCCCAGCTGAAACTGAATTTCAGATCAACAGCTAATACCGGTTTAGTATGTGTGCTAAGTCTCTTCTTCAGTCGTGTCTGACTCTTTGCGACCCGGTGGACTGTAGCCCTCCAGGCTCCTCTGTCCATGGAATTCTCCAGGTTAGAATACTAGACTGGGCTGCCCTCCCCTCCTCCAGGAGAGCTTCCCTACCCAGGGATGGAGCTTGTTTCTCCTATGTCTCCAGCATTGGCCGAGTGGATTCTTTACCACTAGTGCCACCTGGGAAGCCCCTGGTTTAGTATAAGTATGTGCCAAATAGTGCATAGAAGTATTTACTTATGCTAAATCTGGCAAGCCTATCAGGGCTGGGCCAGAAAAGGACAGTTTGAACTCCGAGAGATAACTTTATATGACTTTGTTTTAAAGTGTAAGATAATTTTGAAATTAGTTCGTTTATCCATCTTGTAACTGAGAACTCTTTGGGGCCTTCCCAGGACAGACCTCTCCCCCATGCCCTCTGTTCTGGCTTCTCTTGAAAGTGCCTAGATAATAGTATCTGATGCGCAGCTCCTGAGTTGTTTTACAGGTGCTAACAACCACCACCAAATGGAAGAAATTAACTTCTTGATGACCATGAGCATGAAGCCCCAGACCTACTGGTGCTTAAGGATCGATAATGTTAACCCCGTGACACCATCCATCACAACCCCGTTACCACCATCACCCAATCAGAGAACTACATATGAGCTCATCACATACCCCGTGATGCCCCCCTCACCTGGCCTTAAAAATGCTTTGCTGAAACCCACTGGGAGTATTCCAAGCACCAGATCTGCTGGGCTCTTTGCTTGGCTTCCTACAATAGATGTCGCCCTTTCCTTCACTATAACCCAGGGGCAGTAGATGGGCTTTACAGGGAACAAACGAGGGGACCCAAGTTTGGTTCAGTAACAACCTGACTGCTGTTTATTAATCATGTATTATTCCAGACAGGGTGCTAGACTCTGGACATTCACTTGTAAGCAAAATGGGCGGGATGCCTGCCATTGTAGGCAGCTCACTCTACCCACTTGGCGTACACTGATCTATCCTTGTCCTTCAGAACACAGTCAAGTGTCCCAGTCTCCAGGAACTTGTCCAATCAACCCTTCACTAGCAACACAGTTTAATGCATTCAGCACAGCACCTAAGCCTGACTAAGCACTCTAAAACCTGTCTTTGCCAAACCTGTGTATGCCTTAAGTAAGGCATAGTTTTTCCTCCTCCCTCCTTTTGGAGATGTCTGGAAGTTGTCATTTTGCCCTCTTTTGTTAACTAGCACATGAATAAATCATGAAATAGCTGTGGAATGGGCAATGTGACAGCCACTGCAAAGGCATAAGGTCTGTATGCAAAAAAAAAAAAAGGAGGAAAGTGCTGGGAAGACAAAACTCAAAGACGTCCGTTCCCCCAGCCGTGTGTCCCGGGGTCTCTTGGTCCCTGAGAGGCCCTAGCCTCCTGCGCAGATGCGGCACAGGTCTGAGCTCCTTGAAGACAAGATTAGGTCTGTTTTGTTCACAGCCGATTCCCTGGGCGTAGGGCACGGCCAGGCTGAATGAACATGTTTTAACTGAGTGGCTATTTGTCCACGCTTGGTTCTCCAGCCTTTCTGGTGGTGAGGTGAGCAACTTCACATCTTTTCATATTTAGTTTTTACTTCTATTTAATTGGAGGATGATTACAATATTGTGACGGTATCTGCCATACATCAACATGAATTGGCCATAGACATACATATGTCCCCTCCCTCTTAAACCTCCCTCCCCATCCCACCCCTTCAGGTTGTCACAGAGCCTGGGCTTTGGGTTTCCTGCGCATCTTTTCATGATATTTATTTTATTTATATTTTGGCCGCACCTGGAGGCTTATGAGATTTTAGTTCCCCCACCAGGGATCGATCCTGCAGCCTTGGCAATGACCAGCTCAGAGTCTTAACCACTGGGGAATTCCCTACTTCACATCTTTTCAATTAAATCTGTTCGGTTAAGATTAACTAGGCTTGGCTTCTGTTGCTTGCAACAGGGAACCTTGATGAGACATCTCCTGTGGGAGCAGCTTTTTGGAGTGATCAGACCAGAGGCGTAGACTAGGTGAAAAGCTGGAACTCCTTTTCTGCACTCCTGGAGCACCTGCCGCATCAGCGCAGGCGGCTAGGGTCTCTCAGGGACCAAGAGACCCCGGGGACACACGGCTGGGGGAACGGACGTCTTTGAGTTTTGTCTTCCCAGCACTTTTCTCCTTTTTTTTTTTTTTTGCATACAGACCTTATGCCTTTGTAGTGGCAGTCACATTGCCCGTTCCACAACTATTTCATGATTTATTCATGTACTAGTTAACAAAAGAGGGCAAAATGAGGACAATTTCCAGACATCTCCAAAAGGAGGGAGGAGGAAAAACTATGCCTTACTTAAGAAACATTGCGGCACCACTTAAAATGACATTTTCAATCACTTAGAGGTATACATTAATAGAATATTAAGTACAAAAAGCAACATAAAAATTATTCTCTTTTTCACAAGGTTGCATATAGATAGTACACCGTCCAGTGAAAAAAGATCTGCAGGAAGGATGCCAAGACCCGAGTAGCCGTTGTTTCGGAGCGGTGGGGAATTCGGAGGTTCTTTGGTCCTTTATCTGGTTTTCTGCATTTTCCAAGCTGCATTTAGCAGTGCCAAATGCTCTTGATACACGAAGTTTCCACGTTGTGGGATTCGCAGTGATGAATAAAAATAGCACTGAGTTGGAGAATCCTACTCCCCAGTGAAGTTTCAGGGGCAGCTTGCATTCGCCCGGTGAAAGCCTCCAATTCGCTCTAAGAAGTTTCCTCCCCTCTCCTTAAAGGCCCCAAGGCCTCAGTTGTTTTATGTGGCCCACGGGGGTGCCTGCGAGGACGGCAGCAGCGCGGGCGGGCGCCGGGTGGAAGTCGGCGCGGCGGACTCAACCCGGAGGCGCTCGGCCGGTTGCATGCGGCGCAGGCGTGGATATCTGGTAAGCGAGCCGGCGGCAGCCTACGCTCAGGTGGCCGGTTAGCTCAGTTGGTTAGAGCGTGGTGCTAATAACGCCAAGGTCGCGGGTTCGATCCCCGTACGGGCCACAAGGGGAAGTTTTTTTTTCTTGTCTTTTTTCAGCTTATGGGTTTGTTTCACAGCTGTCTTGAAAAAATACGCTTCTTGAGTGCTGTGGGCCCCATGCAAACAGAAGGAATCGCGGAGTCACTCTGGACTTGCGTCGGGAGTCGGGGCGGGGTGCGGGGGAAGGGCAGGGTACCCCAAGTCCCCGCACGCTGGGGGCCTGCTGCCTCCTTAGGGCCTACTTCAGGATGCTCTCCGATGTCACTGCGGGTTGGTCCCCAATGCAGAGCTTCTGAGAGTTCTCGGGGGGACCTCAGTTTTCAGTTTTCTGGGGTTTCTTAGAGTTGAAAACCCAGCCTTGGAATTCATTCATTCCACACGTTTTTTTTTTAATTGTTGTTGTCGCGGTTGTTTTTTTTTTTTTCCTTTGCCTGGAACGCTTCACGAATTTGCGTGTCATCTTTGCTCAGGGGCCCTATCTCTGTGTCCTTCAGATTTTAGCGTATGTGCTGCCAAAGCGAAGGCCATTCCACACGTGTTTATGGAGCGCCTGCTGCATGCGTTCTAGTCCAGGCGGGGAACCCGGAGGGAGACCAGCATCCCGGCATGAGCGTAGACACGGACCCAGTCTGTAGTGAGGAGTTAGGGCTAGAAAGCAAATAGGGTAGCGGGCCGGGAAGAGAGAACCAGGCATAGCTTTCAGGACATGAGAAAAGCCCTTACAGGCCTAACTAATTAGTGTTCTAAGCCTGGCCACCATACTTCCATACTTGTCCTTGAACATTTTATTTTTAGACATTAAAGATGCTTGCTCCTTGGAAGAAAAGCTGTGACAAAACTAGACAGCGTATTAAAAAGCAGAGACATCACTTTGCGGACAAAGGTCTGTCTAGTCAAGCCTATGGTTTATCCAGTAGTCATATAGGGATGTGTGAGTTGGACCTTTATAGAAGGCTGAGCACTAAAGAATCAATGCTTTTGAATTGTGGTGCTAGGGAAGACTCTTGAGATTCCCTTGGACAGCAAGGAGATCAAACCAGTCCATCCTAAAGGAAATCAACCCTGAATATTCTGGAAGGACTGATGCTGAAGCTGAAGCTCTAATACTTTGGCCTCCTGAGACAACGATCTGACTCATTGGAAAAGACCCTGATGCTGGGAAAGACTGAGGGCAAGAGGAGAAGGGGATGACAAAAGATGAAATGGTTGGATGGCATCACTGATTCAATGGACATGAACTTGAGCATACTCTGGGAGATGGTAAAGGACAGGAAAGTCTGTCATGCTGCAGTTCATGGGGTCTCAAAGAGTTGGACACGACTTAGCAACTGAACAACAACAATTTTTAGACCACCTGCATGACATGTGTTTTTCCCCCTCAAAAACCATACCTCCACTCCACAAGGAGGGAGAAGGTGAGATGAACTGAGACAGTAGCATTGAAACACATGTATTACCATATGTAAAACAGAGAGCCAGTGGGCATTTGCTGTATGAGGTCGGGAGCTGAACCCAGTGCTCTGTGACAGCCTAGAGGAGTGGGACTGGGTGGGAGGTGGGAGGGAGGTTCAGGAGGAAGGGGACATACGTATACCCGTGACGATCCATGTTGATGTATGACAGAAACAACACAACACTGTAAGGCAGTTTTCCTCCAATTACAAATAAATAAAATTTTAAAAATTAAAAAAGAACCAAAACTCTGCTCCTGTCTGAGCCACCAGGGAAGCCCTAAATCAATGAGAAAATAAACAAAAAGCTCAGCATGACATCAGTCCCAGTTGTCTAAGTCCTGGTGTTGTGTGGATGAAAAGCAGCAAGCAGCCAGCTATAGGTGGTTCAAAGTCACAGCCAAGTTTGTTCACATTTTTCCATTTCTAAACCATCCTTAAAGAAAATCATGTATGGGGTCACACCATCCTCACAGCGGTCCAGCAGAGCAACCATGCCGTCTGAATCCATGTTTACACTAATAAAGACCAATAGTTTTTAACACTAGTAAGGATGCGCTTGGTTTGTTCTGCAGCCCCTGTCATAAAAGGTTTTAGTCTTTCTGGTCTCTTCTTCAAGTTTCCCTTTGATTGACTTCATGTAATCTTTCATGTATTCCTTGTGAAACTGTGCAACCCACATTGGGACTGGAGCTCATGGTCTTTTAACTGAGATCACACACCTGGTCTCAGCACTTAATGAAGCTCAGGTTCTTGATGTCTCATCGCAGGAACAATTCAGTGAGAGACAAAGTGATAGGTAAGAAGTGGATTTATTTAGCGAGAAACACTTCACAGATAAGCGCGTGGGCCATCTTGGAAGGCAAGAGTGGCTCCAGGGTATGCTGCTGCTGCTGCTAAGTCGCTTCAGTCGTGTCCGACTCTGTGCGACCCCATAGACAGTAGCCCACCAGGCTCCCCCATCCCTGGGATTCTCCAGGCAAGAACACTGGAGTGGGTTGCCATTTCCTTCTCCAGTGCATGAAAGGGAAAAGTGAAAGTGAAGTTGCTCAGTCGTGTCCGACTCTTTGCGACCCCATAGACTGCAGCCTACCAGGCTCCTCCATCCATGGGATTTTCCAGGCAAAAGTACTGGAGTGGGTTGCATGGCTGACGAGGTCCTCATAGATGATTATGATGGGGACTGGAAGGAGACCACAGCGGCGCTAGCTTAGTAGGAAGCTGGAGCTCAGAGCAAACACGGTGCAGTCTAAAGTGGGGGTGAGCAGGCGGAAAAGCTCAATAATAACAACCTAAAGGGCACAAGAGAACAAACTGTTATCCGGCAAGAGAAGTGACTGCACCAAAGATAATAAATCCATTGTAAAGACTCTCAGTTCTGTTTCAAAGGTAAAGATTAGCCTGAAGAACTTTCTTGAGCTATTTTGCAGAATTTAAACTCCCTCCACCAGATCTACTGAAACCTAACGGTTCGTGATGTTGACCTTTTCTGACCCTCCTGATTTCAATCAACATCTTTGCCCCAATTCTATGCTGAATTCTCCTCTGCTCAAGCCCCTTCATGAATATGGATATACCACCCAAGCCCCTTCCCCAGTTTTGCTGTTTGAATTGACAGCGCTTTAGGAAAGATCCCTGGTATTCTCCTCACTTCCTGCAGGGAATGCGTCCTTCCTTCTTTCAGTTTTTGACTTGGCTGCCTTTTGGGTCCACACTCTCCTAGAGGCGAACCCAACTTTTGCATAACAGAAGCATCTGGAAATCTTTTGCTCCATTTTTTGTTTTTGTTTTTCAGAGAGATCTTAGACTTCACATGTTCTGTTAACTTTTTATTTTGTATTGGGATATAGCCAATTAACAATGTTGTGATAGTTTCAGGTGAACAAAGAAGCAACTCAAACATTCATATACATGTATCCATTCTCCCCCAAACTCCCCTCCCATCCAGACTGCCACATAATATTGACTAGAGTTCCCTGTGCTATACAATAGGTACTTGTTGGTTATCCATTTTAAACAGAGCAGTGTGTACATGTCCATCCCAAACGCCCTAACTGTGCCTTCCTCAGCAATAAATTCATTTTCCAAGTCTGTGAGTCTCTTTCTATTTTGAGTTCATTTGTATCATTTCTTTATAAATTCCACCTATAAGAGATGTCATATGATATTTCTCCTTCTCTGTCTGACTTCACTTAGTATGACACTCTCTAGGTCCATCCATGTTGCTGCAAAGGGCATTATTTCATTCTTTTTAACGGCTGAGTAATATCCCATTGTATATATGGACCACATTTTCTTTATGCGTTCCTCTGCTGATGGACGTTTAGGTAGCTTCCATGTCTTGGCTGTTGTACAAAGTGCTGCAATGAACATTGGGGTGCCTGGATCTTTCCAGACCATGTTTTTTTCTGGATGTATGCCCAGGAGTGGGATTGTAGGGTCATATGATAGCTCTAGGCTTCCCAGGTGGGCTCAGTGGGTAAAAAACCTGCCTGCGATGCAGGAGATGTTGGAGATATGGGTTCGATCCCTGGGTCTAGAAGGTCTCCTGGAGGAGGGCATGGCAACCCACTCCAGTATTCTTGCCTGGAGAATCCCCTGGACAGAGGAGCCTGGCGGGCTGCAGTCCGTGAGTTGCAAAGAGTTGGACACGGCTGAGCACAGCACATGGTAGATCTGTTTTTAGGGATTTTTTTTTTCAGTTTACCATCTGGTGGCTCAGTGGTAAAAGGACCTCCCTGTCAATTCGGGCAACACCCTCTAGTATTTTTGCCTGGGAAATTCCATGGACAGGGAAGCCTGGCAGGCTAGAATCCATGGGGTTTCAAAAGAGTCAGACGCGACTTACCGACTAAAAAACAATACTGTTCTCCATAGTGGGTGTACCAATTTACATTCCTCCCCACAGTGTGGGAGAAGCCCCTTCTCTCCACACCCTCTCCAGCATTTATTGTTTGTGGATTTTTTGATGATAGCCATTCTGGCTGGTTAGACTTCACATTTCTTCCTCTTGATTCTGCAGTATGTAGCAGGGGGGCAGCTGGATGAATTTCTCATTCATAGGCCAAGTCAGGCATTTTTAGATTTTTAAAAAATATTTATTATTTATTTGACTGTCCTGGGTCTTAGTTGAGGCATCGGATTCTTCCATCTTCGTTGCGGCATGCAGGATCTTTCGTTGTGGCATGTGAGCTCTTAGATGCAGCACCTGGGATCTAATTTCCCCACCAGGGATCGAACTGGGGCCTCCTGCATTAGGAGTATGGCGGCTTAGCCACTGGACTGTCAGGGAAGTTCCCAGGAGTTTTTAGTTTAGCAAAGGCTTTTAAGGGTGGATGCCATCTTACATCAAGGTCCAATCATGTTTGAAAAAATCCCAAATGAGAACCTCTACTAGATCATCCATTCATTCTCTTACCGAATATGCCTTAAGCTCTGATTTAAATGAGTAACAGCTCAAGTCCACAGACTACAGGCTCAACGCCTTTGGCAAGTGCTCAGTGTGGACTAAAAGTGTGTTGGAGGGCTTCCCTGGGGGCTCAGTGGTCAAGAATCCGCCTGCCAATGCAGGACGCATGGGTTCAGTTTCTGATCCGGGAAGATTCCACATGCCATTGGGCAGCTAAGCCTGTGCACCACGACTACTGAGCCTGTGCTCTAGAGCCTGGGAACTGAAACTGCTGAAACCCGTGTGTGACAAGCCACCCCAACGAGAAGCCTGCATACTGCAACCAAAGAGTAGCCCCCCCATCCCACTCTCTGCAACTAGAGGAAGCCTGCATGCATCAATGAAGACACAGCGCAGCCAAAAATGAAATAAACAAATAGATAGATAAAATTATTTTTTTAAAAAAGTGCGATGGGACCGTTGTTATTATGAACAGTTAGTTAGAAGGAAAATTTGGGGCTCCTGACCCCTAGAATAGGCACCTGTACTCAGATTGCATTTCACACTGAAATCAAGCAGGACCCTGTGGGCTTCTAGGCATGGAAGCCTTTATTATTTTATTATATTGATTCATTTATTTTAGTTTTGGCTGTGCTGGGTCTACGTTGCTGCGCAGGCTTTTCTCTAGTTGTGAAGAGTGGAGGCTACTCTGTGGGTGTGGGCTTCCTTTTGCGGTGGTTCCTCTTGTTGCAGAGCTCAGGTTCTAGGGCACGCGGGCTTCAGGAGTTGTGGCTCCTGGGCTCCAGAGCACAGCTCAGTAGTTGTTGGCGCACGGGTTTAGTTGCTCCACAGCATGTGGGATCTTCCTGGATCAGTGATCGAACCCATGTCTCCTGCAATGGCAGGTGATTCTTTACCACTGAGCCACCAGGGAAGACCCCGGAAGACTTTCTGTCCCCCATATCTTGTTTGTAGGCGAAGACTCCAGCCTCCATGACCTTCCCTGAGTTCCGAGGGCAGATTCCAACAGTTGCTAATCGAGGGAGGAACAGCTAAGAAATGTCCTGAGGCAAGATTGAACGCCTCAGAGAAGCTCACCGTGATTAGGAGACTGACCACTTGAGACTCAGGGAGAACGGGCCCTGCACACACTCTAGTCTTGTCGGCAACCCCACCCTTGGACTCTAGCTATAAAACTCCTTGTCAAGTCCTCCCAGGGGAGGACACACTATATTGAGAGACACAAGGCCACCGTGTCCCTCTTTGCCTGGCAAAGCAATAAAGCTATTCTTTTCTACTTCACCCAAAACTCTGTCTCCGAGACGTGGTTCAGCACGTCTAGAGAGCTGAGCTCTCAGCATCAGCAGCTTGGACGCGTACGACAGGCACCCTGTTAGCTGCAGGGACCTTGCAGAGGAGGAGCCGGCCTAAGGTGCTGCCCTCTGAGCCCATAACTTTCCCTAGACAAGGGCTTGAAAGGGTCCAGAATTCACCTCTGTGGCATAAAAATTATTTTGAACAGAAGCCGTTTTAGCTCCTGAAAAGTCTCTTCTGCCTAAAGTAGAGCCTTCCAAAAGAACTCAGTTTTCGTAAATCCTCTTGCCTGGGAACAACCAGGCAAGGCTGACTTTCATCACTGGACAGGAGAAGCCGCCATCACCCCCAAGCAGGCATCATCGGGAAACTGTCTCATCTCCCATCTCCTCTAGGTGAGGGCCTGTTTATCTTTCCTAAGTTGTTTGTTTTCCCCTAAGTGCCCCCTCCCATCATCCCTTCCCCTGTTAAGATAATGTATAAGCCCCACATTCTAACTGCCACATTTTTCTGTGAATTCCATTGGAACATTAATAAGAATGCATTACATTAAAATCTGCCTGTTCTTTTTTGTGTGTTTATGTGTGTATTTTGGCCATGCAGCATGGTTTGCTGACCGGAGATTGAATCCAGAAATGCACAGTGAAAACACCAGATCCTAGCCACTGGGCCACCAGAGAGCTCCCTGATATTTGTCTTTTCTCTTATTACTCTGTTTTTTGTCAGCTTAATTCACAAGCCCCCAGAGACTGAACATAAGAGGGTAGAGGAAAAGTTTTTCCTCCCTGAAAGGCTCAAAAAAGATAAATGGGATACTAAGTTCTAGATAAGGGGACAGTGCTTTCTTAGATGTCAGAGAGGACCTGCCTGACATTTGAGGATGAAAGGGTGAGAAAATCTCTCATTTGAAAGTGTTTTTTTGAAAAATGAAAGAAGAAAAGGATTAAGAAATTGGAACAAATTCCACAAATCTGATCTCTCTTTTGGCCAATTCTTAGTGAGGCTACTAATGAATTAAGCTACACGCTGCAGGGAGCATAGCGAAAGCAAGATTATTGACTATGATGATGAGATGATGGTGATGATGATGGCGAATGATGATCGTGGTGGTCCAGTTGAGAGAAAAATTATCAGAAAGATTACTGGAAACTTCTCTGGTATAAATAAGCCTGGCCCCCAGCTTCCCCAACCATGAGCATCACGGATTCACCATATTATGCTGCAAATGCTAGTTTCCTCCCTCCCAGCCTAGACTGTATGTAGAGGGCAGGAATGATGAGTCACCCAACAAGCGTTTGGTTAGTATTTGTTGACCAACGGCCCCACTGCCCCCTTAGTGCTTGCGGCTATAAGACACTGGGAGCCAGGAGAGGCCAGGAGGGGGACTGGGAAAGGAAGAAGAGGCGGTGGCAGAGCTGCGGCTGAAGTGTGAAGGGGGTGGGCAGGGCCCTCTGCTCATTCATTCATTCATATTCATGCATCTATCATTCATTCCCTGAGTGTGAACCAACGGGCACTGATGAGTGAAATGATACCATCGAGGTGCGCCCCCTCTGGGTGAGCGGGCAGGAGGAGTGGGCCGACAAGGAGACAATTTCGGGGTTGGGGACCACACGTGATAAAAATGCACACTTTGAACTGCCTCTCAGTTCAGTTCAGTTCAGTCACTCAGTTGTGTCCGACTCTTTGCGACTCCATGGACTGCAGCACGCCAGGCCTCCCTGTCCATCACCAACTCCCAGAGTTTACTCAAACTCATGTCCATCGAGTCGGTGATGCCATCTAACCATCACATCCTCTGTCGTCCCCTTCTCCTCCTGCCTTCAATTTTCCAAGCATCAGGGTCTTTTCCAGTGAGTCAGTTCTTCACTAATGTGGCCAAAGTATTGAAGTTTCAGCTTCAGCATCAGTCCTTCCAATGAATATTCCCGACTGGTTTCCTTTAGGACTGACTGGTTGGATCTCCTTGCAGTCCAAGGGACTCGCAAGAGTCTTCTCCAACACCCAGTCCAAAAGCATCAATTCTTCAGTGCTCAGCTTTCTTTACAGTCCAACTCTCACATCCATGCATGACTACTGGAAAAACCATAGCTTTGACTAGATGGACCTTTGTTGGCAAAATAACATCTCTGCTTTTTAATATGCTGTCTAGGTTGGTCATAGCTTTTCTTCCAAGGAGCAAGTGTCTTTTACTTTCATGGCTGCAGTCACTTTGGAGCCCCCAAAAATAAAGTCTCTTACTGTTTCCATTGTTTCCCCATCTATTTGCCATGAAGTGATGGGACCAGATGCCATGATCTTAGTTTTCTGAATGTTGAATTTTAAGCCAGCTTTTTCACTCTCCTCTTTCATTTTCATCAAGAGGCTCTTTAGTTCCTCTTCACTTTCTGCCATAACGGTGGTGTCATCTGCATATCTGAGGTTATTGGTATCTTGATTCCAGCTTCTGCTTCATCCAGCCCAGCGTTTCTCATGATGTACTCTGCATATAAGTTAAATAAGCAGGGTGACAATATACAGCCTTGACATACTCCTTTCCTGATTTGGAACCAGTCTGTTGTTCCATGTCTGGTTCTAACTGTTGCTTCTTGACCTACATACAGATTTCTCAGGAGGCAGGTAAGGTGGTCTGGTATTCCCATCCCTTGAACAAATTTTTCAGTTTGTTGTGATCCACACAGTCAAATGCTTTGGCGTAGTCAATAAAGCAGAAATAGATGTTTTTTCTGGAACTCTCTTATTTTTTCGATGATCCAATGGATGTTGGCAATTTGATCTCTGGCTCCTCTGCCTTTTGTAAATCCAGTTTGAATATCTGGAAGCTCATGGTTCATGTACTGTTGAAGCCTGGCTTGAAGAATTTTGAGCATTACTTTGCTAGTGTGTGACATGAGTGCAGTAGTTTGAGCATTCTTTGGCATTGCCTTTCTTTGGGACTGGAATGAAAACTGACCTTTTCCAGTCCTGTGGCCACTGCTGAGTTTTCCAAATTTGTTGGCATATTGAGTGCAGCACTTTCACAGCATCATCCTTCAGGATTTGAAATAGCTCAGCTGGAATTCCATCACTTCCATTAGCTTTGCTTGTAGTGATGCTTCCTAAGGCCCACTTGACTTCACATTCCAAGATGTCTGGCTCTAGGTGAGTGATCACACCATTGTGGTTATCTGGGTCATGAAGATATTTTTTGCATAGTTCTTCTGTGTATTCTTGCCACCTCTTTTTAATATATTCTGCTTCTGTTAGGTCCATACCATTTCTGTCCTTTATTGTGCCCATCTTTGCGTGAAATGTTCCTTTGATATCTCTAATTTTCTTGAAGAGATCGCTAGTCTTTCCCATTCTATTGTTTTCCTCAATTTCTTTGCATTGATCACTGAAGAACACTATCTTATCTCTCCCTTCTATTCTTTGGAACTCTGCATTCACATGGGTATATCTTTCCTTTTCTCCTTTGCTTTTAGCTTCTCTTCTTTTCTCAGCTATTTATAAGGCCTCCACAACCATTTTGCCTTTTTGCATTTCTTTTTCTCTGATTCCTAGAATGTCGATGTTCACTCTTGCCATCTCCTGTTTGACCACTTCCAATTTGCCTTGATTCATGGACCTAACATGCCAGGTTCCTGTGCAATATTGCTCTTTACAGCATCGGACTTTACTCCCATCACCAGTCCCATCCACACCTGGGTGTTGTTTTTGCTTTGGCTCCGTCTCTTCATTCTTTCTGGAGTTAGTTCTCCACTGCTCTCCAGTAGCATATGGGGCACCTACCGACCTGAGAGTTCATCTTTCAGTGTCATGTCTTTTTGCTTTTTTGTACTGTTCATGGGGTTCTCAAGGAAAGAATACTGAAGTGTTTGCCATTGCCTTCTCCAGTGGACCACATTTTGTTGAACTCTCCACCATGACCCGTCCATCTTGGGTGGCCCTGTAAGGCATGGCTCATAGTTTCATTGAGTTAGACAAGGCTGTGGTCCATGTGATCAGTTTGATTAGTTTTCTGTGATTGTGGTTTTCATTCTATCTGCCCTCTGAGGGATAAGGATAAGAGGCTTATGGAAGCTTCCTGATGGGAGAGACTGATGGTGGGGGAAACTGGGTCTTATTCTGATTGGCAGACCCATGCTCAGTAAATCTTCAATCCAATTTTCTGTTGATGGGCGGGGCTGTGTTCCCTTCCTGTTGTTTGACTGAGACCACAGTATGGGAGGTAATGAAGATAATGGTGGTGGTTTAGTAGCTAAGTCACGTCTGACTCTTGCGACCCCATGGACTGTAGCCCGCAAAGCTCCTCTGTCCACGGGATTCTCCAGGCAAGAATACTGGAGTGGGTTGCCATTTCCTTCTCCAGGGGATCTTCGACCCAGGGAGCGAACCCAGGTCTCCTGCATTGCAGGCAAACTCTTTACCAATTGAGCTAGGAGGGAAGCCATGACGAAGATAATGGCAACCCCCTTCAAAAGGTCTCCTGCGCGCACAGCTGCACTGAGTGTGCCCGACCCTGCAGCAGGCCACTGCTGACCCGCGCCTCTGCTGGAGACTCCTGGACACTCACAGGAAAGTCTGAGTCAGTCTCTTGTGGGGTCACTGCTCCCTTCTCCTGGGTCCTGGGGTGCAGAACACTTTGTTTGTGTCCTCCAAGCGTCTGTTTCCCCAGTCCTGTGCAAGCTCTGTAACCAAATCTCACTGCCCTCCAAAGTCAAATTCCCCTGGGGGTTCTCAGTCCCTTTGCCAGATCCCAGGTTGGGAAATCTGTTGTAGGTCCTAAAACTTTCTTAACAGTGCGAGAGTTTATTTGGTATAGTTGTTCTGCAGTTTGTGGGTCGTCTGCTCCGTGACTCAATGGTGGGGTTAACCGCAACCTCCTCCAAGAGGGCTTATGCCACACCCAGGCCTGCTGCACCCAGAGCCCCTGCCCCTGCAGCAGGCCACCGCTGACCCATGCCTTCGCAGGTCCAGACAGGGTCTTCAGGTGACGCTGAGAGCGCTTGGACAATATGATGTTAGGCCAGGAGCTCTGGAACCTCGAAGCCTTTTCGTTGGACACCTCTTGCAGGAGGCGATAGGTGGAAGACAAATATGGCCTGACAATGAGGCAGTGTGGCCGGGTAGCCTCCTGGGAGTAGAAGGGGCGAGAGGGCGGGGTCAGCCCAGGCCACGCCCACCGATCGGCTCTGTCAGGTGCGGTCGCCTTCCGAGGTGTCTTGGCCTGCGGGGCACTCGTAGCTGCCTCCTTTCCCAGGTGACGCACATCTGAGTCGCCGGCGCTCGGCGACCTGGGTTCGAGTCCCCGCGTCAGCTGTCATGGCGGACGCGGAGCCGGAAGCTGAGGATGGCAGTGAGGACGGCTGCAGTGGCGGCCGGGCTCCCTTTACCCAGCGCGGGAGCGCCGCGCGCGTGGCCCCGCTGGGCCCCGAGCAGCTGCGGCGGGTCCTGGAGCAGGTGACGAAAGCGCAGCCGCCGCCGCCGCCGCCCTGCGTGCTGGACGCGGCGCGGCGGCTGCGGGACGCGGCCCAGCAGGCCGCCCTGCAGCGGGGCCCCGGCGCCGAGCCTCCGCGCCCTCCGCGCCTGCTGCCGCCGCAGGTGAGGCGCCCGGAGAGGCCGTGGGGAAACTGAGGCCCGGAGGGGGCCGAGAGGCCTCGCGCGGGGAAGGAAGGCTTCCCCGCTTAGGCCTTAGAGCCGCCCCGCCCGAGAAACCGGCCGTTAAAATTCAGAGCGTCTCCATAGTCGGCTCGCTGGGGACGGCAGGCCCCCCGCCCCTGTCAGCCCGCCGGAACCGTCAGCTCCTCCACCCCGCCGGGCTCCCGGAGCCTTTGTCCACCCCGGGCCCCTGCCCGGGGCTCCTCCACGCCGCCTGGCTCCTCTTGAGGGCGTTTCGTCCCGATTTCGTTGAGCGCTCACGGTGTCCAGGTGCTGCGGCAGGTGCGGCGTTTGAGCCCAGTCCATGAAGAGCGGCCGGACCTGGGGGCTGCTCCAGAGTGAGGGGTCCCCAGGCCTGACACTGGAGCGGAGACCTGAATGGATTAAAAGGAACCAACGCAGAGAGTCTTTCAGGTGTAAGGTGCTGCGAGTGGCCCGGCCGAGGCTCGGGGCAGAACGAAGTTACATTCTAGTAACTTGATGCAGCACCTGCCGCTCGCAGTGGTGGCGTCTTCGTTTGCAACCCCTGTTACAGACGGCCCGGCAGGTGCCTGACATTCGCTTAATGCATGAAACCCGTGAAAGCACTCTGTGTGCTAGCCAGCGTCCTTTCTCAGTGGCCTGATTTTCGGGTCACACAGCTCTTAGCCGCTAAGGAAGCTGGAACTCGAACATGGGTCTTCCCATCCCCGAGCGTCCAGAGTAGCATCTGAGCCTGAGGTCGTTCATGTCACCTGTAAAGTCACATCCCCTTTCAGCACTGGGCTTGTAAATGTCACCATCCTTCTCACTCCAAAAGTGCCAAAGAGATCCTGCCTCTAGAAGAAATAGAGAATAGAATCAGCAGGCTTCACTAAATTTATGCTTTTGTTTCTGACTGAGGGATTTAGCCAGTTAAGAGTCGTACCCAGTTGGTAATCAAGACTGGAGAGTTGTCTCACTAAAATTTGGGGAGATGAGTATGACTGCCCAAACACCAAACTTGTTAGAAGCGTGACCTTGGGTAATTCAACCTCTTTGGACTTTGGCTTCCTTATTTGTAGGAGGTTTGTCTCCTATTGTGCTGAAGAGATAAATGCCTCCCACTGAAGTCCTGCACAGCAGATCTGTGGAGTTAGAAGGGTTCCGGTGGCTGAGTCTGTCCGTCTCCTCTCTGTATCCAGCACCGTGCTGGACTGCTTGGGTCTCAGCAGCCACACAAAAGTGTTTTGATCAGCATTTTACAGATGAGCAATGAGCTGAGAGAGGCTGAGTGATTTCCCCCAGGTGTGGCTGCACTCCAGGGCCTGTTGAATGTGGGTATGGCTTTTTGGGTTAGATAACTTAGGAAAGAGTCTAAAAATGATGTATTCCAAAAAATGAAAGCAAACTTAATTGGAGTTAGATAGCATGATTATGTTCTGTAGCTCGTCTCATTGGGGTGATATAAATCCTTGGTGCATTCGTGATACTGTGGTTTTTGCAGTCAATTCTGGTAATACTCTTTGCTCCCTGGCTGTGACACAAAGACACATGAGATGGCGGTTAGGATGTGACCAAGGAGGTGAGTCAGATAACTTGGGTCAAGGTCAGAAAGCTAGAGATACAAAATAAATAGGACAGAGAGGCAAATGCACTGAGAGAAAGGGCGAGGTTGTTTCTGGCTAAGGGGATGAGAAGAGGTGGTCTGAAGTAGACCTGGGAGGGTGGGTCCGAGTTGAAAATGCAGAAGAGGAGAGGTGGGGGGGGCGCGGGGACCAGGGTGTGACTGGAGAACGCAGGCAGGGGAGGGTCTCTGTGGGGGGTGGTGTGGACTAGAAGGTACAGCCTGAGTGAACACACTCCCTCAGGTCAGCTCCTACCCCTCCCATCCTTGTTCTTGCCCCACAGAGACACTTCCAGTTTCCTCCACAGGAAATGCCCCTTTTCATGCATCCATGCATTCACACATGTCTTTCCTTACACCTAGAATATCTGTTCCAAAAATTCTACTCATCCTACAAGGCCCCCTGCGGAGGTCACCTCTTCCGGGAAGCCTGCCAGCCCTGAGCTGCTCCCTGCTTCTCTTACTGCACCTGTTGCACCATGGTGGTGGTGTTTTCCTATCAGCATTCCACGGTTAACCTACTCTGCCTTCAGACTTACCAGTGGAGCTTTTGAAAGTACAGACGTTGAGGCAAAGTACAGACCCGAGTCAGCAGGCCTGCAGGTGACAGGCATGGCAGGGGAAACCCTGCCTCCCCACGGGTGAGGCTGGGACCTGACTTGTTTATCGCCCCCAACGATACTTAGGAAAAGTTTGTTGAATGAAATAGACATATAACAAGTATCAAGTAGAATACACACTTGGTAAACTAGTCTGCATAGCAGATTAAAATATCAGACCAGCTTTGCCTCTGTGGTAATTCAAAAACAATAGGATTTGCTGTGTGTGTGTGTGGGTGTGTGTGTGTCTGTCTTTAATGGCATTATCTGACACTACCCCAAGAGCTTAGAGAAACATTCTACGTGATTGGTAGTAAAATGAAACAAATGTGATTCTTAAAAGATATGCAAAGTAAAGCTAGTTGTCATTTGATTCATAGTGGCTCAGGGCCAGCTCTGCACACCTCCTCAAAAACCAATATATTGAATTGTTTCTGCTGTTTGTAGTAAGTATATAATGTGCAGACAGATGTACTCCAACCTCCAACTTGATTTCAGTGTGGGTTTTCATTTTCTCCTGTGTTACATTTTTATTGACCCTCTACTTGGTAGAGGGTTGAGCCCAAAGAAGGCCTGTTGCTGCTGCTGCTAAGTCGCTTCAGTCGTGTCCGACTCTGTGCGACCCCATAGACGGCAGCCCACCAGGCTCCTCCGTCCATGGGGTTCTCCAGGCAGGAGTACTGGAGTAGGGTGCCGTTGCCTTCTCCCAGAGGGCCTGTTAGTGGCCCCAGATTGGTGGTTCTCAATGGGGGCAGTTTTTCCCCACAGAGGGCACTTGGCAATGTCTGGGATGTTTTGGTTTTAATCTGTTTAGCTGCATTGGGACTTAGTTGTGGCACACGAGGTCTTCATTGTGGAGCACAGGCTCTGGAGTGCGGTGCACCGGCTTAGTTGCCCAGAGACACGTGGCATCTTAGTTCCCCAACCAGGGTGGAACCCACATCCCCTGCAGTGGAAGGCAGATTCTTAACTACTGGACCACCAGGGAAGTCCCTGGAGACATTTTTCATTGTGACAGCTTGGGGAGTGCTGCTGGCTTCTGCTGAGCACTGCCCAGCTCAGCTGTCGTGACAGACTTACTGGTCCAAGGTGTCAGCTCTGGCGAGTTGAGAAAGCCGGCTCTGGGTGATGAGGTTTATCTGTCTTTTCTCCCTGAAGAAAGATGCTCTTTGTTTCTGCTCAGTGAGGGCAGGAACCTAGTTTTGCTTCCCCCTCTCCTCTGAGACCATGACCACTGTCTCCCGAACACCTACAACGTTGTATCAGGCACAAGGTCACTGCTCAGTAACTTGGTGGGGACTTCCCTGGTAGTCTGGTGGCTAAGACTCCACACTCCCAAGGCAGGAGGCCCGGTTCGATCCCTGGTCAGGGGACTAGATCTTGCATGTCACAACCTAGAGTTTGCACACTACACTAAAGATCCCCTGTGCCAGAGTGAAGACCGAAGAGACCGAGTGTCGAAACTAAAACTTAGCACGGCCAAATCAATACGTATTCTTTTTGAAAAAGTCCTTGTGGCACCTAGTTGGCAGCAGCCCTCCTCTTTGGTGGGTGCTTTCTGTTACAGACAGTGAGGCCTTCAACCTCGAAGATGCATGTCTTTGTGACAGTGCCAGTATTTCTCCTGGGATCCAAGAAGCAAGATTGCTGGATCAAAAAGCATGTGCATTTAGAACTTTTTTAGAGACTTCCCTGGCCATCCATCTGCTCTTTTACTGCCAAGGGCTCAGATTCTATCCCTGGTTGGGAAACTAAGATCCCACAAGCCATGGGGCCAAAAGGATAAAATAAAATAAAATTTTGTTAGATGTTAAAAAAAAAAAAAGCTGGTGAAGAAATGCAGTCCATCTCCTAGGTGTGTGCCCTGGAGAAATTTACACGTGTACACACACATCTGCGATCCGTGATGGCACAGAGCGGACCAGAGCACAGGGCGGGAGGCCACCTGTTGCCTCATGCTACAGAGCAATGGGCACCCGAGGGCTGTGCACCTCCCTATGGATGAATTTCACGAACAAGATAGGGAAAAAGCCCACCAGGATACCAGAGATGACATTCGCTTATATAACGTTTGAAAACACATCAAAACAGAACTGCTTATTTTCAGGGATGCCTACAAGTGTAATATGGGCTTCCCTGGCAGCTCAGCTGGTAAAGAACCCACCTGCAGTGCGGGAGAGCTGGGGTCAATCCCTGGGTTGGGAAGATCCCCTGGAGGAGGGCATGGCAACCCACTCCAGTATTTTTGCCTGGAGAATCCCCGGGGACAGAGGAGCCTGGTGGGCTGCAGTCCATGGGGTCGCTAAGACTTGGACATGACTGAGCGACTAACCACAAGTGTGATATAAAGAATGCATGCAAATGACAAACAGCACATTTGGGATAGGGTGAAAACGAGGCTTGCAAGCTGGGGGGAAAGAGGACTTCCCAGTGTAGTCATGTTGCATGTTACAACGTAGGTGGTAGGGACCTGAGTTGCATAGTTCTTTATGGCTTTTTTGAGTTCAGAATTTCACTGAAAACTTTAAAAAATAAGGCCACCTATTGAACTGAGTCCAATTTAGAGTACTAAGAACTCCAAGTACACAGGTAGTCAAACTATAAAGAAGGGGATTTTTTAATGGTTCATGAGATCAACTGAGTGGATTTTTTTTTAAAAAGTGATGTAGTAGATACTGGGTTAGCTAAAAAGTTGATTTGGTTTTTTCCATAAGATTGTGCAGAAAAACCTGAATGAACTTTTTGGCCAACTCAGTGCTATCAGAAGGCATTTATGTAGGAATGGTGAGTTACTTGAACTTTTTATTTTGTGTATATAAGCAAATGCTTCTTACATATGCAAGTACGAGAGACGTGACGTAAAATAGATGACTATGGACTTGGCAGAAAGCTTGAGAAACATCAGTGTAAACAAAAGATATAGAGTTTTTTATATGTAAGATGTGTAAGTTAGAAAAAAAATTTCAGCAGTGGATTTAAGATGGAAACAAAATTGCTCAAATGTTGATAAGCACAGTGCTTCTTTTCTTTCTCTGTGTTTAAGCAATTGGAAGCCATTTGCATCAAGGTAAGATCTGGAGAGACGAAAGGTCAGGAAAAGCCGATGCCTGCGCTGGCCACCATACAGCCCAAGCCGGGCAGGCCGGGCCAGCAGCCCCGCGGGCACTGCAGCGTGCTGGGGCTCAGCTCTCAGCTGCTGGGGGCACCACCACGTGTCCTGAGTCAGCCACCCCCGCCTCCTGGTCACGTGTTCATCCAGAGGCCACTGCCCGCCCTCCGGTCAGTCCCTGTGAAGACAGTCTTGGCCCCCGAGGCTCTGAGTGGACAGAGCGCCATGGCAGTCCTTCCATCAGCCTCTGACCTGCCAGCAACCACATCTGTTTCATCCAGTTCAGCAAATGTATTTATTTCCAGCTCACAAACAAAACATGCTGAGAAACTAAAAAAGTCTTTAAAAGTGAAAACACGTTCTGGACGGATATCTCGACCTCCCAAGTATAAAGCTAAAGATTATAAGTTCATCAAGACAGAGGATTTGGCCGACGGTCACCCATCCGACTCCGACGACTACGCTGAGCTGAGTGTGGAAGAAGACGAAGACCAGAGGGGAAAGCAGACGCTCTTCGACTTAGCAAGCTGCTCCCTGAGGCCCAAAACTTTCAAGTGTCAGGCGTGTGAAAAGTCATACATAGGAAAGGGGGGACTGGCCCGGCACTTTAAACTTAACCCAGGCCACGGCCACCTGGAGCCTGAGACCTTGCCGTCTGAGAAAGCCAATGGGAGCGTGATCGCGGGCTGCACGGAGGGCAAGACCAGCAGCTTGGCATCCCTGGGGCCGCCCACGCCAGCTCCGCCGGTTGACGACACGGCTGCGTCAGCACGGCCTGGCCTGCAGGTAACCTTTCTGTCGGGTAGTTGTGTCCGCGTTCCTGCATGTCGTCCTTGACTTTACGTTATGTGTCTGCACTGCTGCCAGGTGGTCATGGAGAAGTGTGTCTCCTATTTGGGCAGCCTGGCTCACTGAGTGCCTTGGATCACAGGCGCCGGTCCTTCAGGGCTGGTCAGGGAAACTAATCGCAGGTGCTCTTGCTGACATTGACATGACCGTGGCCTTGGGAAAGGTTTGCGTGGGGGCGCTGGTCCACAGGCTGCTTCCTGGACCGTCTGCAGTAACACGCGGCCTGCCGGCTTCTCTCCCCACCTTTCCCCTTTCGAAACTCACAAAGCAGATCCAGTCACCGTGGATTTGCGTTACCACGTCCACATTTATTTACTGAAACCCAGTGTGTGTGTGGTGAGCATTTGTGTGCCATGTGCACTAGTCCGTTATTTAAAAAACAGCAGTTGAGGTGTCTCCCTGGCAGTCCAGTAGTTAGGACTCTGAGCTTAAACAGCCTGGTTAATTTTCTGAAATCCACCTCTCTGTATATTTCCAAAGGATGACTTTTATGGTATTTGAAGTGTATCCAGTAAAAAAAAAGCTTAAAAGTCATGGGTGAATTATGAATTAACAAAACTCAGGTCAATTTTTAATATGCCAGTGACATCAGAAGAGTTTCTCGTTTCATTTTGGGCACCACTCCATGATTATGGTTTGTCAGCCCAGATTTGCAGGCTGGTGTTCATCTGGTACCTTAAAAGGAACCTTTGTTTAAGATGCATTGATGATCATTAATGTGTCTTGATTATGCCAAGAAGAATAATTTACAAGTTCCTTGCTTTGACGATATTTTTTCTGCTCTAAGGTTTTCACTATGGTGTATAAAGCATGGATTATTTTATTTTGGTTTGGGTGTGCACCCCAATCTAGAATGGTCAGCGTGTGGACGTTGAAGAAGCGCTGGTGTCTGAACCAAAAAATGGAAGTTTTTCAGCCCTTTTGGGATCAGAGAGACATCCCGGACCCAGAAGAAGCGGCTACTCCGTGGTCCCCGCAGAGCCCAGCACGGCCGTCCTGGAGCGGAGCGAGGCGGCCGCGGGGAGCAGGGCCAGCCTCCAGGAGGTGCGTCGCTGTTAGAGCCCCGTTCTTGAAACCCGTGTCTCTGGCATGGTATGTGGCGGCTCACTCCTAGGCTTCTGAATTTCAAAGTAAAATGCCCAGACCGACTAAAACAGTTCACCTAACGTGTAATGGGATGAGTGCTCTATTCAAAGATAGCATTGCCAGAAATAATTCCTAGGGTGTACCCGCTACTTGCCTTTCTAACTCACAGAGTAATTATAACTTGGGTTTGCATGAAAGCAGTTTAGAAAAGAACAGAAATGGTTCTCTTTTTTTTGTAAAAAGTTTCAAGATATAAAATCGTGTTTCGGGTTTTGAATTCTAGAATCTCCATTCTAGCCCCTTGAAAGTAGGTTTACCGAATTTAGTTGGATTGGCTTAGAAGAGTGGGACCTCAAACTTACGTTGTCTTTGGTGAAGATGTATTTATTTGCCTGCATCTTAAAATAGCAAAGGGAGATCACAGATAAGTACGTGAGACAACCGGCCCCAGAGAGTGGCTTTCTGGGTCCTGGGCCTCCAAACTACACATGAGGGGAAAGTGGTTTTCAGAGGGGAAATGGCTTTCCTAGAAAGCCTAGGAGGCTGCAGGGCCCAGCGGGAAATTTAAACCCAGGTGAATTAACTTTCCTCCCCATGGGCTTGTTACCAAGTCCTGGCTGAGTGAGCTTTAGGAGTAGGAGGTCAGGTGGCTTCTCCTGTGATTCGCTTATTAACATTTGAAATGAGTGAATGGCTTCCATCCTGGGAGAACTTTCTGCTGGGTTCCAGCCACGCTCAGTTCACTGCGTGTCAGTAGCTCCGCTTAGATGAGGAACCGGAACCTCAGAGACGCTCCTCGCTGGCGCCAGGTCACCCCACGCGCAGGGCGGTGGCAGACGCAGCCCTGGGTCTGAGGTCAGTGAGGCGACCGGAGTGCGTGGCCGTGACCCGCAGCGCCGCGCTGCCCTTTGGAGAATCAGGGACCCTCTGAGGAGCGCCTCTCTTGATCACGCACAAGAGAAGCTCCCCAGAGATGGGCACTGGTTTACACACAACTGGGGGTGTCCGGTATTGGGCCCCGTCCAGGGTGTGGGGGGACACTGTGCCCATGACGCCTCTTCCCCGTCACTCACTCCAGTCCCGTCTGAGGACTGCACCCTGCTGCATCATCCACGCCCCCAGCCCCTCCCCAGGTCCTGGTCTCCTCCTGCCTGTCCCTGTACCTTGGTGTGGTCTCCTGGCTGCGGGCTGCCTCGGGACTTGCTTGCGTTTTCGGCTCTGGCACCAGTTGGTGAGCCCTGGGGAGCAGAAACCCATTTCCCCACCACGACTGTGTCCTTATCCAGGGCCTGGTACCCACTGCTCGCTCAGGGCTCCCATGGGGGGCAACCTCTGAACGCAGAGTTGATCACAGGACTTTGTTATGCGTGAGCATGTGAGCTATGTAATAGGCACAGTGCTCCCAGTTGAGAGTTGCTTAGTCACTGAGACTTTAGGGAACTTGCTGTTTTCTGTGGTTTTTGTTGCACCAACTTGCTGGCTGGTGGGAAATTCTTTCAAAGATGTCAAACGCTTTCTCGGTAGTTTCTTCACCAGTGTGACCAGGACGATCTAGTGGAGTTGGCTTTGCCTCGGCTGGCTCAGGTCGTGACCATGTATGAATTTCTTCTGATGAAGGTGGGTCTTCTTAGTGTTTCTAAGTGACTGAGGGGATGATCTGAAGTTATTTAGAAAGGCATCCTTTATAATATTTTCTTAGAAGGAGCCAGGCCTTGGGAATCATCTCCTTTCCCCAGACAGGGCTGAAGTGAGCTGGCTGGCCCCGCCGGGTGCCCCACACAGGGCCGTCAGGCAGGCCCGCGTGGACTCGGTGTGTGGGAGGAGCCACAGTCACCTTTCCTCTTGCACCCACGCCCCTGCCAGCCACCTCCAGGGTAGCCCAGTCCCCGAGGAGCCCGCTCTGAGATGCAGCCTTGCTGCCTGCACCCACACTTCCAGGAGGCATCCCCAGGAGTGGAGACCAGGCCCTCCCCCAGCTGCAGGGCCCAGAACGTGCCTGTTTGGTCCTCAGGGCCTGTCTGTCCTGTTCCCCCTGCCACCGTTCTCCGGAGGCCCTCAGCAGGGCTGGTTTGTTTCCTGGGCCGCTTCTCCCAGGCCGTCTGCTGCCCCACTGAGCACAGTGTTGGGCACACGTGGGCTCTCGCTGGGGCGTGAAGGCCGAGTCTGTTGACAGCGGCTGGGGCTTAGGAATGTCCTTCCCTCCTTAACATTCCTCTCTGCATTTTCCACATCTTTGCCTTGGGTTTAAACATCTTTTTTTTTTTTTTTCCTTTGTCATCTTTATCTTCACTGAGGTTGGAAAAGGTCATCTAGCAAAACCTCTCTTCCCAGCTGTATACAAGGAGTTTGAAGAGCTGCATAAAATGGTTAAGAAAATGTGTCAAGATCACCTCTGTAGTTCTGAACCCTGTTCTCAGGAGCCCCTGGAAGTAAACAACAGGAAGGTAATAAGCTCCCACAGGAAGTTTCGCCCAGAGCCAAGGGAATGCTGTCCAGTAAAGGAGGATGTTTATTTTAGTTGTGACATCTTCCTAGTCAGCTTCTGTTTAGCTCTTTCTTCCACAAGGTTTTTTTTTTTCTTAATATAACAGTGATACATGCTTTTTTCAGAAAACTCAGAAATGCAGATAAGCTAAAAAAATGGAAACAGCCACCATCCTCCCACTCACCGCTGATCACAGTGAATAGGTGGTATCTTTCCTTCATTATGTGGGTTTTTGCAAAGGGATGAATTACACAGGGACCAGCAGTCGTTGTTCCTGGTTGTGCTCAAGAGTCCCCATTTCGGTATCACTGCCTTTAGCTATTTTGGGTCCTTGACAGAAATATGCTGAGAACTGACGTGGTTTTACTTGTTTTGGATAAAACCTTCTGCTGGGCAGAGTGTGTGCCTGTGGGCAGGTCATCCAGGGGGACTCCCTGCGCCCAGCTCAGAGACTCAGGTCCTCACCCCACTGAGCACCTCTGACTGCTGCCAAGTCCCCACACCCTCCCCCGCCTCGGCAGACGGAGGCACTGAATTATCAGTCGTCTTTTCTGGCTTTTGCCATGCTGTGGTTTTCAATAGTCTGGTTTTGCCATACTCTTTTAACAACATGGGTGGGCTTGGAGGGTATTATGCTGAGTGGGAGAAGTCAGAGAGAGCAAGACAAATGCCGTATCATCTCACATACATTTAGAATCTGAAAACGTACAACAAACCAGTGAATACAGCAACTAAGTAAGTAAACAAAGTGGGGTCAGGTGTATTAAAAAAAAAATTACTCATATGACAGCGAGTGACACTTAGGCCATGTTGACTTTAACTGCTCCTAACATTTGATTACACTGATGATGGAGCTGCCTGTCTAGAAAGGATCGTGTTTCACAGAGTCATTACTTCTATAGCAAGACGTCTTGATCCACACTGTAACATACCATATGGGTTTTTTGGGTTGTCCACATTAGTTTTATACAAACTCCATATTCAGTATAAACTGATAAACCCTTGTGTTGTCTTTGGCTGCGCTGTGTCTTGGTTGCTTGCTGCAGGGGCTTCTCTCTAGTTGTGCTGAGCAGGTGGGCTGCTCACAGCGCTGGCTTCCCGCGTGGAGCATGGGCTCCAGTGCTCAGGCTTCAGGAGCTGTGGGCCTCAGGCTCTGGAGCACAGGCTCAGTAGTTGTGGTGCCGGGGCTTAGTTGCTCCGAGGCATGTGGGGTCTTCGTGGACCAGGGATCAAACCTGTGTCTCCTGCATCAGCAGGCAAGTTCTTTACCCATGAGCCACCAGGGAGGCCCTGTGTTTTATCTCCTTAAATAACATATTTTTTTAATGTAATGGATTTTTTGCTAAGCCTCACATAGATGCCCTGGTTGGCAGGGGCCACCTACCTGTTTTTAACCTGCCAGTTGAGCAGGCGTGGATGCCATCTAGGAGGAATAGTGGGCAAGAAAGTTACCGTGGTGTCAGACTGACATTACGCAGTTGTGACGACAGTCTTCATCCTTCCCGTTGTCTTCACAGCACCTCGCTGTGCAAAGGGGCTCCGTAGGTTTAAACTCAGTCCTTTATTCTTAAGTGTGGACATGCTTCTGAATCTTGTGTTTTGAGTGAAGCATCTCTATGGGCCCCTTTCTTCTCAGGTTGCCGAGTCCTTAGGAATCACAGAGGAATTCCTAAGGAAAAAAGAAGTGCATGCAGACTGCATTCCCTGCAAGTGCCCCAGCCCGGAGGAGGCCCCAGAGGAGCTGGAGGAAGCGGGTCCGCAGAAGAGGGAGAATGAGGTGGGCGTGGCCCGAGGGGCGCCAGGCCACTGTCCAGCCAGCGGTGAATTGTTGGGGTTGGACCACTCACAACACTTCTCCAGGAAGAAGAGGGGCCGATTGGCCTGTTTCTTCCTAGTCTTAGCTGGTTGGGTCTTCTCTCCCTAGATTGCAGAGGACGGGCTGGCCTCAGTGAAGAGGACCAGGAGAGACGCTGTGCCCCAGGACCCCGCGGAGTGTCCTGCTGACGGCGGGGGCCTGTGGAGGCTGGCCCCGTGTGCCCCAGCGGCCGGTGCGGGTAAGACGCTCCTCGCTGTGCGCGCCCTGGGCTCAGAGACCTGCTGCTTGGGGTGGGGCGGGGGGTGGTGCTCCTGTGGCCGCGTTTCAGAGACCCCTCTGGTTTCTCAAGAGTTTTACCCCATCCTCCCAGTGTTTAGTCCCCAGGAGTCTCGGTCTTTGGGGTTTTCTTGAGTCCTTTACTGGAATGAAGAGCTGCCTTGTGGTGCTGAGTGGGTTGCACCTGGGAGGGCCCCAAGGAGTTGGGGAGACCTGAGAGCAGGGACAGGTCCCAAGATACATGAGTCCATGGCTTGGCTTTCGTGAAGCTTGGCTCTAAGTGCCGGCTGAGAGTTAACATTGGAAAACAAGACATGTTCTAGCTTTTATTTTGGTGCCAGCCAGAACGGATCCGTGAGACACCTGGAATGTATCACAGGCATACTCAGAATGATTATGTAACTTGCCAAAATGTTACCACAGCTGCCTGATACCTTACCTGATCCTTAGGTCTCTAATATAAAGAGGCCTCTTCCACTTCAGAACTTAGGACTTAATTTTTCAGACAGGAGGGCAGGTTTATTCACTGAGAACAATGAGGACTCTCTGGCACCCGTTTGGAACACAGCTCCCCTCGCCTCACAGGTCTGAGTTTCCTCTTAGTTTCACCCATTCCTGGAAGCTGCCAAGTAACAAGGAGGGTTTATGTTTTTGTTTCGGGAGCAGGAAAGTTCCTTTGGACTAGCTTGGTTTGGATAGTGATTTGTGACCGACAGCAGTACACAACTGACTGGCTGTTTTTCCGAACCGTTTAGGTTTTGCCCCTGGAGTGAATGGGGGCGCCTCTCCGCCCCCCGAGGAAAGCCCCGTGATGCCGGCTCCCGAGCGGGAGAGCAGCACAGCACAGGCAGGCCGCCGGCCAGCAGCACTGGCTGGTTGGACAGCGCACAGTGGGCCTGCAGACCCCACTGCCCTGTGCCAGGGTGCCCTGGGCCGGGGCTCCCCTGTCCCTTAGGAGGACCGAGGACACGGGCCCAGCACCAGGTGGCAGCATCCCCCGGGGAGAGCGTCCGGATGCTGGGGCTGCCTGGGGAGCCCGGCTCTCTGCAGCACCTCGGTCTCCAGCCTGGAAACTCAGAGGCAGGAAGTTTCCGCGAGGTATGTGGCTCCCACCCGAGCAGCCCTGAGTCCAGCCCCAGCGAGGTCCAGCCTCCGAAGGCCACTGCCCCTCTGCCCAGGAAAGCGTGAACGTCATGCCAGCCGACTGCGCACAGCACCGAGTCCAAGCCGGGGCCTCGGCCCAGCCAGGGCAGATGCTGAGTCCTTAGGGGGCCCTGCAGGCCGCAGGGGGCTGGGACCAGCTGCCCTGGAGAGGCACACAGACCAGGAGCTGGAGGTGGCGCTGCCATCAGGGAGGCCGTGGCTTTTGAACTTAGCAACGGGTGCCCCGTGCTCTTGTCTCAGGAACAGGAGCAGACGTTTGTTCAGACTCCGACGGGCTTCTCTTGTTCCATCCGGGTTCCCTAGTGTCTGGGGAGGGGGATATTGTCACAGTGACAGACGCGGGGGGCCTGCCCTGCAGATGGCCCCCCAGAACTGCCCCCCCGGAGGCCTGGAGACGCGGCCCTAGATCTGTGTGGGTTTTACCCAGAGAAGGTCCGTTTCAAGGAATGTGTATTTTTCTAATGTGAATACTGACACAAATGAACATTTTATTTATAAAGAATGATGTCTTTCTACCTCACTGTCTACCTTTTTCTACATCTTGCTTATTGTAACGATGGCAGATCCGTTACCTGGTGGTGAACCCCTGACACATCTCCCCCCGGGGAGCTCCTGACTGCTATTGCAGGTGACACCGCTGCACTGGTTCTGAGTTGTCGCCCCTGCCCCCAGTCCCAGAAAACTACGTCCCCTTCCTCCTCGGTGATGTGCTGCTTTATACCAGCCTTGGTCCACACGAGAAGCTGCTTCTGGGTTCAATAAATAAATATGTAAGCTTGGTATCTGGGCAGCATTTTATTGGGAAGTAGGGAAGAATGTTGTTTGTGCTGACACTTGATGGATAAGGAAAGTGAGGCACAGGACAGGAGCCACAGCCCCTCGATGTCCTGCTTGTAAAGCCACTTATCAAGCAAGGTCTCTCTCTTCTTGGAATGTTTTCCTTGGCTCTATCATTGGGAGAGAAAGAGAGGGCCATTTGTCCACACTCAGATGAGAACATCAAAAGGGCACAGCTGTCCTTTCCCTGCACTGGCTGACACCATCAGGAGGGACCCTGGATGGCTGGGGCTGGGGGCTGCACCCTCCCTGTGCTGTGGAGGAGTGGGCTTTATTCTCGGGGAGTGGGTTGCCATGGCCTCCAGGGGATCTTCCCGACCAAGGGATCAAACCTGTGTCTCTTGTGTCTCCTGGATTGGCAGGCAGATTCTTCACCACTGCACCACCTGGGAAGCCTCTGAGTTCCAAAGAGCAGGTTCAAACAGTTGCTAATCAGGGAAGTTGGACTGAGGGACTGAACTGAACTGAATCAGGGAAGGGAGGGTATAGAGAGACAAGGGGGGAGCCACTGAGAAATAACAGTGCAGCCTTGGGGCAGGGGCAGGTTCCTTCTCGAATGTTCAGTTCAGTCGCTCAGTCATGTCCAACTCTGGACTCCACCGACTGCAGCACGCCAGGCTTCCCTGTCCATCACCAAGCTCCGGAGCTTGCCCAGACTCCGTCCATTGACTTGGTGATGCCATCCAACCATCTCATCCTCTGTTGGCCCCTTCTCCTTCTGCCTTCCATCTTTCTCAGCATCAGAATCTTCTCTAAAGAGTCAGTTCTTCGCATCAGGTGGCCAAAGTATTGGAGCTTCAGCATCAGTCCTTCCGATGAATATTCAGGGTACACGTAACAGTATCTTTGAACTCGTCTGTTGGGTAGGTGTCCCAACAGACAGAACATGTTAACTACTCGATGAAACATTCTCCAAGGAGAAGGTCACCCCCTGACTCCAGATGACTGCTGGCTTTAGAGAATGCCGGCCCTGCAGGCACCCTGGTCCTCAGAAAGCCCGCCCCCTTGACTTTTAAGACAGCACACACAACCCTCCCCCCCCCCCCGCTCCGGTTTTTTATTTGTTTGGTTGTGCTTGGTCTTTTGTCGTTGTGCAGACTCGGCTCGAGTTGCTGAGTGGGGACTACTCCAGCTGCAGTGCTCAGGCTTCTCACTGCCTGAGTTCTCTTGCGGGGTTACGGGCTCTGGGGCATGGGCCCAGTAGTTGTTGCAGAGGGGTTTCATCGCCCCTTGCCATGTGGGATCTTCCTGGCTCAGGTATTGAACCCGTGTCTCCTGAACTGGCAGGCAGATTCTTTACCACTGAGCCACCATGAAAGCCCAGGACAGTTTTGAGGGCATTAGCCCAACGTGGCCCCCTTCGCCTGGCAAAGCAGTTCTTTTCTACTTCACCCCAAACTGTCTCCAAGATTCAATTCAGTGCCGGTGCACAGAGGCTGGGCTTCCCGGTTAGTTCTCCCGGGCAACCTGGGTGTCCGTGGGTGAGGCGTCAAGAGGACAGGAAATGTCCTAGAAAGGCCAAGCAGTTCTGCAGTGTCTCCCCTGAAGAGCATTTCCTCTTTTTTAAGTACCACACCCCACCCCAATCCTGAAACCTGACCCCATGCATCCGAGGAGGGCTGGTCCCGCCCACCTGGCTTGGGACAGGCGGCAGGGAGCCCTGGGGGCAGGATGCCCCTTCTGCCGAATGCCAGCTGGGTGGTTTCCAGGCTGCAGGACACCTGACAGACTACTGTTATGATGGTTGGGTTTACTGCAAAGGAGAGGAACCAGAAGTTCTAAGAAATGCTGCTTTGGAATGCTTTGCACATGCCAACTTACACAGTGAGATTTGCTCCAAATACACCCCCATCATATATAAAGTCTTATTTTTTGAATATTTTCTTTCTTTGCCTGGGAAGCACTTGTTCCTGTGCTGCTAGGACTTCAGTTTCATGAGACTACATCCCATATCACATAGCATGAAGTTTCTTAGACTTCTGTTTCTGGGGAGCAATGGCAGAATTGACCCCCAATATCTGGTTGCAAATATTGCCAAACTATAGGATTTAAACCAGAAGGACATGGAAGATACTTCACTTGGCCTGTCATGGCCTGAGTACAAAGACAGGGGCAATTTTTGGGTAGCTAGTTTTCATTTGCACGATGCTGATCTTTACTCTGAACTCTAAGCTATTCTAGACTTACTAGTTGTAATTACAAAGCTAATCTGCACTCAGTCGTGTCCAACTCTTTGCAACCCCATGGACTGTAGCCCACCAGGAGCCTCTTGTCCATGGAATTTTTCAGGCAAGAATACTGGAGTGGGTTGCCATTTCCTTCTCCAGGGGATCTTCCCGGCCCAGGGATCGAACCCAAATCTCTTACATCTCTTGCGTTGGCAGGCAGATTCTTTACCACTAGTGCCACCTATTTTAGTTGTAGTTACAAAGCTAATACAGTTTCCAATTTTAACAATACAAACAAATATTAAACCAGGGATTTTCTACACAAGTGGAATCTATGTAAAATAGACCTAATTGACAAAAACCAGATCACTCATTTAGTTGAGGAACTCATTTATTTCATGCAGAAGTCTTCATAGATGACACATTCACAACAGGTGCAGACAAGGCTGAGCAGTGGACGGCAGACAGCAGTCATCAATGTCTAGAGAGACCGCAGAGAGCTGGTGAAAGGATCAAGCACAGGGCCTGATCCCGGGGTGCGGCCAGGGGGCGTGATCCCCGCCCAGCGCCCACCTGAAAGTCTGTCCACAAGGGAGTCTGGAGCCCCAAGGCACGCTGGGAGGTCACAGCGCGCGGTGCCCGGTTTCCAGCAGCATGCTCTCCAGAAGCAGCCTGCTGCTGCCCTCCAGGTAGGGCTGGTGCAGCCACATGGACAGGTAGCTGAGGGTGAGGTTGCGGTCAGCCGTGTGTGCCAGCTGCTCCACCACCGTGCGCTTCAGGCGGAGCTCCTGGCCGTACATGTCGGAGAGCTTGCGGGCGACCTCGTCTGCAAGGAACGCGCGCCCCCTCCAACAGCGGCATTTGCTGGAGGGGGAGCCCGAGGCTGGGACGACCCGCCACTGTTTTGTTTTTTTGGCCCTGCTGCGCTGCTTATGGGATCTTAGTTCCTGGACCAGGGGTGGACCCATGCCCTCCGCAGTGGAAGCACCAAGTCCTGACCACTGGACCACCAGGGACTTTGAAAAGCTGCTCCTTAAAAGCCAGTCAGCAACAGAACTGGGAGGAAGATGGACTCTGGCCAGTGTCAATTAGGATCAGATAACAAGGGAAAAGAGTGTCACAGAATTAAAAAGTATCTGTAGCCTTTTCTACGCAGCTCTTAGGAGCCTCCAGTCACTATACAGATCACATTCACCTCAAACTGAAAATATTCAATGAACACCTTACATTAGGTGATTTTACCCTTTTCTCCCTTATTTAGAAGTGAGGTCTCAAAGCGACATCAAATAGTTTAGCCCTTCTTTTAAACTAATAATGCTAAAAACAGCCCTGACTGCACAACTTATTTAAGTAATGGAGTTTGTTTTCCCAGCAGCCTTCCTCCATGGGGCAGGCTAAAGTGACCCCTATTTACTTTTTAAACAAAGCAAAACAAAAAGTGAAAACCTATCTTTCCATAAGAAAAAAAAATTTTTTGCCTCTGCTAAGGCAAAGTTCATTCTACCTGTTGGCTTTAAAGGACTAATGGCAGCTTGCTTCATGGGTCTCTAATGATGTTTAATATTCTTTGCTGATTGTTGTTCAGTCACTAAGTCGTATCTGACTCTGTGACCCCATGAACTGCAGCACCCCAGGATTCCCTGACCTTCACTATCTCCCGTAGTTTGCTCAAACTCATGTCCATTGAGTCACTGATGCTATCCAACCATCTCATCCCCTGTTGCCCCCTTCTCCTCCTGCCCGCAATCTTTCCCAGCATCAGGGTCTTTTCCAATGAGTCTTTGCTGGTTAGTAGGTAATTAAAGCCAAGAAGAAATGCTCATCTAAGATGCCTCCATCTCCCTCCCTCCCCTCCCTCCCTCCCAATGGATTCTTCTGAATTGAATTTCAGTCTGTCAGCTTTAGAGGCCCAGATCTAGATGGCATGAAATGCTCTCATAATCTACCCTTGAAAATAAGGCAGAAAGAACCACTTACAAAAATGGGCTGTGGGCCACGTGTGGAAGAGGGGGGGGCGTTTTCTCTCCTCCCCATAATGGTAATCTTCTAGTTCACAAACACCCTTGGTGGTTGAAGACAGCTTTTCCATCTTCATCTGTATTTTGGTCTGAAAAAGATATTAACTTAGACTATGAGAATATTATTTGAAATTCAGTCTAAGATTCAGTAACTCTGAAGATTTCAAAGCTAAGAAATGTAAGTCTGTTGAGACGTAAGTCCAATAATTCAATACCATTCACTCCATATGCAGCAAATTTCCTGGGAGATGGAGGTAAACAGTTGCTTCGATTTCATAAGTTTGGATTATTTCCGTAATAAACCCCTGGATCTCCAGTGCTGGAGAAGAGAAAGCTTGCTGAGTCCCACTTCACTGAGATCTCTGAATATCACTCATGTTTTAGCAACAAAGACCGAGAGGGGTGGGCGGCAAGGCAGGCTCTCCCTTTTATGGAGAGAGAGACAGGAGAAGAGGCATTGGAGGAGCTCACTTCTGACTCTGAGGAACTGCCTGAGTTTGATGCCAAAAACTCACGCTCTGTGCACCAGTGCTGAATCAAATCTTGGACAGAGTTTTGGGTGAAGTAGAAAATAATAGCTTTATTGCTTTGCCAGGCAAAGGGGGACATAGCAGCCTCTTGCCCCGCAAAACTGTGTCTGCAGCCCAGGAGTATTTGACAAGGAGTATTATAGCCACAGTTCAAGGGGTGGGGTTGCCAATAAGATTAGGGTGTGTGTGGGGACTGGTCTCAGGTGGTGGGTCTCCTAATCCTGATGAGCTTCTCTGGTCCCTTTAATCTTGCCTCAAGTAGCTTCTTGACTGCTCCTCTCTAAATTAGCAACTGTTAGAATCCACCCTTTGGAACGCAGGGAAAGTCAGGCAGGCTGGAGTCATTATAATTTTACCTAATGAATTTTGGCTGTGCTGGGTCTTTGTTGCTGTGCGGGCTTTTCTCTAGTTGCAGCAAGCAGGGCGGGGGCACTCTCTAGCTGTGGTGCTCGGGCTTCTGAATGCAGGCTCACAGTTGTGGTTCACGGCTTAGCTGCTGGGCGGCATGTGGGATCTTCCCAGATCAGGGATCAAACCCGTGTCTCCTGCATTGGCAGGTGAATTCTTTACCACTGGGCCACCAGGGAAGCCCCGGTATTTATTTATCTGGCCGCGCCAGGCCGTAGCTGCAGCACATGGGATCTAGTTCCCCAGTCAGGGATTGAACCCGGGTCCCCTGCACTGGGAGCGTGGAGTCTTAGTCATTGGACCACCAGGCAAGTCTCGAGACTGGGGTCTTGCCTACAAACAGGAAAGGTGGGACAGAAAGGCTTCCGTGTCCTGCTTCGTCTCAAGTTCACTGAAACCCCTGAGGCTTGGTTTCCTTGTTGATAAAACCTGAATCCTGAAAGGCAGCCCAGCACGCTTCACGCGGGGAGGAGGCAGTGACCACGTGATGCTGACGGTGCCTCAGTGCACGTCAGGAGCTTCTGCAGTGTGGACGGGTCTGACAGAGGGCCTGCCTACACAGGGGCCGGGGCACTGAGTGAGCGCCTGTGGAGCGCCTGGTCGGAGCTACGTCAGCGTTTGTGACGTAGACAGACGTGGGCAGTGACCGAGCTTTCAGACTTCAGTAGCACAGGTCTGTGCGCGCGCGTGTTAAGTCACTGCAGTCATGTCCAGCTCTCCGGGACCCCGCGGACTGTAGCCCACCAGGCTCCTCTGTCCATGGGATTCTCCAGGCAAGAGTACTGGGGTGGGTTGCCATGCGCCCCTCCAGGGGATCTTCCTAACTCAGGGATCGGACCTGTGTCTCTCATGTCTCCTGCATTGGCAGGCAGGTTCTTTACCACCAGCGCCACCTGGGAAGCCCCACCGTTGGTCTACTAGACCACAGCTCTAGGTCCCATGTGTGGAGTTAGCTGTATGTGCACAGGGGGGTGTAGGAAAAGCTCCATCAGTCGTCAAAATCTTAATTCCCTACACTCGGTCCTTCAAGCATCCTCCAATTACATAAGCGGCTGCACTAAATTTAGCTAACATTAATTTTTAAAGGACCAGACTCTGTTCCCAAATCTTTCCAGGTTCGATATTTCATTTGGCCCAACCCCAGGAAGTAGGACTCATCATTTCCGGAGGACAGCTGGGAAACTTCTCAAGGTTGCTGAGCTCGGAAAGGACGAGGCCAGGCCTCGACACCCAATCCCCAGCCCTGCCCTCTGTGTCCTGTGGCAGCTCCCCGCTGCCACCTAATGCTAAGAAGAGCTTAGACAAACTCGAGGACAGCACAGGAAACCCTGGAGGCTCGAGCCTGGGCTGGAGGGGCCAGCTCCATTCGGGGGCTCATTCATCAATAACGACACCAAAGTCACACACACACGTGCAGCCCTGAAGTGACACGCTCGCGGCTCCACGTCCCTGCTTTTAAAGCCAACAGCCCTCACTGCAAAATGTTCGCCCAGCTGACGGACACGGACAACTCCACCAAGGCCAGATTCAAGGCCAAGTCAAGCCTGGGAAACCACTGTCTCTAAAGTCTGGAGGAAAATAGGAATAATGATATCAATATCCTCATAACATCAACTTTGGTTTTGAAACTGCTGCTAAGCTGCTAAGTCACTTCAGTCGTGTTCGACTCTGTGCGACCCCATAGACGGCAGCCCACCAGGCTCCTCCGCCCCTGGGATTCTCCAGGCAAGAATACTGGAGTGGGTTGCCATTTCCTTCTCCAGTGCATGAAAGTGAAAAGTGAAAGTGAAGTCGCTTAGTCGTGTCCGACTCTTCGCGACCCCACGGACTGCAGCCTGACACTGAGTGAGAACTAATTCCCAAACTAGTTTATTTTTTTGGCCATGCTATGCAGCTTTCAGGATCTTAGTTCCCCAACCAGGGATTGAACCTGGGGCCCACAGCGGTGAATACTGGGTCCTAACCACTGCACCACCAGGGAAGGCCCTTGAACCACTTTTTCCACCGGGGCAGAGAACTCTGGGGCCTGACAACTAGCACCCATGGTCAGCCCAAGCTTTGTATGAAGGACGGCCTTGGGAACTAGGGCCATTGTGGGGCACGCAGTCACCTCCAACCTGGAGGCCACTTTCGGCTGCCCTGCCAGGCCATGTGCCCTAGAGCTGTGCTGTGGGTGAAGGGGCCGGGGATAGGACATGTCACCTGCTCAGTCCAGCAGGCTGGGTTTTCTGGACCTTGACTTGGGTTTGACAACCTCCCAGGCCGTCCCTCCTCTGCACGGTCAGCGGGGCTGAGGAAGGGGGTCCCACGGCACCAGACAGGCACTCGAGAACCGGCAGAGCTGGGACAGCACAAGCAAAACCAGTCAGTCCTGACTGGCCCGAAAAGGGAGGCGAACAGCCTCTTCCCCTTGTTCCTGCCCAGCCCTCCTTCCCCAGCGTGGTGTGCATATGTAGAGGGTTACAAAGAGGGAAGTAGGTGCTAAAGAAAGCCAAATGGCATCTAGAAACAAAATCCCTCCCAGGGTGTTTACATTCCCTAAAGTCCTGTTACTATGTGCCTGAAGCGTTTCTGGTCCTAACCCAGCTGGGGGATTCTGGGAGAGGTTTCGTGTGGAGATGGAGACGGCAGGCCACGGATGATGAAGTTCTGGGGCGAGTGTTGCCACATCGAACCAACAGACGACTGCCCAGCTGCCTGTGCTTACCTTTGTTGAAAGTATTTCAATATACACCGGGAACTATATTCTATATGCCGTAATAGACCATAGTGGAAAAGATATGAGAGAGAGTATGTGTATATACGTATAACTGAATCACTTTGCTGTGTAGCACAAAGGAACACAACGTTGGAAACCAACTACACGTCAACGAAACAATAAAAACTGACAATTAAAAGCTAAGTGTGACCAGGAAATAAACATTTCAATACAGGAACTTAGCCATCCAGTTTTTTCTTTCAAGCAACGTGTGCACTGGTGTTTTGTCCAAACAAAACCACTTGCCATAATCAAATAGGTTAATGTGGGGAAAAATATACACGTCGTCAGTTTTCAAGTGGATTAGTCTGGAAACTCGATTGATTACTCTGCCTATGTTACTTCAAGCCTAGGTTCAGAAGCCGAGGTCAATTACCCAGTTACCAGAGACGCAGCAGTGAAATGGCGAGACAACAAAGAAAACGCCAAGCCCACACACCTTTTCCCCAAACCTGCCTAGAACCGGAGCTCAGAGTGAAGCGGCTGATGACACAGGCCTGTCCTGCTTCTGCTTGAGCACCACGTGCAAGGGGTTGGGCAGGGGGGCAAGTGTTTCTCATCACAGCACAACCCGGAAGGCAGTGTTACAAGACAGGACAGTAACAAAACCCTAATCGTTTACCTGGACGAGACAAACAGCACCCCCCACGGCAAAATATCCCGAAGACAGTAGTGCAATTCGATCAAAGTAAGGGCGAAACCACCAAGATGTCCTCAGGGCACTATTTATTTTTCTCATTTTAATGTTTCAGAAACCATGACACCTCATAATGGATGTGCTTCTTTTCTGAAAAACTTTTAAACCTATAGTCTGCCTTTTAATATGTGGAATCCTAACTTTGAACAAGTGGTATCTTGAAGAAATACGATGATGGACATAAGCTGTTTAAAAAGATAAGGAGGCATGTAAAGCATTAGAACATTTATATCAAGAAATGTTAGAATATATAGAGCCTCTATATGGAGGAGCCTTAGTTATCTGTGTTTAAGATGTGTAAAACCCTATCCCTGGGTCTGGCTGGATGAGGTGTTTCGTCCACACGTGGTGGCCAGCGACTTCCAGCCTTGACTTAAACAACACTTCAGAGCCTCCCTTATGGGCGAGATCAGGGCTCTCAGGCCAGATCCAGCTCGGTCTACTTTTGTGCGTCCCTGGAGCTAAGAATGGGATTACATTTTTAAGTGGTTGAAAAAAAAAAATCGAAAGCAGAATATTTCATGTGACACATGAAAGTTGTATGAAATTCCAAGTTCAGCGTCCATAAGTAGCGCTCTGCTGGAACGCAGAAGCGCCCACTCGCCTCCGTACGGCTGCTGAGTAGAGGCGAGAGGCCCGCAAGCCTAATCCGCTTCCTGTGGGGACCGGGAGCGGGGGACACTGCCCTGCGACACGCCGGCCAGAAGGAAGGTCAGGACAGCATCTCGGAAACAAGATTTGTGGGGCAGGCGGAGCAAGAGACCAACGAGGATGCAGAGGAGGGACAGACAAAACCTTGGCGAAGGGAGGCGCGGGGCCCGCGGGGCGCATGCGCACACCGGCCGGCGCCGGCACCTTACCAAACCTTCCAGGGTGGTCTGCAGCTGCTCGCACAGCGTCTCGAGCTCCCTGCTGTATTCCGGGTGCTCCTTCTCTGTACTGTCGTCGGAAGCCAGGCTGCTGCTCTCTAATTCTATCTTGTCTTTGCTCCTGGACCAGATGGAAAAGCGGGAACAGAACACACTCCGTGAGGTCGCCTCCCTTCGTTAGGATGAACCCTAGAAAACTCAGTATCCGTGTACACGTGTCATTTCACATCATCATGTTTACATGTTCTTTACGCACACGAGGAATATGTCCATCCGCTGCTCGATTCTGCCCTAGAACAAAGTCAGTTCAATCCAGCCCTGTGGGGTCTTCAGTGGGTAAGACACGGTCATTTCCTCAGAGCCCGCCAGCTAGGAACGCGTTTTGTAAATGGAAAGCTGTGACCCACAGCACCTGAAATTAATCTAGTGCCTCCACCATCAACATTTAAGTGAAAAAATGAAACATTAGAAGATTATCAGAGAAGATCTTCTCGTTGTTGTTCATTTTGTAGTCCAAAAAGTTTTTTAAAAATTTTTTGGAGCATACTTGATTTACAATGCTGTGTTAGTTTCTGCTGTACAGCAAGTGAATCAGCCATACATACACATATAGCCACTCTTTTTTAGATTCTTTTCCCATCTAGGCCATTAGAGAGTATTATGTAGAGTTCGCTGAGCTATACAGCAGGCCCTTATTAGTTACCTATTTTATTTACAGTAGTGTGTGTGTATCAATCCCAAACTCCCCATGTATCCGGCCCCTCACCTCCAACTTCAGAAAGCATCTTATGGAGTCAGGTAAGGCCTGCTTCATGGAATCTGCTGAGCAGGAGAAGGGACCAGAGGGCTGACGTGTCTGATGTGCTTGAGAGAGCTGGCGAGGGCCAGGGGTCCAGGCCAAGAAGTTAAGACTCTAGACTCTGGCCGGTAGACAAAGATACGCGACTTTGAGAAATTAAAACTGTATATAGATCCACACTCATGTTTCTCTTCAGGTCATTTCAATCTTTCACCTTTTACTAAAAGATTTCTGTGAGTAGGAACAAGCTTGAGTCTTCATTAAATTTTTTGAGGGCTTGCATAAGCCAGGCTGATTAAATAAAAAAAAAAGCAACCCAAACTAAAAACATATATACAGGAAAGCACAAAGAATAATAAAGCAAATCTTTCAATCAGAACTGGCAACTGCCAACAGTTTCTTCACAATTCTTTTGTCTTTTTAAAAGCACTTGCTAAGGGAAAACACACTCCAGCATGTCTCCTCTGCTCTGAACACCCGACTCTGCATCTGACTCCTGGTCGCCACAGGGAGGTACCCAGTGCAAGGTCTGGGAGGGTCTCAAGCCCAGGGGCTTCTGTCCCTGTGGTGTCTGGGGTACATGCCCCTTCAGGCACAGGGAAGCGCTCTGGTTCTGAACCCAGAAGCTACCGAAACCCCTGTCCTTCCAGGTTTTTAGGGAGGCTTCTTTATGAAGTCACAATTGATTAAATGCTTGGCCGTTGGTGACGAGCTCAACCTCCCCAGAGTTCAGGTGAGGGGGCAGGGCTGACAGTGCCAACTCTAATCACAGGGCTGGTGTCCCCCTTCTTAGCGGTTTTCCAAAAGCCCCCTTATTAACACAGGCTCAGATGTCTTAGAAAGGGGCCTATTATGACCATAGGGAAAGGGAAAGTGAAGTCGCTCAGTCATGTCCAACTCTTTGGGATCCCATGGACTGTAGCCTACCGGGTTCCTTCATCCATGGGATTTTCCAGGCAAGAATCCTGGAGTGGGTTGCCATTTCCTTCTTCAGGGGATCTTCCTGACCCAGGGATTGAACCTGGGTCTCCCGCATTATAGGCGGACGCTTTACTGTATGAGCCACCAGGGTAGTCATGCTTTTATGACCATAAGACACTCCTTAATCATTCTGGAGCTAATTCAGGAACTGGAGGACCAAAGAACAAATATTACTATAACTAAATATTCTTCCATAGCTCGGGTCCCTAAGGAAATCCTAAGGGTTTTAAGAGCCACGTGCCAAGAACAGGGACAAAGACCAAATCTTTGTATTTTCTAGTGATAGTCACAACACTGCAGAAATGAAACGCAGCACTCTGGAGATGAAGTGGTACCTGCCCTACCATCCCACTCAGTCCTCCAGGAAGGTATCAGCGCCTGAGTGTCTCCTCCCAATCCATTTGATAATTTGGCATGCAGATGTAACCACGAACAATTCATAGCATAATTTTGTATTTAAAATGCACGCACATTTCATACCCGCGTGCACTGTTTTATCACTTGCTTGTTCGCTTTATTTATCCATGTTGCTGGAGACTCCCCAGCCCTCTCTAAAAGACACCCATGAAATGTCTGCCCAATTGCTAAGGCGGAAGCGGATGGAGCAGGTTCTACCGGTACTTACAACAAATTGATTTTCATGTTGGCAATATTGTTTGCAGTAGCAAAACCTCCATCGTTGAGGGTTTCCCATTTCAGGATTAAATTATGCCAGTCGGCCGCATTGTCCTTAATTTTTCTTGCACTGACAGATAAGACAGGTTTTCTTGGCGTTACAGTTCCAAGGGCCTTTCCTGATAGGGAGGAAGACAAACATCACTTTGTGAAATGCATGATCACAGTTGGGAGGAAAATGGTCCTTATGATTTGCGACAGTAAGACTATCTAAAACACTACATCGACTGGACAGATCATGTTGTGGAAAAGAAGACGTGTAGATGAATGTGAAAGTTCCTGAGACGAGACAAAGAGAATTGTTTCTACTTTTAAAGTCTCGGCAGATATAGCTGAGTCCTCTCGAAGCCTAATGGCTCCACAGTTTCACCCTGAGCACTCTGACCACTTGCAAAGGTCGGGATGTAGGCAGAGCTGTAACTTTCTGCTGCCAGGCTCTGATGCCCTTGCCTTGGCACTCCTATTCTCTAGCCTCAGGCAGTCTGATACCTGGCATTTGCTCCGAGCCCTGTGCGTAACTGGTGCTAGTCACTCCAACACTGACAAAGCTGGACCCCAGAGATGCAGTGATGCTCTCAACGCTGCCAACACAGGAGGAGGTCCAAACTCCTTCAGGACCTGGCTCCCTCTCAGCCTCGCTGCAACCCCCACCTTGAAGCCCCTCGATCTCTAGCTAAAATCAACTACTGGCAACTCTTGAAAAGTCTTCTGCATGTGCAGTTCTCTCTGCTAGAAAGTTCTTCCCTTCCTCAGAATAATGCTGCCCATACCCTGGGACCCACCCAGACCCCAGCTCCTGTGGGAAGCAACACCCAGACAGCTCAGGCTGTCTGGCCCTCCCACCCCTCTCTTCTTCTCTACTTAGAATCCCTCAGGAACTTCCCTGGTGGCCCAGGGGGCCCAGGTTCGAGCCCTGGTCAGGAAACTAGATCCCACATGCCACAAATAAAGATCCTGCATGCTGCCATGAAGATCGAAGATCCCTCGTGCCGCAACTAAGACAGAACACAGCCAAAATAACCAAAAAAATCCTACAAAGGCATCTCATGACCCACAGGATAAGGTGCAAATTCTCAGAGAGGTCCTGAGGAATCCAGGACACACAATAGTTTGGAGTCTAGATTCTAAAGACCAGACCAACTGGGTTTGAATCCCAGCTCTGTTACAGCCACCTGTGCAATCTTGGGTAAGTTAGTTAACCTCTCATGGCCTCAAAGTGTCCCTCCATAAAATGGGGATAAACTATATCTACTTCCGAGTTGATGTGAAGATGAGATAATATATGCAAAGCTGTGAGGGGCTGGCACACGGCAAGTATCCAACACAGTATGTGTTACCGCAACGGCCTCTACAGTGTTTTTCCACCCCCACCAAGCAGTGCACTCAACCCTGACACTGCCTACTGGGAGTCAGCATCGGATTCCACAAGTTAACGGCTCAGTCCTGGAAGACTCCTCTCCCCTCCCTCCACTTCAGAAAACTCTGTGTCCGGGAACTCTGACGGGATTTCAGGGAAAGCGGTCTGCTGGTGCTAATTTATAACAATTTGAGTGTCAGGATCTGCTGACGCTCCTTTGTATCATTTTGGCAAAACTGACTTCCAGGGCGACTGCGGAGTCTGTGCCGGGGCCAGCGGGCTGGGCCAGGCACGAATCGGCACGCAGCTCGGGACCAAACCGCACCATTCGCACCCTCCCGCTTGGGGAAACTGGCCCTTCTCACGCACCTTCCATGCCTTCCGCTGGGATCCCGGGAAAGAGACCCGAAGCTCCGCCCAAGGCACCGGAAGTCCGCCTGCGTCACTTCCGACACGCCCACCGGCCCCACATACAGCTCTGCCGCTCTAGCCGGCGGCGGAGCCGGCTGTTCCTCGGCGGTCCCGGCCCGTTGCCCAGGGAACGGGCTCCCGGCAGTCCCCGCGTCCCGGAGTCCATCCCCACCTCCTCCGGCCCGGCCGGGCCGACGAGTCCGGAGGGGCTGCCGCGGGAGGTGAGTCCCGCCACGCCGGCCGGCCCCGCACTCCCCCGCCCGACCCGAGCTCCCGCGCCTCAGCGTCTCGCTGCCCGTCTCGCCCCCGTCTCCTCCCCCGTCTCGCCCGCGCCGGGTGACCGAGGCCGTTGCCGTGGCGCACGAAGCGTCGGGCCCCGTTCGGGACAGAAGCGGGCGGCCCGCTGAGGGAGCCGTCGTCGCCCACGCCTCTGGGCGCCTCGGGTCCGCCGCCCCGCGCGCCCGGCTCGCTCGCCCCTCCGGTTCCGCGCCTTCCCTGCGCGCGGCCGCGCCCTCGCACCCCCGCCGGCCCCGGGTGCAGAGCTCCAAGGTCTTTCTGAGGGACCCTGCGCCCTGTCCCCCGCCGAGCCTCTCAGTCCCGGTCCCTTCATCCGCCCACCAGCGCCTGGCACCAGGCCTTGGCTCGTACCCAATCGATGCTATTAAGTGTTCGTTAAATGGATAAATGAGCGACTCGCCTCTCAGTCCTTCTTGAAGGCCTCAGGCAAGATAGTGAGTGCAGGTTGAAGAGTGCGGTACCCCTGAGTCAGACCCGGCCCACTGCGCTGCCCCTTTCTAGCTGTGTGCTCAGGGCAAGTGATGTCTCCATAAACTTGAGTTTCATCATCAGTAAAGCAGGGATTGATAATAGTTTCCAGCCCTGGCTGGGTGAGAGGATTAAATGGGTCAGTGCTTGTGAATTGCTCAGCACCGTCCGTGGTGCTGTGCATTTCAGTAAGGGCTAGCTAACCCCTGCGGTCCTTACCCACACACCCTACTTACTTTTCTCTTCTCTGCTCTTTTGTTCTTCATCCCTTTTCTTGCTGAGATTGAGAAATTTTATTCTGTCCTGTTGCTTCTGTTAACATTTGGTGGCAGAGTGTGGGGTACCAGCCTGGCTGCGCCCTTGCCTTATCTGCTGGAGCGATCAGTTGCACTTGGGCTTGACTTCCTCCTAGTAGCCAAGGTCTTGAAAACTTAAGGAAAGGAGTTCTGGAAATCCCCAAACCCAGATCCCAGGATGGACAGAATATGGGAATAAAGTCATTGTAGCCCTTGTGTTCACCAGTCCTCCTGGTCCCCTAAGCTGCAAAACACTGTACTTTCTCTCACCTAGAACCTACAGTGCACATTGATGAAGCTCTGAATTTTTTTTTTTTTTTTTTAACATCCCCGTTGGTTCATTCAGCAGGTACTTATTTGGGGCCTGTTTTCTGCCAGCCACAGTACCAGCTTCTAGAGATGCTGTGGTGGACCAGACAGACCCAGTCCCTGCCCCCGGGGAACTTTCCAGCTTGAAAACCAGCAGCTGTAGGTACAGGGGATGCTCCGCTCGAGTTTTCAGGCTGGCCTGGAGGCTGGTGGTAGAATAAGGCTGGTCCTCTTCTGAAGGAGTGACTGGTAAGGAGCTTTTGTTAGGTTTAAGTTACTTTGTAGTTGCATTGTCTTTTTCAGTGCAAGATTGGCTCCTATTGGATTCGTTTTCTGTTTTCTCTAAGAGAAATTAGACCTTAAGTTTGGGGAAGGCCTCATTTCATCTTAGCTTCTGTTTAGTTTGGACAAAATGGCTCCTGGAACTTAGTGGGAAAAAGGGAAGGAAAAAGGCCTCAGGCAGAGTAGCTGACTGAACTTAGAAAAGTGGAGAATGGATGGGAAAACAGTTACTCATAGCAGAAACAAGTTTGGAGTCAGGCCTGGAGAGATGTCTAGATACAGAGAGCGTAAGACCATGGTGGAATCCAAGGGAGTAGTTGATGGCCCTGTGAACTGCTGAGGCAGAAGTGAGCTGTCGTTCGAAGTGTGTGTCAGTTTTAAATGAATGTATTCTTTGGACACAGACATAAAGAGACCGTTGAATTTTTGCATAATGATGGATGTAAGTGATGTGGAGTGGTTTTATATGTTGTTCTGTCATACCTCAGGAATTCTGGCAGAGTTTAGAGAGAGATTAATTCAACAGATATGTGTTGATTGCACCACACTCCCTGGTGGTCTTGTGGAGACGAGTGAGATGTAGATGGAGGCTGGCAGGCAGCCACCGAGGAGGACTGAGAGCGATGCACGTGGTAACCGCCCTCAGCGCTCTGTGAGGGCGAGGGACCAGCGACGGGTCAGAGGGGGTCTGAGGGCTTCCTGTGGCCAGCGTGCACTTACAAGATCCGTGTGAGGGATGGGAAAGAACGAAGGGGACTTTGCAAAAACTGTGGGTGCTCAGGGCAGTGGCGGCAAGCTACTGTGGCTGCAGTGTGGGGTATGTGGTAGGAAGAGTGGCCTGAGACGAAGCTGGATATAGGCTGCCTTGTTGAAATGCTCAACTTCATGCTTTGATCAGACTTCAGCCTCTGAGCACTGGCTAACCAGCAGGCTTGGGATCAGGGGAGTGACCAAATTTCATCTGAAAGATAAATGACTGCCTCCATCTCATTATGTTCAGCCATAAGATTTTATGCAAAGTCAGGTGGGCTGTAGGAAGTATCACCAGGAACAAAACTAGTGGAGATGATGGAATTCCAGCTGAGCTATTTCAAATCCTAAAAGATGATGCCATGAAAGTGCTGCACTCAATATGCCAGCAAATTTGGAAAACTCAGCAGTGGCCACAGGACTGGAAAAGGTCAATTTTCATTCCAGTCCCAAAGAAAGGCAATGCCAAAGAATACTCAGACTACCACACAGTTGCACTCATCTCACATGCTAGCAAAGTAATGCTCAAAATTCTCCAAGCCAGGCTTCAACAGTACATGAACCGTGAACTTCTAGATGTTCAAGCTGGATATAGAAAAGGCAGAGGAACCAGAGATCAAATTGCCAACATCCACTGGATCATCGAAAAACCAAGAATTCCAGAAAAACATCTACTTCTGTTTTATTGACTACGTCAAAGCCTTTGACTGTGTAGATCATAATAAACTGTGGAAAATTCTTCAAGAGATGGGAATACCAGACCACCTGACCTGCCTCCTGAGAAATCTGTATACAGGTCAGGAAGCAGCAGTTAGAACTGGACATGGAACAACAGACAGGTTCCAAATAGGGAAAGGAGTACATCAAGGCTGTATATTGTCACCCTGCTTATTTAACTTAGATGCAGAGTACATCATGGAAATGCCAGGCTGATTGAAGCAGAAGCTGGAATCAAGATTGCTGGGAGAAATATCAATAACCTCAGATAGGCAGATGACACCACTCTTATGGCAGAAAGCAAAGAAGAACTAAAGAGCCTCTTGATGGAAGAGAAAGAAGAGTGAAAAAGCTGGCTTAAAACTCAATATTCAGAAAACTAAGATCTTGGCATCCGGTCCCATCACTTCATGGCAAATAAGTGGGGAAAAAATGGAAACAAGTGAGAGACTTTACTTTTGGGGGCTCCAAAATCACTGCAGATGGTGATTGCAGCCATGAAATTAAAAGACGCTTGCTCCTTGGAAGAAACGCTGTGACCAACCTAGACAGCATACTAAAAAACAGAAACATTACTTTGCCAATGAGGGTCCGTCTAGTCAGAGCTAGGGTTAGGGTTAGGGTTAGGGTTAGGGTTTCCAGTTGTCATGTATGGATGTGAGAGTTGGACCATAAAGAAAGCTGAGCACCAAAGAATTGATGCCTTTGAACTAGGGTGTTGGAGAAGACTCTTGAGAGTCCCTTGGACTGCAAGGAGATCCAACCAGTCCATCCTAAAGGCAATCAGTCCTGAATATTCATTGGAAGGACTGATGCTAAAGCTGAAGCTCCAATACTTTGGCCACCTGATGGGAAGAACTGACTCGTTTGAAAAGACCCTGATCCTGGGAGAGATTGAAGGCAGGAGGAGAAGGGGATGACAGAGGTTGAGATGGTTGGATGGTATCACTGACTGTATGGACATGAGTTTGAGTAAGCTCTGGGAGTTGGTGGTGATGGACAGGGAGGCCTGGTGTGCCGCAGTCCATGGGGTCACAAAGAGTCGGACACAACTGAACGACTGAACTGAACTGATAAGATTTTAATACTTAAAAGAATAGTGGATGTTGTAGCCAGAGTTTAATAATAGACTGTACAACAGGGAGACTAATTATCACTTCATAGAGATTTTGGAGAGAATCCTTAAACCATTAGAGTTGTCAGGGTGCTTTGGCAACTTCCAACCATCATACTAAGTGGATGATTTAGACCATTGTACCAAATGGATGATTTTTTAAAACTGCCAATCAGGTATTTGGGTGCTATCAGTCAGTGTGAAGTCAGCTACCACCTTCCAGATGTGTGGGTTGTGGTAATAATGGGGGAGGGAATTATCCTGTCTTAAGGAAGAATGTTGTGATTTTTATATGTTTAATGGAAATATCCATGACCAGGGAAGCATTATTGATTTTAAAGATTGGATTGAGAATATTCTTTTGCAGTAAGACCTGAAATTAACTTTTTTGATTTTTTCATTCAATAGATTGGTATTGAACATCTACTCCATGCCAAAGGTGTTGTTAGGTACTGGTCTTTTCACTGGTAAACAGGAGAGAATTTGTGTTGCTTACATTCTCATGAGTGAGACGATCGTTAAACTGTTTATTAAATAAAGTAATTAAAGGTGTGATGAGAATTACGAAAGACAAGATGAAAAGTTGAGGGATGCGGGGACTGATGGACACTGTCAGTGATCTGGTCAGGGGATGTCTTTTTGAAGCCAGATGTGTGGAGTGAAGTGAAAGGTGGTGGGGAGCAGGGAGGATAGTCAGTTCTGAAGCGGGAGGAGGGAGGGAGTGGGTGGTAGAGACAGAGCTTAGAGGATGCGTGGGGAGAGGTGGCGATGTGATGGGGGAGCCGGGAAGGGGTTGGACCACACAGGGCCTTGTCGGACACAGAAAGGTATTTGGCTAAGTCTCAAAGCACTGGGAAGCCCCACTGAAGGATTTTGAATAGGGTGAGTGATACGAGAGCCACCCATTTCTCTTTCAAAGAACTTAAAAAAAACCCCAGCAAACACTTTTTCAGAGCCGTTTTAGGTTTGCAGCAAAACTGAGGGGAAGCTGCAGATATTTCCTATATACTCCCGGAAAGTGAAAGTCGCTCTCAGTCATGTGCGACTCTTTGCGACCCCATGGACTATACAGTCCATGGAATTCTCCAGGCCAGAATACTGGAGTGGGTAGCCTTTCCCTTCTCCAGGGGATCTTCCCAACCCAGGGATCGAATCCAGGTCTCCTTTCCCCTGCATATGTATCACCTCCCTTATTATCAACATCCCCCACCACAGTGGGACATTTGTTACAGTTGATGAGCCGGCATTGATACAGCATTATCACCCACAGTCCATAGTCTACCTAGGGTTGGTGTTGTACATTGTAGGTCTGGACAAAGGTAGAGCGGCATGCATCCATCATCGCGGTGTCAGTACTTTTGCTAAAAATCCTCTGTGCTCTGCCTGTTTATCCCTTCCCTCCCCCACCCAAACCTTGGCAACCCCTGATCTTTTTACTGTCTTCATAGTTTTGCCTTTTCCAGAAGGTTACATGGTTGGAATTACACAGCATGCAACCTTTTCAGATTGCCTTCTTTCATTTAGTAACGTGCACTTCAAGTTCTCCATGTCTTTTCATGGTTTAATAACCCATTTATTTGTAGTGCTGAATAATATTCCAGTGTCTGGATGTACCAGAGTTTGCTTATTCATTCACTTACTAAAGGACATCCTCATTGCATCCAAATTTTTACAATTATGATTGAAGGTGCTATAAATATCCTGGTGAAGGTTCTGTGTGGATGTAAGTTTTGAGCTCCTTTAGATAAGTACCAAGGGCTGCATTGCTGGATCATATGATAAGATTATGTTTAGCTTTATAAGAACAATTCATATTGTCTTCCTAAGTGGCTGTACCATTTTGCATCCCCACCAGCAATGAATGAGAGTTCCTGTTGCCCCACATTCTCACTAGCGTTTAGTGTTGTCAGTGTTACAGATTTTGGCCATTCTACTAGGTTTATGGTGATATCTTGTTTTAATTTGCATTCTCCTGATGACATATGATATGGAGCATCTTTTCATAGACTTAGTTGACATCTGTATATCTTCTTTGGTAAGATGTTTTATTAAGATCTTTTGCCCATATTTTAATTGGGTTCTTGAGTTTTAAAAGTTCTTTGTATATTTTGGATAGCAGCCCTTAATCAGGTAGGTATTTTGCAAATATGTTTTGTAGAGCAGAAGTTTTTAATTTTAATGAAGTCTTAATGAAGTTTAATGAATCAGTTACTTCTTTCATGGATCATGCCTTCTGTGGTGTTATCTAAAATGTCATCACCATACCCCAAGTCATCTAGGTTTTCTCCTATATTGCCTTCTGGAAGTTTTATAGTTTTTGTGTTTTACATTTAGGTCTGTGATCCATTTTGAGTTAGTTTTTGTGAAGAGTATAAAGTCTGTGTCTAGATTCACTTTTTTCCCTGTGGATGTCCAGTTGTTCCAGCACCGTTTGTTGAAAAGGCTATCTTGGCTCCATTGTATTGCCTTTGCTCCTTTGTCAGAGATCAGTTGGCTATGTTTATGTGGGTCTGTATCTGGACTTTCTCTTCTGTAGATTTATTTGTTCTTTCGCCAATATCACACTATATTGATAATTGGTGCTTTATAGTAAGTTTTACAGTCAGATTATATCAGTCTTCCAACTTTTTTTTTTTCTTTCAATATTGTGTTGGCTATTCTGGGTCTTCTGACTCTCTGTAAAACTTCGGAATTATTTTGTTGATATCCACAAAATAACTTCCTGGGATTTACACTGAATCTGTAAATCAAGTTGGGAAGAACTGACATCTTGACAATATTGAATTTTCTTAACTATGACCATGGGGTACTTCTCCATTTATTTAGTTCTTTGATTTCATTCCTGTGAGTTTTGTAGTTTTCCTTGTATAGCTCTTTACATATTTTGTTAGATTTATACTTAAGTATTTTATTTGGGGGGATGCAAATGTAAATAATAATGTGTTTTTAATTTAAAATTCCACTTGTTCATAGATCCTGTCTAGGAAAGTGATTGACTTTTGTATGTTACTCTTGTATTCTACAACCTTGCTATAATTGCCTATTAGTTTCAGGAGTTTTACTGTTATTATTATTTTGGATTTTCTACATAGATGAACATGTTATCTGCAGAGATAATTTTATGTCTTCCTTTTCAGCCTTACATTTCCTTGTCTTATTGCATTAGCTAGAACTTCTGGTACGATATGGAAAAGGAGTGGCGAGAGGGGGACATCCTTGCTTTGTACCTGGTCTTAGTAAACTTTGAGTTTCTCACCATGAAGTATGACGTTAGTTGTTGGGTTTTTTGGTAGATATTCCTTATCAGGTTGAGGAAGCTCCGCTCTATTTCTGGTTTACTGAAGCTTTTTGTCTTGTGAGTGTTGAAGAGCTGATACTTCTTGTTTTTTTGGTAATAGCTTCATTGACAATTCACATATCATGTATATTACCCATTTAAAATGTCCAATTCAGTGTTTTTTAGGGTATTCATAGAGTTATGCAGCCACCACTACAATCAATTTTAAGACTTTTTATCACCCTAAAAAGAAACTCCGTATCCTTTAGCAACCATCCCCACCCTCACTCTTTTCTCCTCCCAGCTCTAGGCAGTCACTGATCTACTTTCTGTCTGTAGATTGGCTTACTCTGGCCATTTGCGTATTTCATGTTGGTGGAATCATCCAGTGTATGGTCTTCCGTGTCTGGATTCTTTCACTAGGCATGATGTTTTCAAGGCTTATCATATTATATCAGTACTTCATTCCTTTTTATTGCTGAATAATAGATTCTGTTGTATGGACATACCATGTTTTGTTTATCCATTCATCAGTTGATGGACAATTAGGTTGTTTTACTTTGGTTTTATGAATGGTAATATTTTGAAATTATTTAAGTTTTTGTGTAGACATATGTTTTCATTTCTCTTGGGTATGTAGTTAGGAATAGAATTACTGGGTCATATGGTAATTCTGTGTTTAACCTTTTGAGGAACTGCCAGACTTTCCCACAGTGGCTGCCTCCTTTTCTTCTCTACCAGCAACGCACAGGGCTTCCCAGATAGTGCTAGTGGTGAAGAACCCACCTGCCAGTGCAGGAGACACGAGAGATGTGGGTTTGATCCCTGGGTCAGGAGGGTCCCCTGAAGTAGGAAATGATAACCTGCTCCAGTATTCTTGCCTGGAAAATCCCATGGACAGAGGAATTTGGCAGGCTACAGCCTGTGGGGCCACAAAGAGTCGGACACGACTGAGCGTCTAAACAGCAGTGTATGAGGGTTCCAGTTCTCCACGCCTTTGTTAACACCTATCTGTCTCTTGATTATAGCCATCTTAATGAATGTGAAGTGATAATGTCATTGTGGTTTTGTTTTGGGTTTTCCGTGGTGATTAGATGATTAGATTTGCATTCTGTGAAAAGATGACGAGCATCTTTTCTTGTGCTTATTGGTTATTTGTATGTCTTCTGTGGATAAATGTCTATTCAGATCCCACTATTCAGTTGCTCACTTGAAAATCATCTTTTAATTATTGAGTTTTAAGAATTTTTCATGTATTGTGGATATAAGTCCTTTGTCAGATAAATGATTTTTTCCCAGTATGTTGGTTGTCTTTTCTCTCTCTCTTTTTTTTTTGGCTGCGCTTTGCAGCATAGAGGGTCTTAGTTCTCCAACCAGGGATCAAACCGGTACCCCTGTATTGGGAGTGCGGAGTCTTAACCACTGGACCACCAGGGAAGCCCCTCTTTTCATTTTTCTTTCTTTATTTTTGGCTGTGCTGGGTCTTCGTTGCTGCGCGCAGGCTTCCTGCAGTTGTGGTGAGCAGGGGCTGCTCTTTGTTGCAGGGCTTCTCATTGCCGTGGCTTCTCCTGTTGCGGAGCATGGGCTCTAGGCGCATGAGCTTCAGTAGTTGTAGCATGCAGGCTCAGTAGTTGGCTTGTGGAATCTTCCAGACCAGGGATGGAACCCATGTCCATGCCTTAGCAGGCAGATTCTTCTCCATTGTACCACCAGGGAAATCCATCTTGTCACTTTTTTTTGATGATGCCTTTGGAGCACAGGAGTGTTTAATTTCGTTGAAGTCGGAGAACTCGCTGTACCTGCTCTGTGTGAGCATCGACTCCTGGGGCAGGCGTGGAAGCAGGAGAGCAGTTGTTCAAGGACCACGCAGGGGTCTCGGTGAGGGGTGCTGGCTTCAGCTCAGGCTTGGCCACACCGCTGGTGAGAAGGGGCCAGCGGAAGGCAGCTGGGGGACAGAGCTGGAGGAACATGGTGAGGGATTGCTGTAGCGGGAGGGAGAGAGATCAGATGGATGCTGGATTTCAGCTTTAATCATTTCAATCAGCTGTCTGCCGCCTGCTGTAGAATTACGGTCGTTCTTAGTGGTGCTTGGCAGGTGAGTCCTGTAGTCCCTTCTCACACACTTGAAGTGGCTTTTGGTTGTATGATCACTGATTGTGCCAAGGAGATGGCCCAGGGACCCTGACCTTCGGTATTATCCTCTGACGTCTCCTAAGCCACCTCCAACAAACATGTCGTGTGCATTAGAACAGTGTGCCTGCCCTGCAGGTACAGCCTTGAGGCAAATCCTTTGCCCCCTTCTAACCAGACTGCAGTTTCCAGGCCCCTTCCGTGTGGAGAATTTGGAGCTCTCAGCAAATGGTGTCAATTCAGGTGAATGAGTTTTTGAAATCTAAATGTCATAATTTGACAGAGCTCCTTTGAGGGAAAAGGCTTTAAAGGAGGAAATAATATTCGCTGACATTTGTGAAGTGCTCAGTACTTCTGCCTGCTTCCTTGGAGACCTCATTGGCTAGAGCAGAAATTAAAACACTGGGAAAATTTCGGTTTTTGAGTCTACTGTGGTCTCCGTAGTGTTTTAAGTATAGTCATTAAAAATCTTACTCTAGGGGAATATTTAATGACATGGCAAATGCTCATGATTTGTTAAGTAAAACTCTGTGTTTGTCTATACACATTTATAACGTAGCATATCTCTGATGGGATTATGAGTGGCATTTATTTCATTCTTTGTACTTTCCTATATTTCCACATTTTTTGAGAGTGAACGTTTATTTTTTATTTATTTCTTGTTTGGGGCTGGGCTGGGTCTTCACTGCGGCACGAGGGCTTCTCTGATTGTGGCGCTGGCTTAGTTGTCCTGTGGCCTCTGGGGTCTTCGCTCGCCAACCAGGGATCAACCCATGTCCTCTGCACTGCACGGAGGATTCTTAACCACCGGATCACTGGAGAAGTGCCGATAGAGGACATTTATAACTTGTCAAAAATAACGTTTTATTTTAGAAGCGCCATGTAAACTAGGGCGCGTCCGCACGCATACACGTGTGAAGGAAGCACAGCTTTTCCTGCTCCTGCGCTGCCCTTCCCTTGGAGACGGAGAGGACACTGTGGAAATGAGAACCGTGTTTCTCACCGGTGAAGTGGAGATAACAGCGGTCAGTGGTGCCTTACCTCCTGAGGTGTTTTGTGAGGATTTAATGAGTTCCTGTGCTGAAATAGTTTCCATTTAGTAGTTATGTTTACTGTTACCATTACTGCTATTTGCACTGTTATTTTGGCTTTTATGCCCCGCATCCTTATAGTGGTCTGCATGCTTTCCCAAGGTGACTGACCGTGGCTGTTCTCTCTAGAGTTTGCCTGATAACCACTTCATTTTCACTTGATTTTGGGGTCAATGTGGGTCTTGCCCACCTCTCTGGAGTACTTACACAAATCGAGGATTGGGGAGCATGTGCATTGCTTAGCCAAGACAGCATTGCCCTTACAGAGTTGTCAGCTTATGAATGACGCTGCTGTACGGACAGGATCAACATTCATTGTCAAAGTTTCTGTTGTAGTAGCCCCTTGCCTGAACAACAACAAAGCTGCTGAATCTGTGTGACGCCAGGCACGTTTCTGAACCTCCCCGAGTGCCCCAGCTTCTGCTCACAGAGGGCGCGTTACTGCTCTTCGCCGCCACTTGTGCTGTGCTTAGCCGCCTAGTCGTTTCCGACTCTGACCCCACGAATGGTAGCACGCCAGCCTCTGTCCATGGGGACTCTCCAGACAAGAATACTGGGGTGGGTTGCCTTGCCCTCCTCCAGCGAATCTTCCCAACCCAGGGATCGAACTCAGGTCTCCTGCACTGCAGGTGGATTACCGTCTGAGCCACCAGGAAAGCTGAAGAATACTGGAATGGGTAGGGTAGCCTATCCCTTCTCTAGGTAAGCGTCCTGACCCAGGAATCGAACCAGGGCCTCCTGCATTCTCGGCAGATTCTTAACCAGCTGAGCTACCAGGGAGGCCCTTCATCATCACAGAGGGACGTTATTGTTTACTTATAGCAACAGTGCTTGTAAGTTACCCTGCCTCCTTCACTGTATGTCTTGTCTATTGTGACTATCAAATGAAATAGGGATTTGAAAATGCCCTACAGATCTAGAGGATTTTTATTCCAGCGTGGAACTGGGGCCATTCTGGAGAAAAAATGAGATTGCTTCTTTTCCATTCTTGCATTCATTCCTCCCTTGCAAATTTTCCTTTTTCATAACTCATTCATTTATTCAGTAAATACTTGGTGCCTCTGATGTGCCTGAACCTTTTCTAGGTGCTAGGGGCTAGAAGGGTGAGTGAGGTGGATGTGTGGGCTCTGCTTTTGGGGGGGGCTTACACCAGTGAGGGGTCAGGCAGGGAAGGCCGTCAACAGGAGAGGAAGAGAGTGTGTGGAGAAAGTGACGCGGGGTGGGGGTGTGACGGAGAGTCCTTTGGAAAGGGGTCGGGACTGCTCAGCTGGTAAAGAATCCACCTGCAGTGTGGGAGAGTCCAGTTCGATTCCTGGGTCGGAAAGATCCTCTGGAGAACGGATAGGCTACCCAATCCAGTGTTCTTGGGCTTCCCTTGTGGCTCGGCTGGTAAAGAATCTGCCCGCAATGTGGTAGACCTGGGTTCGATCCCTGGGTTGGGAAGACCCCCTGGAGAAGGGAAAGGCTACCCACTCCAGTGTTCTGGCCTGGAGAATTCCATGGACTGTATAGTCCATGGGGTCGCAAAGAGTCAGACACGACTTAGGAGCTTTGACTTGCAGGACTCGAAGGGCAAAAATGCATAGATTCAGGTCTTGTCCACAGGCCTTGGACAAGTCCTGTGGTCCTCTGGCCCTTGGTAGCTCATGTAAAAGTTTTTAGGTTAAGGATTTAATGGATGAGTGAGCGCTTCATAAATTATGACACACTGTGTGATGATTGAGCAGCTTTATTGAGGGAAGCTTTTTTTAAAAAATTCTCTCTTTATGGCTGTGCTGGGTCTTGCTGCTGGACAGGCTGTTCTCTAAGTTGCAGCGAGCAGGGGCCGCCTTCTCGCTGTGGTGTGCGGGCTTCTCACCACTGTGGCTTCTCCTGCTGCCAGAGCCCTGACTCTAGGCCGTGTGGGCTCAGTAGTGGTGGATCCCGGGCCCTAGAGCCCAGGCTCAGGAGTCGTGGCGATGGGGCTTAGTTGCTCTGTGGCATGTGGGGTCTTCCCGGATCAGGGATTGACAGGCAGATTTGTTACCACTGAGCCCCTGGAGAAGTCCAAGGGAAGCTTTGAATCCCCTTTTCTGAGGGGTGTGGGTGTCAGGGTGACACAGGGGAGGCGCCGTGTGTCTGGGGGGCTGTGGGCGTTTCTCCCCCCCCCACCGTGCTCCCCCGTCTGGACGGGTCCCCTGCTCTCCTTGTGCCGTGTCTTTCCTGTTTCTTTCACACTTTATGATTATTATTGATTTTTTTGGCCGCATGGCCTTTGGGATCTTATTTTCCTGACCAGGGATCGAACCCGTGCCCCGTGGGGGGAAGCGCAGAGTCCTAACCACTGGGCTGCCAAGGAATCCCTCCTTTCCATGTTCTGTGCTCCCTGGTGGGCTTCAGAGTTTCGAGTGTTTTCAGAGCAGCTTTCTCCACACGCGAGGCCACCCTAGCGCTCTCCTCCTTCTCCCTGAGACCCACAGGTTAGCATCAGTCATATCTGGTTTTGTGTCTTTTCAGGTTCTTTTGCCTCCCTGACTAGATCATAAGCTACTAGAGATTCAGAACTATCTTTAATATTCTTCCCACCCTTCTCCACCATTTATCACAATATAAATTACAGGGGGCAGAAAATATTGAAGTGGGTTTCGAGTTGTGATTGTATTCGTTTATCTATTTACGACTGCGCTGGGTCTCCGTTCCGCTGTGCGGGCTCCCTCCGCTTGCAGTGAGCGGTGACTGCTCTGTAATTGTGCACGGGCCTCTCATCACCGAAGGTTCCCCTGCTGTGGAGCACGGACTTTATAGCGTGCGGGCTCAGAGTTGTGGTTTGAGGGCTCCCAAGCGCAGACTCAGCACTTGTGGTGCATGGGCATGTGGGATCTTCCAGAACGAGGGATCGAACCCGTGTCCCCTGCACTGGCAGGCATGTTCTCACCCATTGCACCACCAGGGAAATCCTCAAAAGTAATCTTAACGACACTTAGTTTACTTTCCCTGTGTAATTAAGCTCTGACTATAATTTATACCCACCTGAAAGTTCCTCATTCCCACTGTGAAACCTGAGTTGTCTTTGCATGACTAGACATCAGATGCGTTATAATGCCTTGTTCTTCAGCCCCAGGTTTCCCCAGATGCCAGTTAAAATCCCTCGTCCTGCCTGAAGATCGCTGGTGGAGACCTTGGCCATGGCGTCTGTGTCGGAGCCTGTTACCTTCAGAGAGTTCTGCCCTCTGTACTATCTGCTCAATGCCATCCCCACGAAGATCCAGAAGGGGTTCCGCTCCCTGGTGGTCTACCTCACGGCCCTCGACACCAACGGGGACTACATTGCCGTGGGCAGCAGCATCGGCATGCTCTACCTGTACTGCCGGCACCACGACCAGATGAAGAAGTACAACTTCGAGGTGGGTGCTGCTTGTCTCCCACTGAGCGTGCGGGGCCCTGGCTGATGTGTAACATGCCTGTGAGTCCCAGGATGGGGCGGGGTGGTTACTTCTGAGTTGCTAAAGTATGGCCTGAGTGTCCTACCCGAAGAGTACCTTACAGCCATCTTTCAGGTGGAGTGCAACTAAAAGTGTGATGTTTTAACTTGTTTTACTTGCCTCCAAAAATCCAGCATTACTTTAAAAGAGAACATTATAGTGTTTAACACTTAATGGATAAACTTTGAAAATAGGCACAATTTTCTAAGTGTTTTTTTTTCTTCTTCTTTTTTACAAATTTTTTGGCCATACCGTGTAGCATGCGGGATCTGACTCGGGTTCCCTACAGTGGGAGCACAGAGTCTTAACCACTGGATCACCAGAGAAGTCTCTCAAAGTGTTTTCTGAGTGTTTTCTCAGACTACTTTGACTGACTGGCTCTCAAATAATCTCTAGGTATTCTGGCAAAATTATTAAGAGAAATGGATCAGGATCAGTGTTGGCTAGGTGCTAGAACATGTACATCTTAAATGAGGACACTTCTGTAGCGCCCTGCTGTTGGGGTCCTGACCGGCCTCTGTTCTGGGTTGTTGATTCAAGCATCTCTGTGTATTGTAGATGTTGGGGATGGACCATCACCGTACTCACCTGTTTTGTTAGTACCTGTGATGTATAAGAACATGGGTTTTGTGAGAGACTCAAGGGTGACTGAGTTGTAGCTCCTGCCACGTGGGGCTCTACGCTGTGGTTAGTGGACTTTTACAGACTAAGACAAGGCTTTTGTATTTAAGAGAAGTATTTACAAATATCTATATTTTAATCAGTATCGACTTATTAAAGTTTAATTTATAAAGTTGGTTTTTCTTAAGCCTCTGCAGTCAATTAAAATAACACAAATGGTTAGCATCCATATAGTACTTACTGTGTGCCAGGCATTATTCTAAACCCTTTACATATATTAACTCATTTTATCCTCACAAAACTCTATGAGGTAGATGTTGTTTTGTCATCTCCATTTTATCAGGGAGACAACTGAGGCTCAGAGAGGTTGAGTGACTTGCGAGATAGTCAGAAAGTGGTGACACCATGGTCTGAACTTGGGCAGATTGGCTCCTGAGTTTATATTTATATTTTTTGTATGAAGAGTAAAACTATTGCTATTTCTTTTCTTGATTAATAGGGCATGGGTTTGATTGAACTAATTCCCCAAACATTTAAGACCATTACATAATTAATCTTTTAAAACTGTGGCTATGAACTGTTGTTTTTATTCAGTTGCTCAGTCATGTCTGACTCTTTGTGACCCCATGGGCCGCAGCACCCCAGGCTTCCCTGTCCTTCACTGTCTCCCAGAACTTGCTCAAACTCATGTCCATTGAGTCGGTGATCCCATCCAACCAGCTCATCCTCTGTCGTCCCCTTCTCCTCCTGTCCTCAGTCTTTCCCAGCATCAGGGTCTTTTCCAATGAGTCAGTTCTTTGCATCTGGTGGCCAAAGTATTGGAGCTTCAGCTTCAACTCAGTCCTTCCAATGAATATTCAGGGTTGGTTTCCTTTAGGATTGACTGGTTTGATTTTGTTGCTGTCCAGTGGTTATGAATTGATCTGAAATCTCTCAAATAGTTTAGCACTAAACAAGGAAAACTTAATGACTCCAGCAGTGACCGCCCCCTGCACAGGACAGACCAAAGAAATCCATGCCCAGACAGATCCTAATCAAACATCTAAAAACTCAAGACAGAGAGAAATCTTAAAAGTAGCCAGAGAAAATGACACATTACTTGTAGGGGACAATGACTTGAATGATGGGAAATCTCTCATCAGAAACTGTGGAGGCTAGAAGATGTTGGTACACCATGTATAAAGTATTGAAAGAAAAGAATTGTCAGCTCAGAATTTTTATCCAGCAAAAATATCTATTAGGAAAGAAGGTGAAATAAAAATGTTCTCAGATGCAGGAAAACTTAGGGGATTCATTGCCAGCACACTGGCTCTAAATAATTGCTTCAGGAAGTTCTTTAGACAAATGATAATTGATAGTAGAAGGAAACTTGGAACATCGGTAATGAAAGGATAATAATAGTAAATACACTAGGCTGTTTCCTTCCTCTTGAGTTTTTTTAAAATATATTTGACAGAAAAAATTATATCATTGTCTGATCAAGTTTTCCATTTATATGCATGGAGTAATATATAAAAAAAATTATAATGTAAGAGGGGAGAGTAAGGGACCCATAGGGTAGTAGGGTTTCTTCATTCTACTTGAAGAGGTTAAATGCTGAATCTAAATAGATTTTGAAAAGTTGTGTGTGTATATGCATGCACGTGTGTGTATTTGTATATCTCCCACGTTTGATATGGTCGTCCTTAGAGCAGCCACTTAAAACCCCTGTACAGCGTGGTATAGTAAAAAATTACTATAGACATACCAAAATAGAATGTTAAATATATTGAGACAGTTCTCAGAAAATCAAGAAAGGTTAAACAGAAGAAAGAAAAACAGGAGTAATGAAAAACAAATAAAATCATAGACTTAAAACATGCCAATAATTATATTAAATGAAAATGATCCATACACATCAATTAAAAAAATTATTGGGATGGAGAAAAAACTCATAAACAACTATTTGTTGTTTATAAGAAACTCATTCAAATATAACCACATGTCAATAGATAAAAAGTAAAAGGATGAAAAAATATACCATGTAAATGCTTCTCAAGAGAAAGTTGAGGGCTTCCCTGGTGGCTCAGTGGTAAAGAATCCACCTGCCAGTGCAGGAGACACAAGTTCGATCCCTGGCCCAGGAACATTGCACATGCCTGTGTGACAGCTCCTGAGCCTGCGCCCTAGAGCCCTCAGTGCCACCACAGCTGCCGAAGCCCGCATGCCCTGGAGCCCATGCTCCACAACAAGAGAACCGCTGTAATAAAAAGCCCTTGCTCCACAAATGCAGAGTGGCCCCCACTCACTGAGACTGGAGAAAAGCCCACACAGCAACAAAGACCCAGCACAGCCAAACATAAACAAGTGAAAGTATTAAAGAATGCTGAGTGGCTATATTAATATCAAGATAGTCCTCTGAGCAAGGAAATAACCAGAGAGACGGTATTTAATGACAGAAGCGTCAGTTGAGGGAGAAGGCACAGTGGTCCTAAATGTGTATCGTGCTCCTTAACAACAGGGCTTCATGACATATGAAGCAACAACTGACATAGCTGAAAGAAGAAGTTGAAAAATCTGCAATTCTAGTTGGAGATGTCAACACCCCACTGTCAGTATAGTAGCAGACAGAAAATCAGTGGGTGTGTGGCAGACCCGAGCAGCCCCGTCCACCTCTGTGATCTAAGTGATGTTTACAGAACCCTCCACCCAACAGCAGCTCAGAGCACATTCTTTACAGGTGGACGTGGAACAGTCACCAGGACAGACTGTATTCTTGCTCGTAAAACACTCCTCAATAAATTTAAATTGGAGCAGACTTTACATAAAGCCACAGACCTTCAATTTGTAAAATAACACTGTATCCGTGAAGCACAATAAAATGAGGCATGCCTGTAACTATTTTAAAAATTTCAGCCAGCAAACTAAAAGAAACTTAAGGAAGCGTGAGTTTAGTACTCCCCAGAGTGAAAGTATGAATTGCATCTGATGCCAGTTTCCTAGTTTTACTGGAACTAGTTTTCTGTTTATCAGATGAGCCCCGTGAACTCTGAGGGGGTGTGCCGTGTGAGGACAGCCTCTGCAGGGACGCGCAGAACTGGAGGAATCTGGTGCAAATGACTGGACCCAGGAAAGTAGAAGGGGACCTTGGGAAGTTCCATGCATAGGGCCATAAGAAAGCATATTTTACTGGGCCCAAATCCACGCTTAGCAGCTCTGAGTATCAAAAGTGTTTTTGAATACCCATTGGGTATAGAATATAAGCATATTGTGGAGAATCACAAAGGAATAAAATAAAACTTCTCGTTTTGGAGAAAACAGAGACTTTGGATTTAGACTATTAGGGTTTGAAAACAAAGTTAATTATCTGTATGTAAAACACCTAGGAAAGGATCTGGAGGGATACCTCCAAGCTATTCATCATGACGATAGAGGGGACTGAGAATGGGGGCAGGAAAAGAAGGGAAGTATCTTTCTTTTTTTTTACTTTAGTATTTTTTATTTTAAATATTATGGACTTATTAGAATTTGGACAATAAGTATATATTCATCTGTTACTTGTATAAACACAACAACATAAAGATTTGTTTTGAGCTTTGACTGTCAGTCATTAGTTGTGTGAGCTGAGGATGAATTAAATATTTATGTCATTGTTACTGTAATTTTCAGCTTCAGAGCTGGGAGTCTTAGAATCATTTGGTACAATCCCTGTGTTTTACAGCTAAAGAAACAGATTCCTGCCCCAAGCCACATAGCTGGTTGCCTAACCATTTTGCTGTCTTCCTATGTGAGAAGGCAGGGCTTCCACAAAAGTCTGGATTTAGAGGACAATAGAAACGGATCTATTAAGAGTTTCTTTGGCATTTCCTAGTGACAGTTGAGAGGTGCATCAGCTAGGTTTTTTGTTTGTTTGTTTTTAAATTTTTTTTAAATTTTGGCCACACTGAGACATACGGGCCCCAACCAGGGATCGAACCCATCCCCCCTGCAGTGGGAGCATGCAGCCTTAACCACCGGACCATGAGGAAGTCCCTCAACTAGTTGAGCGAATGTCTAAGATTTTACGGGAAGGTAAACAAAAATTAGTTTTGTTGTTGTTGTTGTTCAGTTGCCCAGTTGTGTCTGACTCTTTGTGACCCCACGGACTGTAGCACACCAGACCTCTGTGTCCCTCACCGTCTCCAGAAGTTTGCCCAAGTCCATGTCCATTGCATCAGTGATGCCATCCAACCATCTCATCCTCTGACGCCCTCTTCTCCTTCTGCCCTCAATCCTTCTCAGCGTCAGGGAATTTCCCAGTGAGTCAGCTGATGTCAGATGACCAAACTACTGGAGTTTCAATGTCAGCATCAGTCCTTCCAATGAGTATTCAGGCTTGATTTCCCTTAAGGTTGACTGGTTTGATCTCCTTGAAGTCCAAGGGACTCTTAGGAGTCTTCTCCAGCACCACAGTTCGAAGGCATCAGTTCTTGGTCACTCCACCTTCTTTACAGTCCAGCTCTCACAACTGTGTGTGACCACTGGGAAGACCATAGCCTTGACTATGCCGACCTTTGTTGGCAGAGTAATGTCTCTGCTTTTCAGCACACTGTCTAGGTTTGTCATAGCTTTCCTGCCAAGAAGCAAACATCTGATTTCATGGCTGCAGTCACCATCCAAAGTGATTTTAGAGCCCAAGAAGAGGAAATCTGTCACTACTTCCACCTTTACTCCCTCTATTTGCCATAAAGTAATGGGGCCGGATGCCATGATCTTAGTTTTTAATACTTAGTTTTAAGCTGGCTCATTCGCTTTCCTCATCCCTCTTCAAGAGGCTTTTTAGTTCCTCTTTGCTTTCTGCCTCAGTGGTAGAGGGAATGGCAAACCACCCCAGTATACTTGCCGTGAGAACCCATAACTGTATAAAAGGACAAAAATTAGTTTACCCTCTAATAAATCTATGTGTGGCATGCATGGGTGAAAGATTATGTTTTTAAATGAAATTATTTTCCAAAGAAGAAAGCAGATCTTTTATATGATGAAGTCTGATGTGTTTTCAAGAATAATGCTTTTAGAAACCTTTTTTCTTACACAAGTTGATGAGAGAGGGCAGATGGAGACACAGGAAATGCTTCCTTGCTACGTGCTAAAGCATGAAGGAAATGCTATGAGGAGCTAATAAATACAGAAGTGTTATAAACCTGTTGTTAAATATATGGGTGTGACATACATACGAAGAGACCAGAAAGCCAGAAAGATAAGTTGACCTGTGTTTCTGGTTTTTTGCTTTGAAATTAAATGTGTGATCTCTCCTTAGCACCTAGCACATTGTTAAATTTCATAGATTTGCCTTCAAAACTGTCTTTGCATTAAGCACAACAGTGCGAGTTCTCATTTCTGCAACTTTTCCATATTGATCTCCTGGTGAACTTATTCAATATGTATTTATTGAATATTTACCATGTGCCAGGCCCATTCGGAGAAGGCAATGGCACCCCACTCCAGTACTCTTGCCTGGAAAATCCCATGGACGGAGGAGCCTGGTAGGCTGTAGTCCATGGGGTCGCTAAGAGTCAGACATGACTGAGTGACTTCACTTTCACTTTTCCTGTTCATGCACTGGAGAAGGAAATGGCAACCCACTCCAGTGTTCTTGCCTGGAGAATCCCAGGGATGGCGGAGCCTGGTGGGCTGCCGTCTCTGGGGTCGCACAGAGTCGGACACGACTGAAGCGACTTAGCAGCAGCAGCAGCAGCAGCCAGGCCCATTTTAGGTTTGGAAACGCAATGGAGAGAACCCCAGCCAGGGAGCTTAGAGTCAATGCGGAGAGCAAAAAATGAGTACAAGAAGGCCACTTGGCCGGGTGGGGAGCAGTGCTAGGGGAAGGGGAACAGGGAGGGGAGTTGCCAGCAGGAGTGGCTGCTGACTGAGCGGGTGACAGGTGAACACAGACCTTGAGAGAGTGAACAGCTCACCGGGAGGAGGTACGGTGGGAGGAAGGGGAGCCCTGGGCATGGGAGGGAATGTTATGAATGGCTCATTGACTGATGCCTGTTGCATCTTTTAAAGTGATGCAGAAATGAGAGCTTTTGAATCACCATGTCAGCCAAAGGTATCTAATGCCTCCTGTGTCCTGATGGAAGTAATAACCCTTACATTTATTGCCAAGTAACAAGACTTATAAAGCTTTGGTGATTAAGACAGTGTGGTATTACTACAAAAATAGATAAAGGAGGTCATTGGAACAGACTAGAGAAGCCAGAAAATCCGCATCTATATGAACGCAAAGTGATAATACAAAGATTTTCTGGTAAATGGTGTCAGCAGTTGGACGTGAATATAGGGGTGGAAGTGAAACTTGACCCTTACCTTACTTTGTATGCTTATTTTGTCTTAGCACTTTAAAGGTGCTATACCATTGTCTTTTGACTGCTGAGACTTCTGCTCGAGGTCTAATTGTTTTCCTGTAGGTAATCTACCTTCTCTCTGTCCTTAAGGTCGTCCCTAATGATAGAGTCCCAGGCCCCTGGGACTTCCTTCAAGCCTAGTAGACCTTTCCTACTCCAATTTGCCTCAAGGAAATTGTTCCAGAAGAAGATGCCTTGGTTTAACTTTTAGATCATTAAAAAGTTGTATAAATATTGAAACTTTAAACTGCAGTTCTTTGCTAGTAAAAGAAGAATAGTGAGACATTTCTTATGAATTTAATGAGTTTATATCTTATTTGAGTCTTCTTAAACATTTCTAAGTTGTTCAGATCTGTTGGTTACTTGATGTGCTAGCAATTTCTACTGAAGGTGCAGCTTTGACACACCAAAAGCAGCTCATAAAGAAAGCCTTGTCAGACTTCACAGCTTCCTTGAGCGTGCTCATAAAGAACACTTGTTCCCTGATGTTTTTTGCTTTGTGTATAAAGGGAAAAGTGCCTGCCAAGGAGCCTAAGAAACTTGGCTGAGACCTATTGGTGAAGTGACTGTCCAGAAAATCACTGCTGGCTTCTTGCAAATCAGAGGTTTTCTCTTGAGCTGACTGCTGGATCTCTGTTTGAGTAAGTGAAGTTGCCACTTGGAGGCAACAAGAAGCGTCCCCACCCCGCTGCCTGGAGGCTGGAAAGGAGGGAGATAGAAGAGTTAAACACATCATAGGTTAGCTCCTCGGAGGACAGTCTCCTTAAAGAGACAGAAGAGTGGCTCCCAGGCCAGAGCAGGACAGGGCTGCTTTCATTTCAGAAGGAAGAGTCCATGACAGAGGAGAGGGCAGGGAGGCTGCTGTGTAACTTCGAGAAACTAAACGTTGGCCGGAACCGGGCTTTGCTGCAGGTGGGGGTAGCCATTCCCTGAGGGCTGTGATGCCCTTGGTGTGGCTGGCAGTGAGGCTTACTGAGGTTTCATGAGATGTTGCCCCATGCTTGCTGAGCAGCTTTTGAACTAGAACTTGCTGCCCACCTACATCGGCCAGTGGGGGCAGAGTGCGGGTTGTCCCTATGTGAACCTTCTGGTTTGCGCAAGCATTCATTCACTGTAAAATAATCATACATTGGCTTTGGGGTTCAGCTTCTTGTGAGTTGGATGATCACAAGATAACCCTCCTGGGCTGATGAACAGCAGGACACTAAACGGATTGAATACCTGGATCAGGAAGCTGGAGGGTGCCCATTCACGATCCTTTGGGTGCCCATTCACCAGTGTGGATCTGTGTCTTAGGCACTTCTAGACACTCCTGTGTGTAAACACACAAGCATGAACACTCTGAATAAGAGCATGGGAGTGATGGATCCCAGTTCCACAGTAGTGGTCTGGTGGAGCGAGGTGTGCAGTCGGGTGGAGAGGGGGTGCGGGGCACAGAGGGCTTCGGAGGGGCTCTTGGTGTCCCCTTTCCCAGGGTGGGTGGGGACTCCACAGTGCTCACCCTGTGATGGCTCTTCTGGCTGTTTATGTGGTCATGTGCGTCAGTTCAGTGCAGTCGCTCAGTCGTGTCTGACTGACTCCCTGTGACCCGATGGACTGCAGCACACCAGGCTTCCCTGCCCATTACCAACCCCTGGAGCTTGCTCAAACTCATGTCCATCGAGTCAGTGATGCCATCCAGCCATCTCATCCTCTGTCGTCCCCTTCTCCTCCTGCCTGATTCAGTCTTTCCCAGCATCAGGGAAATGAGTCAGTTCTTCGCATCAGGTGGGCAAAGTATTGGAGCTTCAGCTTCAGCATCAGTCCTTCCAATGAATATTCAGGACTGAATATTTGATCTCCTTTCAGTCCAAGGGACTCTCAAGAGTCTTCTCCAGGACCCCAATTCAAAAGCATAAATTCTTTGGTGCTCAGCGTTCTTTATGGCCCAACTGTCACATCCATACATGACTACTGGAAAAACCATAGCTTTGACTAGACGGACCTTTATCAGCAAAGTAATGTCTCTGCTTTTTAATGTGCTGTCTAGGTTGCTCATAACTTTTCTTCCAAGGAGCAAGCGTCTTTTAATTTCATGGCTGCAGTCACCATCTGCAGTGATTTTGGAGCCTAAGAAAATAAAGTCTGTCACTGTTTCCATTGTTTCCCCACCTATTTGCCATGAACTGAGGGGACCACTAGAGAAGGGAGTGGCAAACCACTTCAGTATTCTTGCCTTGAGAACCCCATTAACAGTATGAAAAGGCAAAAAGATAGGACACTGAAAGATGAACTCCCCAGGTCGGTAGGTGCCCAATATGCTACTGGAGATCAGTGGAGAACTAACTCCAGAAAGAATGAAGAGATGGAGCCAAAGCAAAAACAACACCCAGGTGTGGATGGGACTGGTGATGAAAGTAAAGTCCGATGCTGTAAAGAGCAATATTGCATAGGAACCTGGAATGTTAAGTCCATGAATCAAGGTAAATTGGAAGTGGTCAAACAGGAGATGGCAAGAGTGAATGTCGACATTTTAGGAATCAGCAAACTAAAATGGACTAGAATGGGTGAATTTAACTCAGAAGACCATTACATCTACTACTGTGGGCAAGAATCCCTTAGAAGAAATGGAGTAACCGTCATAGTGAACAAGAGTCCGAAATGCAGTACTTGGATGCGATCTCAAAAATGACAGAATAATCTCTGTTCATTTCCAAGGCAAACCATTCAGTATCACGGTAATCTAAGTCTATGCCCTGACCAGTAATGCAGAAGAAGTTGAAGTTGAACCGTTCTATGAAGACCTACAAGGCCTTCTAGAACTAATACCCCCAAAAAGATGTCCTTTTCATTATAGGGGACTGGAATGCAAAAGTAGGAAGTCAAGAAATACCTGGAGTAACAGGCAGATTTGGCCTTGGAGTACAGAATGAAGCAGGGCAAAGGCTCTAGATATTTGCCAAGAGAACGCACTGGTCACAGCAAACACCCTCTTCCAACAACGCAAGAGAAGACTGTACACATGGACATCACCAAGATGGTCAATACTGAAATCAATGGAATTGATTATATTCTTTGCAGCTGAAGATGGAGAAGCTCTATACAGTCAGCAAAAACAAGACTGGGAGCTGACTGTGGCTCAGATCATAAACTCCTTATTGTCAAATTCAGACTTAAATTGAAGAAAGTAGGGAAAACCACTAGACCATTCAGGTATGACCTAGATCAAATCCCTTACGATTATACAGTAGAAATGAAAAATAGATTCAAGAGATTAGATCTGAAAAACAGAGTGCCTGAAGAACTATGGACGGAGGTTCGTGACATTGTACAGGAGGCAGGAATCAAGACCATCCCCAATAAAAAGAAATGCAAAAAGGCGAAATGGTTGTCTGAGGAGGCCTTACAAATAGCTGAGAAAAGAAGAGAAGTGAAAGGCAAAGGAGAAAAGGAAAGATGTACCCATCTGAATGCAGAGTTCCAAAGAATAGCAAAGAGAGATAAGAAAGCCTTCTTCAGTGATCACTGCAAAGAAATAGAGGAAAACAGTAGAATGGGAAAGACTAGAGATCTCTTCAAGAAAATTAGAGATACCAAAGGAGCATTTCATGCAAAGATGGGCTCAATAAAGGACAGAAATGGTATGGACCTAAGAGAAGCAGAAGATATTAAGAAGAGGTGGCAAAAATACACGGAAGAACTATACAGAAAAGGTCTTCACGACCCAGGTAATCACAATGATATGATCACTCACCTAGAGCCAGACATCCTGGAATGCGAAGTCAAGTGGGCCTTAGGAAGCATCACTCTGAACAAAGCTAGTGGAGGTGATGGAATTCCAGCTGAGCTATTTCAAATCCTAAAAGATGATGGTGTGAAAGTGTTGCACTCGATATGCCAACAAATTTGGAAAATTCAGCAGTGGCCACAGGACTGGGAAAGGTCAGTTTTCATTCCAATTCCAAAGAAAGGCAATGCCAAAGAATGCTCAAACTACCACACAATTGCACTCATCTCACACGCTAGTAAAGTAATTCTCAAAATTCTCCAAGCCAGGCTTCAGCAATATGTGAACCGTGAACTTCCAGATGTTCAAGCTCATTTTAGAAAAGGCAGAGGAACCAGAGATCAAATTGCCAACATCCATTGGATCATCAAAAAACCAAGGGAGTTCCAGAAAAACCTCTACTTCTGCTTTATTGACTACGCTAAAGCCTTTGACTGTGTGGATCACAATAAACTGTGGAAAATTCTTCAAGAGATGGGCATACCAGACCACTTGACCTGCCTCTTGAGAAATCTTTATGCAGGTCAGGAAGCAACAGTTAGAACTGGACGTGAAACAACTGACTGGTTCCAAATAGGGAAAGGGGTACATCAAGGCTGTATATTGTCACCCTGCTTATTTAACTTATATGCAGAGTACATCATGAGAAACTCTGTGCTGGATGAAGCAGAAGCTGGAATCAAGATTGCTGGGAGAAATATCAATAACCTCAGATATGCAGATGACACCACCCTTATGGCAGAAAGCTAACAAGAACTAAAGAGCCTCTTGATGAAAGTGAAAAAGGTGGGTGAAAAAGTTGACCTAAAACTCAACATTCAGAAAACTAAGAAAATGGCATCTGGTTCCATCACTTCATGGCAAATAGATGGGGAAACAGTGGAAACAGTGTCACACTTTATATTTTGGGGCTCCAGAATCACTGCAGATGGTGACTGCAGCCATGAGATTAAAAGATGCTTGCTCCTTGGAAGAAAAGTTATGACCAACCTAGACGGCATATTAAAAAGCAGAGACATTAAATGTCTGTCTAGTCAAGGCTATGGTTTTTCCAGTAGTCACATATGGATGTGAGAGTTGGACTATAAAGAAAGCTGAGTGCCGAAGAATTGATGCTTTTGAACTGTGGTGTTGGAGAAGACTCTTGAGAGTCCCTTGGACTGCAAGGAGATTCAACTAGTCCATTCTTAAGGAAACCAGTCCTGAATATTCATTGGAAGGACTGATGCTGAAGCTGAAAGTCCAATACTTTAGTCACCTGATGTTAAGAACTGACTCATTGGAAAAGACCCTGATGCTGGGAAAGATTGAAGGCAGGAGAAGGGGAGAACAGAGGATGAGATGGTTGGATGGCATCACTGACTCAGTGAACATGAGTTTGAGTAAACTCTGGGAGTTGGTGATGGACAGGGAAGCCTGGCATTGCTGCAGTCCATGGGGTCGCAAAGAGTCGGACACGACTAAGCGACAACTGAACTGAACTGATGGGATCGAATGCCATGATCTTAGTTTTTTGAATGTTGAGTTTTAAGCCAACTTTTTTATTCTCCTTTTTCACTTTCATCAAGAGGCTCTTTAGTTCTTCTTTGCTTTCTGCCATAAGGGTGGTGTCATGTATATAGTTTTGTATTTATGATCGTATTTCACTGTTTTAAAAAATGAAAAATAACCATGCCACAAGATACTTGATGTGCAGCTGACTGCACCCTGAAGGCAGCAAGCTTGCCGGCACTCCCCTCTCCTGTGCCTGTCAGAGCTGGCCACGTCCTTCCTGTGACCCACGTGTGTGTTGATGCTGACAGTCCTTGGCTGCTTTATTTCTATTGTTCATATTTAGTTATTTGCCTCTTTTCTCTGACATATGAATATCTCCTCTTTTTGAGGTTTTATTGTTTCATTACAAGATATGTATGTGTATATTTCTTTTCATGAATCTTGTTCAAGGCTTGTGTTCCCGAGGATACAGGCCTTTCCTTAGTTTTGGATAATTTTTAGCCTTTATCTCTGAAGACATTGCCTTCTCGTATCCTATTTTCTTTTCTTCTGGAACCCCAAGTAGATGCAGGTTGGGCTTTCGTGTTCTATCCTCTGTGACTCTCAACTTCTCTTTCTTAATATCTTTGCTGCACAGACCTGTCATCTAATTCAGTGGTTTTTCTTTCGGCTGTGACTCATCTGCTGTTTAATCTGCCACTGAGATTTTAAATTCTTTTGATTCTTTTTCATATATATTTAACTATTTCTGATAGTGATTTGCTCTTATGTTGCAATTTCCTTTATATTCCTTGAAAATTTTAAAACCTTTTTTGTTATTGAAGTATAGTTGATTTATCATGTTTCATGTGTATAGCAAAGTGATTCAGTTACATACTCTTTTTCAGATTCTTTTTCACTGTAGGTTATTACAAGGTATTGAATATAGTTCCCTGTGCTGTACAGTAGGTCATTGTTTTTTATTTTATATGTAGTAGCATATATCTGCTAATCCTAAATTTCCAGTTTATCCTTCCCCTTAAGCATATTTCCATTATGGTTCTGGTTCTTTTCAGTCTACATGAAATTACTTGCGTTGGGGTGAGGGGTTGTCCAGTTCTGTTAGTGCTTTTTCAGTTAAGTCCTCTTCATGGGCCTGTTTCCCTGTGGTCATCTCTAATTGTGAGCTGTGTGACTGATCCTAACACGTGTGAATCCTGAGGGGGCCTGGGCTGAGACTGAGTCCCCAGAGGTGGGGTTTATGGTCACTCTGCCAGGCCCCTTGAAGTGTTACAGACAAGGAAGCATGTCAGATAAACTGCCTGCATGGAGCTTCTTTTGAGTGGGAAGGGAGAGTAACTTCAAACCCCGGTGCTGGATGGGGCAGGTTTGTGATTACAGATCCTTAGGAACCATTCTTTTTATTCACTTCAGTCAGTGCCTGAGATAGAAGACTGAGTTCCTTGTCAGCTCCGTTTGCCAGCAAATTGATTTTTCCCTAGTTTACACTCTCACTGAGCGTTAGGTCTTCATGGGTTCTGGCTTTACGGGGAGGTCAGGTCCAGCTCCCCACCTCATCTGGCCCGAAGCCTTGTCCTCGTTAACCCTGCTCACTGAGAAAATCCCAGGTCTGGGTGTTGGCCAGATCACTGGATAGCCTATGGCTTCAGGGCTGGCTTATGTTCTGGTTTGACAGGACTCTCTGGTTTCAGCTCTTATAGATCTTCTTTACTTTATTAGAGGTCTGCTGCGTGTTTAAAAAGTGTTTTATGTATCTTATTCAGCATTTCTAGGTGTTTGGAGGGGAATGTTTTTCAGAACAGCTAGAGTATTATCCTGTCAGAAGTTAAAACTTCATATTTTGTTTCTATCTGAAGTATAGTTGGGTATGATAGTCTGATTCTTTGGATGTTTTGGTTCTTATGTCAGGAATGATGACATTATTAGTAATCACATTAAAGAATGTTAAGTCAGGCTTGGTATATTGGTTTATTAAAAGCATGTTTACAAGCATTGCAGTTTCCAGCCCATCTGCACGATGATTTTTACTTTGAAGCCATTCATTCAGAAAAATTACACAGCTGTTTTGATTTTGTGCTATGACATGGCAAGATCTCCAATAAGCGATTTTGATTCCTGATGGAGTAGCAGTTTTTGTGATTACAGATTCCCAGAAAAAATACTCTTTTTTTTTTTGGCCACGCCATGCAACATGCAAGATCTTAGTTCCCCAAACAAGGATCAGACCTGCACGCCCTGCAGTGGAAATGCAGTCTTAACCACCAGACTACCAGGGAGGCCCCGTTGGCGTGTCAGACGATGCCCATCTAAGGCGTGTTGTGTCCCTTCCTTGCCTGCGAGCGGAGGTGGAGCCATCCCACAGTCCCTGCCCTCCGCTCACCGTCCTCCTCCTCCTTGGCCGACCCCGCCTCCCATGTCCACAGCTGTGGGCCTCTGCTAGAGCCCCGAGGCAGAGCAGGGCCTGGCTCTGCAGAGTCACACTCAGGCAGAGTCCTGACTCGGTTCTCCCGGGCTGTGTGACCTGAGACCAGTCTCACAGCCTTGGTATCATGAGGATAGCTCCAGCTCCTGCACTCTTGGTGGTCTGAGGATCCCAGGAGGTAACGCCTGTGCGGGGCCAGCCCGGTGGCCTGGCACAGGACACGTGCTACCGAGAGGCGCTGTCCTCACTGCGCTGTCCCTCGCCGCTGCCATCATCCTGACCAGGCCTCACACTCATCTTTCCTCCCCAGGGTTCACCGCCCTGGTGCCTGTTGAGTTGGCCACTTCTGTTGACTGGGCGCAAACTCGCTCTGCCTGAACTAGCGCAGAAAGCTCTCAGCTGGTCCTCCTGCCTGGGCTCCTGCCCTCCTCCTTCCAGCCTGTTCCAGAGGGCGTCCCAGTGAGACTGCAGACTGGAACACCTGCCAAAGCAGGTGTCTTCAAGGGTCCGCTTTTCCCTCCTGTTGCTTGGGATCTGGCCCCCTTGCCCCATGCCACGCTCTGGCACAGGCATGTTCACAGCCCATGCACGGGGCCCGAGAGTGAGCTCTGTCGTGACCACCTCCGCTCGCTGGGCTGGCTCTCTGTGCACAGCTCACTGCTGCAGCTCCACTCTGAGAGGTGGGGCCCGCGCCCTGCTGTGTGTTACCCCAGCCGCTGACTCGGTATCCTGAATGCTGGGGGAGCTCTCGGGTTTGACAGCTTGATTGCCATGTGAATTACTGCATCAAGGTTCAAAACGGCTTGTTGAACATCTTGCCATATGTCTTAGCAAGGTGGAAATGGTTGTGTAATTTTTCTGAATGAGTGGTTTCAAAATAAAAGACGATTATTCAGGTGCACTGGAAGCCTAAAGATCTGTATTCAGTGCTTGACGTGTGCTTTTTACTAAACCAATGTATTAAGCCTGAGTTAATGTTATTTAATATGATTATTGATCTAAGAATCCAGACACACCAGGAATCGGTTTATGAAGCACTCTCAGGGGTATCGTCTCATTGATCTTCCAGCACGCCTGTGTGGCAGGTACACACCATGGACGACAGTTGGTGGGCGGCCTGTCCACGCTGAGAGAGAAGGAAGCAGAGCTTGGGAGTGGGACAGCTTTTCTGGCTCCAGACTCCGGTTTCGGGGGGAACAACCTCTCTTGTCCAAGCTCCTTAGAACTCATGAGAAGAACTCAGTGGTTCACACTTTGTCATTTCAAAAATAAAAAACCTGGAAAGAAGAAGCTTTAATTATCTTTCTGAACTGTATACATTTTCAATCAGGAATACGTATAGGCTGCTGTGCAGTGAGGTCTTCCATTCCACTGGCAGGTACTGGTTCACAGTTTGAAAGCTGGCCCAGTGACAGGCCCATTTGATTTTAGAAGTTTGCTCTTTCAGGGGAAAACAGAGTCCATCACGGTGGTGAAGCTGCTGAGTTGCTTCGATGACCTGGTGGCTGCAGGCACAGCCTCTGGGAGGGTTGCAGTTTTTCAGCTTGTATCCTCGTTGCCAGGGAGAAATAAACAGGTAAGTGCCAACCATTTTAGCATTTCTTAATTGCTTGGCAAATTCCTCAAGTCCTTTAAAATGAGAAGTCCTCATCTGCCGAGAAAGTATTTGCTCTGAAAAGCCTACCTCTGTGCTCTTCATCGTCAGATAACATTTTTGTTGCCGATGGGACACTTGGTGAAAAGCACATATGGGTAATTTAAATTGCTTAACAGTCTCTGGCTCCTCTCCATCAGTTTTCAAGGTAAATAGACAGATGGATCCTTGTGCAGGGTTTTGCATGGAAAACAGCTTGGGAACACCAGGTCCTCCACAAAGCAGGAGGGGTTGAGTGCCACCTTGTCCACACAGCTCCATCTCACAGCTCACAGCTCACAGCTCTTTTCCTTTTTCTTGTGTGTATTTTTATCGTCTATTCATAGCTGCGGAGGTTTGACGTCACTGGCATTCACAAAAATAGCATAACAGCTCTGGCTTGGAGCCCCAATGGGATGAAACTGTTCTCTGGAGATGATAAAGGGAAAATCGTCTATTCTTCTCTGGATCTAGATCAGGTAAAATCATTTTCAGAAGTGTTGTTGGTCTGACACTTAGAGGAATCATCGCTGGTCAGTTTGTATTCTTGATCCTTGTCCCATTTCTTCTGGCTGCGCCGGTTAGCTGGTGGGATCTCAGTTCCCCAACCAGGGATTGAACAAAGGCCTCGTGAGTGAAAGCCTGGAATCCTAACCTCTAGGCCACCAGAAAACTCCCTGTTGTCCCTTTCTATTCTCAGTTGTTGTTTGTAACATTTTCTTTCAAGGGCTTTCCTGATGCTTTATAAGCTTCTACTTCTGTGTGTTAAGAATTGGCCTTTGTTTCTACTCGAACATACACTTTTCTCATTCTCCTGTTGTCTGTTGCTACCACTTAGAAAAGAAGCCACTACCAAGCCTTATTCCTTGACGGTTTGTAGAGGAGGATATGAAACATTTCAAAGTCATGACTATTGTTAACTAAAAAAAAAAAAACACAACCTAAAAGTTGAGAATTTTTATTCAGTGGACTTGCTGAGGACTTAAGCCTGGGAGACAGTCTCAGATAACTCTGAGGGATCCTTCCAAAGAGGTGGGGGAGGAACCAGGATCTACAGGAGCTTTGAAAAAACAAACCTGGTTGTTGAACATCAAAAAGTGTGCTAATTAAAGAAGAAAAAAATCTCAAGTTAATGAATTTAGCACTTTTCTATCTGTGGGAAGATGCAAGAGTCTGGGCTTATTGAAATCACATTCCTTTGATTTGCACCTTAACTGTCTAGGGCCAGTGTCCCATGCTTTTCCATCCTGAACCCCCTCAGCCACCTGTTGAGGGCAGCCCACAGTGGCTGATGGCTTGATGCAGGGTAGCCTGTGTATCTCCACCCTCAGTTCCCTGAGGGTGCGCCCTGGGGTCAAGGAGAGGACAGCCCTGTGGCTGATGGCTGCAACCTCCTTTGTATACTGATATGGCAGGCAGCAGTCTCGGTCCACTCTGTGGACAGCGGTCAACACGTCCAGTGGGTGGTGAGCTCGCTGCAGCCAAACATTGGTTGTGGGAGAGCGGTGGTGGAGGAGGAGGTTTGGTGGCAGCAGGGAGCCCAGCTCCACCCCTGTATTTGCTATGTAAGCCTCTGGACAGAGCCCTAAGCCTCACATTCTGATCTTCAGTCAGTAGATAAGAATCCCAGATTCCCAGGGGTCCAGGCACCAGGCAATGCCCAGCGGAGCTCTGCTTCACACTGAGGGTCCGCTTCTGTTGTGTGGGTGGCTTTAAGCCCGCCTGTGCTTGTTTTGTCGAACGTCTGCCGGGTTGGGATGTGCTCCTTGGTGGTACGGGCCTTTCGTCACCGTCTTTGTTTTGTAGCCATTATTCCTAGTGCCTCCAGAAACCCAGCAATTACTAGCCGGGCAGCTCTGAGTCCCTCTGATCAGAGACTGACCTGTCTATCACGAATATTCTGCACAGTAGTTCTCAAACTTTTGGTCCCAGGACCCCTTTGCACTATACCTCTTAAAAAGAGGACTCCAGAGAGGTGGTGTTTTTATGGGTTAAGTTTTTGTATATTTTTGTGAAAATAAATATTACTGAGAATTCCCTAGTGATCCAGTGGTTAGGACTCCAGGCTCTCAATACCGAGGGCCCAGATCCAGCCCCTGGTTGGAAGATCTCACAAACTGCAAGGCAAGGCCAAAAACAAAACATGGAACATGGGACTTCCAGGTGGTCTAGTGGTTAAGACTCCTCGCTTCCATGCCGGAGGCCTGGGTTTGATCCCTGGTTGGGAAGCTAAGATCCCACATACCTTGCAGTGTGGCAGAAAAAAAAACCCAAAAAACTACTTCTACTTTCAAGACTAGCATCACTTTACATTTTTGCAAATCTATATCTGCCTTAATAGAAGACAGCTGGATTCTGCATTCAGTCTGTCATAATACATTGTTTTGGTTGGGGTATATCAAGAAAATGTGGCCTCACACAGACATGTGGTGGGAAATTAGGAGTGTTTTAATAGCCCTTCCAGAGAATTGTGTTATGTTCTTCTTTAATCACATCCCCAAATTAACTAACGGTAGTTTCTTTAAAGGTTGGTTACAACATGGAATCTGAAAGCATATGGATGAATTTTTGTTGCTCTGTTACAACGAAATCCATTGGTCTGTCCTGCACTTTGAAGGCCTCCTTGACTCATTTTGTGTGGTTTTGTAATTCTGTAATTTTGTGTGTTGGTCACTTGGAAAATATTGATGTACCAAGCGATGCAGATCTTCCAAATGTTGATACATTTAATTATATAATATAAAGCAAAACCAGCACCTTTGTTAATATCTCCATCATTCTGATGAGAAAGGTCTTGAGCTGTTGGGAATGTCAGGTTCACAGGAGTGGATACAGGTTTTTAGATTCTGATTTTCACTTGTGAACTTGAAGATCAAGTCTTATTATCAGCAACAAATACCCTCACTTATTTTTCTTGAAGTGACAGATACGCTTTATTCCATCTGAGAAAATGCCTGCCAAATACCCGAGTTTGAATAATTCTAGTATTTCAAGTAAAAATGTATCTTGTGGGTAAAAAACTTCGGCTCCCAGCTCATACAGTTGTCGGGGTGCTCCTCCTCAGAAGAGCCAGAGGACTTCAGCCTCAGCCGGAGAGCCGTGTGGAGGGCCAGTTTTTCATCACAGAATACAAAGACAGGTTTCCCCAGGGTCAAGATTTGTTGGGATTGTCATTTTCCTGCATCAAAGACCTTCCGAAGTGAAATTCACGTCTTTGCTGCACCTGCCCAGTGGCCGAGGACACCATGACAACTCCTGGAATTTGGTGCCTTGCTCGCCTTGGGGTCCCCCCCACCCCAAGCTTTCAGGAGCTCTACACACCAGCAGTATGAACCACTGCTCCGTGAGGAAGGCAGATAAAACCTCATATTATAATAAAAATGACTTTGACCTCGAGAGGTCCTAGGGGACCCTCAGGGACCGTGGGCCACACTTTGAGAATTGCTGCTCTCCAGGAAAACATTTTGTTAAGGTTTTCAGGGATCCCGTGTTTGTACTCTCACAGCGTGGGTTGCACCATGAGAACACTGCTCATGCACGTCAGGAATGGAGGGAAAGGCACGCGCAGAGAGCACTGTCCTGGTGTGGTGCTGACCCTGCTCACAGCACCGGTTGTGTCATTGTGTCTCACTGTGAGCGCTGTTCCCTGAACCCGTGAGAGGCAAGGTGTGAGCTGAGAGGCTGGAAGAAAATGTGAGGAGCCGTAGGAACTACAGACACGTTTATTCTCTCCTAGCTGGCACAGCAGACATAACATAACCGCACACGATCCTTCAGGGCTTTTCCAGGCGAAGCTTGTTAATACTTAACCAGAGCAAAAGCAGCCTGTGGCCAGCGCGTACCTGTGACGCACATGCACAGTCATTGTTTACAGAACGTGGAGTGAGAGGGCCTGACCGGTGCCATCTTGTTAATTTCCCTGCACCTTGGCATCCTGGTCATTTGTTCCCAGCTTTATTGAGGTTCTGATCATTTTTTAAAGACACAGGTGTTTCATGAGATTTGCAGAAAAGATGTATAAGGTTTTGCACAGTGAAAGTCGCTCAGACTCTTTGCGACCCCGTGGACTGTACAGTCCATGGAATTCTCCAGGCCAGAATACTGCAGTGGGCAGCCTTTCCCTTCTCTAGGGGATCTTCCCAACCCAGGGAGCGAACCCAGGTCTCCTGAATTGCAGGCGGATTCTTTATCAGCTGAGCCACAAGGGAAGCCCTTTGCACAGTACAATACAATGAATTTAATTCCATTACAAGCTAAGTTGAAAAACTGCAGTCTGTGTAAGTAAAAGTGGGAGGGAACTCTGGCTTAATGTCCATGATAGTGGAGGTAATGGAAATTCCCCCATCTCAGTCATGCTGGTGGTTACACACCAGTATGCATTTGTCGAAATTCGTAGAATCATATATCTAAAAAGGGTGACTTTTACTGTATGTAAATCTTACCAGTAAATTTGATGGCTCCTCCCTTTTTCCCTACAAAGGTCTATGACATTGCATCAATATTTCCTAAACAATTAAAGAAACAGGCTTTAGGAGAAGAGTGACTTACAGGAGCAGATATTTGACACAAAGACACATCATTTGTGTTAGCAATAAAGTGCCTTGCAGAGTTTACTTTGCTCTTTAACATACTTAATGCCATTTTCATTTCTTTCTAACCTGTCTCTTCTGACCCTTTCAGTAGGCCAGGATATAATGTCCCCAGAATTACTTTGAACTCTTTGTGGAGGAGATTGTGATATGAACTTTGATGGTTGTCACAGTAATTTTTTAGAAAGTCCCATTGTGTTCTGTTGGAATAAATAATGCACATGGTGCAGCATATTTCTGCTTAGATCTTTGTGGATTCTTCCTTCTTAGAACCATTTTGTAGGGAAAGAGCAAATTAGCCAGGATGGCGGTGGTCAGGCTCTCTCGCCCCACGGCCTCTTGCTCTCACCCCGTGAGTTGTAAATTCATGGTTGTGTAACAGCTGAGATCGTTTGTAGCACTGCGCACACCCAGTGACCTATATGAGCCCCATCTGAGACACTCAAAGGGGGGGCGAGTCGAGGTGTGTTGAGTTGCATCGTCGTCGTTGCTGTTGCATCAGCTGGTAGTGTGTGAAGCGTGTCCGCCTTGCTGCTGTGAATGAAGGGTGTCCGTGGCTCCTGTGGCTCCTCACATCTTCCAGCTTCCCCGCTCGTGCCTTGCCTACCCTGGGTCTAGCGAACAAGGAGGTACAGAGTGACACATGTCCTGAAAGCATTTTTAAAAAATGATACAGAAGTTTTAAGCGTTTCTTGGTAACCTTGCTGTGGCCTGACATAGATGGTAACCCTGACAAGTTTCTCACCAGTGAGGGCTTCTCCGGGTAGTATCATCACAGTGGGCTGACGCTGAATCTGGTGAGAATGAGAGCCTTCATTTACTGTAGACATTGGCCAAAATGCAGACCCAGGAGGGCCACAGGCCAGTCCTGGCAGCTGGGGGTCCCTGGAGCCTCCCCTTGGGCCTCACCCGCCTCTCCCCGCAGGGCGTCTGCCACTCGCAGCTGGTGCTGGAGGAGCCGGCCTCCGTCGTGCAGCTGGACTACAGCCAGAAGGTGCTGCTGGTCTCCACGCTGCGGAGAAGCCTGCTCTTCTACACTGAGGAGCGCGCGGTCAAGCAGATTGGGACACAGCCGAGGAAAAGGTGAGCTTCGCTGGGGTCATGGCGCATGCTGACGGGGCGCCAGGTGGGTCCCTATGCAGGCGTTTGCTCCTCGCAGGCCGCCACCTCCACAGCTCGGCTCAGAGGTCAGGGTCGGGTGGGCGTTCACGCCTTGCTCCCTCCATGTACCACACCATTCTGGAAGCAAGTGAACTCAGTGCTTCTGGCTGTGTCACCTGCTGAGGAGCCTAGTGAGGGGTGCGGTCAGGACGTGGGCTATAACTCGGGATGGGGTGCCCTGAAGAAGGGGGGCCAGGCCTGGAAGGCATCAGAGCTCCTGGCTGAGAGAGGACCCCTTCCGTGACCTGCTCCTGGTGGAAGAGCAGCTGCAGCAGGGTCGGTCCAGCCCCATCCCCGGTGGCTGGAGCTGGAGGAGCACCAGGGGAAGGGACGCTGCTGTCTGCAGAGGACGGGGTGGGGGACGGGAGCGGGGAGGGAGTGGGGAGGGTGGGGAGCAGACAGCCAAGAAGCCTGGGGGGTGGATGCGCGCGGGGCTGGTGGTGCCAGCCTCTGGTCCTCTCGGCGTCCGTTATGCTGTGTCCCGGGCTTTGCAGGGAGACAGTGCAAGTTTATTCCTTGTTCTGCTTGGCAGGACAGCCCACGGCTGTTCAGACAGTCACATCTCCCCTTCCGCTTCGCCTTTCCACGTTGAACGCCCCCTTAATTCCATCGACAGTTGGTCATCTTATAGTGATCATCTCTATATCGTCTCCCTTTTGGCTCCTGGGAAGCCCAGCAGGACCTGCCTCTCGGGCTTGGTGGTCCTGCAGACTTGGCCGGACTCTCCCTCTGCTGGGACCGCACTCTCCCCCTCACGTCTTGTCCTGGCTTGTCTGTCGGTGTCTCGCTGCATTGTGTCTTTTTGGAAGGAAGGTGGTGTGCAAAGAGAGACTTAAAAACCAATTACCTTCACACGGATTGTGTACCCAACAGTCTTTCCCTTCACACCTGGCCTTCTCACCTCCTGCGTGAAGCCTCAGCACCTCCGCATGAACCTCTCCTGGTGGGTCTGTGTAGCTGGGTGTTTGGGCACACTCTTGCACCAGGCACCATCTCGGGATGCAGAAACAGCTAAGTGAGTCCCCTTTCTGTTAGGGAGCTGTGTTAGAGACCCGGGGGACAACAGAGTGAACAGAAACACTTCTGACCTGTGTCCTGACAGCTTGTCTCTGTCACGTGCTGCGTTAGATCAAGGTTAGGAAAGGACACAACGATGACTGCCTCCTGGAGCTGCTGCTTCCGTCACCAGGCGTCGCACCGGGAGCTCAGTGGTGAGCCAGGCTCCGCCCTCGGAGATGCCAGTCTCGGCGTGGTCGGTGCTCGGAGGCAGCATCCGGGTGAAGGGTCGGGTGGGGCCAGTGGGTCAGCAGAGGCCTCTGGGGAGGAGATTCTGGGCTGAAGCCTCCAGTGTGTGAAGAGCCTTCCGGTCTCGGGAGCAGTAGGTGCCAAGGCCCAGTATTGGGCCTGGGCCTGGAATGTTCGAGGAGCCATAGGGGCACTGGGGCGGCTGTGGAGAGTGGGCGGGCGCTGGAAAGGAAGACCCGAGCCAGTCCTTGCCCCTGAGTTATTCCAGGCAGGACGAGAAGCCAGCGGGGGCTTTAGGCAGGAGGAGGGCGGCCTGAGAGCGCCTGGTTCTGCACAGCAAGGAGGTGGCTGCGGGAGTCCTGGGAGCAACGTGGAATCCACATGGGTCCCCAGCATGAAGAGGGGTGGGAGGAGGAGGGAAGGGTAATTTGGGGATGAAATCGATATAGGGGGCGAGAGGGAGAACAGAGTAAGGAAGGATTTCTGTGCCCTTGGCTAAAGCAACCGGATGGGGAGAGAAGCCCTTTAACTCAGACAGAAGACCTGGGTTAAGGTCTGGACGTCTGGATTCTCTCTTGGGCGTATTGTGTTCGAGATGCCTGTTAGATGGCTAAACAGGAATCCCCATCGGGAGTAACGTGCGCAGGTCGGCAGCTCGGAAAGGGGGACTCGGCCAGAAATGAAGATGAGGTCATCAGATGCAGGTGACACTGAGACCCCTAGCCTGGATGAGGTCACCTTGGGAGCATGTTTCCCATTCAGCCCTGGAGGATCCTTCCTATCTCCTCTGTGCCCGGTGCCCTTCGCAGCCTGGGGAAGACCACTCTGAGTGAGGAGCTCAAGAGCTCTGGTCTCCAGGAGCTCACCATCCTGTACGGGAGACTGACGTTAAATAAGCATGTTCTAGAATGTTCAGCAGTAATAATAAATGGGTAGAGCTTTGAGGATGTCTGTCTGGTGTGTTTTGCCTAGGCAGACTTGTCCCCACCCTCCTGTGTGGTGAGGTCTGAGCCGATTCCTGGGAGAGGGTGGGGGGAGCCGTGAGGACCCCTCAGAGGAGCGCAGTCCAGGTGTGGGGGCACAGAGGAGGGGCTGGGAGCCTATCCTGTAGGCTTCATGGGCCCCTCTTGGGGCTGAGTTACTCCAGCACCGTGAGAGTCACGAGCCGGCGTCGACTCTTGCTGCCGTGTGGAGGGGATGAGGGCAGCTGCCACAGAGGCCGCCAGGGTCCCGGGTGACCGAGGTGAGAGTTGGGCTCACACCCGGATAGGGTGGCAGGGATGCTTTGAAGGCAGAGCCGATGGGTTGGCTGGCTCTAGGGTGTGGGAGGAGGAGAGCCGTCGGAGGCAGTGGTCTGGGCAGTGGGTAGAGTGTCGCTGCAGGCAGGGCGCGGTCTTCCTCCGCAGCCATGCTGGGGTGGTGGATGGGGGGCGCGTGTGCGCTCCGGGCTGCAGGTGGCCGCAGCGGGGCCCTTGAGGGCCTTGAGACGGTGTTTAAAGCTCTGGGACCTGGGAGCTCACTGATGAGTGAGTGTCACTGGGAAAGGGAGGCCTTGAGCTCCAGTGCACTCCATCTGTACCTGCCAGAAAGAGCCGTGTTGCAGCCGCTGACTGGCCCCTAGCGGTGCGGCCAGCTGGGCCTCTGGCTCTGGCAGCATGGTGGCCAGGTACACCTGCCTTGTGGGGACTTCCCCTGGAGGTCTAGTGGTTAGGACTCCGATCTTCCACGGCAAGGGGTGAGGGTTCAATCCCTGGCCAGAGAACTAAGGTTCTACATGCCGTGCGGCCTGGCCAAAAAAACCCACCTCCGTTGTGGAGCGCAGGCCATGGTGTTGGGGGAGCTGAGGGAGGAGGGGTGGGCTGCACCCTGAGTGGGCGTGTGGGCCCGCGTGCATGCGTGTGTGCACGCGCGGAGACCAAGTGGGGGTGCAGGTCCCCGCCCTGAGCCCGGGAGGGCTGCAGCAGGGCCGGGTTGGCCCGTGGTGGACAGAGGATGTCCTGTCAGCGGGGAAGCTGGCCTGGGGACAGGTGCAGGGAGGGGTGGGTGATCCAGCCCGTCAACCTCCTCAGATTGAACGGAACAGCACGTATGTGTCTCCCAGAAGATCGCAGCGCCTAGCTGTCCCGGGACACACCGCACTCCATGTCCCGGCAGCAGGCCATCTTGGGTCGGCAGCACCCGCAGGCCGCGGTCGGGCCCGGGGGTGTGAGGGGTGGAGTGTGGAGCCTGGGCCCCCGCCCAGCCACGAAGCTCTGGGGCAGCGTAGCTGTCGTGCCCTCTGGTGCCTTTGGGCGTCCGGCAGTTGAGCCTGTCGTCCAGGCTGTGGCTTGTCTCGTTTCTGGCTCTCTGTGTTGCTCAGCGTTATTGTATATAAGTTAGAAGATCTGATTTATGGTTAGAATTTGATAACTGGAAACACTTCTTTCACGTTGGTGAGTCTCATAAAGGACATGAGGATATTTTTTAAAGTCATCGTTGATATTTCTAGAAACCAGCCCCACCAAAGTTGAGAAACTCGGTTGATTTATGATTTTAGAATCCTGCAGAGCTTTGACCTTGAAAGTTAGAGTTTTTGTGTCTGATTCAGAATGACATCAGCCAGTGCTGGAGAGTCACCCTGCGCGTGGGTGGTGGCTAAGTCGGGGTGGAGGGCCGTTTGCTCTGGGCAGTATGTAGCCAGTTACCCCTGGCTCAGCCGCCTTCTCCCAGCCTGGGGCTGACATGTTTCGGCAGTTCCTTGGAGCGGGGCCCCCGCCCTCCCTGCTCAGCTTGTCCTTCCCCAGAGGGTCACGGTCCGCTCGGTGTCCAAGGTCTAGCCTTCCACGCCCCAGACAAAGCGTGTTCCCTTTGTCTAGAGGCCTCGAGCAGCTCTCTGAGCCACGGAGGTGGCGCGTCTCTGGCACACGTCCGCTGCAGTGTGTTACATGGCAGGGCCGACTGTAACACTGCTTCTCACGTGGCGCGGGAGCTCACTAATGGTTAAAATGAAGGCTTTAGTCACCCCACCTGAAGTGACAGATTTTTAAGAGGACTTCCTAGTAGGAGGAAAATACTTAGACTTGGAAATTGGATCACCAAACAGAAATTGACAGGAAAGGCAGGAGGAAGAGGCTATGGGCTGTCCTGCTGGAACTCCTGTGGGCGTCTCTATTGGAGAACCTTTCCAGAACAAATCACCAAAGGCAGTAATCACCACGGTGCTGACCGTGGAGGTGTCCAGGAATGACCCATGGTGTCAGTTAGTCTGACGATCTTCACTTCAGAGTTGAATTGATATCGTGTCCTCCTTGAACCCTGTCCAGAGGGATGTAGTGAGATGCTGAACCGCAGAGAAGCACCCAGCTAAGTTCGCCTGCGTGGGGTGGGCCCTGGGATGCCACCCGGGGAGTCAGGTGCTGCCGTGCGGAGCGAGGGTGAGGTGGGGCCTGGCACCCGCAGGAGCGTGATGGGAGAGGCAGAGGCAGCTGAGCGTTCGGAGGGCCTGCCGGGTCACCAGCGTTGCTTGTCATCTTCATGGACTGTCATCCAACCTCACATCAACCTTTGAGGTGGGAGCTGTTACCCCTGGTTTACAGATGGGGAGACTGGAATCCACACCATGGAGTGAGTGTCAGGGCTGTGGGACTTCCCTGTGGTCCAGTGGCTAAGACTCTGCACTCCCGGTGAAGGGGGCCTGGGTTCAGTCCTTGGTCAGGGAACTAGATTCCGCGTGACACAGCCGAGAGTTTGAATGAAGATCAGAGATCCCACGTGCTGCAACTAAACCTGGCGCGGCCAAAGAAGTATTAAAAAAAAAAAGCCACAATTCCGTCTACTGTTCAGAATCGGAGAAGTACTTCTGATGGAGAATCAGAGGCCTTAGGGTTAAACTGAACTCTTACTGTTTGAACCCTGGGAGACTCCAGGGTTCGGCAGAGATGCGGAGCAGTGAGAACTCCCAGGTTGCTGATGGGAGTGGGGCTGGTGTAAACACAACAGGAAAAGTTTGAAATTGTCTTCCTGACCTGAATCTGGTCTTAATCAGCAACACGGCAGCCACCCGACAGTCCAGCAGGCCACTCTGAAATGTCCGTGACAAACTCTCAGACCTGTGTACTGGGAGGTTATGTGCAGACATGCCCATGGTGAGCACGATTCAAAACGAAAAAGTGGAAATAATTCAAATACCCACCAACCTGAGGGTGAATAAATCATGGAGTCCTGTATAGCAGTGAAAATGAATGAGCCACAGCGCTTTTGTCAACAAGGCTAAATCTCAGAATTATGAGGTTAAAAGCAAGTTGCAGAAGACTACAAATAGCATTGTACTTTGTAGTACAAATGAGAGACAAAATTGTCTGTACCAAGTATGTAGTGTTTAGGGGCACATCGGTGTGTGGTTAAAGTGTCGACAGAAGCGAGGGAGTAATAAACACAAAGTTCACCGTAGGACTCTCACCTGGGGCGCGGAGGGGCCGGGACCTCTGCGGCAGGAGGACATCAACAGTGCGGCTGTTGGCTTCATTTCCAAAGTTGAGGGACAGGTTCCTGGGTGTACGTTTTGTTATTTGTTTGTTTTAGATGTTTCATGCTACTAAAAATAGGAAAACAAAAAACCCACCACGCCTGAGGATCGGAATGGAGGTTGTGGGTTTCAGAGAAATTCTGAAAGGGCTGCCCCAATTCTGGGCCGAAAGCTCATTCCCTGGGGTGGTGGGCGAACACAGCAACTGCGGCAGGCGTTGGAAGGAACAGACTTTGAGAGCAGGGGGAATGCTTGGCCCTGGGCCTCTCTCCCTCTGCGTCCTCTCCTCTAGATCAGGAGTCCTGACTCCAGCCTCACGGGGCTGTGGTGAGGACTACACCAGCACGGAGTGTGTAACTGGGATGGGCGCTCTGCGGGGTGCAGACTTCTGAGGCTGCTGTAGGGGGTGCAGGCAGAGACCGTGTCCTCTGTGGGCTCCGGGGTGGACCGGCGGGTCACACAACCAAAACACACACTGTAGAAAAGGGTTTGAGCAAGAATCCGTCGTGTTTTGGCTTAGCCCAGAATTCTCATTAGACAGCACTTTGAAACAGTCCATGTCTCTTTCTTTCTTCCCTCCTTTTTCCCTTGTTATTTCAGCACTGGGAAATTTGGTGCCTGCTTTATACCAGGACTCTGTAAGCAAAGCGATCTAACCTTGTACGCGTCCCGGCCTGGGCTCCGGCTGTGGAAGGCCGACATCCACGGGACTGTCCAGGCCACGTTTATCTTAAAAGACGTCTTCGCCGGAGGAGTCAAGCCTTTCGAGCTTTACCCACGCCTGGACTCCGCCAACCAGGGAGGGTGCAGCTCACCTGAGAAACACTTGGGGCTTGTGTCATGTTTCTTCCAAGAAGGCTGGGTGTTGAGTTGGAATGAATATAGTATTTACCTCCTGGACACCATCAACCAGGTGAGCAAAGTGATGATACCGCACTTTTGGGTCTAGAGGCAGGAGGGTGTGTACAGGCCTCCTGCTTCCTCTCTCAGAGGGTGAGACAGCGTGGCTCCTGTGCTTTGCCTTTCCATTGAGCTAGTCATGCAAACCAGGTGAAGGTTTGATTGTTTTTGTAGATTTGAAAAAATACTTGGTTTAAATATTTGTAGTCCTATCCCCTGCTAAGAAAGTATGTGTGTTTTATTTAAGCAGAAAAGTAAATTTGTTCTTTATAATTTCTTTGGATCATGTGTTTTGTTTTATGGCTACCAAATTACCGTGAGCGTAATGAACTGAGATCAAAAGTCAAGCATTAACAGAAAGAGTGAGACAGGGACTCAGTCCCCAAGGTTTCCCCAGAGTGAGGCTAAGCAAGGCAGGGGCCCTTCCTCTAGCTTTCTTTCTACCCTCTTCTTGTACCCTTGTTTCTCCTCCCAAGTGGAGCCACATCATTTTGCCATATTTCCCCCACTTTACTTGATGATTTATTTGGACAGCATTCCAGCATTATTAAACCATGGTTGGAAACGATTTCTGTTTAAAGTAGGGTGATGAGATTATTGCCAATACAGATTGCTTTAGGAATTTTTTTTTTAAAAAACTGTTCAGTTTCAGTATATTCTTTGTTTTAAAAATTTATTTTTAGTTGCACTAAGTCTTTGTTGCGACATGGGGCAGGGACAGGTGAGTTGGCTTAGGGAATCACCAAGGTGCCTTTTAGCCCTGAGTTTTTCTTCTTAAGGAACGATTGAAAGATATTTTTGTATTCTCCCCCAGGTCTAGAGAACACAGCTTTTCTTTTTTCTTTGGGTACTGTTTGAACTTGATGTGCACTTATTAGTTGGTGGGGTCAAGGTATACTATGATCGTACATCAGTTCCTCTCTTCTGAACACTTACCCAGAGCTTTCCCCAGGAGGTGAAATTAGCATCATTTTGTAGGTGGAGAAGTGGAGCCAGAGAGGCGGGGCATGAACAGGCAGTCTGAACGGGACAACCGCTGTCAGGATTGCTGAAGAATTAACAGAGGACTCAGACCCATTTTCGCCTCAGCATTGAGCTAGTCTCCTATTGGCTGTTGACTGAGAAGCAAGAGTGTTTTTTAGTCAGGGCTCAGGGTTGTCCTGTGTTTTGGGTGGTCTCGGCTTTGAGATGGCGTTGGGGGAGTCCTGTCTCCCTCCTCGTTCATTCACGACAGCGACGCGCATTGCCCGCCTGGTCTCTCGTGCAGGAACCCACATGGTAGGGCCCTAGACCCGCCAGCACACATCCAGCCCAGGAGAGAGGGGCCGGGCGGGGGTTTGTGTAAAGGGCTGTGAGCTCTGAGAGTCATGGGCGTTGCTGAGGAGGGTCCGCTTGTCAGGGACTCTTCCCAAGGAGGTGGCATCTGAATCAAGTTGAAACTCCCAGTGAGCAAGGGCCGGGGAAAGAATCCAAGTGGAGAGCATGGCATCATGGAGGCTCAGGGCCAGGGTCCGGACTGGCCAGTGGATGCGCCTGTGGCAGGGCGGGCGCGGGAGCGTGACCGGGGGCGGGGAGAGGCTGCTGGCTTGGTCCCAGAAAGGTGCTGACGGGTACTCAGTCACCATCTGCCGGGTATTACCTCACTTTGGATTGAATTGCTCCAAGTTTCAGAAAATCGTGATAGCAAACAGCAGCTATTTGACTTCTTTGGATTCCAACACATACTTGTACAATTTGAGCTATTACTATTGCCTGGTTTGGTGATTCTCTTTTTCTGGACAGGCCACAATTGCTGGTTTGGAAGGATCAGGTGATATCGTGTCTGTTTCCTGCACAGAAAATGAAATATTTTTCTTAAAGGGAGACAGGAACATTATACGAATCTCAAGCAGGCCTGAAGGACTAGCATCAATAGGTTTGTATTTGTTACAAAGCTTTGTTATAAAATGTGTGTAATTAAAGTTTGTAGTGTAGAAAACTTACCACTTTTATTTACTCATTAAGTGATTGTAGCTTTATCTAAATGAGTTATTCAGAGGGTTTCCTTTGATTCTTAAAAAACGGTTTATGATACTTTTCTTGAAGATCACCTGATTTCATTCAGGGTCTCACATTTGCTGGAATTGTTTCTGTGGGTCTGGAGGGTGGGGGGTTGGGTGAGTAGGAAGGGGGAACTCGGCACCCACCTGACTAATCTCCGTCTGATGCTCTGAGCCAGCCTGTGGGATCAATGCATAAGTCTCTCAAACACTGAAGTCTGTCATCTGGGCCACATGTTTTACCTTTAATAATAAGAGCACATCATCTTTCCCTCTGATAACCACAGTAAAACCAGCTTCTTTACCAGTGCGGGACGGTCTGGAGACATCAGCGTGCACAGAGCAAGCCCACGGGCCGCGTGCGGAGAAGCCGCCGCCGGCAGCCACGCCTTCCGAGCCGAGGCTCAGGGGCTCTTCGGTGGCCAGCGAGCCCAGGAGCAGGAGCAGCTCGCTCAACTCCACTGACAGTGGCTCTGGGCTGCAGGCAGCCCCCGAGCTGGGCAGGGGGGGCCCGCTCACCTCGAAGAGGTTCAGCGTGATCAGCTCGGAGGACTTCGACCAGGAGCTTGTGGTGAAGCCTCTCAGGGTGAAAAAGAAGAAGAGGACAAAGAAGACAGGTACCGTCCACAGCAGCGCGCGGGGGCCGCCTCCCGCCACGGGGGGCCTCTTGCCAGTGTGGGGGGCCTCCCGCCACGGGGGACCCCGCCAGTGTGGGGGGCCTCCCGCCAGTGTGGGGGGCCTCTCGCCAGTATGGGGGGCCCCGCCAGTGTGGGGGGCCTCTCGCCAGTGTGGGGGGCCGCCTCCCGCCACGGGGGGCCTCTCACCAGTGTGGGGGGCCTCCCGCCAGTGTGGGGGGCCTCTCGCCAGTGTGGGGGGCCTCTCGCCAGTGTGGGGGGCCGCCTCCTGCCAGTGTGGGGGGCCTCCCGCCAGAGTGGGGGCCTCTCGCCAGTGTGCGGGTCCGGGGGCTGCTCGCTGAGCGCGCAGGAAGCTGGGTCTGTCCTCCTCGAGGGAGTTCCACTGTGAAATCGTTATCCATTATTTAACACAAAGCGTGGGATAATGATGCAGCACCAGCCCTGCTGACAGGTCTGGGTATTATACTTTTCAATACTTACGTTAAAAATTTGGTTTATTCACTTATATCATTTATTAGACCAGAGAGTGTATGAACTTGAAAGGAAAGCTATGGAAATCTTCAGATGCATCAGTTCATGTTTAGTGTGGGGTATGTCATCAGATAGAGGATTTTTTTTTTTTTTTTGTCTGTGCTGTGGGGCTCGTGAGATCTTAGTTCCCCAAGGAAGAGATGAACCCAAGCCCTTGGCAGTGAACTTGCAGAGTCCTAACCACTAAATTGCCAGGGAAGTCCCCAGATATGGGATTTTTAAAAAAGTAATTACTTTTGGCTGCACTGGGTTTTGTTGCCGCACCCAGGCTTTTCTAGCGGCACTGAGGGGGGTTATGTTGCACGGGCCTCTCCGTGCAGAGGCTTCTCGTCACGGCTCACAGGCTCCAGAGCTCGAGTTGTGGCTCATGGGCTTAGTTGCCCAGCGGCATGTGGGATCTTCCCGGACCAGTAATCAAACCCACATCCCCTGCACTGGTAGGTGGGTTCTTAACCACTACCACCGGGGGAGTCCCAGATACAGGATTTAACGTTGAATGTTTTTAACTTATTACTCCTTGATGCCTACTGAGCCTCTCTACTAATGATCAATGCAGTATTGAAGGAAAATGTTATTAGATGCCTTAATATTTTAATAACTCCAAAAAATTGTTCTGTGATCCATTTGTTCCTTTGTTTTCGCTTTGTTAACATTTCTTGAAGGAGGCCCCAGAGTCCATCACGTGTACAGTATGTACATCCATTAAAAACACCCCTGCATTGGGATAATTTGTACTTGAGAGATTTATTCTTTACCAATCACAGCTCCTTCATTTAAGATGCTTTTTCTCTTAAGCCAAGTTTTTGTTTTTTAGTTTGCGTCTTGCCATTTGTGTGGAGTCCTACCTAATCTCAACCGTTCTTGTTTCAAGTGGAAGGCGGGAGCAGCACTGCGGGGCCCAGCTCCCTCGAGTCGACGCCCGCCTGTGAGTGTCCTGGGGACAGCCCCCAGTCCGTGAGCACGGACCTGGCGTCCGTGGCCTCCAGCTTGGGCAGCGTCGTGGACCGGTCCAGCACAGGGTCTCCTGACCAGGAGAGCAGTCTCAGCGGGGAGGCCAGTGGTGCGCTGCCAGAGTATAGTGACCCCGAGGCCTTCAGTGTCCTGGAGGCGCCCCTGCCCGCCCCTGACCTGCTGGACGAAGGAGGTGGCGGGAGAGCTGAAATCCCCCTGGACGATGGCGAGGGCGAGACACAGCCGCCTGGTGGGGTGGTGAGCTCCTCCTGGCGCCCGACGGAGGGCGTGGAGGGCACTGAGGACATCGTGGAGCTCAAGGAGGAGCCTCGTCCTGCGGACAGTGGGCTGGGCAGCAGACACCTGCCCTGCCGAGAGCCGGGCAGCACAGCGGAGGCCCGGGGGGAGGGGGCCCTGGAGCCTGATAGCCCCCAGGGCGCTTTCCCAGGAGCCTGCCTCGTGGAGTCGGCACCGGTGCCTTCCCGCCTCAGCTGGGCCCCCAATGCAGAGCAGTGGCTTCCAGGGGCCACAGCTGACGAAGGCAGAGCCGAGGAGCCCCCTGAAGAGCAGGGCTTCCTGACGCACGTGGGAGCCCCTCGCCACCTCAGCCCGAGTCCCCAGCGCGCTGCTCCTGATGCTGACACGGGCCAGACGGCAGTCATCGCTTCCATGCATGACCTGGCGGGGAGAGGCCAACCGCCTCCCTGGGCCTCGGCCTCCGCGGCCGGTGCCCAGGAGCAGCCCCCACGGGACCAGGTGCTGACATCCAGCGACGAGGAGGACATCTACGGCCACGGGCTGCCTTCTTCGTCCTCGGAGACGAGTGTGACGGAGCTGGGAGGGGGCCGCTCCCTGCAGGACCTGAGACAGCTGGGCACGGACGACCCCGGGCTGCTCAAGGCTGATCAGGTACGAGGGCTCCTTCCTTAAGGCAAATCACTGGCGAACTGACAGTTGGGAAGAAGTTACGCTCCCACTGTCAACCCTGTAAGCCAAGTGTTGGGAGGCCCAGATTTGAGGGGACTTCCAGTACAGGGATCTGAAATGGCTTGGGCTCCTGCTGACCTGTCGTTCCCAATCAGTAACCAACAAGAGTGGCCTCTCACCGTTGATTCTGACCCGGGAGGGCTGGCCCAACTGGGCACCTAGTGTTCATCATCCTGGAGAGCAGCTGGGTTGGCCTGGGGCCACTCCAGGAACCCAGTGGACAGAGGCCTGTCCACTCGTGGAGGAGAAGGCGCTGAGCAGGCCAGAGGCTGGCGCTCCCCAGCCCCCTCTTCTCAGATGCGCATTTCTCTGACTCAACATCAGTGCCAAGGTGTGACGGGCATAGAAGGGAGCTGCTCCCTGCAGGACCTGCAGCGGCTAGGCACGGATGACCCTGGGCTCTAGGCACGGGCATCAATAGCTTGGGTCCCCGGGCTGTAGAGCTCAGGCCCAGTCGTTTGGGTCCCCGAGCTCTAGAGCTCAGGCCCAGTCGTTTGGGCCCCCGGGCTCTAGAGCTCAGGCCCAGTCGTTTGGGCCCCCGGGCTCTAGAGCTCAGGCCCAGTCGTTTGGGCCCCCGGGCTCTAGAGCTCAGGCCCAGTCGTTTGGGTCCCCGCGCTCTAGAGCTCACGCTCAGTCGTTTGGGCCCCCGGGCTCTAGAGCTCAGGCCCAGTCGTTTGGGTCCCCGCGCTCTAGAGCTCAGGCCCAGTCGTTTGGGTCCCCGGGCTCTAGAGCTCAGGCCCAGTCGTTTGGGTCCCCGGGCTCTAGAGCTCAGGCCCAGTCGTTTGGGTCCCCGCGCTCTAGAGCTCAGGCCCAGTCGTTTGGGTCCCCGCGCTCTAGAGCTCAGGCTCAGTCGTTTAGGCCCCCGGGCTCTAGAGCTCAGGCTCAGTCGTTTGGGTCCCCGGGCTCTAGAGCTCAGGCCCAGTACTTGTGCCACATGGGCTTACTTGGTCCTCGGCACGTGGGATCTTCCCAGATCAGGGATCAAACCCATGTCTCTTGCACTGACAGGCGGATTCTTTACAGGGAAGCCCAGCAATTATTATTAGATGTGTTTGGTTTCAAAGCTGTGTATTGTAACTTTTCTTGCTATGTGGCTGTGAGGTGTGGACTGTGCGGGTGAACTTACAGCCCGGTGTGCTGTCTCCAGATGCCCCTGGAACCTCTGTCCCGCCGAGGCACAGTGTTGGGGCAGCACTCACAGGGGCCAGGTGCCACGCTCCGCACTTTACAAATTTAACTTGTTTACTTTTCTGAAAACAAAAACCACAAGCTAGGTGCTCCCATCTCACAGGAGGAAGTGGAGACTCAGACACTTCTTTGGCTTCACCAGGTCACGTAGCAAGTGGTGCCAGGGTGGCCCCAGGGTCCCCTCTCGCAAACTTCTGTGCTATCTGTCCTGCCTCGAAAGCAAAACGCCCCACTTACTTGCTTTAAGACCAAGTGCCCTTCCCCTCGGTTTTCTGTGCATTCACCCGTTCCTGAATGCCTTAGGCTGCCAAGGTCTGTGTCTGGCGCTGGGACACTGCAGTGCCTGTGACAGGCAGTCCTGGGTCCCAGAGTCAGAGAGGAGCCAGACACATGTGCAGATCCTCCCAGTTGAGCAGGACTTGGGCGCTGGTGATGAGCTAAGTGCAGGCAGAGGGTGGCAACAGGGCCCTCACCGGCCATGGCATTAGCCAGGCAGCTCTGGCCTGCGCGGTTGGGCTTCTCGGGCAGAACTTTAGAAAGTCCTCGGTGAGAGGGCCCGTAGCACTGTGAGGACCTCGCCTGCCTTTACCCAACTCGGCCACCTGGAAAGCCACATTTTGGTGGGCTTCAAGGGGTTAGATAAGGCGTGTCCTGGGGAGCAGAGGCAGCTAAGAATTGAGCATCATGCTCTGAGAAGCAGTGAACGTCCTTGTGTGGGTGATTGTGCAAATACATGGGTTTCTTTTGCAGTTTTGGAAAACTCTTAAAGTACACACTTTATTTAGCTTTGCTTTTTGAAAGACTCCTAGCAGCTAAACCTTAGTCTCCAAAATCCAGTCAGGCAGTGTCCTGGCCGGGTGTCCGTCAGCCACAGGGCAGACCGCCTGTTCGGTGACTGGAACAGAACTTAAAAGAAATATCTTGAGAAAACAAAGACAGTGGTAGTGCCATTTCTCCTCTAATGATTAGATGTACGAAAAACCAGTCTGCATACAAGTGTGAAGTGAGGCGTACCTGTAGAATAATGTAAGCCCAGGGTTAGGGAAGAGGTTATAGTATCTACGAAAAAGTGTTTATCCAGGGACGTTGTGGGGTCTTTGCAGCGGCAGCGGCTCCCATCTCACAGTGTTTCTGGTAGAGCTGGTCCAGAGACAGCGGGCCGGTCTCCGCATGGCTTCTCAGAGGGCCTGGCACACGCAGCTCCGTCTTCTGTCGCCGACTCAGCAGACTCTGTCCTTGTCAGTTTGCAGAAAGCTGGATGGGCTACTCCGGGCCCGGCCACGGCATCCTCAGCTTGGCGGTCTCCGAGAAGTACCTCTGGTGCCTGGACTACAAAGGCGGCCTGTTCTGCAGCGCGCTCCCGGGCGCTGGGCTGCGCTGGCAGAAGTTCGAAGATGCCGTCCAGCAGGTGGCAGTCTCGCCCTCAGGTTTGCCTCCTGGCTCCCTGCGCCCGGCCCCCTCCCCACCCCACGTAGCCGCCCGAGCACTCGGGACCATCCAGTCAGCAGACCTGGCCTTTCCTGCAGGTTTGAGGGCTTTCTCCATGGGACGTGGACTGCTTCGTTTGACATCAACTAAAAATTGTGTAAATGCAGTTCAGTTTTTAGTTTTTTTATTAATTGCAGTGGTAACACATGAACAAAATGTTAAGTTATGCAAATAGCTTAAATTTTGAGGTTTTTAAAAAAGAAACATTAACATACAAACTTTTTATAAGAATAAATGTGTTCCTGTTTCTTAGTGTTGCTTTAAAGCAACTAAACTAATGAAGATGGGCCCATGGATATGTTGGATACATTTGAAATATTTGGTTTCTTTCTTAGAAATTATTTTTTAATGAGCTACATACATCTTTGGGTGAACAAGCTACTCTTGGGGTGTGAAAAGAAAATGCATTCAGTCCTTCAAGCCATGATCAGGCCATAGTCAGTGGGCTGGACAGACACTTCCTGGGTGAGGGTCTACCCCCACCCCCATCTGTACAGAATCTTGTGTCTGTCGTAATGTTGGCTGCTTTACCTATTTGGGGAGGTGGGTAGAACAAAAGTATGTATGTGTATTTGCCTGATTGTAGCTGGTTTGTTAGAACATCAGAATGAAAGGCAGACCAAACTGTGCCTGTGATGTCTGTTAGAGACTCCCTCTGACTCTCCTGGCCTTTGTCACTATGTAAAATACTAGTTTGTTCAGGGTTGTTTTGTTCTATTTTTTGCCTGTTTGAAAACTATTTTTCCTTAGGGACTAAGATAATAATCTGTTCCATTAACTGGCTTTATATAATTGTGCACTTTAACCCTTTCCCTCTCATTTGCCTTTGGGTTCATCTCCTCAGCCAGTTATAAACTTTGGTTCTTTGCTGATTCTGTGAATTACTTTGTGTTTCCACACCATTCAGTCCCTCACTGCTCCAGTGGGAGCTCTGTCTCCACCAGGTTGGTGCTCTGGCTGAGCCGTCCTGCAGGGCCCGGACCAGGGTGGGCACTCGGGGCTGCGGGCTTGGCCAGCTGCCTCTCCTCCCTGAGCGCCTCGTGTCGGACCCTCTAGTCCAGTCTGTGCGCTCTCGGCGACCCTGGTGGTTTCTCACACCTTGCCTCCGTCTCCACAGACAGGCTTCCTGTCTGCCTGTCCTCCTTCCCTCCCCGTTTCCTGTGTATTATAACCCTTTTCTAAGTGGCAAAAGGGACAGCCCAGCTCAGATGTGTCCTTTTCCTGCACCTGATCCCTTTGGCTGGTCCAGAACTCGCCCTGTCCCTTCGCGTCCCTGTGGGGTGTTCTCTTCTCGGGATACCCCTGTGCCTCAGGACGGCCATCCGCGCCCTCACCCGGCTCACCTGGCGGTGCTGCTCCTCTCCCACGCGGTGAGGGCCCCTGACGCCCGCCCTGTGTGCTGGGTCCCGGATGCAGTCTCCCCTCCTGACGGCCTGCGTGGTGCCGGCGACCCCCTTTCACACATGAGGAAGTGGCTGAGGGGGCCCGGGGCCGAGGTGCTTGAGCCTCGGCACTGCCCTTCCCCAGTCGGTGTAGCAGCAAAGGGGGCATGTTGGAGAAGTCTCTTGCCCGCAGCACCCAGAAGCGAGTTTAGCGGGTAAGAATTCTCGGCGTTCATTGGCCCGTGAATAGAATTTTTATTTCCACAGGCGCCCTTCTTTGGAAGATTGAACAGAAGTCTAACCGAGCCTTTGCATGCGGAAAAGTGACCATCAAGGGGAAGCGCCACTGGTACGAAGCTCTGCCCCAGGCGGTGTTTGTGGCCCTGAGCGATGACACGGCCTGGATCATCAGGACAAACGGGGACCTGTACCTGCAGACAGGTGGCTGCTCAGGGTGATTGCACTTTGGTAGCGATGAGCTTAGAGGCAGTGACAGAGGGGCTAGATGTGAATTTAAGTTAAAACATTTCTGGAAAGAGTATTTGCCATTGGAATCTATTAGCAGCTTTCTGCTATTCACTCACTTTCAGGCCAGGACATATTTATGGCAGGAATTAATAAAATTATTTAGAATCTTATAGGGCTAACGATTGCATGTCCCTTTTCCTGTGGTATCAAATCTGAAGAGGAAAGAGTAACAGAGAAATGACATGAGAATCATTTTTCCCTTTAAGTTATGACAGTTTTTTCAGCCAGGTCAAAGCCCTGCTTATTTACACATGGGTCAGGAAAAAACAACGAGAAATAATCTGCTCCAAATAGCAGTTTATCTCGTCCTAGGAAACTGCCCTGAGGGGAACCTTTAGCTGCTGGAAGAGACTCAGTGGGACTTGTTTATTAAAAATAAACTGTAATGAGAGTCAGTGTTTATGTACTGTCAGCAAAATGGGATATGGGTTTCCAAAAGCAACATGATTTAGTAGTACCTGGAAATGAGTACAGGGCAGGAGCTCTTTTTCGGTTGTCAAGAGGCCCTGTTGGATTTATGTAAGATCAGTGTTCTAACCATTTAATACTGCTGCTTCCGAGAGGATGTTTCCATCTCTGTTGGAAACGGTCAGCCAGGGACAGCTCTGGGACTGGAAGCCCTTCGCACCTGGCTCGCTCTCAGGTGTGGGGGCGCCAGCATAACCACAGCTCCTGCCTCAGCCCAGGGGGCAGCCCTGCCAGCTTCGGGCCCATGTGCCCGCCAGTCTCTCCAGCCTGTTCCTGTGGCTTCCTTGAAAGTGAAAAATATCTGGGAAGACAGGAACGTCCAACTTCCAGAGGCATCTGAATATCATTCCTGCTGGGGAAAGAGGGCGCTGTGGCCTGGGGGTGAGGAGGGCCTTAGGAATCACCTGGGCAGTGATTTCAGCCCAGCTCAGACCCACCCAGAGCTACCAGGTTAGAATCTCCGGGTTTGACCTGAGGATTAGTAGTGTAAGAAGTCCCGTATGTGATTCCCACCACGTTGAGCCCGAGGAAATGCAGCCCAAGGACTATGATACCGAGGGGCACTTTAGTGATGAGTAGGGGCATGTCAGGGAGTGCAGAGGCCCAACTGCAGGCCGAGGCCACAGGGACGGGGTTTAGGTAGCAGCTGCTCTGACAGGTCCCTTAGGAGTGGCTTCGGAGGTCATGAGACAGGACTTGCAGAGTCTCCGAGGGGCGTGGCCACTGAGTGTGGAGAGCGTCTCTGAGCACCAGCTCCTCTGGGCCTGGGCCCTCCTGGCTCGGGTCTGGCTGCTCTCCTGCGCTGGGCTTTCGTGTTCTTTCAGAACTTGTTTAGCTACTTGGGGACACTAGAAGGTCCTGAATTGTTGTTATTCCAGTTTCCAAAGAGCATCCAAAAACACTTCCGATGGACGTTATATTTAAGCACAATTTAACCCTCTTCTGTTGACTAAACCTTAAAGAGAAAACACTACAGAAGGAAAGGGTATGACAGAAAAAAAGGAGAACAAGCAGCAGGACGAGACCCTGATGGTGTGTCTCGGGGGGCTTTCCGCCCTCCCCGGCAGGTCTCAGCGTGGATCGCCCCTGCGCCAGAGCCGTGAAGGTCGACTGTCCATTCCCGCTGTCCCAGGTCACTGCCCGCAACAGCGTGGTGTGGGCGCTGACGGAGCAGCGAGCCCTGCTGTACCGGGAGGGGGTGAGCAGCTTCTGCCCCGAGGGGGAGCAGTGGAAGTGCGACATCGTCAGGTATGCGCACAGGGGCAGACCCTGTCTGTGTCCTCTTTGTCCCCGTCTGGTCTTTGTCAGCCTGACGCCCCTTAAGGGACCCGTGTGAGCCTATGCCAGGCAGAGCCGGGTCCCTGAAGGCCTCCAAGATCGCGGTGTTCTCCGAGATTGTCAGAGTCCGTGCCGGCAGCCTGGCCTTGAAGGGGCCTCCCTCCGACTGGCATGCTGGACGTTGGGTGCCGCTCCTCTTGAGCCCCACATGCTCACTGGGCTTTCGTGATGGTCTTCCTGCAGAACTGCCCAGAGTCAGAAAGTTTCTGTTCAGAGTCTCAGATGACTGAGCCAAATATTTTCCTTTATTATCCTCCTTGTCAGTTGAAATTATCCATAAATTACAGTTTATTTGGTTGCTTTCTACCAGTAAAAATTTTCATTGCAGAATTACTGTCAGGTAATTTTTCTAGTGTGAAATTATCAGTAGTCCTTAGAAAAGTTAGATTAGGATATTCTTTGTTTGAGTTTAGCATCCCAGGAAACTTGAGTGAGCTCCTGTTGAGAGCTGGGGGCGGTGCTGGGCTGAGGGTGTGAATGTGACCCTGCCCTGGCCTCATAGAGCTCCCGTCTGGGGGAACCACCTCCCATTAGTGTAGATGGTCCCGAGCCGGACCAGGGACATGCCTCACGGGGCTGCCCCGGCCCCCTGCAGAGGTCAGGGAGGCGCTGTGCTGGGTGGACCGCAGCTAAGCCCTGAAGCTGGCGGGGACGTCACCGGATGGCAGAGGGAGGGTGCTGTCCGCCGAGAGGGCAGGTCTGCCAGGCTGCCGCTGCCCCGCACAGCCTGGCGCTGGGGGTTTCTGTTCACTTAATTGGTGGAGGCAGGGGTGGGGCGATAGACCACGCAGGCCTGGCATCTCCCACGTGCCTGTGCCTCTTCCCTGGGTTGTCTTCTCTAAGGAGTGCTCCCCACTGTCCTGGGCCTGCAGTGTGTCCCTCAGGTGCCACCACATGTCTGAACGGTACATACTGCACAGCCATTGAACTCAAGCTTCTTTCCTTGGAACTTGTGGGTGGGACTCATCTCTTGTCCCACACCAAGCCACCCCCAGACACTTGATGTCAGCGTCCCAGACACGCTGGGGACCAAGAACCTGGGTGCTGACTCCACGCTGTTGTCCTTGTTTCCAGTGAGAGACAGGCTTTGGAGCCCGTCTGTATAACTCTCGGGGACCAGCAGAGCCTGTGGGCCCTGGACATCCGAGGAAACCTGTGGTTCCGGACTGGCGTCATTTCCAAGAGGCCCCAAGGAGACGACGACCACTGGTGGCAAGTAGGTGTCGGCCCCACGGCCGCGTGCCAGGGCGCCTCCCACTTAGCGCCCCTCCCTTTTCCTTAAGGAGCTCAGGGAGCTTGGGCTAAACTAACAGTGCTCACTTTTACTGTTTGATGAGTTGTGCATGCTCAGTCGTGTCTGACTCTTTGAGACCCTGTGAACTCCATGAAATTCTCCAGGCAAGAATACTGAAGTGGGTTTCCATTTCCTTCTCCAGGAGATCTTCCTGACCCAGGGATCAAACCCACATCTCCTGCACTGCAGGCAGATTCTTTACCCCTGAGTCACCATTTGAGCACATTAGGAATATCAGGGCTTTTATCACGGAAAGTAACTTGGAACGCTCTTTTGGCCTAAATATGCAGGCTTTGTTTGTTTATGTTTAATTTTGGTGTTATTTAGAAATTCGATATTACACACTACATAAACCTAGTGACATCCATCTGAAGACCTAGGTAATACTAATATTTAACTCTGAAAGAATGTACTAAGAAGAGAGATTATGTACCGTTCAGACGTGTGGTGGGACCTGAGGGACACACTGCAGGCCCAGGACAGTGCGGAGCACTCCTTAGAGAAGACAAGGTGTGAGAAACCCAACCCACAATTAAAATTCACTGTCTATGCTGGTACAGAAGGACTGTGAATAAATGGTATGTCAACAAAGAAAAGGGAAGTTTTCCCAGAAAAGTAACGCTGACAGATAGTATGGTGCAGTCAAGCTCTCTTTACCCCTCTGGCAGCACTCAGCTGAAGTGTCGCCCGCAGTCCGCGGCGGGCGGGGCCGTGCCGGCCCCACTGGGTCAGGCGCTGTCCGCAGGCCTGCATCCTTGAGGGCAGGTCTTCCGTTGGCTGCTCTTCGGTCTCTCTGATGAGCACGTGGAAAAGGAAGCTGTGTTTGCTCTACATCTCTAATTTAACATGCCAGGTGCTGTTTGAAAAGTTATACAAATGATTCAAAAATATTCTGTGTATTTGTAACCGTATTATATGGTTTTATACACACACACAAATTGTATATATGTACTAAATTCTGTCTTTAAGTAGCCTAAAGAAAGCTAGATACTGTTTTATCATAGTATTGAGAACATTGTCTTCAGAGAAGTTTGACAGTCATCTCTGGGGAATTGGGAAGCAGAGGTGCCTTAGTTGCTGCGGGATTGACTGCTCTGTAGTGCTCGAGTCAGCATTACGTTTGGCCGTTAAACCGTTCTTTTCTTTTCTTTTTTTTAACTTGCATCCTACTTATCGGCCAGGCCTGGGTGCTGGGACTGAGTGTGTCCCAGGCTTTCCGTGTGGCCTGGCGCCGTATCCCACGAGGAAGGGCAGTGGTCCCCAGGCTCTCCCTGGTCTCCTGTGGACTCTGGCAAAGTCTGCCCGGCCAAGCTGGCACATGCTCTACCCATAAGAGAGAAGGAGGCCACAGGCTCTGCAGCCGACAAACACCATTTGCTTGAACCTCGGTGCAAACAGCAGCTCGCAGTCAGCACTAGTCCCATCACCGTGAGGAAGGGCTGTGGCACACACAGAGTGCAGTGCCAATTTTATAGCTGCTTCTGTTGTGTTTGTTTTGTTTATTACACGTGAGATTCCCTGTCGGGAGTGATTTCACGTCACTCAGCATTTTGTTGTGCATGACCTGGGAGTGTGGCCTGCACGAGGCTGTCCTAAGAGTGGGGCCGTGAGGTTCTCTGTGATTAAATCCACCAGGGCAGACAGACTCGGGAAGCGCGCAGTCAGAGAGCTTTCCAACAACTGGAGCTGCCCAGCAAGGAGGGGCTTCCTTAGACGGCCTGGAGAAAGGTCTCTTTCAGGAAAGGAAGAGAAGCGCGTCTGGAACCTGAGCCCGGGTGTGCTCTGCACGTCCAGGACAGGTCCAGTCTGTGCTGCTGTTCCAGCATAGTTACTACCAGTGCCGGTGAGGTCAGGACCTCCCTGGTGGCTCAGATGGGAAAGAATCTGCCTGCATAGCAGGAGACGGGTTTGATCCCTGGGTTGGAAAGATCCCCTGGAGAGGCGTGGCTACCCACTCCAGTATTTTTTTGTTTGGTTGTGCTGGGTCTTCATTGCTGCGCTGGCTTTTCTCTCGTTGCAGAGAGCAGGGTTCTCACTGTAGTGGCCTCTGTTGTCGTGAGCACGGGCTCTAGGCACGCAGGCCTAAGTAATCGCGGCTCCCAGGCTCTAGAGCACAGGCTCACTAGTTGTGGCGCACGGGCCTAGTTGGCTCTGAGGCCTGCGGGTTCTTCCCGGATCAGGGCTCAAAACCAGGCTTCCTGCATTGGGAGGCCGATTCTTTACCACTGAGGCACCAGGGAAGCCCGCACTCCAGTATTCTCTGGACAGAGAAGCCTGGTGGGCTACAGTCCATGGGGTTGCAGAGTCGAACGCCACTGAGCGACTAGCACGTTTACTTTCCTGTTAGGTCACGAATTGCTCCATCACTCTACCTGTACCACCTTTTTTAAAACCATGTTATGATTCTAAGTACTGTACAGGTTGTCCTTTGGAAATTCCTAAATTTAAAAACAAAATAATTGTTTCTCACTGATTTAGAATAAAAGACTTATGGAGTGCGAGGGGGTGATATATAGTCATAAAAGGAATACATGCTTGTAAGAGGCGCATGCGGTAGAATAGTATGTAAACTAAAAGGCAGATGTTAGCATCCCCCTGAATCGACCCCTTGGAGGTAATTGCACTCAGCAGCGGGGCTGTCCTCACACAAGCGCACCTGTGCGCCCGTGCGGTGGGGGCGGGGCCTCAGCGCTCAGGCCGCGGGCATCCAGGAGGCGCTCGTGACTGCACTGAGAGCAGGGCGCCTGCCCGTCTCCCTCCAGGTGAGCATCACGGACTACGTAGTGTTCGACCAGTGCAGCCTGTTCCAGACCATCATCCACGCCACGCACTCGGTGGCCACGGCGGCCCAGGTGCCCGTGGAGAAGGTGGCGGACAGACTCCGCACGGCGTTCTGGTCCCAGCAGCTGCAGTGCCAGCCAAGCCTGCTGGGCGTCAACAACAGCGGCGTCTGGATCTCCTCGGGCAAGAACGAATTCCACGTCGCTCGAGGGAGTCTCATCGGTGGGTGAATTACTTCCACGTCAGCTTGATGGGCAGCTCCACTTAGAGTCAGCTTTTGAAGTACGACTTTAAGATCTCCACTTGAAAAGATCGTTTAGTGCCGGTGGTGTGAAGTGTGTGTGATGGAGACGTTCTCTATGCTCTTTATTGGTGTCCTGTTTTTCATGTCTTTCCTACAGCTTGGATGCCAGTGTCTGCCTGGTGTGTCATCAGGTCCACTAGGGATGTTGTAGGATATGAGAAGAGCACGTGGAGCTTGTTTTTATGTCAGTAAATTTCCATTTAAATGAAAAAATCCTCCCATACGTAGAGTCTAGTAAGAGAATAGTCCATTTCCAAGAGAGAAAATTATCATACTGTGGAAGATGCAAGGCTCTGGCCAGATCTGTAAATGTAGGCATAAGTGCTCACGTGCCAACTGGGGCTTCGCTTCTGTGAGTGAACCCTGCTTGGTGGGTCTCCCCCCACCCTGGGCAGGACCCCGCAGTGCCGGCTTGGGTCTCCAACGTTACGGGCCCTCCAGAACCAGCTGTGAGGGGTTTTGAAGACCAGTTGAGGTCTAGAACTGAAGTTCTGAAGCGTGTGTATGTGTTTCCTTCTTCTTTCTGTAACACACTCTTCCCTTACTCCTTCCAGGCACTTACTGGAATCATGTTGTTCCCCGGGGGACCGCTTCTGCCACAAAGTGGGCCTTCGTGTTGGCATCCACTGCCCCCACCAAGGAAGGTGTGTTGGGGTGCAGTTGAATGGTTAAATCCATGGTCTGACATGGTTGAGCTGGGGTCAGGGGCTGGCCGTGGTGGTGTCATGGGCGATGGCCCCCGAAGCTGGACAGGAGAGAAGGGCCTGGTGTGGTGGGCTGAGTGAGTCTAGAGGCAAGGCTCCTTCTGATGGCCGGGCACGTCCAGTGTGGCTGCTGAGGCTGGCAGCTGGTACTTCACGTCTCGGGGCCACAGCACAGGCCAGTCGGCACCAGGCTTGTCCGGGTGCCGGGCCATCTCCCCTGTGATCCTGCTTTACAGCCCCTGCTGGCCTCAGTCCCACCGTCCCCCTGCCAGGCAGGCCTCCCGACTCCAGTCAGAACTCACAGCCCTTCCTGCAGCTCAGGGCAGTCAGGTGGCCCTGCTGGCGGCTGAAGCGTCCTCCCCGTCCTCCCAGGATGGTGCCGAGGGTCCAATAAGATGATGCCGTGAGTCTGTGGTTCAGGGGGAGCAGCTGGCGAGGTCCAGCCTGTAGCCGCTAGAATGTGGAGGATTCGGTCAGTGCAACAGAGTGCTCCCTCACCGGACAGCCTGACCGCTGTTCCGAGGGAGAGAGCTCTGAACACCACAGGTGTCCTGAATGCGGCCGCAAAACTGACCTGAGCTGACGGGAGGTCCCTCCTGCCTTCATCTGCCTGTGGGTTGTGACCGGGACACACTGCATTGTAGAGGCGTCACTGCACTTCCTGGGTTGGGGGTGGCATCGTGGGGGGGTTACCAACTGACTCCTCAGGGCTGTTACTTAAATATCTGGCCTGCCCATGACCTTATTTTCAAACTGTACCTGGCCCCAGATTTTAGATAATATATTCTGACTGAGATTTTAAAACTTCTCCAAGTGTGGTTTGCATTTTAAAGTGAGTTAAACCTCAAGGACTCTAAATAAACGGAGAGAATTAGCGTGTAATTTTGGGGTGAGGAAGGGGAGAAGAGGCTTCCTGGTGTTCTGGGCCTCCTCCAGCAGCCTTACCCCGCCGCCCACCTGTCACCCAGGCAGAGGCTCCTCGGTGGCGTACTGCCAAGGAGTCACCAAGCTTGCTTCCTCAGGACCCTGGCCAACACACCATGTTGAAGGCTTCCCGGTCTGGGCCACTAAGCCAGTGACGTGGGCTTCCGAGATCTGATTTCTTTTGTTTCTTCCGAATATGTCGGAATGGTTTCCTGTTAACTGGAGGGTCCTGGTAGCCCTGGCCGCTCCTGCCCCATGGTGGGGAGCGAGGGTGGGCACCAGGCCGTGGGCCTCGCGGTGACGCTGTGACCTCTCCGCAGGAAGCTCACTGTGGCTGTGCCAGAGTAGCAAGGACCTGTGCCGCTTGAGCGCCCAGCACGCCCAGTCCCGCCCGTCCACCGTGCAGCTGCCCCCCGATGCCGAGATGAGGGCCTACGCCGCCTGCCAAGATGCCCTGTGGGCCCTGGACAGCCTCGGCCAGGTGTTCATCCGCACGCTGTCCACCAGCTGCCCCACGGGCATGCACTGGGCCCGGCTGGACCTCTCCCAGCTAGGTACGCCACCCACACCGCCGCCCCCGCCCGTCTTCCAGCCACATCGAGACTGGACGTCCGACCCGCCTCCCGGGGCCCCTGGGTTCAACCGCGTGAATTCTTGGAGGACACTTGGCCTCTCACTAGATTTCAGGAGGCCGATTAGCCGCTCTTATGGGTTAATGGGCCTCCTAAGAGTCTTGTGAGGAGCCTCCCTTCCCCACCCTCTCCAGGTTGCAGGGTTCAGAACCCAGGAGGAGCGTGTCCCGAAGAGGGGCCGGGAGAGCCGCTCCGGCCCTTCCTGCGGTGCGGCCGCTTCTGCTGTTCTGTGCCCGTCCGGTCTGGGCTCCGGGGCCAGGCCCACGGCCAGGACAGACCTCCTCCCCCCGCTGCCCAGAGTGTGCGGATCCCCCGCGCACTTTGAGTGTCCCCTTCAGGGCTGCAGGGCAGCCAAGCAGTCTGATGCTGCTTATAAGTAATTCATTCCCATTCCAGGAAATAAGAGAGTGAGCCGCACCATCAGGTCATCCTCCAGGCAGAGTGTCAGGCATGGATGTAGGAGGCGAGGCTCCCCCAGCCACTCCAGGGCCCATGTGAGTCTTAGGAATACTTCCCTGCCAGACGGGTTCCCACTTGGTGAACTGACAACCAGTGTTCCGTTTGTTAGGCGATAGAATTGAATTTTACAAGCACTTAACATTTGAGAATTCAACCACACATTCTCATTTAACAAATAAAAAGGAAGAGCAAGAAAGGAGGAGGGGGCGTTGTCCGCCTCCCACCCCGGCAGCCCTCACAGCGCCTCCAGCTGGCGGCCTCTCACCATCCCATAATGCGCAGAGGCTCCGTCATTCTTTGGTCCCACAAGGCCCCCAAGTATAATCAGCTTAGCTGAAGAAGCAGGTTGGTTCTCAACTGAAGAAGCAAGCTTTGTTACAAAGCTAGGAATTCTCCAGGGTCATTTAGATTATTTATGCTTTTGGCATTTCTGTGTTTTGAACCTAAGCCCCGCATAGGGCAGGTCACGGTCCAGCTGGCAGAGCGCTCGCCAGCCACCGCCACCCCCCGGGGAGGACCAGAGCAGCCGTGCTGGCCGCCCTCCTGCCTGCGCTGTGGGCCGCCCTCCTGCCTGCCCTGGGACCCTTTGGTTGGTTCAGAGACCCTGCTGGCCTGAGCCGCCTTCCGTCAGCCCCAAACAGGCCAGCTTGGGAGTTTCTGGAGGTGAAAAGGTGAGCACGAGGTTTGTGTCCTCCTTGCTACAGAATCTTGAGAGCAGTGGGAGGCTGCGCCCTCGCCCTGGCTGAGTCAGAAGCAGTGCGCGTCTTTGTAGAGAGGCCGCTGTGAGCGCAGCATGAGCAGTTGTCGAGCCTGGCTCCACTGTGGAACCAGCCCTGCCAGGCCTCCCTCCCAGTTCAGTCCAGTCCTCCCACAGTGGCTCTCTGGCCGGCGTGTCACAGATCTCAGAGCTGCCCATCTGGGTTTCCCTGGAGTTGGTGGCCGTTCCTTCAAGGGGAGAAACTCAGCTTTGTGGCGGGGGTTCAGTCTCAGTTCAGAGAGTGGGAGCCCACTGCCAAGGCCGTCCTGAGTTCAGGCTGCGCTTCCTTCCCAGCCTGCAGAGGGCAGGGGCTCATGGAACTGCCCTGCTCCTTGCCAGCAGAAGCGTCTGGAATCCAGCCAGGCCTGGAGGGGTCACAGACGGCAGGTGCAGGTGGGCGAGCCGAGACGCGGGGGCTCACAGCAGCAGGAGGCCGTGTGCGGGGCTGGGCCCTGCGCGAGCTTCCGGGTCATCTGGAAACCTGTGTTCCCATTTTTGTAACAGTAACAGCAATTACTTGCTGCAAGTAAGCATCCTGTGTGAACGCTCGCTCTCTCTGGCAGGGGTGATGGCTGCTGGAGGATGTTGGGGGTGGGGGGACATGATTCCAGGATGCTCCGCCTTTTTGGTCTTTATCCTGCCTGAGCTCTGAGTTTATTTACCTGAGTTATCGGCTGAACTCAGAATCTGCACCTCCTATTCTAATAATTCTGGAAACCCTGATTGAAACCTCTCTGTCCCACAGGCTTCACAGCCTAGCCCTGCAGACAGCCCAGTGACTTCCCTGGTGGCTCAGACGGTAAAGCATCTGCCTACAATGCGGGAGACCCAGGTTCAGTCCCTGGGTCAGGAAGATCTGCTGGAGAAGGAAATGGCAACCCACTCCAGTATTCTTGCCTGGAAAATCCCATGGTCGGTGGAACCTGGTGGGCTACAGTCCATGGGGTTGCAGAGAGTCGGAGACGACTGAGGGACTTCCCTTTCCCTTTCACACTGACTGACACTGAGGTGACAGGTGACCCTCTCACCCTCTTCTGAGCGTCCTGGGGGAGGCAGGGGAGGTGTGTGGGGAGCCGCGAGGGGTGCTGGGCCAGGCTGGGGGTGGCAGAAGGCTGCTCGGGCTGCCGGCTGCTCTGTCGCTGGGCTCTCTGCAGGGCTGGGCTGTGGAGCCGGTGGCACAGATTTTAATCAGGGTTTCCAGAATTATTATTTAGGGTAGGAGACACAGATTCTGAGTTCAGGTGTGTGCTCCCTGCCCAGACCCCCATCTGCCTGTCTGTGGCAGACGGTCGTCAGGCAGCTCCGCTGAACAGCAGTGAATGGAGTGTGGTAATGCAGATGCCGTAGGTGCGCCTGGCTTTCACACCTGGGCTGGCCTGGGATGCTCCACTGTTCTTTTAAAAGCTGGCTGTGGTGGTGCTCACGGCAGGAAAAGGAAGCACAGCCTTGCAAGCCCGTGGTTCTGCGTGTGAGGATTCTGTTCAGTAGCAGCTTCTCTTTCCCAAGTGCACTATTTTTGTTTTTTCTGGTAGTCTTACGGTATTTTGTTAGCTTCAGGTATACAATATAGTGATACAATATCTTTTTATAGATTACACACCATACAAAGTTGTTGTCGACTATAAAACACCGACTGTATTCCCCGTGCTGCACATCACATCTCTGTAGTCAGTTTGTTTTATAACTGGTAGTTATACCTCTTAATCCTCTTCACCTATTTTGCCCCCCTCCCCGACCCCACCCGCCTCTGGTAACCACTAGTGTGTTTTCTGAATCTGTGAGTCTATTTTTGTGTTGTTAAATTTGTTCATTTGTTTTGTTATTTAGACTTCACATCTAAGGGCTTCCCTGATAGCTCAGTTGGTAAAGAATCCACCTGCATTGCAGGAGACTCCAGTTCGATTCCTGGGTTGGGAAGATCCCCTGGAGAAGGGGTAGGCTACCCACTCCAGTATTCTTGGGCTTCCCTTGTGGCTCAGCTGCTAAAGAGTCCACCTGCAATGCGGGAAACCTGGGTTTGATCCCTGGGTTGGAAAGATCCCCTGGAAAAGGGAAAAGCCACCCACTCTAGTATTCTAGCCTGGAGAATTCGATGGTCTGTATAGTCCATGGGGTCACAAAGAGTCAGACGTGACTGAGTGACTTTCACTTTCACTTGTAAGTGAAGCACATGGTATCTGTCTTTCTTTGACTATTTCGCTAAGTATGACACTCTCCAGATCCATCCACATTGTTGCGGATGGTGAGGTTTCATTCTTTTCCATGGCTGATACTCCACTGTGTATATGCACCACGTCTTCATCCGTTCCTCTGCTCATGGATACTCAGGTTGCTTCCACGTCTTGCTGTTGTGAACAGTGCTGCTGTGAACAGCTTGATGAGGTGCATATATCTTTCCAAATTAGTGTTTTCATTTTTGTTTTCCAGATGAATACCCAGAAGTGGAATTGCTGGATCATATGATAGTTCTGTTTCTAATTTTTTGAGGACTGTTACTGTTTTCCACAGTGACTGTACCAATTTCATTCCCACCAACAGTGTACTAGAGTCCCCTTTTCTCCACATTGTTGTCAACATTTGTTATCTGTTGTCTTTTTGATGGTGGCCATTCTGATTGGTGTGAGGGGTGATCCCTCACTGTGGTTCTGATTTGCATTTTCCTAATCATTACTGATATTGCGCGTCTTTTCTTGTGCCTGTTGGCCATCTGTATGTCTTCTTGGGAAAATGTCTATTCAGGCCCTCTCCCCCTTTTTAAATTGGATTGTTTTTGATTTTGAGTTGTATGAGTAATTTATATAGTTTGGATATTAACTCCTTATCAAACGTATCATTTGCAAACATCTCCGGTTTAGTTATTGTTGTTGTACAGTCGCTAAGTTGTGTCTGACTCGTTGTGACCCCACAGACTGCAGCACACCAGGCTACTCTGTCCTTCCCTATCTCCCAGGGTTTGCTCCAGTTCATACCCATTGAGTCAGCGATGCTGTCTAACCATCTCATCCTCTGCTGCCTCCTTCTCCTTTTGCCTTCAGTCTTTCCCAGCATCAGGTTCTTTTCTAATGAGTCGGCTCTTTGCATCAGGTGGCCAAAATATTGGAGCTTCAGCTTTAGCATCAGTCCTTCCAGTGAACATTCAGGCTTGATTTCCTTTAGGATTGACTGGTTTGATCTCCTTGCTGTTCAAGGGACTCTCAGGAGTCTTCTCCAGCACCACAGTTCAAAAGCATCAATTCTTCAGCTCTCAGCCTTTTTTATGGTCCAATTCTCACATCTATACATGACTGCTGGAAAAACCATAGGTTTGACTAGATGGACCTTTGTTGGCAAAGTAATGTCTCTGCTTTTTAATACACTGTTTAGGTTGGTCATAGGTTTTCTTCCAAGGAGCAAGCGTCTTTTGATTTCATGGCTGCAGTCACCATCTGCAGTGATTTTGGAGCCCCCCAAAATAAAGTTTGTCACTGTTTCCATTGTTTCCCCATCTATTTGCCTTGAAGTGATGGGACCAGCTGCCATGATCTTAGTTTTTTGAATGTTAAGTTTTAAGCCAGCTTTTCCACTCTCCTCTTTCACCTTTATCAGGACGCTACTTAATTCCTCTTCACTTTATGCCATAAAGTGACATCATTCTGCATATCTGAGGTTATTGATGTTTCTCCCGGCAATCTTGATTCCAGCTTGTGCTTCATCCAGCCCAGCATTTCGCATGATGTACTCTGCGTATAAGTTAAATAAGCAGAGTGACATGACTCCTTACAGCCTTGACAGACTCCTTTTCCAATTTTGCACCAATCCGTCGTTCCATGTCCTATTCTAACTGTTGCTTCTGACTTGCATGCAGGTGTCTCAGGAGGCAGCTAAGGTGGTCTGATATTCCCGTCTCTAAGAATTTTCCACAGTTTGTTGTGATCCACACAGTCAAAGGCTGTAGTGTAGTCAATGAACCAGAAGTAGATGTTTTTCTGGAATTCCCTTGTTTTCTCCATGATCCAGTGGACGCTGGCAATTTGATCTCTGGTTTCCCTGCCTTTTCTAAACCCAGCTTGTACATCTGGAAGTTCTCAGTTCAAGTATCACTGAAGCCTAGCTTGAAGGATTTTGAGCATAACCTTGGTAGCGTGTGAAATGAGTGCAATTGTATGGTAGTTTGAACATTCTTTGGCATTGCTCTTCTTTGGAATTGAAATGACAACTGACCTTTTCCAATCCTGTGGCCACTGTTGAGTTTTGCAGATTTGCTGACATATTGAGTGCAGCACTTTTAACAGCGTCTTTTTTTAGGATTTTAAATAGCTCAACTGGAATTCTGTCACCTCCACCAGCTTTGTTCATAGTCATACATGCGTGTGTGCTAATTCGCTTCAGTCATTTCCGACCCTTTGTGACCCTGTAAACTGTAGCCCACCAGGCTCCTCTGTCCATGGCATTCTCCAAGCAAGAATACTGGACTGGGTATTCTTGCCATTCCCTTCTCCAAGGGATCATCCCGACCCAGGAATTGAACCCACATCTCTCAGGTCTCCAGCACTGGCAAGTGGCTTCTTTACCACTAGCGTCACCTGGGAAGCCCTTTGTTCATAGTAATGCTTCCTGAGGCCTGCTTGACTTCACACTCCAGGACGTTGTTGCCTTTTCGTTTTGTTGATGGTCCAAAATGTACTCTTTTCCTGACTTCACTTCTCTGTTCCATTAACTTCTCTGGCTGTTTCTGCTTCCCTGCTGGCCAGTGTAGTCGACAGTGTCTCTTCCGTCTCCCCAGAAGGTCTCCTGGGCTGTCTTTTCCTCTGCTTCCCTCCACTACTGCCAGGGTCAGAGCTCTGCCCCTCCTGCACACACTCCCGCACACCCTCCCACACACCCTCCCACGCACACTCCCGCACATACTCCTGCACGGCTGTCACCGCCTCTCAGCTCCGCTGTGCCCATCTCCCGCCACAGCTGCCTGAGCTCTCCTCCTAAAACTCGCTCAGGACACCACCCTTGCTGGACCTTAAATGGCTCCCCATGCCCTGGAGTCAAGTTCCAGTCTTGGGGTGACACCCGCACCCTGGCGGCCTGGCCAGGTCCGCCTGCCTTTTGAGGGCCTGGTGCGGTGGAGTTCCCAGTGCTGGCCGTCGCTCTTGCCGTATTGGGGTCCCCTTTCTTCCCATGGTCTAGAACGTCCACCCTGCCCTTGCTTCCTCATTCAGCACCCTCAGCCTGGTGTTTCTCCCTGAGCACCCGGTTCCCACGCTGTCCCAGCACCCACTTTATTCAGACCCTCGAGGAGCTTCCACTGGAGGTGGAGAGCCTCATACATGGCCATATCCACCCACAGCAGAAATTAGACTGTCGGGCAAGTTATCGTCATTTTGCAACTCCATTTCTAAGTAATTCTGGAGTTTGGGTTTTGATTTCTTGTTACTGATAATCACAAATAAAACTGTCTAATAGCAGGTACAAGATGTCTTCACCATAATTCATGAGTCCAGCTCCGCATTACCATCCACTTGCTCAAGGCATGAGGCAGAAGATGCTGGCTTATCAGAGCTGTTCAGAGATGCTCTTCATCACCTGGTTCCCTTTCAGTCCTGGCCTCTTCTTTACGGATGTTCTGATACTGAAAACAAAAAACAAAAACCCATCTTCCCTGTGCTGGCAGTGGGATCTGGGCTCCCTCGTGCCAGCCTTGACCGTGGGCAACACCAGCTCATTAAAGTCTGGGCTGTCACCGTTCCTTACAGGGCAAGCAGACATTTCAGGTTTAAGAAGGACTTTAGCAAAGTATCAAATCATGAACATGCTTTCTGTCTTTAAATTTCTATTTCAAGATGTAGCGTCTCTTTTTCTGTCCTTGTACAAATTACCAAATCAATTGCTGCTTTGGGATTAGATTAAGACAATTACTATTCTCTTTTCAAATTGAGGTATGGTTGATTTACAGTGTTGTGGGGTTCTTAATTAATTTTTATTGGAGTGGAGTTGATTTACAGTGTTGTTAGTTCCTGCTATATAGCAAAGTCAGTCAGTTATACATATACATCTATCCACCCTTTTTTAGATTCTATTCCCATATTACAATGCTGTATTAATTATTGCTATACAGCAAAGTGATTCGGTTATACATACATACACACACACACATATATATTATTTTCCATCATGGTTTATCATAGAATATTGATTATAGTGCCCTGTGCTATATAGTAGGACCTTGTTTTTAATTTGTTCTGCGTGTAATAGCTTAACATCTACTAACCCTAACCTCTGAATCCATCCCTCCCTTAGCCCCTAATGCCTTGGCAACCAGCATTCAGTTCTCTATGTCCCTGATTCTGTTCCTGTTTCATAGGGAAGTTAATTTGTGACAGATTTAGATTCCACATGTAAGTGCCATCATGTGGTGTCTGTCTTTCTCTCTCTGACGTCACTTAACATGATAATTTCTAGTTGCATCTGTGTTGCTGCAAGTGGCCTCATTGGCATTATCCCAGATCTTCATCCATCCCTCATCGATGGACATTTAGGTTGCTTCCATGTCTTGGCTATTATGAATAGTGATGCTGTGAACATACAGGTGCCTGTATCTTTTGGAATTCTAGTTTTGTCCAGATATATACCCAGGAGTGGAACTGCTAGATCATGTCACCCCTATTTTTAGTTTTTAAGGAACCTCCATACTGTTCTCCATAGTGGTTGCAGCAGCTTACATTCCCACCAACAGCGCAGGAGGGTCCCTTTCTCCACACCCTCTCCAGTATTTATCATTTGCAGACTTGTTAGTGATAGCCATTCCGACTGCTGTGAGGTGGTACCTCATTGTAGTTTCGGTTTGCATTTCTTAGATTGAGAGACTTCTTCAGTTAAATGTTTAGCTGCTGAGTTCAGTTTCAGAGACTGAATGTGAAATATTACGATTTATGACAGTCCTAGTTTTTAGAAAAAAAATTGCATCATTTAGCAGATATTTAAGATGCTGATAGAAGAACTAAAGAGTCTCTTGATGAAGGTGAAAGAGGAGAGTGAAAAAGTTGGCTTAGAGCTCAACGTTCAGAAAACTAAGATCATGGCATCTGGTCCCATCACTTCATGGGAAATAGATGGGGAAACAGTGGAAACAGTGTCAGACTTTATTTTTGGGGGCTCCAGAATCACTGCTGATGGTGATTGCAGCCATGAAATTAAAAGACACTTACTCCTTGGAAGGAAGGTTATGGCCAACCTAGATAGCATATTTAAAAGCAGAGACATTACTTTGCCAACAAAAGTCTGTCTAGTCAAGGCTATGGTTTTTCCAGTGGTCATGTATGGATGTGAGAGTCGAACGGTGAAGAAAGCTGAGCGACGAAGAATTGATGCTTTTGAACTGTGGTGTTGGAGAAGACTCTTGAGAGTCCCTTGGACTGCAAGGAGATCCAATCAATCCATCCTAAAAGAGATCGATCCTGGGTGTTCATTGGAAGGTCTGATGTTGAAGCTGAAACTCCAATACTTTGGCCACCTCATGGGAAGAGTTGACTCATTGGAAAAGACCCTGATGCTGGGAAGGATTGGGGGCGAGAGGAGAAGGGGACGACAGAGGATGAGATGGTTGGATGGCATAACCGACTCGATGGACATGGGTTTGGGTGGACTCCGGGAGTTGGTGATGGACAGAGAGGCCTGGCGTGCTGTAGTTCATGGGGTCACAGAGAGTTGGACATGACTGAGCGACTGAACTGAACTGATAACATTTCATTTCCCGGTACGCATAAATCTGCCTGTGTCAGGCACTAGAACATTTAGCAAACTAATGCAATCTGTAATTGAATTCATCTGGTCACAGCATTTAATGAAGACACACTCAATGTCAGTTCATGCCTTTAGGTAACAAATAGGACTATATTATATAGTAATTTATGCAGAAGAGCAACTTTATAAATAGTAAAACACCAAATAAATGCCACCTTTTGTTCTAAAATATATGTTTAAAAAGTAGTCTTAAAGGGAAAATGTCTGATCTGTTGAATAAAGTAATTAAAACTTTTTTTTACATGGGAGGGAAAAGCAAAACAGGAGACAGGAAAATTACAGTGTGTCTATGTTGGCTGGACTGGTGTAGTTAACCAGCCCCGGATACCCGCGACTTAACACGTGCTTGCTGCTTTCTGCGCCCGCGAGGCTGGCTCTTGCCCTGTCAGTCTTCCCCGTTGTCGTCTCATGGGCGGTGGCCGACTGAGCCCCTGCCGCGCGCTGTGGCCACTGCAGCAGGGACCACGGAAAGGAAGGCCCTCTTGCCAGCTCATTTACGCTTCAGCTCAGGAGTGCCGGACCGCTTCTGCTCACAGCCCATTGTCCAGAACCAGCGCAGGGGGCATTAACTCCAGGGGCTGCGACGAGCCTGGGGGTGCTGGGGCCACCTGTCTTCACCCTGTACCCCTGCATCCAGGCAGCCCAGGAGGCCCTCTGGGAGGTAGGACACTACAGAGAGGCCCTCGACTAAATGTTTTCTCTTTTGACCTGTCTCTTCCATTCAGAATAAGTTCATTTATACACAGGCTTTCGTACTTGTTCTAGAAGACGTTGACCCTGTAACGGGAACTCTTTCACTGGGGTGGTGGTCGCTGCTAACTCTGAGGTGCTGACCCAGGGTGTTTCTGTCAGTACGTAACTTTCTCCACAGGAGCAGCTCCTATTAGGGCAGGTTGACACTTCCAACGGAGAATCATTTTAAATTAACATTCTAAAGTGAGAATTTGTTTCTCAGCTATTCCTGTAATTTACTGCTGGAAGTACTTTATTTGGATTGCTACAGATCTTTTAATATGTAATGTTGGAGCCCTGGGATGTCTATTTTAACTCTCTGGTAAGACACTCTGTAAAAGATTTTTAAAATACAACTCATTTTGGTGTAGAGAAATCATCATCTTTAGGAAATTTTTTCAGTAGTAATGGACTAATTCTTTAAAGCTAAATGCACGTGATGAGATTTTCCCATTGCAGGATCCGAGCCTGTACATTTTGGTGATGACATGGGATGTCATCTGATGCCAGTGACAACCGTGTGAGGTGGCTGAGAGCCCCCCTGCCAGTGAACATAGCTGCACCACCTTTTTCCTGCTTTACAGTCAGAATGACTCATCCTCTAACTGAGTCACCAGAAGTCAAACCATTCAACTTGAAAAATGAGCAAAAGGCTTGACAGATACTTCACAAAGGAACTGCCCCCATAAGCACATTAAAAGGTTCTCAGCATTACTTTGTTATCAGGGATATGCAAATTAAAACCATGACAAGATGCCACTTCTACTAGGACGGCCGACATGAAAAGGTACCCAAAGTGGATGCTGGTGAGGCTGTGGGCTGCAGGTGGGTGTGTAAGGTGGGTGCTGGCAGTCTCTTTGGGATGGGTACTGGCAGTCTCTTTGGGATGGGCACTGGCAGTCTCTTTGGAAATTAAACGTAAACGTCACAGCCCAGAGTCCCACTCACAGGTGTTCTTCAAGAAGAACAACACGTGTTCACCAAAACGTCTTCTACAGGAGTGACGGTAGCAGCTTTGCTCCTAGCAGCACAGCGTGGAAGTGGCCGGAGTGTCTGCCAGGAGGAGACACTAACTGTGGCTGTTACATACCCTGGAATACTACTCAGCAGTGAGGAGGAGTGAATGCCTGACTGTCCCTCCAGGACATCACACTGAGTGCAGGAAGCCAGGCCAGGGGGAGTGCTGGCCTCCATCCTGTTCTCCTGGACGTCTAGACCAGACTGACTGGAGCCATGGCAACAGAAGTCAAAACAGTGGCTGCCTCAGGGCAGAGGGGTGTTGACCAGAAGAGGCTTGAGGGAACTTTCTGGGTGATGAAAATGTTCCGTGCCGGGGAAAGACACGGGTTACTCAGGTATATTCACTTTTCAGCAGTGAGGAGGCTGAACTTGTAAGATCTGTGCACTCAGCAGGTGTGGAGCCCGAGGTCAGAAGCAGCCGACGGGGAGAAGTCGGGCTGGCCTGGGTTCAGACCCCAGCGCACCCTCGCCTCCTGGCTTAGCCACCTTCTCTCTGGGATATTGGGCATATCTCTTCGTGTCTGCATCCTAATGGCCTCGTGTGAGCTGGGGCAGTAATAACTGGGTATGGTGGTTGTGAGGGTCAGTAACTGTTGGCTGTTGCTCTTTCTCCCAGAAAAACTCTTAATCAAATATAATTTCTCTTTAAAGGCTCCTCCCACTTCCTTTCCTCTTAAAACTAGTTTAATAAGGAGAAATGTAAAAAGAAAAATTGAAGATTCCAGGAGGCTTTGTTAGTCAATCGTAAGTGGAAGGACTGATGCTGAAGCTGAAAGTTCTAGTTTGGTCACCTGATGCAAAGAACTGACTCATTTGTAAAGACCCTGGTGCTGGGAATGATTGAAAGTGGGAGGGAAAAAAATAAAAGGAAAGTGGGAGGGAAAGGGGACGACAGAGGATGAGATGGCTGGATGGCATCACCAACTCAATGAACATGAGTTTGAGTAAGCTCCGGGAGTTGGTGATGGACAGGGAGGCCTGGCGTACTGCAGTCCATGGGGTCAAAAAAAGTCAGACGCAACTGAGCGACTGAACTGGACTGAATTGTGATTAGGATCAAGATTACCCAAAAGATGAATTCTCTCATCCCAGACCCAGAATTTGCTGCTAACAGTTGTGTATGTGATGAAGCTAATTGTGAGGCCCATGCTGAGATATCAATCTGTGCTTGGTGGCTCAGGGCGTGTGCTGATGGTATCTTGACTCCTTTGTCCCTGGCGTGGCAGGGCTATAGTGTGGCGCCGGGCAGGTGGCCGGGCACCCAGAGGACTTGGTGACTCTCGTGCGTGATAATATTCTCCAGCCACAGAGCTCAGCTGCACACGCAGTGTCATTTCTTCCTCTGAAGAACAAAATCAAAGTTCATAGCTTACATGAGCCATGAATCATCACACAAAAGTGACCGGCATGTATGCTGTCTCTCTGTTTACAGGAGCTGTGAAACTGACGAGCCTGGCCTGTGGAAACCAGCACGTCTGGGCCTGCGACTCCAGGGGTGGCGTTTACTTCCGCGTTGGCACCCAGCCGCTGAACCCCAGTCTGATGCTTCCGGCCTGGATAGCGATTGAGCCGCCTGTCCAGGTAAGCAGAGGTTACCTGATCCCAGCTCCCCAGTTGGCTGGTCAGGTGCTGAGCTGGGGAGAGGACCACACCTGCTGGCGAGGGCCTCCCAGCAAACAGGGTGGAGGTGCATGTCTGGGCGCCGGGGGTGAGTGTGCCCGGGGTCTGCTTACGTGCACCCACTGGCATTCCATACTCTTGAGTCTGGTATTTGTAGAGTTTAGAGCTGAACAGGTTCACAATTATCTGGGCCAGGGCTGCTTTTTCTTTCTCAAAAATGTTTTGTTTCTAACTTTTTACAAAATAAGCATTATGTTTTTTTAAAGAAAATAATCTCCAAAAGGAAGAAAGTAAAAGTCCCATAAAGATCTTGTGATGAGAGAGCCTATTATCATTATTTCGTGAGTGCCTTTTCTATTTTGTTGAAGAAATTTTTTTTCCTTTTTTAAAAATATCTTATTTATTTGCTGCATCAGGTCTTAAGTTGTGTGTAATGCGAGGTCTCTCACTGTGGCGCAGACTCTCTGGTTGTCACGCGAGGTCTGTCTGTGGCGCAGACTCCCTGGTTGTCACGCGAGGTCTGTCTGTGGCGCAGACTCCCTGGTTGTCACGCGAGGTCTGTCTGTGGCGCAGACTCCCTGGTTGTCACGCGAGGTCTGTCTGTGGCGCAGACTCTCTGGTTGTCACGCGAGGTCTGTCTGTGGCGCAGACTCCCTGGTTGTCACGCGAGGTCTGTCTGTGGCGCAGACTCCCTGGTTGTCACGCGAGGTCTGTCTGTGGCGCAGACTCCCTGGTTGTCACGCGAGGTCTGTCTGTGGCGCAGACTCTCTGGTTGTCATGCGAGGTCTGTCTGTGGCGCAGACTCCCTGGTTGTCACGCGAGGTCTGTCTGTGGCGCAGACTCCCTGGTTGCCATGTGAGGTCTCTCACTGTGGCGCACGGGCTCTCTAGTTGTGCTGCACATGCTTAGTTGCTCTGAGGCACGTAGGATCTTAGTTCCCCAACCAGGGATTGAACCCACATCCCCTGCTTTGCAAGGGGGATTCTTAGCCACTGGACCCCCAGGGGAGTCCCTAGAAATTAGTTTTCTTATGCATCCCACCCCATCCGCAACCCCTGCCGTATTTAGTTTACCGTGTATCCTAAATGTTTTTCTTTTGACTGTTCTACCACTCAAAGCGAAAGCTGAAGTCTGATTTTAGCACGCTCTTTAGTTACCCTTAAATAGCTGGTGGCCCTGGTGACTATGCTAAGTGCACTTCTATTAAAGCTTTTCCGCGGAAGGCTGTGATTTAATGAGTTATTTACTCGAATGCTTCCTACTCCCCATTTTGTGACTTTGTTGGGGAAAAAAAAAAATGAAGTCTTCATGTGCAGAGGTGGCAGGAGTGGTTTGTTATACAAAAATGCGTAAATGGAGATAAGGAGTCAAATGTCGGGGTGGATGCCTCTGTTGGTCACTGTCTTCGTTTTGGGCATCATAAACCCCCAGAGATGGGGCAACAGAGGTCAGGGTGCAAGGCTGAGGACCAGCTGTCCTGCCCAGGAGACACGGGACGTGTGCAGAAAGCCTCTGCAATCAAGAGTCAGGTGCCGAGTTCTTTCAGGTTAGTGGTCACGGCCACAGGGAGGCTCCACGTGGACCGTCCTCTCACAGGGTCATAGTGAGAGTGAGTGGAATTGTGTCTGAGTTTGAAGATGCTGTGTGCACACCAGCCTGCGTTCCTCTGCACACGATGCTGCGCTGACAGCTGCGGTCCACGAGCACAGATGAAGGGGTGTGGCCGGCCGGCCGTGTGGTGCTCTGCTGATGGGTGGCGAGGGTTTCATTGCTGTTCTCAACTCTGCTTGGACGAGCCGGCGCCCTCTTGTTGTCTGACTTCTTTGGCAGTCATTGCCACCTCCTAGCAGCTTTATCTTAAAGGCTTATAGTTCACCCTCTACGGTATACGACTCAGTGCTTGGTTGTATATTTGCAAAGCTCTGCAACCATCACTGCTCTCCAATCTAGAACTTTTTCACGTGGAAAGAAACCCCTGACCCACTGGTAACTACTTCCTTTTCTCTCAGAACCGTCACCCCCGTGGCCGTAACAGCCACTCATCTCCTTTCTGTTTCTCTGCACTTGCCTGTTCTGGATTTTCCTATTTCATGTAAATGGGGTCGTGTAATTAGTGGCATTTTTATCTGCCATCTTTCACTTAGTATCATATTTTCAGTGTTCATCCACACTGGAGCCTGTGTCAGTACTTCATTCCTTTTATGACTGAAGAGTATTCCATTCCATTCCACCAGGGCTTCCCTGGCAGCTCAGCTGGTAAAGAATCCACCTGCAATGAGGGAGACCTGGGTTCGATCCCTGGGTTGGAAAGATTCCCCTGGAGAAGGGAAAGGCTGCCTACTCCTGTATTCCGGCCTGGAGAACTCCACGGACTGTACAGTCCATGGGGTCGCAGAGCCGGACACACCCGAGTGGCTCACGTTTAGTGTCCGTCGTGTGGACGTGCCGTGGTTTGTTTATCCATTTGTCAGCTGATGGATGTTTGAGTCATGTCCACGTTTTGGCTGCTGTGGATGATGCTGCTGTAGACATTCTTATACAAAATTATACAGACATGTGTTTTCAGTTCTGTTGGGTCTATAACTTTAAGTGGAATTGTGGGGTCATATGATGCCAGCAAATTTGGAAAACTCAGCAGTGGCCACAGGACTGGAAAAGGTCAGTTTTCGTTCCAATCCCAAAGAAAGGCAATGCCAAAGAATGCTCAAACTACCGCAAAATTGCACTCATCTCACACGCTAGTAAAGTAATGCTCAAAATTCTCCAAGCCAGGCTTCAGCAATACGTGAACCGTGAACTTCCAGATGTTCAAGCTGGTTTTAGAAAAGGCAGAGGAACCAGAGATCAAATTGCCAATATCCGCTGGATCATCGAAAAACAAGAGAGTTCCAGAAAAACATCTATTTCTGCTTTATTGACTATGCCAAAGCCTTTGACTGTGTGGATCACAATAAACTGTGGAAAATTCTGAAAGAGATGGGAATACCAGACCATCTGACCTGTCTCTTGAGAAACCTGTATGCAGGTCAGGAAGCAACAGTTAGAACTGGACATGGAACAACAGACTGGTTCCAAATAGGCAAAGGAGTACGTCAAGGCTGTATATTGTCACCCTGCTTATTTAACTTATATGCAGAGTACATCATGAGAAACGCTGGGCTGGAAGAAACACAAGCTGGAATCAAGATTGCCGGGAGAAATATCAATAACCTCAGATATGCGGATGACACCACCCTTATGGCAGAAAGTGAAGAAGAACTAAAGAGCCTCTTGATGAAGGTGAAGGAGGAGAGTGAAAAAGTTGGCTTAAAGCTCAACGTTCAGAAAACTGAGATCATGGCATCTGGTCCCATCACTCCATGGGAAATAGATGGGGAAGCAGTGGAAACAGTGTCAACTTTACTTTTTTGGGTTCCAGAATCACTGCTGATGGTGACTGCAGCCATGAAATTAAAAGACGCTTACTCCTTGGAAGGAAGGTTATGGCCAACCTAGATAGCATGGTTAAAAGCAGAGACATTACTTTGCCAACAAAAGTCCGTCTAGTCAAGGCTATGGTTTTTCCAGTGGTCATGTATGGATGTGAGAGTTGGACGGTGAAGAAAGCTGAGCGCCGCAGAATTGATGCTTTTGAACTGTGGTGTTGGAGAAGACTCTTGAGAGTCCCTTGGACTGCAAGGAGATCCAATCAATCCATCCTAAAGGAGATCAATCCTGGGTGTTCATTGGAAGGTCTGATGTTGAAGCTGAAGCTCCAATACTTTGGCCACCTCATGCGAAGGGTTGACTCATTGGAAAAGACCCTAATGCTGGGTAGGATTGGGGGCAGGAGGAGAAGGGGACGACAGAGGATGAGATGGTTGGATGGCATCACCGACTCGATGAACATGGGTTTGGGTAGACTCCGGGAGTTGGTGATGGACAGAGAGGCCTGGCGTGCTGCAATTCATGGGGTCGCAGAGAGTCGGACACGACTGAGCGACTGAACTGAACTGATGATGATTGTATGTTTAGCATTTTAAGGAACTGCCAGGCTGTTCTCCGCTGGCTGCACCAGTTTACATTCTACCAGCAGTGTGTGAGGGTTCTGATTTCTCTACACCCTTTACTGAAAAATTTTTCTTGCCCAGTTTAAGAAGTCTGTCTTAGTGGGTGTAAAACGATATTTCATGGTGGTTTTCTTTAAAAAAAAAAAAAAAAAAACAGGATAAAAAGTTCATTGAAACAGGAAAAGCTAATTTTTATATTAATGGGGGTTACTGAATGTTCTGATTTGTATTAGAACAGTCCTATACAGAAAGGAAAGCTGATCTGATCCAAATTGGTACTTTTTGTTATAATTCAGTTGAGTGTTTTTTTTAAATTTAGATATAATTGACGTGTAGCATTGTATTAGTTTCACAGAAACAATATAATGATTTGACATTTGTATATATGTTGCAGAGTACTCACCGCAGTAAGTCTAGTGAACACCTGTCGCGTTACACAGTCTCTCCTTGTGATGAGAGCTTGGGACCGGCCCTCTCGGCCCCCTGGGCCCGCCCTCTCGGCCCCCTGGGCCCGCCCTCTCGGCTCCTTGGACCCGCCCTCTCGGCTCCCTGGCCCTCTCGGCTCCCCGGGCCGGCCCTCTCTCTCTCGGCCCCCCGGGCCAGCCCTCTCTCTCTCGGCTCCCCGGGCCGGCCCTCTCGGCTCCCCGGCCCTCTCGGCTCCCTCTCGGCTCCCCGGGGGTCTGCAGTGTGGTGCTGCCGCCTGTAGCCACCGTGCCGTCCATCGCGTCTCCGTGTCCTCGTGGTTTTGATTTGCATTTCCCGAAGGGCCAGTGAGCATCTTCTTGTGTGCTTATTGGTCACTTAATGTATCTTATTTGAGGAACTGACATATTCAGATACTCTGCTCATTTTTTAATTGGGTTATCTGTCTTTTTATTACTGAGTTGTAAGACTTTTTCGTGTATTCTGGATGTGTGCGTCTCACACGTGCATACCCACTTGCTCAGTCGTGTCCCAGACCGTTATGAGAATTAGCATTTACAAGTGTTTTCTCCCACTTGCTGGATTGTTGCTTCACTTTCTTTACAGTGTCTTTTAAGGCACAGAATTTTTTTATTTTGATAAACGCCATCTTACCTCTGTTTTGCTTCAGTTGCTCATACTTTTGGTGTCGTCAAGGATAACATGAAACCATGAGCTCCTCTTCTTTCAGCATCTAGATTCGGTGAGAACCTCTAGGAAAGAAAGCTGAAATTGGGGACGTAAGCTTTACTTGGAGTGTTCTATTGACTGTGGGCTTCCCTGATAGCTTAGTTGGTAAAGAATCCGCCTGCAGTGCATGAGACCCCGGTTTGATATCTAGGTCGGGACAATCCGCTGGAGAAGGGATAGGCTACCCACTCCAGTATTCTTGGACTTTCCTTTTGGCTCAGTTGGTAAAGAATCTGCCTGCAATGTGGGAGACCTGGGTTCAATCCCTGGGTTGGGAAAATCCCCTGGAGAAAGGAAAGGCTACCCACTCCAGTATTCCAGTCCAGAGAATTCCATGAACTGTATAGTCCATGGGGTCACAAAGAGACAGACACAACTGAGCGACTTTCACTTTATAACCAACTATTGACTGGATTGATCAAAGCTTCACCCAAGAAAATGCCAGAATAGAACAAATTCACATGAAAAGGCCTCACAGCTGTGCCCTGAATAAAGCAGCGACTGCTCGATGGGCTGTTCATCGTTAACTATTTCAGGCACTTCTGTTGAGTGGACCCCGTTCTCTTATCCAGTAGCTGTCAGTGTGTTCAGTGTGCTGTAGGAGAAGTGCACGTGGGGCTTGTAGCTGCAGAACTGGTTCCTGGGGGGAAAACCAGGCTGTACGCTTGCACAGGCCTTTTGCTACGCTCTTCCACCCTCTGCTGAGGACCACAGCCTGGGCCGCCTACTGACTGCAGGAGCTGCAATGGAGCGCCGAGTCCAGGTAGCGTGCCATAGGCTCGGCCGGCACCCCCCCATGCGGGGCTTTAGGACAAAGCCTAACTTCAAATTGAACTCCAGGTTAATCTTCAAGTTGCAGAAGTTCCTGAGAACACCAGTCCGTTGGCAGAGTGGGGATGGTACGAGGCCTTGTGAAATGGTTTAGAAAGTTGGGATGGTTTGGTTGAATGCAGGTATTAGAATGTAAATGGTATTTCCATGTTTTGATCATAATCAACCTCTTTCTGTCCCATTTTATTTGCTCTTGGGCGTGAGCATCCTGGCCTCCAGGTAGGACGTGTGTACAGCTAAAGTCTGTGGAGGCCATAACACATGTTAAGGGCACAGAGCAGTGAAGCCGCAGGGATCTCCCGAAATTAGCAGCAGTTTCTCTGTTTCTGTGTCCTGTGCTCTTCTCTGGTAACACCTCCCTCCTGTAGTAGTTTTGGGGTGAAGTTCTAACAAAGTACTCAAAACAAATGACTCAGTTTTCAGACTTGCTAACATTTGGAAGGATTTGGAAAAAATATTTATAGCTGTGTTTAGCATCTTTTCTTTGGAGCTTGCTGCTTTGGTGGGAGCGTTTTCTGTCCATTCTGGCAGTGCCTCTGAAGTGAGCACAGCTGATGGTGTGACTTCACAGCACTGTGGGCACCGTGAGCCCCCCGCCTGCACTGGCCCCACTTCTGCCTTCAGAGGGTCTTCCCTGCCCTCCTGTGCTCCTTCCCCCACCTCTGGTCAGTCCCTGCTCCTCCCGAACACGCCCAGTGTCCAGGCCTCCCGAGGTGGGAAAGAGAAACCAGCAAAATTAAGACTCATGTGACTGGCAAATGGCCAAAACTTATTTTAAATTCAGCTACTCTAGGTATCTTTAGCTATATGAACAACAACTAAAAAAACCAAACATGCAAGCATGGTGACAGGTAATCCCATGAGAATGTCATGCTCCCAGTGCTGTCGGTGGGGACATAAGCTGATGCTACTTTACGCAGCCAGATCTCAGAGAAGGTCACAGCTCGGGGCAGTAAGGCCTGCTTCGGAGAGGCGTTAGAGTGGGAGGGGACCCTGCCCAGCTGGGACCTCGCAGGGAAAGCGGTCCTCACCCGCTCTACTACCAGCCAGGGTGCGTGGGCAACCCTGGATGCAGCTCCACCCCCCCACACCCCCGCATGGCTGGCGGAGGTCACTCAGGCAGGGACAAGATGGCAGAAGGAGGTGGCACCCACACCCCAAAGCCAAACTCTGCAGGTCCAGCCTGGTGCCTGCTTCCAAGAGTCTTGGGGTGTTCTGAAGACTCATGTTCCCTCTTGACATCAAAGTACAAGGCCTTGGAGTAATTAAACCAGATTCCTCTCACTGTACCTGGGGTACCGTGGGCTAAATCCCTCCACACAGCCCAGCGAGCGACATCGCACAGGAACAGGGCACGGTGTCCTGGGATGGGGAGCTCGGAGCCTGCGTGCCAAGCTCGGGACACAGTCACATCTTAATGGTCCCTGGTTTTTAATAAGAGAAAGAGAAGGGCTTCCCTCGTGGCTCAGTGGTTAAGAATCCGCCTGCCAATGCAGGAGACACAGGTTCAGTCCCTGGTCCGAGAAGGTCCCACATGCTTCAGGGGAGCTGAGCCCGTGAGCCACAACTGCTGAGTCTGCGCTCCGGAGCCCGGGAGCTCCTCAGTCAGAGAAGCCACCACCACTAGAGAAAACCTGCACAGCCACAAAGCCCCAGCACAACCCAAGATAAATTATAAAAAAGTAAGAGAGAAAAACGTTGTGAATTACATGCCTGGTGTCTCGGAGGCCTCTGCTCCTTGAGGACGTGGCCGGGGGTTTGCCGTGAGGGCTGAGGGAAGTTCCGCCGGACATGGGCAGCGAGGAGGAATCTTGCTTCCCATGGAGAAACGCTCACAGCACATTATTGAATAAAAATGTCAGTTACCAAGTCTGTCTGATGATTCTATTTTTGTGTTAAAAAAAAAAATACATTGAAAAAGTCCATAAAGACATCCAGTAAATTGGTAGCAGTGGTGACGACTGCACAGTGCTCTTGCGGCTGATTGCTCTCCCGCCTGTAATTTACTTCTATTCTGTGAATATCTTGAGTGAACTTACGTTACTTATGGAATATAAGTCCTTAGTTCCTAACTGAAGCGTCTGCTAACGAGAGTCCACCTTGGAAAATAATCAGAAATGTCCCAAAGCTCTTTTGCTGCTGTTTATGACAGTGTCCAGTTCAGAGACCACGTGTGGGGAGTGAAGCTGGGGTGGTGCCCGCCCCTTCTTGTGAAGAGTCTGCAGTTGTAGTCATTATGAGTGGTTAGGACCCCATCCTTCCACTGCAGGGGGCGCGGGTTCAATTCCTGGGCAGGGGACTAAGATTCCCCAAGCCATGGGGCATGGCCACAAAAAACACCTTGTATCAGACAGTAAGATAAATGAAGGCAGAACAGTTCCGTCAGTTGTGCTGGGTGTGGCGGGGGGCAGGAGGGAGGGAGGCCGCCTCTGAGGGAGGGAAGTGATAAGAGACCCCAGGCAGAGCGGGGATAGGCCAGGGTCACAGCCAGGAAGGAAACCCAGGTCACTGAGGGTTGCCAGCTGTGGCTTCTGTGGACGAAGTCGCCCTTGAACTCACAGAGCCAGGGTGTGTTTCCGGTGACCAGCAAGAAACTGGTCTGGCCAGGGTTTCTGAGCAGGGAAAGGCGCTGCTCCGTGGTGTGTTGCATAGGATGGTTGGTTGCTAGGGACGGTTCGTAGCTGGACGCTGTCTGAGCCTGTTGAGACACTGGTTTCTGGTTCTTCTCGTCTCTGAGTCTGAAGTCTTGCCCAGCGATCCCCTCTGCAGAAGGGGGCACGGGAGAAACATGGGCTGCCCGAGGAGCCTGGCGAGGGCCTCTGGCTCAGGTTCCGCGGATCTTGACTGTCGGCCCGCAGCGGACTCCAAGGGCAGCCAATGTCCCAGGCGGCCGGCACGATGGCTCTGGGTGAGGATGTCCTGCGGAGCCACCAGACCCTTCGGCCCGGTCCCCTGGATCCGGAGCACACATCTGTGAGATCACTGCGCTGGGTCAAGGAGGGTGGCGACCCTGACCCCAAATGTCTCGGCACAGAAGCCAGTCTGTGCTGGGGCCCAGACTTCTCCCGGTGACAAGGCCGGCAGCCCCCGTGTGCCCCTGCCAGCTCTGTGGCTGACCCGCCAGGCTTTGCTCAGGCAGCATGGCGTGTGTGCACAAACTGCCAGATGCCACCCCAGCTGTCTGCACACAGCTGCCTGGGACAGGCGCGCGGGAGGGTGTGGCAGGCGGCCTTTCCTCCTCAGCCTCAGGGGGCAGTGCAAGGGGCACACGGGTAAGGATGGCTCACCAGTCAGCTGGGTCTGCACGGTGGGCCACAGGCACCTCGTGTCCCCTCCATTGTCCCCACTTGACAGAACGACTGTCTCTTAGCTTTGTCTCCCTAAATAGCTTTGTAGGAATCTGTGTCTCCATCTTTCTAGCTCTAGGGGTCTTCATTTGACTCCTGCTGGAAGGAGGGGTGCCTCTCCCCCTAACCATGCACCCTGCCTCCCCACCTACCTCCTCCCAGCACTGCAGTGCTGCGATGGGGCACACACCCTTCAGAGGTGAGCTGGCAGTGAACTGCACCCCACTTTCTTGTCTGCATGACTGTTTCCCACGGGCTTGAGCGTTGTCTTGTTTTTCTATATGGTTTACGTATTCAGCCTCAACCTCTCCCCGCCAGCTGAGTCTGTTTCCCCTCTGTACACCCAGACACATCGGTTCCATCCCCTTCTTTGAGTTGTCTTCCTGGACACCCCGGCCAGCTGTAGTCTGGCCTGCCACTCTGTCTTCCTGGGGTCACCCTTTGTCTTGAGGGTGTGTGGGATCTCTTCTCTCCTGGATCCTGTGTCTTCCTCTGCTGTTTTGGTGGAGTTTCTCCTCCAGTCGGTTCCTGAGAAGGGTTTGTGGAGGTAACTTTTGGAGACATTGCACGTCTGAAAGTCTTTGCTCACGTTCATCCTTGACCTTGTCTTGAGTTTAGCAGTCTAGGCTGGAAATCATTTTCCTTTAGAATCTGTAGGTTTTCTTCCATCATCTCCTGGTGTCCAGTATTGCTGTTGAGACGTCTGAAGCCATTCTGATACTTGATCCTTGCTATTTGACCTGCCTTTTCTCCCTGGAAGTTTGTAAGATCTCTTTGTTCCTAGTGTCCTGGGAGCAGAGTGTAGTATGTGCCTGGGGGAGTCTGTTTTATTCTTTGTGCCAGGAAGCCTTCCAGCCTGGAGCTGGTGGCCTTTGTTCTGGGATACGTCCTGTTCTGGTGCTGGCATCTCCTCCAGGTCTCTACCTGACCCTCCCCTCCCCACCCCACCCCACCCCACCCCATTCCCCTAACCCCACCCCACCCAACCCTGCAGACACGCTTCCTCACGTCTTGCTTTTGTGCCCCGGGTGCTGCTTTGCCTACCTTGTCTCTCCTATTTTCTTTCTCTCATACTTTTATCCCATTGTCTTCTTCATCCTGCGGTCGTCCCTCTATTGGGCACTGTCCGAGCCTGTTGAGACCTCAGTTTCTTGTTCTTCTTGGCGCTAAGTCCTAAGTCTTGCCCAGTGAGGTGGGCACCCATCAGGTGCCCAAGGAGCCTGGTAAAGGCGTCTGGCTCAAGTTCCGGGGAACGCGATTGTCGGCCTGGAGAGTTCGCGGCGGACTCCAGGGTTGATTTCTGTTAAAATATGTATGTATATAATATACATAATGTAAATGGTAAAATATGTTTGTATATACTTCTCTTTTTTCCACACACTCTGTGTGACTTGTGGGATCTTAGTTCCCCAATCAGGGCTTGAACCAGGCCCTTGGCAGTGAAAGCACTGACTCTTAATCCCAGGACCACCGGAAAATTGCCTCTGTGATTATATTTTAATTTCTGGATGCTCCTATTGCTGTTTCACCGTTGTTGAGTCTTCTCTTGCCCTCAAGCATGTTTTTTCCTTTCTTTGGTTTTTTGACTCTGCTAGGACTTTGTTGGGGCTTTCCAGGTGGCGCCAAGGGTAAAGAACCTGCCTGCCAATGCAGGAGCCATGAGAGACATGGGTTCGATCCCAGGGTAAAGAAGATCCCCTGGAGGAGGACCTGGCAACCCACTCGAGTGTTCTTCCCTGGAGAACCCCATGGACAGAGGAGTCTGGCGGGCTGCACAGTCCATGGGGTCTCACAGAGTCGGACACGACTGAGTGACTGAGTGCACCACGGACCCTCCCTGCTGTGCCGGGGCTTCCTCCCGGGCGGGGAGCAGGGGCTTCCCTGCAGTCGTGGTGCGCAGGCTTCTGATTCGGGGGCTCCTCCTGTTTCTGAGTGTGGAGCCCTCGGGCGTGGGCCTCAGTCCTTGGGGCTCCCAGGCTCCAGGGCGCAGGCTCAGCACTTGTGGCTCACGGGCTTAGTGGCTCCTCCCGGACCGGGAATCGAACCCGTGTCCCCTGCATTGACAGGTGGGCTCCAGCCACCAGGGAGGCCCCCTGAGATGTTTTGAAGTTTCTTCCCGGGTCCCTCGAGCTGCTGCTTCCTGTCCCTCCTGTGTCCTCTCCACGCAGAGCTTTCCTTAGATGAGGGTGGTCTTGTGTAGTGGGTGGGGTGGAGTGGGCGTGCGTGAGGCTCGCTGATGGTGGTCTCTCTGTGGCCGTCGGGCCGCGTGGTGTGCTGTGGGGAGGGGGGCTTTGCTCGGCTCCTGAGCCCCTTCCTGCTCATCGGCCGCCTCCCAGTCCCGCGTGTTGTGTGGCCGAGCTCTGCTTGCGTCGTCACCCCTGGGCTCCCCCGCCCTCTCTCCTCTCGCTGGGGGCTGTGACTCCAGGCCCGGCCTCCCCAGCCCTGCAGCCGTCCCCTCACCACCTCTCAACCCACCGACCCAGAGGCCGAAAAAAACGCCCAGGGACCCTGTCCCCGCCGACAGGTGTGTGCGAGTGCCCCCCAAGGGGCCCCTCCCGGGCCTTGCCCTCCTGGCCTTCTCCCGGGGAGCAGGCCCTCAGCCAGGCGTTCAGCTGCGCCGCTGAGGGTGAGATGCCCTCGGAGCACCTGCAGTGCCCTGGGATCAAGTCTCTGGGGACCTCGGAGCACAGCAGCGCCGGCGCCCTGATGCTGACCCGGGCACGCGGGCTGCGGTCCGCTCCCCGGTCACGGCTGCCCCCGCCAGCCCTGGCTCAAGAGGAACAGAACATGACCTCTGCCCAGGAAACCTGTTTCTGAGTGTTTTCCTTGGCACGTCCCCCAGCGGCTGGCAGCTACTGTGTCTTGCTGGATTCCGAGGTTGTGCGAGGGCAGCAGTCACCAGTCACCCTCTGGCTTTGTCATCAGCAGCGAGAGGAAGAAAGAAGCCGGGAACTTTGCTCCAGTCCAGAGCCCGCGTCTCATGGCCTCGCTTAACTGGGTCAGCAGTTTCATCAGCGCAACTCACCCTCCAGAGAAAATCCTGGACTTCAGCCAGACACTTTTAACAACTAATAGAGTGGCTCCCACGCAGCTGCCCCGGGGGCCACGGCAGCGTGCAGAGCGGGGTCTGCGGGCCTCGGGTGGAAGACCCTCGAGGCTGCCCGGCAGGCCCCAGGGCAGCCAGAGCCACCGTGTCCCAGCCCCGGAGCACGAACGCCTAGCAGGGGAGCCTGGCGGGTCATCTGCCCTCCGCCAGCGGAGGAGGCAGAGCCCAGGAGGGGCGGGCGGTCCACCCCGGGGAGCACGCTGAGAGCGTATGGGTCCTGTGTGTAGATATGCGCTGTTCACCCCAGCGTCAAGTGTCCAGGCTCCTGTGAAATGAGGAGTGGACGAGAGGCGGCACGGGGACCCAGTCCAGGGAAAGCGCGGAGGAACCGAAGTGAAGCGTGCAGCCCGGGGCCACGTGCCCAGGGGCTGAATGTGCCCGAGGCTTGGCGGCCTGGGGCTTCCTGCCGGTGCCTTGGGGTGCTCAATCCAGACCCCACAGCCTCCAGGAAAGGCAGAGTTCACCAAGTGTCCCAAATGTTAGGGGGGCTCAAGGTTCCTTCGGACTGAGGGAGGGGGAGCCTGCAGGGGAAGGAAAGCATGACTGGCCACCGTGTGGGGTCGGAGTTTCTCTTCAGAAGCGTCTTTCCCAGTGGGGTCTGTGTGCTCGGCAGGCTCCCCGGTTCAATCACCTCGTCCCCGAAATGTTCCTTCACGTGAAGTTTATCCAAGGTCACATGAGGTCCCCACCAGAGTGGTTTATCTAGATAAACATTTACTTTGGCTGCATAATTTTTGACTTTTGTCTTTAAGCCTGGGTTTATTCACATTCCTGGGCTTCCCAGGTGGCACTAATGGTAAAGAACCCACCTGCCAGTGCAGGAGATGTAAGAGACGCAGGTTCGAGCCCTGGGTCAGGAAGGTCCCCTGAAGGAGGGCATGGCCACCCACTCCAGTATTCTTGCTTGGAGAATCCCATGGACAGAGGAGCTGGCGGGCTACAGTCCATGGGGTGGCGAAGAGTTGGACACGACTGAAGTGCCTGAGCACGCACGCACACTCACATTCTGGCTGAGGGAAGCGTGTGCATGCACACGTGTGTGCATTCATTCCTTGGGATAAAGGCCCAGTCTGCCAGAAGTTTGGAGCCCTCTGATCTGAGCCCTGGACACCTCATTTCTAGCCTCAGCTCTGGCCATGGGCAGAATCCTCACTTCTCAGCTTGAGTTTTGTCCATTTTTTCACCCAGAACAGAGGGAGTTGGGCTTAACCGGTCTGCTAGGTCCCTTCCAGCCCCAAATTGGTTTTGGTGAGCCCTTGGCTCAGACCAGCCAGAGTGTTCTAGAGAGGCGGTGCTGACGTCCCTCTCCTCCTGGAGGCTCTGAGCCTTGCTGTCCCCCAGATGCCAGTTACGTGGGGGTTTCTTGAGCAGAGGCTCTGTGCCACCAGCCATGTGTGGAGCCCTGCGGGCTGTGAAAATGGAGAAAGCATGATGGATTCTGAGTCCACCCAGGGACTCAGAGGGAAGTGAGTGTGGGGGGCCCTTGGGGCAGGCCCTGTGGGGTAGGCCTGGGCGGGTCCACTTGGGCTGGTAGACGGGGCAGCGGCTCCTTCAGGAGGCCTGTTTGCTGGGAGCCAGAGCCATGGGGCCAGAAGGGGCTGCTGCTCGGGGAGGGCACAGGGCTGGGGGTAACCTGCAGGTGGCAGGGACTGCAGCCTGCTGTGCCAGACAGTCGCACAGCCGGGTGGGCTGGAGGCCGGCTCGGAGGCCCCTGAAGCCGTCAGGCCACACCGCCGGTCCCCGAACTCGCAGTCTCGTGAAATGGGGCAGAAAACCAGCGCTGATGAAGATGGCTGAGCGAAGGGTGGGAGGCCTGTGGGTGAACCCTTTCCTTGCTTCAGGTGCCACCGGCGGAGAGGCGGGTGAGCAGGGCCGTCAGCTCCCTCTCGGCGTTGTCTTTAGTCACCAGAATCATTTCTCCTGTGAGTGCATGGTCTTTTTTCGTTTTTTAACTTTCATTGGAGCGTAGTTGCTTTACAATGTTTTGTTAGTTTCAGGTGTACAGCCAAGTGAATCAGTTATACATATATCCACTTTTTTTTTTTAGATTCTTTTCCCATATATGCCATTACAGAGTGTTGAGCAGAATTTCTTGTGCTAAACAGCAGGAAATTATTAGTTACCTATTTTATATATAGTAGTGTGTTTGGGTCAATCCCAACTACCCATATATCCCTCCCTACCTTATGCCCTTGGCAACTATAAATTTGTTTTCTACATCTGTGACTGAACTTCTGTTTTGTAACTAAGTTCGTTTGTCCCCCTTTTTTTAGATCCCACGCATAAGCAATACCACAGAATATTTGTCTGTGTCTGACTCACTTCACTGAGTATAACGATCTCTAGGTCCATTCATGTTGCTGCAAAAGGCATTATTTTGTTCTTTTTTATGGCTGAGTAATATCCCATTGTGTATATGTACCACATCTTGATCCATTCCTTGGTCAGTGGACATTTAGGTTGCTTCCACGTCCTGGCTATTGTGAACAGTGCTGCAGTGAACTTTGGCATGCATGCATCCTTTCCAATTACGGTTTTCTCCAGGTATATGCCTAGGAGTGGGATTGCTGGGTCACATTGTAGCTCCAATTTTAGTTTTTTTTAGGAACCTCCACACTGTTCTCCATAGTGCCTACACCAATTTACATTCCCAGTAACGGTGTGGGAGGGTTCCTTTCTCTCCACACTCTCTCCAGCATTTATTGTTTGTAGGTTTTTTGATGATGGCCATTCTGACAGGTATGACATGATACCTCACTGTAGTTTTGATTTGCATTTCTCTCATAATTAGTGGTGTTGAGTATCTTTTTCACATGCTTTTTGGCTGTCTGTAGGTCTTCAGAGTGTGTGGTCTTACCACAACTAACTTAGCAGCTATAGTCCAAATTCTTGGGACATCTACTAGATGAGAAGCTCAGAGTCAGGTCGACAAGTACTGTATGTAACTGGATGCCGGTGAACACAGAACCCGTCACACTTCTAGTACATGCTATCAAGGCTCAGAAGTATTTTCCCTGCACTTGGTAATGAATATGAATCCCTTCACCTGAGAGCAGTCACCCCGGGCCCCAAGTCGGGGCACACAGGGGCAGGACCTTTGGAGTCCTGGTTTGGGAACAGTCTGTCACTGAAAACTTCACCCCTTAACCTCAGCGTCGTGTCTAGTCAGGATCTCAGTGTGTAAAATAAACTCTAGGAAAGAGTAATGGCTTACCCTGTAACACTGATGACTCGGAGTAAATAAAACGTGGTGTTACTCATTGGTAATTATTAGGGATGAGTGTTTATCTCTTGAGAACATGGGACAGCAGCTTGAGGTGTTGACGGGCCTGAGCAGCCCTTTTGATTTGTAAACATCAGAACATGTTGGTGGCTGTAATCTGGGTGCTTCCAGAAAGCGGGTGTGGCCCCTCCCCATCATCCGCCCTGCAGCTGTTCTTTAAAGGGCACTTAAAACTAAGGAGCAGGCACACACCCACACACATACTCACACATGTACAAACACACACACATTCTGTCTCAGTCTTTGGAAGCACACCAAGGTTATTCATGTTTGTTTGTTTTTTTTTTTAGCATTTCCAAATGATTTTTAATTCTTAAATTCCTTATTTACCCCATTTTGTAGAACAGCATCCTTCTTTTCTCTTTTTTCATTTTTGTGGTTTTGAATATGAATAAACCAAAATTTAAGGCTGCCTGTTGCTTTTCCTCATTGACAATTTTATTGCAGTAATTACAGATTCACAGGCCTCTGTAAGAAATCATAGAGACCCTATGCAGCTTTACCCAGTCTCCCCCAGTTGATGACATTTTGCATAACGGTAGTACATGGTTACAACCAAGGCCTGTCTGCCTTATTTTTTTTTAAAGCATGGTAAAATACACATATGTAAGACTTAGCATCTGTGACATTTGGTACATTCACAACGTTGTGTAATTTCTGTCACTACATCTTATCAGGACAGCTTCATCATCCCAGAAGGATGCCCCGTGCCCAGTGAAGTCCTCCTGCCCCCCAGCCCCTGACAAGCACGCATGTACCTCTCTCCGTGTGGATTTCCCTCTCCTGGATGTTTCTATAAAAACGTCATACAACACGTGGCCTTCGCGATCGGCTTCTTGCACCAAGCATCCTGTTCTCGAGGTTCATCAGTGTCGTATCCGTGTCAGTACTACCTTCCTCTCTGTTGTGGAATGCCCTTCCATCATACGGGTGAGAACACACTCTGGGTTGTTTCCACTTCGGGGCTATTGTTAAGAGGATTGTCATGAACACTGCTGTAGCTCTGTTTGGACATCTGCTCCAGTTCTTGAGGTGTATGTCTAGGAGTGGGATTTCTGGATCCCATGGGAATTCTATGTTTAACCTTTGGAGGAACTGCCAAAGTGTCTTCCACAGCAGCTGCACTGTTTTGCCTCCCCAGCAACATACGTGAGAGTTCATGTTTCTCCGTATCCTTACTAATACTTTTTATAGCCATCCTAGAGTGTGAAGTGAAACCTCATTGTGGTTTTCACATACGTGTCCCTGGTGACTGATGACTCTCGGCCCTTTTCATGTGTTTGTTGGCCATCATTACATCTTTGAAGAAAACTCCACTCACGTCCTTTGCCCTTTTAAAAATTCAGTTATTTGTCTTTTTGTTGTTGAACTTTAAGAGTTCTTTATTCTGGATACTAGACCCTTATCAGGTATATGATTTGGAAATATTTTCTCCTATCTGTTGGTTTTTTTCGCTTTCTTTATAGTGTTCTTTGATGTACAAAAGTTTTTAATTTTGAGGAAGTTTAGTTTATCTTTTTTGTTATTGGTGCCGTATCTAAGAAACCATTATGAGATTTAGCTCTTAACATTTATCTTTGAGCCATTTCAGGTTATTTTTATATACGGTGTGAAGTAAGGATCCAACCTCATTCTTTTATGTGTTTGCTGTCCACTTGTCCCAGCACCACTCTTTTCGTTGAATAATCTTGGCAACCTTGTCAAAAATCACTTGAGTATATGGATTTATTTCTGAATTCTCAATACTGTTCCATTCATTTACATGTTGATCCATATGTGAGTATCACACTGTTTAATCACTGTGGTTTTATAATAGTTTTGAAATTCCAAGCGTATTCTTTTTTTAATACTTAATTTTGTTTATTTGGCTGCATCGGGCCTTGGTTGCATCTCGCAGGATCTTGTGTTGAGGCGCAGACTCGAGTTGCCACGTTCGGGCTCAGTAGCTCTGGCACACGGGCTTAGTTGCTACATACCCTGTGGGATCCTAGTTCCCCAACCAGGGATCGAATCTCCGTCCGCTGCATTGCTTGGCAGATTCTTGCCCGGACTACCAGGGAAATCCCCAACTGTGTTCTTCAGGATTGTTTTGGCTGTTCAGGGTCCCTTGCAATTGCATGTGAATTTTAAGATCAGCTTTTCTTTTCTCTAAAAACCCTAGCTGGGGTTTTGATAGGCTAGCGTTGAGACCTGTAGACGGCTTTGAGTGGTATTGCCTTGCCTGCTTCTGCACCACAGAGCAGAGTGGTGTTTTACAGGCCATAGCCCACATCACCTGGAGAGCGTGTGTAAAAGGTCCCTTTTGGGCTCCAGCCCCAAAGTCTGATGTGGAAGGTCTGACCCCGGGCCCAGAAGGGTGCCTGTTCCACAAGGTCCACGCAAGAGTCCTCGGGACTCCAAGCTTTGAGAACCACTGTGGTCTTACTCATCTTCCTCAGGAGCGTCTGGGGTTCAGCAGGAGCGAGCCTCCCAGTTTGAGATGGTCAGCTCGTGGGAGAGCAGTCTTCACAGCCGTCTCCTGTTCAGCCCCTCTTGGCATTCTGGTCCTGTTTGACCGTGGGAGTCGGGTCATGGGAGCTTGTCCATGCTCGGGAGCTCTCGGGGCGGGTGGCAGAGGCTGGTGTCCTGCGTGGACTCTCCCCGGGCCTGAGTCTGTCTGCTCACTGCTGCCCCCAGCTTAACCCTCTTCTCCTGCAGGCTGGGGCGATGCGCCCGTCGGACCTGCGCTGAGTCCTCGATTCAGCTGGGAGGCCCTCTTATTCATTGCATCTTGTTTCTTGCCATCTGCCCTCGGATGTGTTTCCAAACCTCTGTCTGTCTGAATACCTCCAATCTCAGAGCCCTGGAGAGGCTGTCCACGTTCTGGTTCTCAACAGGCTGCTCACACCAGCCACCCAGAGAGCCGGGCCTTTGAGATGCCTCACTGACCATTCTGGTTGTGGCGTGCAGGTAGGGTGGGGGGTGTTCGTTGAAGACCCTCTTGTTGTTCAGTTGCTAAGTCGTGTCTGACTCTTGGCAACCCCATGGACTGGAGCACGCCAGGCCTCCCTGTCCATCACCATCTCCTGGAGCTTGCTCAAACTCATGTCCATCAAGTCAGTGATGCCATCCAACCATCTCATCCTCTGTCATCCCCTTCTCCTCCTGCCTTCAGTCTTTCTCAGCATCAGGGTCTTTTCAAATGAGTTGGCTCTTCGCATAAGGTGGCCCAAATATTGGAGCTTCAGCTTCAGCATCAGTCCTTCCAATGAATATTGAGGACTGATTTCCTTTAGGATTGACTGGTTTGACCTCCTTGCTGTCCAAGGGACTCTCAAGAGTCTTCTCCAGCCCTGCCCCAGCCAGTTCGCGGACGGTGGCCAATATAGGCTGTGGTGCCGCTGGCACGCAGGGCGATACAGGTGCAGCCTGCCCGCCTGGTGGGGGCACCTGGAACGGCCAAGCCACTGCCCGTGCAGCGGGACCCCCTGGCCGGGGCCGTGCTCCTTCTGTTTCCCATGGGAGCACGAGTTCTTCGAGAACAGGGACATGCAGAGGCACCTGTACCTCCAGGATGTGTTCATGCAGGTGGCTGGGGAGCCCGAGAGGCCTAGCATGCTGAGTTCACCTGTTGGGTGGCCGGCTGCCGCCAGGTGCATGACGCCCTGGAAGCCTGTGAGCACCACTGCCACACTCAGCACGGACACGTCTGCTACTTCTGCGGGCGGGCCTCCCCTCCGGTCACCTGCTGGACAGCCACGTCTCGGAGTGGCATGGCCCGCTGTTCCAGATCCTGGCCGAGCACAGGACACGGGCCAGCGCCGGGTGGAGGGCTGCATGGAGGAGCGCCTGGTGGCTCGCCACCTCACCTTGCAGACTCGCGCTTTGATGAACCAGGGAGAGCAGAGGCCCAGCTCACAGGTGTCAGCAGAAGCCACAGGGGAAGACCGGGCACCCTCGGAAGGAGACGCCTTGGAAGTATGCTTCCAGCAGGCAGAGGCGCGCCCAGAACCTCCGAGAGAGGCGGGCCTCTGGCCACAGGATGCTGTCCGCCGTCCGTTTCAGTCCAGGTGCCTCAGGAGGGTTTACAGCACCGAGAAGCGGATCGGCACCAGTGACGGCGGGGGCAGCCGGGCTCTTCTCGGCCCGCGGGCGCCTGGGACCCAGCCCGCCGCCCTCCTCGTCCTGGGCCCGTGATCAAGCAACTGACCGAGGCCAGAGGCCATGAGGGAAGCCGGGGGGGACCCGCAGGTTCTGGGAAGGGACCCCTTGCGTGGTGTCCCGGGTGCGGGAAGCAGCCGCCACCCCCACAACGTCCTTAGACACGTGGAGTAAATGGTTTTCATTTAAGGGAAAAAAAAGTCTTCTCCAGCACCACAGTGCGAAAGCATCAATTCTTAGGCACTCAGCCTTCTTGATGGTCCAGCTCTCACATCCATACGTGACTACTAGAAAAGCCATAGCTTTGACTAGACAACGTTCGTTGGCAAAGTGATGTTTCTGCTTTTTAATACGCTGTCTGGGTTGGTCCCTTTGATAGGACATTGAAGAAGAGGCAGGAGCTTGGTGGGGAGGCACCTGAGCAGGGTGGGCTCCAGCCGGCCCATGGGTGAGGGCACATGGGCGGGGGCACGTGGGCGAGAGCCCCGTGGTCGGGGGGCGCGTGGGCGGGAGCGCATGGGTGAGGGGCGCGGGGGGTGCGTGGGTGTGGGGCAGACCCGGAAGGAGACAGGGACACGGTGCTGAGGACTCTGCTTGGCTCTCCAGGCAGTCGAGTGGGGGCCCGGTCGGCAGGCAGGTGGGCCCACAGTGTCCTGGGAAGGCTGGGACGGGCAGTGGGGTAGGGGCCAAGGGAGTTCTGAGTTAGCTCAGAGCAGTCCGGGGGGTCAGGGAGCCCGAGGATGGATAGCAGAGGGGTGGGGGGTGTCCCTCCGCCCTCTTCCCCGCCCTCCTCCCGCGTCGGCCCCAGCCCTTGCCCCCTCCCTTGTCCCGGTCCCCCCACCCCAGCACAGCCTTCCCATCTGTCTCTCCACGTTCCGCTCATCCACAACACACAGCCCCAAAAGTCCGTGGCTTCCGACAGCAGTTGACAGCTGTTTCCTCTCAGGAGTCTGGGTCTGGAATGTGGGCAGATCCAGCGTGGACGGCTCCTCTCGGCCACCGCAGCGGGGCCTCGGGGGCCATGCGTTCTCTCCCTCCTGGGGACGTCCACACCACAGACTTCACGCCCAGCTCTGAGAGGAGGAGCCAGGACTGCCCGCCCCTCCAGACCAGGCTCAGCCCTGCCTTCTCCATGCGGACGTCGTGTTCTTTTGGTCCAAGAAGTGACAGATGGGGTTCCAGGGCTGGGCACAGACCCGTCTCAGTGGCACCAAAGAACTCAGGGCCTCCGCTGACACGGGAAAGCAGAGGACGTTTTACTGTTGACATTCTTAACTGAGAGGGTCTAGGGTGCTCCTCAGCTCCCAGCCCGGGAGTTCTGATTGCACCTCACAGGTACAGAGTGCTGCCGGCTGTGGTCGGCACGTGCCCTCCCGGCCGGCTCCGGGTCCCCAAGGGGCATCAGTGGGCCCGGTACCCTCGGAGCGCCGTGAGGACGCAGCCCCACCTTCTCCGCTCAGGCCTGCTTTGCAGCATGACCGTCCCCTCCCCGAGCCCCCGCCCTCTGTGGAATGGGGTGTGGTGAGCAGAGTCTCTGGCTCATGTTCTGTGATGCTCTTGGCAGCTTCGCACAGCCGGCCCGGCCCCATCTGCCTGACAAGCGGCAGAAGAGAGGGGCTTGGGGCATGAATGAGGTGGCCCACCTCCCAGACCCCCGCCTCAGCCCCCTCCTCCGGCCACCCCCCCCTTAGATCAAGCTCCCGGATGGGGTCACCTGCCTCCTCCCCAGGGGCCCTCTGTCCCAACACACTCGACAGCAAGTGCATTTTTTGGTGACTTTTGTCTAAGATTAAGCTTTCATTTTGAAATCTTTAGACCAACAGAAAACTTAGAGACAGTGGAGTTCCCTGCTGGCCCAGTGGTTAAGACTCCGCGCTTCCACTGCAGGAGCTGCCGGTCTGATCCCTGGTCAGGAAAGTTCTGTATGCAGCACGGTGCAGCCAAAAAAATAGAGCAACTTAGGGGCAGATATCGGTCAACTCTGATAGACTCACCCAGAGTCACGCCCCGCCCACACGGGCCACACATGTGCTCTCCAGGCATGAGGCTGTGAGGCCCCCAGAAGCCAGACCCCACTTGCCTCGCTGGTGACCCCCGCTTGCATGCAGCGCACCCCCCGCCCAGCCCTGAACCCCCCTTGTCTCCTCCCGGCGTCCCTCCCTTCTCATCACCTGGCCCACCGCTGGGCCCGGGACAGGCAGCCGCTGGAGAGCCGGGGCTCCGTGTTTGGGGGCACGTCCCTCAGTCTGGGTCTGCCGGGCGCCTCTGTCCCCGCAGGGCTGCCCCTGTGCCCGCTGCTCCCACCATGCCAGGCTGCCGCGGGCTGGGGGGAACCTGCCCCCCTGCAACCGCACACCCTCACCTCCTTCCCTACTTCCAGCCCGCCGGGGTCACCTTGGTCAGCGTCCACTGCAGCCCCGACGACCAGACGCTGTGGGCCCTGGACAGCAGGTGGAATGTGCACGTCCGAGCTGGGATCACCGAGGAGATGCCGGTGGGGACCGACTGGGAGCACGTGCCAGGTAGCAGCGCCGGGCAGGCGGTGGCCTCACGGGGCTTGTCAAACTGCTGACAGCAGGCGTCTGCCCCCGTCGTCCCGGTGTGGGGACCCCACCAGCAGAGCACCGGCTCCCAATTCCTGGGGTTCATCTTGCGGGACGGTCGTTTCGGACCCCTGGGGCCTCTGGCCTGAGGCTCGCAGCCATGCCTGCCCTGCCAACGGGGCATCCTTTCCCAGGGCTCCCACCCTGTGCCCAAGGGAGAGCAGGCTCTCGGAGAGGGTCGGGACACCTGGGGTCTGAGGACAGACACACACCCCATTTGCCTGCAGGGCTGCAGGCCTGCCAGCTGGCCCTGAGTGCCAGGACCGTGTGGGCCCGCTGCCCCAACGGGGACCTTGCCCGACGGTACGGCGTCACCGACAAGAACCCTGCCGGAGACTACTGGAAGAAGATCCCCGGGAACGTGACGTGTGTCACAGGCAGGTGCTGGGTGCCGGGTCGCCGTGTGGTGCAGGGGGCTCTTGGGGGGCTGCTCCCACTAGGCTGGTGCTCCCAAATGAGACCCATCCCAGCGTCACGCCTGATGGGAGCCCAGCACCCGGACTCTGCCAGGGTCTCCCAGGAAGAGGACGGGGCGCGGGCCCTCCCACTGGAAGGCTGAGGAGGCCATGGCACAGGTTGAGGGATGCCTGGGGCCACCGCTAGGCAGTGCCTGCAGACGTGGAGCCTGGGCCAGGGAGTAACGGGTGGTGGCCGGCTCTTGTCCCTGCAGTGACCTCGTCGGACGAGCTGTGGGCAGTGGGCCCCCCCGGCTACCTCCTCCAGCGGCTGACGAGGACGTTCAGCCACTCGCACGGCGCCCAGAGCACCCACGCCGCCACCCCCCACCCCGAGGACCTGGAGGACGAGTGGGAGGTCATCTGAAGGTGCTCCCGGGAGGGGGGACGCCGGGCCCCAAGTGGGGACACAGTCGGCTTCTGAGTCGCTCGCCCCGGACATGCCTCGCCAGCCCTCGTCAGACACGTCTAGCAGGTCGGATGCCCCAGTCCTGCTTTCATCCATGTTCGTCTGCGTCTCATTCCAGAACCACAGCCTCGGCCGAGGGACTGAGCCGTGGCGGCAGCAGCGGGGCCTCTGCACTCCCGCGGAGGCCGTCCCGGGTGGGCCAGCGGCTGCTGCGGTTGCATGCACTGTGGTCACCACCGTGCCCGCAGCTGCCGCCTCAGCACTGCCCGCTCCGAGCGCGCTCCCGCCTCCCCACGGGGCCCCTCATCTCCTCTCTGAGACACGGGTCCCGGCACACGTTCCATGCAGACCCGCCGGATGGGAAGCCAGCTGTGCCAGGACAGGCATACGCACGCACGCACCCCCCCACCCCCATCTTGGGGCCAGGCCAGGCCCGCCCCGGCAGACACACCTCAGCCGGAATAAAGGCTGGTGGGCGAACGGAACCTGACGTGTGCGCGTGAATCCCAGGCAGCGTGGCCGGCCGTGGGGCCTTAGCCACACTGTGACGTAGGAACGTCTCAGTGATACTCAGCCCGTGCTGCTGGGGGCATCGCAGAAACCAGAGCACCCTCAGAGGGTGAACCTACTAATTATTGCCTTTTCTGTTTGTTGTATTACAAACCTACATGAGATACCTCATCTGAAATCCGATCTTACAAGTTTGAAATGTATTTTCTGGACCCAGTGGAAGGCCTCGCGCCCCTTCACGTGGTCTGTCCAAGCCCACGCTGTTCTCCGCTGTGTGTCCTCCCCGGGCAGGGCAGCCTCGGGACCTGCCGCCAGCTTCCAGCAGCACCAGCCTCTGTCAGCGGGCAGCCACCTCGGGAGGGTAGATACCCTCACAGGGCTGCAGCTGGTGCCTGCGTGGTCCCTTGCTGTGTGTGGCCATCCCAGACTTCAGTCCGTGGCCTTGGCCCGCGGGGCCCACTCACGTCGCCGGGCTCTGAGCGGCAGCCCCCCACCGCCCCTCCCTCCGAGGCCACCCCGGCAGGACTCCAGCCGAGCTGCTTTTTTTAGCCTGCCCTTGGCACGGGGCCCTGTTACTTGATGCGTGATTTCTACTAGGCAAGTGTGTCCGAGAGCCCCTGGGCCACAGGTGAAAAGCGATAAGATACGCTCTGTGACAGGACCCACCAGCCAGCCAGGAGGACAGAGGTTTCCCAGGTCTAAGCGAGAAGCCGCAATCCCCGCCTGCACCTCACCCCTCACCCCGACAGAGCCCTTCACGCGTGCTGGCAGCGGAGGCCCCTCTCCCGCGCCCGCTGTGCCTTGCCCGGCTCCTCTCCCCACTCGGCAGAGCTCTGCTGAACCCGTGGGACTTCAGTGCAATGAGACCCCCATCTGGTTTGATACTTATCAGTGACTTGTAGCTTCAGCGCTTTGTACAGCTTCCTTTCTGGTTTTTCAGTTGTGCTTTGAGACAGTGCAATAAACTCAACCTCCCCCCGCCCGGTCCAGTCTGGCGCCTGGAGGGGAGAAGCCGCCCTGAGTGGCACTGCAGGCTGTTCTGCCACCGAGACTCTGCTGCTGGGGTTCCCGGCCCAGTCCCCTGCCAGGAGGGTGTGCCTGGGGTGGTCTTGGGGGAGTGTCACTCCAGAGGTGCCCCTGGGGGCAAGACCACGGGCCTGAATCTCCACCCACGACTCAAAACCAGATACCAGAAGTGCCCTGGTGGAAACCAGCACGTGGAAAAAGATCATGTTCACGACACAGCAGGATGGTCGCATGCCAGCAAACCACCTAAGACGTCAGACTCAGTCAGCAGCTGGCCAGGCTGTATGGAAGACTTCCATGAAAACTTGACGTGGGAGAGGGTGGCTGACATTCCTGAGGGAAAGCCACAGACGTCGTGCAAAGACATCAGTCCTCTCCAAAGGCATTTATGGGTTTCTCTCCATTTGTCAAACTCCCCACTGGGATTCTTTTATGTTGGGGGAAGCAGAGAAGACTCCATAAAATAACGTTCATGCCCACAGGCATGCTCCGAGGGTCTCCCACTTCACTGGGGCTCCGTTGAGACCCAGCGAAGTTGGTCGAGGCGGCACAGAGCACTGGGACCGGACCCAGCCCCGTGGGTTCCAGGCCTGTGCTGGGAGGAAACAGGTGAGAGGTGCCAAGAGCGATGACGGGCCCCCGAACGGGGCAGGCCGTGGGTGGGAGGGCCAGTGACATTGGGCGGCCCAGCAAGGACCACGGGGAGCTAGCCAGATGGAGGGGGTGGGAGGTGACTGCGCGCGGGCGTGGACCTCAGCCTAACCGCTCAGGTGAAACATAACCAAGTGGATGAAAGGACCTTAAAACCAGGGGGCAAAGGACGGTGACTGACTTCTGGATGGCAGGCGCTTTCTAAACTCCAAAGTGGTAGGAAAAATCAGAGGAAATAGTATATTATTTCCTCAATTGATTTCCTCAAATTATAATGACCCTATACATTAAAAAAAAAAGCCACATAAAACTAAAAGGGGAAAAAATTGCAGGAAGTCGGAAGAACACCTGAGACCTGTGAACAGAAGCGAAAGGGCACTGCCCTCTGAGCCCCCAGGGTGCACGTGGAGCTGGCAGTGCCGCCAACAGCCCAGCAGCAGCCTTACAACCCTCACACCCTGAAACCCCTACTTCTAGAAACCTGTCCTCAGAACAAACCCTAAGTCAGGCGTAAAGCGACAGCATCCGTAGTAATTGTGAAACACTAAAAACAGCTGACTAACAGCAGCTGACATTCGGGAACATTCCTTTCGTGAAGCAGTATGCAGCTGTTAAAAACCGTGTGTGCCCCTGGAGGAAATCTGAGCTGAGCAGTCTCTTTGGCAGTTTTACTCTATCAATGCTAAATCTCTTGGGCATGGTAAGGAGAATGTGGTTTTATAGGACTTTATCATACACAGGAAGATAACACATGTGTTCGCGTTGCTCTAACTTCTGGTGGGTTTGAAACCTTTCATAGTAATTCCAGGAGAGACAGGAGCAGCAGACACGACACACAGCTGGCCTTGGAGGCTGGTGGTCACCTGTAGTGTGTACCTTTTTGTATCTTTTGAATTTGAGCCATGTAAATGTCTTATTTATTCCAAAGTAAATAAAATCTACATTTTAAAGACTCAGTCCTCTCTAACATCAACTCTCTATCATACCAACACTAGTTGAATTAAATAATCACAAAGTTAACACCAGAGGCTGTTTTACGCAATGTTTTACAACATATGGAAATGCTTATTCTACAGTAAGTTTTTAAATACTCAATTTGATCTGATGTCAAATCTGTATGTAAGAAGCATAGAAAAAATTTGCATATGTATGTAAGTGCATAGAAAAAACTAGAAGATACACCAAAATGTGCACAGCAGTTGCCTGGGTGGTGGGAGGCCCGCAGACAGGTGGGCCCTTCACTTGGGAGCTGCAAGGTCAGGGCCCTGGTCCATCCTGCGCTGGGTTTCCCGGCACAGTCTGGGTGTTTTACCATGAGCCTGCATCTATAAGCAGAAATTCTTTTAAAAAATCACTGAAGATACAGGCATCCCCTGGCAGTCCAGTGGCTAGGGCTCCAGGACTCCAAGCTTCCGGTGCCAGGGCACAGGTTCCATCCCTGGGGGGGGGACTAAGATACCCCCAAGCCACAAGGCACGGCCAAAAAAAAACCACTGAAGATTGAAATCTCTTCACCTCTGCTTTGATTGGGATGGTTACACATGTACTGACAGGGGGCCTAACTCCTCAAACCACACAACTGAAGTCTGCATTTACTCTGTCAGTAATGCCTCAATTTTAAAATGGAGTGGGACAAAACCGGTCCCCGGGGAGCAGGGCCTTTGCATCCACTCACGTCTCCTGGAGGAGAAGCTGGTTCTCCAGCGCCTTTCCCAAGCACGCCTCCACGTTTGCCTTTCAGGAGGCATCCTTGTTCTGAACAGGGCTGGGGAAAACTGTTCTCAGTACAATATTTGAAGGTTGAAGAAATCGGGAGGAAAGGAAATCAGTGGGGAAGTCGAGGTAGTGATGGGAGAAGTCAGCACACGAGGAGGCGAAGCAAGGCCCCAGCGTGGGGTTGTGTCAGCACCGCCAAAGGGGGCTGCAGTTGGGGGCCCTGTGTCCCTTCTAGGCTCCAGGAACAAGTCACAGCACTTCCCCAACAGGTATCTGGGGTGTCCAGATTCTGGCCCCAGAGCTCTCCTGGTTAGGAGTTCACCAGGCCCAGGGGTGGGCATGCTGGAGGCAATCTGGCCGATGCCAGCTTTCCTTAGACAAGGTCCATAGAATGAAGGAAGTGAACAGAGGAACTCTGCCCTAGAGATGTGGGCCTTGCTCCAGGCAGAGCCATTGCCTGTGAGAAGCCACCAAAGCCACCTGCCAACAGCGGAGAGCCGCGTCTCTCGGCTGCCTCTGGCCCCCTCCAGGCCCCACGCTCATCGCCAGGGCGGCAGTAGTGATGGGGCTGGGGAGGGGCCCCTGCTGGAGCTGGAAGGCCGCAGGGAGTGATAAGACGAGCACGGGGCCCAGCCGCCCTTGCGCCGGCCAGCGGCAGCAGCCAGATAACCCCGAGGCGTCTCCACCCCGCGCTGGGCTCCGGGTTCTCCGCGCTCGCTGACACCAGGGCGCCCTGCTCCACGCGGCCCCAGGCTCTGTGGGAGCCGCGCCAGGAATCAGGCCCTGCTGTGCTGCCACAGGGTGTCCTCGGCCTCCCCGCGGCTCCCTGTCCTGCCAAGCCACGGCGAGGACCCCGGGGGCTGACGCCCCCACTGCCCTCCACCCCCCAAGCTATGAAGCTGGGCTCTGGCTGGACCCACCACCCCCGCTCTGGTGCCCACAACTCCTGCCCAGATCCTGCCCTGCACACAAGGAGCCTCCCAAGGGCCACCTCCTGCTCACTGGACAATGGATTCTGTGGGGTCCCCACCAGGGAGCCCCCCAACCCTGTATCACCCCATCCTCAGCCCAGGGAGCTCAAAAGAGTTTGTCACCAACGAGGCAGCTACAGGTCTAGCGGGGAAGCGAATGAAGGCCTAGCCCTGGGCCTTGGGCCAGGAGGGCTCACCCCACAGAGAACACAGCTGGGAGCAGGGAGACATGAGGGGAAGTCTACACGCCCTGCAGGTGCCCAGGCTCTCTCCAGGCGGAAGCTCCAAGGCACAAGGCCACCCCGAGTCCCCAGCACCTCCCAAGCCCGGCCCCCAGGAGCCGGTCTGCACTCACCATCTCCTCCAAGGAGCGGGCCTCCCCCAACAACACATCCCCAGTCTTTGTACCCCGGGGCTCCTGATGCCCCAAGTTTTAAAGTAGAAGAGATGTCAGTATCCACTGCCCGCCAAGTGTCAAAGTTCAGAAAGGCTGTTTAACTGAGCCAGGACACACGACAGGAAGGGAGGAGCCCTCATCTCCACCTGGAATCTAGGGTCAGCACTGGGCCACACTGCCCTCCACTGTCCCCTCCCCCACCCAAGCTGTGCTCCTGCCCACCCTATACTTCCCAGGAGCACCCTTTCAGGTAGGGAGCTTGGAGATGCTCCGAAACGCCTCTGAGGGCAGTCGGGGACACTGAGGCCCAAGGCAAGGATGTGCCCAAAGTCACCCTGAGAAGATGTGGCAGATACAGACCAGAACCAGGGCCCTCCCACTCCTCCCCTCCCACGGCCACCACCCTGGCACTGCCGCCACCTCCCAAAGCCTCTTCTGCCCCCAGCCAGGCTCCCCTCAGGGACGCTGGGGGCAAGGTGGGTAGTGGGCGCCCCTGGCTGGACAGTGTTCATCGGGCAGCCCCTGAGCTCTCTGCTAACGGCAGCACATCGTGGCCCTCCAGCCCGGCCAGCCCAGGTTGAATTTCACTACCCAGCAGAACTCCCAGGCACGACAACCTGGCCATCACCCCTGATCCCAATGCTCCTCCGGGCATGCAAGCTGCTTTCCCTTGGTCCTTAAGGATCATGGTAACATCTGTCAACAAGTCTCCATCTTCAAACCCTTCCTGTAGAAACAGCTCTACCGACTGAGGCAAGAGAGCTTGCCCACAGGGTGTTGCCGGCATCCACAGGTGCCATCAAACACCAGGGGCTGGGTCTTGGGAGCCCATACCCAGGGTGAGCAGGCAGGCCTGGAAGAAGGCACATCTAACCCCAGGTGAGGGGAGGCTGGAGCTGGGGGCCCGGGCCCGAGGCAGCAGCATCCACAAGAGCAGAGGTGAGAAGCAGGGGCCCCCAGCACCAACTGCCAGAGGAGAGATAAGGGGGCAACAGGGCGAGTCCAGGCCTAGGCCTGTGTGGGTGGGAAGAGCTCCAGCGATACCCAAGGAGGGGCAGTAGCCAGCGTGTGGTGGGGAGAAACAGGAGGCGCGGCCTGGGTCCTGCCCCCACCTCCCGGCGCGGGCCCGCCTCCATCCACAGTTCTCAAGACCCGAGCCCACAGGGCATTTGGCGAGCCCCGCTGATGTGCCAAGAGGCCGTCCGGTCAGCGCCCACAGGGCGGTTCCCTCGGCCCCCAGGCCTTTGCACAAGCTGGCCCCCAGCACCTGACCAACTCCTCCTCCGCTCAGCTGTCTCTCCCTCTGGGACACCTTCCCGGAGGCTCTAAATCAACGCGGGGCGCCGGTCCTTGGGTCTGGGCAGGGAGCTGAGGAGAGGGCCTGGCTCCCGGGGGTCGCCTACCTCGCACCCCGCTCCATGCACGCAGGGAGATGGGGAGCTGAGCCCGACCGCATCCGGAAGCCCCACAGCTCACAGCTCGCCTGCCCATCCTGGCCTGGCCCCTCGAAGCACGCCGACAGACGAAAACATAAGTTCTGCCGTCCAGAAACAATATATGTAAAATGCCAGGGACAACGCTCTTAAAAATTGTATGCTCCAAAAGTCCAGGGCCCAGGGCGCCCCCGCGATCTAGCCCTTGCCCGTGAGGTCCAGCGGCTGCAGGAAGGGCGGCAGCGGCAGCTCGTCCAAGGCCTCGGGGAAGCGACCGGGCGAGATGGCGGTGACCAGCACCTGCATGGAGCGCGCGAAGAGCGAGGGCGGCGCGAGGCCCGCCAGCCACTGGAACTTCTCCTCGCCCAGCAACCGCCGCCAGCGCGGCCGGTCGCCCAGCAGCTCGCGGCGGGCCGGGCCGGCGGCGTCCGCAGGCGTGTACAGCGCCAGCAGGTCAAGCAGCAGCAGGCAGCGCTGGCGCGGCTCCCCGGGCGGCAGCGCGGGCGCCCCGGAGGCCGCGGGGGCGGCGGCCCCGGCGTCGCGGCCCAGCTGGCGCAACAGCAGCTCGAGCGGCGTCAGGCCGCCGCCGTCGCGCAGGCCGGGCGAGGCGCCGTGGCCGAGCAGCAGGAAGAGGCATTCGGGGCGCGCCAGCTCGCAGGCCACGTGCAGCGCCGTGCCGCCGCCCTCCACGCGGCTGCAGCCGCGCCTGTCGAGCAGGCGCGTGCGCTCCTCGGCCGGGAAGTCGCGCACGGTGCGCAGGATGCGGCGCAGGATGCCCACGCGGTTGTAGCGCACGGCCAGCGCCACATGCGGCCCCGGCGCCGCGCAGCAGCGGAAGCCGGCGCTGGGAGGCGCGAGTGCGCGCCGCGGGAAGGTGGCCAGCAGGTAGTGCGCGTACGCCTGGTGGTCGTGCACGAGCGCGTAGAGCAGCGCCTCAGACGGCGAGTAGGCGGCGGCGCGGCCGCGCTCGTCCCAGTGGAAGGCCTCGCTGGCGCGCATGTCCTCCAGCAGCCAGACGGGCAGCAGGTCGCGCACGGCTTGGTAGAAGGCGAAGGACGACTTGCGGCACTGCTTCTGCGCCCTGGAGCGCGCCGCCCCCGCGCCCTCGGGCCCGCCTTCCGCGCCGCCCCCCGGCAGTCGCGCGTCCCACGGCATGCTGCCTGGGCGTCCTCACCTCACGGCATGGGCCCCCGGGGGCCGACCACCTGCGAGCAAAGGGGAGTCCAGTGAGGGCCGAGGATCCAGGCGGGAGAGGGGGGTGTCCCGTCGAAGCCCCCCACGCCGCCCCACCTGGCTGGGCCTCTCTCGTAACTGCCCCCCGACCCCAGCCTCCGACTGGCCCTCCGGGTCACTCCTCAACAGCTCGCTTCTCTCCCAGACCCTGAACCGCCTCCCACATCCCGGATGTAGCGGCAGCCGGTGGCCCACCCTGAGACTCGTCTCCTTCTCTGGTACCTCTGCTAAGGACCCCCTTCCCCTGTCTCTGCCCTCACAGCCCCCACCTACCGTCGTCAAGACCACACTGAAACCTCATACCCCCTCCAGCCCAGGGACCCGCCGGAAGAGTTCCTGCGCCCACCTGCGGCAGCTGCACCCAACGCCATCCAAGGAAAAAGCCAGGTCGGGGGTGGGCGGGGTAGGAGAGCTGCATCTCACATCTCAAACTGAACCAAATCCTTTCTGTAGCCCAAACTCCCTCTCCCCAACTCCATCTAACCGTGACCCTGTCATCTGACCCCTGCCTGCAACTAGGGGACCCTGCCCAGGGGCAGAGCTCCAGACTCAGACCTACCTAGTTAGTGCACCGCAATGACCAAGTTCCGTGCAGGTGGGTGTATCACTGTCCTCTGAGCCTCAGCTTCCTCATCTGTAAGAAAGAGGGAAGGCCGGCTGGGAGCCACAGCAGGGAGCAGGGCCTCCAGCCTTCCACCCAAACATGGTGTTTCCACGCCATCCCCGCCCCCAACTCCCGGGAGGAGGCAGGGGAGTGAAATCAACCCAGAGACCGGTGTGTACACTCTTCAGGGCCTGCAGACCCCGCCCCAGGTCTGCTGGCTCCCCTGGTCTTCCCAGAGGCTGGACGAAACAGGGCCTGCCATCCCACTTTCCAGCAAGGGACAAACTTGTCCAAGGTCAGCCGGCAAGTCATGGCAGAACCAGGCCTGGACCCAAGATCTCCTACCTCGTATTTCGTGCTCATTCCAGAAGTGGGGGGATCCGCCAACCCACCGGGAACCCAGCTTGAGCCCTAACCTTGTCTCCAGAGGCCCCTGTACCAACCTGAGCCCTGACTTCCAACCCCTGGCCCCAGCTCCCCACCGCATTTTGTCAAGGGTAAGCCCTTGTGTCACAAGGGCCCTGGGTCAGCGGGTAGGCTGAGTCCACACATACCGGGTAACTAAGTTACAGAGACGGGCACGGGGCAGGGGGCAGGGGGCGGGAGGGGAGCTGGAGCCACAGCGCCCTTTAAGGGGGCACCGTGACTGGAGAGCGGCGCCCCACGCCGGGGCCTCCGCGCCCCGGGTGTACCCTGTGTGGACACTGGGCGCCGGGCGGGTTACGTAAAGTTGGGCCGGCCTCACGTCACTGGGCAGCGAGTCACGGTCCCGGCTCAGTGAATGGGCGGTGGGGACTGGGCCACCGAGGGCAAGGCCGCGCGCCCAGGGCCGCCCGCCACCTCCGCCCCGGCCCCCACCGGCCGCACGGCCGGACCCCGGGTCGCGGGGGGGCGAGGCCAGAGTATCTGCGGGCCGGTGGCCGGCGCAGCGAGGGCTGCACCTGCTTGCGCGTGTGTCCAGGGAAGATGGGGGGTGCGGCGGCCAGGGAGTCGCGCCCGGGGCGGGAGCCGCCAGCCGAGAGGGCCGAGGAAAGGAGACTCACCTAGGGGGCTGGAGGGGCCGCGAGCCTGGCGTCCCCGCCCCCGCTGCGGGCGGGAGCGCGCGCTGTCTCCCCGCGGGCCGGTGCGCAGGCGAAGCTCCCAGAACGGACGGACGGACGGGAGGCCGCCGCCGCCGCCCGCTCCCGCCGCAGCCGCGCTCTGAGCCGCCGCTGCCGGATCGCTGGGCGGCGGTGCCGGCGCCGGCGGCGGGCGGGCGGGCGGCGGGCGGCGCAGTGCGGCCCCGGCCGGGCAGGACCGCTGGGCCGCCCGCCGCCGCCATTGGTCCGCGCCGCCGGCCTCCGCCGCCGCCTATTGGCCACCGTGCTGCACCATTGTTACGTCACCGGCCGGCGGGCGGGGCGCCTGGGGGGACCCGCGGAAAAGTTGGGAGAAACTTGCGGGCGCGCGGGGGGCGGGGCCGCGATGGGAACGAGCGGGGCGGGGCTCCCGGAAACCCGAGTCGCCGGCGGAGAAGGGCTCCGGGCTCCGGGCGGCGGGCCACCCGCGCCGGCAGGGCCCCCCCGGCCTGCGGTGCCTCAGCTGAGTGAGAGTCTGCGCTCGCACTCAGGCGCCCGGGCTCCGCGGAGCGTGACTGTCCTCGGCATCCCACGAGACGTCTTCCACGTCCCCTTTGCACTGACCCTTTGTGACCTTGGGGATGACCTCCGGGACTGTTTTTCCGGGACTGCACGTGGAGGGGGCAAGGGGAAGGGACTGTGACCCCTAAGGGCCCCCGGTCGCGTTCTACCCCAGAGGGTCCAGGCATCTGGAGCCCCTGCTCCAGGCTGACTTTCCCAGGGAATGGATGGTGAACTAGATGCACACAATCACTTATCAGCGCCTAGCTGCACCAATCTCTGTGCTGAACACGCTTGATTTCATTTCATTTTCACAGCCAGTGGCGGTGGGAATTATGACCCTTGATTCACCAACCATGAAATCGGGTCTCACGGGGAGGTGATCTTCATTTGTTGTTGTTGTCCAGTCGCTCAGTCTTGTCTGACTCTTTGCGACCCCGTGGACTGCGGCCCTCCCGGCTTCCCTGTCCTTCACCATCTCCCGGAGCTCGTTCAAACTCAAGTCCATCAAGTTGGTGCTGTCATCCAACCATCTCTTCCTCTGTTGTCCCCTTCTCCTGCCTTCAATCTTTCCCAGCATCAGAATCTTTTCTAATGAGTCGGCTCTTCGCATCAGGCGACCAAAGTATTGGAGCTTCAGCTTCAGCATCGGTCCTTCACTTGAGGAACACACAAAAGGGAAGCTGGACACTTCCTTTTCTCAGACATTTACAATGGAAGGGAACCTGGCCGCCCGGCCTTTCTACAAGCACACACATGCCCAGGATCCCACGAGATCCTGCCACCCAAACTGCTGCCTGCCTTAGTGCAACATGGCCCTGCAGGCCCTACCATACCTTGGTGGGGGGCGGGGACGGGGATCCGTAATCAGCATCATAGTGCGCGCCTGCTCTGTCGTGTCTGACTCTCTGCGGCCCCATGGACTGTAGCCTGCCAGGCTCTTCTGTCCATTGAATTTTCCAGGCAAGAATGCTGGAGTGGGGTGCCATTTCCTACTCCAAGAAATCTTCCCAACCCAGGGATCAAACGCGTGTCTTTTGCAACTCCTGCGTTGACAGGTGGATTCTTTACCACTGGCATCACCCGGGAAGCCATGATCAGCACCAGATGTACAGAGATGGTCATGGACCAAGGTTGGGGGTCCAGGTAACACTGGGCTGGGAGTCCAGGCCCCACCTCTGCCCCACTTCACCTTTCATTGTGTCCTCCCCTCTTTAGGCCTCAGTCTCCTACATTTTCTCTCAGCTCCCCCGTTCCTGATGTTTCTGATGAGGGACAAAGCAAATGGAAATTCTGGGGTTGACATGTGGCCTTTAATAGCCCCCAGGCCCTGGGAGACAACCTAGGGAGGTGGTGTCCCAAGTGAACTCCCCGTGTTCAAGACGCTGACCACACGGCTCCCGTGTGCCCAGTCTACTCTTCAAGGGCTGGAGGTGAGACCTCACACCATCTCCACAGCTACCAGTGGACTGAGGGTGAAGGGGCATCGGCTGTAGGTGCCTGCTGCGCAGCTGGCCTCTGGGCAGCTGTCTCTCCACCCCCAGTCCTCTTGGCCCTCTGCTTCGAGTTGCCCTCCCCACTGCCTGCTGCTGGCTTTCCCAAAGGGAAAGAGCCTTTTTGAAGGCCTCTCTCAAAATCAAGTCTGGCCTCGTTGCTCCACTATGTAGAAGCTGCCCTCAGAAGCGGACTTAGCCAGAAAGACCAGGTGAGGCAGAGGAAAGGTGTTCCTGGTCTGGACACAACCGGAGCAAAGGTCTGGACCATGGCTGAGGACGGCTGCAGAGCGCAGTGGGAGGGAAGCCTAAGGCGTTGAAGGCCAGGACAAGGAGCTGGAGTTTGTCCTGAGGACCTGGAGGCGGAGGGGGTTGGATTATTTCAGGCATAAATAATAGCATTAGTAACTTTTCAATGCCAGGGAACCCATGACCCAGGTTAAGAACGAGCCCGAGGGGACGTCTGAAGGCCGGTGTGTCTGTCCAACGGCCCATCCTGGCACTGGCGCTCTCCACGGCCGTGGCAGACCTTGTAACCCTCTCCAGCACAGTTCCGTCAGCCCCCAGTCTCAACAGGCTGCCTTTCTCTCCCAGGTCACTTTCAGAGTCGCCCTCTGGGGTACGTGCTGCTCTGGGTCCCACGCCATCCCTGAGGAGGAACCTTCTGCTGGCGAGAGCTGTGCCCAGCCCAGGTGTGTGGCCCCTGGCGCTACTGTGAACGGCCTTCCCACGCCTCCGTGGGGCTGTGATGGCTGTGAGCCATCCAAAGTGGCCGTGGGGGCAGGTGCCCCCCCCCAAAGAAGCAGCGTCTTGCCCTCTGGGGCTGTGAACAACAGCGCTTCCCCCAGGAGGGCAGATGGGTTCGGTGGGGAGTGAAGGGGGTGGGGGTGGGGAGTGGGCGCAAGCCGGGGCAGAGGGCTCAATTTCCACAGACTAAGGGGGGTTCTGAGGGTGGGCAGGCGGCCTTCTAAATATGGCTTTGACCTTTGACCCTGTCATGCTCCCACTCGGACCCGACCCGAGACACATTCCCCTCTCTCCTGGGAGAGCTTGTCTTACCCTCCGCGTGGCATCCGCGTGCGCCCAAGTCCAGAGGGACCCAAGGGTCAGTGTGAGGATTGGGGGAGCAAGGGCTCTGAGCAGGGGCCCGGCAGGGGCTGGGGGGGCTTTTCTCAGGCCCCTCTGGCCGCGGGAAGCCAACCCCAGGGGCAGAGGGTGGAAGCCCCAGTACCCGACTAGCCTGGGAAGGGGTGGCTGGGATCAGCGGCAGGGAGCTCACGGGGGAGAAGCAGAAGCAGTGAATTCTGTGTGCACTCGGGTCGGCCAGGCTGGGTCCAAGAGGGAGGAACAGTCTAGAATGCCTCCCAGTCAGGCTGAGCCCGTGGAAGGGTGGGGAGGAGCAGGGGGTCCCTGAAGATGCCTGTCAGCCGCTTTGGGGGTATCTGTGGCAACGGGAAGAGGAGGGGGAAGCCCTGGCCAGTGATAGAGAGAAGGCACTGGAAGCCTGACACGGGAGGGAAGGCTGGGAGGCCAGGCTTGACCTCTAGCGCACGGGGTAGGGAGAGGAGGCGGGCGGAGCCAGGAGCTGGGAGAGGCGACCTGTGGAGGAGGAAGTGGCCACCTAGGCCAGAGCCACCAGAGGGTCAGGAGGGTGTGGCTACATGGAGGTCATGGTGCCCTTCCCAGAAGGCCATGGGCGGCCGGAGAAGCCTGTGGAGAGGAGAGTGCGGGGGAGGGCGGGGAAAGATGTGTAGCAGAGGAAAAGGGGTGGGAGGAGGGTGGGCTAAAGAACCCAGGAGATGGGAATTCCCTGCAGTCAGGGGTTTGGACTTGGCGTATTCACTCAGGGGGCCGGGTTCCCATCCCTAGTAGGGGAACCAAGATCCCACAAGTCTCATGGTTTGGCAAAAATAAAAATAAAAAAGAATGAAAGAGTGAAAATTGAATACATACGTGCATGCGCACACAGACACGTGTGCACCATGGTCATGGCTGGCTGCGCTGTGTATACATGTGTGTACACGTGTCCGTGTGCAGTGTGCTGCATCTTGCACGTGTGTGTGCATGTGTGCATGTGAGCAGGACACTGATGGGCCAAAACACTGATGCGGGAAAGACCTGTGGAGCCAGGACCTTCAGGCCCTCAGGGACGGCCAGCAGGTGTGGAGGGGAGCCCCCAGCCTCCAGCATGGACCCTTCTTCCTGGGTGGCATAGGGTTGGGCATGCGTGCCAATGAGAACACAGGGACAAGTGAGTCAGAGGACTGCTTTGATGGCTTCTGTTTTCAAGGCCAATCTGCTGAGAGTGACAAGGGGCGCAGGACGGGGCTTGAGAGGAGTTCATTGACCACACGGAGATCCTCTCTGACCTCAGTCCCAGCTGCCGCCAGCAAACCTGGCCCGTGGCATCAGAGCAGAGGGCATGTGGCAGGTGGCCTGGGCCTGGGAACACAGTTTAGGATGTGCACTGCAGGGGGAGTGGAGGGCAGAGAGCTTCCTGGGGGAGCCTGGTGCCAAACGAGCTGGGCTCTAGTCACTGCTCGCCAGCTGTGTGTAGCCCGCCTGTCCGAGTGCCAGTCCCTCACCTGTGAAATGAGTCGGGTGGATTTTTGGATCTCAAAAGGATGGTGTTCCAGGGGGCAGGCTTGGCCACGACCAGTATGGGAAATGGCCGGGATCAGGTAAGAGGCTGGGAACATCCCTCCCCACCCCCACCGCACCTGGCCCTGCGCTTCCACCACTGGGCTGGACCGGGCCAAAGCCCTCCTGGCCTCCAACGGTCTGTATTCAGAATGAATAAGGAACTCCTGCAGCCAATTACAAGGACTAACCCAGGAAGATGGGCGATGGGTATGAATAGGCAATTCACAGGTTGGCCAGTAAATTCCTGAAGATATTCAGCTCTAATAATTCTCCTAATGGCAAAACCCAAGGAGACGGAAAGCCGCCTGTACCAACAAGGTCAGGAATCAGGCCCCCACTCTTACACGGGGGGCGGGCAGGCACCTGGGTAGGGCCCACCAGCTGGGAAAACACTCGTGCTGTTGGGTCCAGCAGTGCCTTTTGTGAGTATTTTACCATGTACGATGCTCACTGCTATGGTTTTTGTTCACTTGCTTAATTCTTTACAGTTTTATGAGAGAATTCAACCTTAACTTTATAGGCAGACCTCAGAGATACTGCAAGCTCTGTTCCAGACACCACGGTAAAACAAATATTGCAATAAAAGGAGACACAGAAATATTTTGGCTTTCCCAGGTGTGTGAACATTACATTCACACCACACCAAAGTTTACTAAGTGTGCAGTAGTAATATGTCTAAAAAAAACAAGGTTCGGTTCAGTTCAGTTGCTCATGTCCAGCTCTTTGCGACCCCATGGACTGTGGCATGCCAAGCTTTCCTGTCCATCACCAATTCCCAGAGTTTGCTCAAACTCATGTCCATTGGGTCGGTGATGCCATCTAACCATCTCATCCTCTGTCATCCCCTTCTCCTCCTGCCTTCAATCTTTCCCAGCATTAGGGGCTTTTCCAATGAGTCAGCTCTTCTCATCAGGTGGCCAAAGTATTACAGTTTCAGCTTTAGCATCAGTCCTTCCAATGAATATTCAGGACTGATTTCCTTTAGGATGGACTGGTTGGATCTCCTTGCTGTCCAAGGGACTCTCAAGAGTCTTCAACACCACAGTTCAGAAGCCTCACTTCTTCGGTGTTCAGCTTTCTTTATAGTCCAACTCTCACATCCATACGTGACTACTGGAAAAACCATAGCTTTGACTAGATGGACGTTTGTCTGTAAAAGAATGTGTCTGATCTTTAATATGTTGTCTAGGTTGGTCATAGCTTTTCTTCCAAGGAGCAAGCGTCTTTTAATTTCATGGCTGCAGTCACCATCTGCAGTGATTTTGGAGCCCAAGAAAATAAAGTCTCTCGCTGTTCCCATTGTTTCCCCATCTGTTTGCCATGAAGTAATAGGATCAGATTCCATGATCTTCGTTTTTTGAATGTTGAGTTTTAAGCCAGCCTTTTCACTCTCCTCTTTCACTTTCATCAAGAGGCTATTTAGTTCCTCTTTGCTTTTTGCCATAAGGGTGGTGTCATCTGCATATCTGAGGTTATTGATATTTCTCCCGTCAATCTTGATTCCAGCTTGTGCTTCAGCCAGCCTGGCATTTCTCATGACGTACTCTGCATAAAAGTTAAATAAGCAAAGTAACAATGTACAGCCTTAACCAAGTACTCTTTTCCTGATTTGGAACCAGTCCGTTGTTCCGTGTCTGGTTTGAACTATTGCTTCTTGACCTGCATACAGATTTATCAGGAGGCAGATAATGTAGTCTGATATCCCCATCTCTTTTAAAAAAATAAGGAACATACCTTAATTAAAAACTACTTTATTGTGGGGCTTCCCTGGTGGTCTAGTGGCTGAGACTCTGTGCTCCCGAGGTAGGGGGCTGGGATTCGATCCCTGGTAGGGGAACTAGATCCCACATGCTGCAACTAAGAGGTTGCTTGGCGCAGCTGAAGATCCCTCGTGCTGCAATTAAGACCTGATACTGTCAAAGAAATAAATCAATTTATTTAAAAAAAAATACTTCATTACTAAAAATGCCAAGTATTTTCTTGGCTTCAGTGAGTTGTAGCGGGAACATAACTGATGACAGAAATCAGAACAAATATGAATGAGAAAGTTGGAAATATTGTGAGAATTACCAGAATGTGATATAGAGACACAAAGGGAGGAAGTGTAGTTGGGAAAATGGCGCCAGTAGACTTGCTCGACGTAGGGTAGTCTGAGAAAAACGTAGAATCTGTGAAGCACTGGGAGTGAAGTGCAGTAAAGTGAGGACAATGCGGGTTAACTACCAAATAGACAATCACTGCTGTGGGGTTTTCTCTTTATTTTTTTAAATTATGAAAATATGATACCGCTGTGTTTTTAATAATAAAAAGCTGGAAATGTCCTAGGTGACCGTCTAAAGGGGAGCACAAAATAATCGTGATGCCTTTTCCCAGCTAAAAGGTTTGCATCCTCCCCCAACCCCGGGGCCCTGCTGGCTCTCAGAGAGGACCTTGTGTAGGCCTGCAGCCTAGGGCACATCTGCCTCACACCCCCCCCACGTCCTCCACCGCTGTGAGACGCTGTTGATAGCATCTCTGGGTCCATGGGGGATCCCTGGAGACAGCCATGCCTGAGGAGTCCGGTGCTCTCATTAAGTGAGCCAGCTGGATTTTTATTTTTTAATTTACTATTTACTTAAACAAATACTTCATCTAATATTTATATTAAAATAAAAATCTCTTATTTAGTATTTTATTTAATATTTAAATAATCTAGTTTTAGGATTAGGCCAATTGGAGACAGGGCTTTGTCACTTGAAAAAGCCCTGACTCAGAGTATTTGTTCAGGACAGTCCCTGTCATCTCAGCGCAACTGTAATTGTGTCTCCCTTGTATTAAAAAGCAGAGCCATCACTTTGCTGACAAAGGTCCGTGTAGTCAAAGCTATGGTTTTTCCAGTAGTCACGTACGGATGTGAGAGTTGGGCTATAAAGAAGGCTGAGCACAGAAGAATTGATGCTTTTGAACTGTGGTGTTGGACAAGACTCTCGAGAGTCCTGTGGACTGCAAGGAGATCCAACCAGTCCATCCTAAAGGAGATCAGTCCTGGATATTCATTGGAAGTGACTGATGCTGAAGCTGAAATTCGAACACTTTGGCCACCTGATCTGAAGAGCCAGCTCATTGGAAAAGACCCTGATGCTGGGAAAGATTGAAGACGGGAGGAGAAGGAGATGACAGAGGATGAGATGGCTGGATGGCATCACCGACTCAATGGACATGAGTTTGAGCAAGCTCTGGGAGATGGTGAAGGACAGGGAAGCCTGATGTGCTGCAGTCCATGGGGTCCTAAAGAATCGGACACAACTGAACAACAACAGTCTCAACAGGTCCTTGTTTAAATTTTTTTTTCCCTTCGCCGCTTGCAGGCTCTGGTTCCCTGATCAGGGATTCAATCTGTGTCCTCTACAGTGGAAGGGCAGAGTCCTAACCACTGGACCGCCAGGGAGGTTCCTGCCTGGCTCCAGTTCAGGATGGAAATCTACAGCTGCCCCATGACTCATGCTCATCCCAAGTATTAATATCAAGCAGCCACAGCCTCCAGTAAAGAACCTGAGTCTCCCCATCTGTCAGTGGGGATCAGAGAGCTGTCCTTGAGAAGTTACAGCGTTCTTGCAGGACTCCTCTGTGCTGGGCACGGAGCTGCCCTCAATAACTGAGTTCCTAGGATTAATTTTCAACATTTCAGCATAAAAATGTTAAAAGAAAAAGCATATATATATGTTTTGGTTTTTGGTCACACTCTGTGGCAAGCAGGATCTTTGTTCCCTCACCAGGGATCAAATGTCCCTGGCACTGGGAACACAGAGTCTTAACCACTGGACCCCCAGGAAAGTCCCTCATAATGTTTGAAAAATACTGGAAGCCACACAATGATCTGTGGGTTGCGGGGCCTCCTGGAGAGAAGGTCAGGGAGGAGGAGGAAGGAACTCTTGATTCCCTGCACCTTCTCTGTGGTTTGAGTCATTCATGTATTCAAATATTATTTGTGCAATTAAGGCAAGTTTTTAAAGAGGCAGGTCCTGTGGGCGAAATGCTGTCTCATGGATCTGCCCCGTGAGGAAGGCTGCGTGCGCCGTCAGCCCGCTTTCCAGGTAGGGAACCGAGCTCAGAGAAGAGACAGGGCCCTGCCCACAGAGTCGGACCAGAGAAGCCTCATCCCAGTCTGGGAAAGGAAGGCTCTGCTTTCGTGAATTCCCAAGCCTTGGTGAAAGCTGACACAAGTTCTGCTAGAAATCTCTGCCACTCACAGGATGGCGGGGGCCTCGAATACAGGTGGGGATGGTGGGGAGCCCCTTCATCCCTGGCCAGGGGACTTGGATGGTCGGCCAGACCTTCTGAGCAGCTTAACTGGGTCATTCAACTGACAAGTCTCTGAAGCCTGCTGTTGAGGACCAGAGGTGAGTGGGCGGGAGAGGCTTCCTGGAGGAAGAGGCCACCTGCGATGAAGAGGAGTCAGCAGCACCCATCACATCACCCCCAGGACTCTGTGCAAACACCCTGCCCACTCCTCGCCACTCGGACCCCCTCACAGGGCCAGGCTGCCCCGGACCCCCCAGGCTGCAGCTTCAGCCTCAGCCTCCTTCCACCTGAGGGGACCCTGTCAAAACAAGTCACTCAGCCCTTCTGCTGGGAGCCCTCCCTGCTCAAAGGTGCCGCCCACCTGCCTGGAAAACCCCTGCTCTGCCTCAAGGCCAGCTGTTCAGTCGCTCAGTCGTGTCTGACTCTTTGCGACCCCACGGATTGCAGCACACCAGGCTTCCCTGTCCTTCGCCATCTCCCGGAGTTTGCTCAGACTCATGTCCACTGAGTCAGGGATGCCGCCCAACCATCTCAGTCCTCGAGGCCAAACCCCTTCACATTCCAGGAGAACCTTGGCCTTCAGGCCCCAGAAGTCCAAAGGGACTCCCTTCAGGTGTCACCTAGCTAAAGGAGCGGGCCCCGCCCGCCTGGCCGTATCACCTATGGCATCCTGCAGTCTTAGGGGTTTCTCCTCTGTCAGCTCATAGGGTGGGGCCTGCCTGTCCCGGGGGAGGGTAGTAGGTGCTCCATAAATGCGGGTGACTAAATGCAGAGGGAGTTGATCAGGGTGGGGCTGGGGCGGGCTAGGAAGTGAGGGAGCAGGCTGGGTGGGAGCCAGCGAGGCCCAGTCACCCCATGGGAGAGCGGGCTGGCCCCTGGAGGGCTGGGACCAGAAGTACATGATTCACCCCTGCTGCACCAGGGTCCCGGACACCAGGGAGCCCTGGGCGCGAGGGGACCCAGGCTGGCAGGAGCCCACAGAACTCTCACCTGGCTCCTCCTGGGGGAGGCCAGCTGGCAGGAGCAGGACGCAGGGGGAAGGTGGGCTTGCTGTCTCCGGGAGCCTCCCAGCACAGAGGGGCTGGATTCCAGCCCGGCTATGCCCTTAAGCCCATGCTGCCCCCTGAGGCCAGCTGAACATCCGGAGGGGCTCCCGTCAGGCCTCAGCCGCTCGGGGCAGGGGGCAGCACCCTAGGTGGCCGCGCCGTGGGCAGCCCCCCACTTCGTGGCACCTCTGGCTTTGTTTTCCACGCCTTGGGTAAATAGCTGTGGTCTGCAGTGAAGTGAGTCAGCAGGGGAAACTGAGGCCTGGCCCTGGCCATTCAGCTCAGCCAGCCGCGCACAGGAGCCTCCGCCTTCCCAAGACCCCAGACGGTCGGGGTCTGGATGCCCGCGTCCTCACTCTCACTTTCTCGCGGGACACCAGGGGAAACGGCTGCGGGCAGGCGGAGCCAATGGGCAGGGGAGCATGAGCGGCAACCAGGTTTACAGGACTCATCAGGCATCAGGCCCGGGGCTTGGGGAGGGGCTCCCCTTATCGGATCCCGCTGTGCGGCCACAGGGAGGCGGCGGAGGGGGCGGGGGCGACGCCCTGACTCAGTTTCCCAGTCCGCTCAGTCCGGGACGCGGCGTTCGGTCCCACCGCCCGGCGCGGGCCGACACCGCCACCTGGCGGCCCCGCGCGTCAGCGCCGCCCGCGGGCCGTCCCCGGGCCCCACGAGGGAGCCGGGCGCCTCGGTCACCGGAGGACGGGGCTCGTCTGAGCGCCCTTGCCCCGCGCCGGGGTCCACGAACAGACCTCCACACACACCCCCACTCGCCGTGCGGCCGCCCCGGACCCCTTCCCATTCTGGGTCCGTCTCTGCCGTGACAATCGTGCCCGTCTTACGCCTGTGGCCACTCGGGGTCTGCGAACCCCGCTTTCCTTCCGCGCGCGCGGTCCCCCAGGGTGAGCGGCACCCCCTCTTTCCTAGTGCACGGGGCCACTGCTCCGAGATGCCACTGCGAAATCCGGGGGACGTGGCGGGGGGCGAAGTGGGGCCCCTCCCTGCGTTACCCCGTCCAGGCACCTCCGCTACTGGGGTGCCCTCCTCTCGGGAGGCCTCGGACCCCAGCAGGGAGCAGGGTGGGGAGGGCAGCAAGGCCTCTGGCCCAACAGAGGCCCCCGTGCCCCGCCCGCCCCAGCTCTCCGCAAAGGCCTCCTCTCCCCCAGGGAACAGAACTTCCCGCCAGCTGTTGCCTCGCCCGGAATGCAGTCCACCCAGCTGAGCCTGCCTGGGCAAGCGGTCTAACTGCCCTCTCCAGGGCAGAGTTCATCCTACCTCGGGCCCATTTTACAGAATGCTGGCACTGAGACCAGAGTGTCCCGAGAAGCGGGCCACAAGGTGCCTGCCTGGGAGGTTGGCTGGCGGCAAACAACGGTCAGTCGTGACCCACTGCTGTGCCACCCACTCCCATGGCACCACGTCCCAAGCCTGTCTTCTGCTCCCTCTCCAGGGGGCAATGGACAGCAGCACATGCCTGGCAGAGCCCACTGAGGGTCTACTGCAGTCTGGATGGGAGGTTCAGGGACCCCCGGGGACCGCTTCTCACTCTGTCACCCCTTCTCCAATGTGGAGCTGAGGCCCTGCAGAGGCAGGGAGGGCCTTGCCAGGTGGCACTAAGGGCCTGAGCTTTCCTGATGACCGCGGTGGAGGGAGCATGGAACTGGGCTGTGAGGAGATAGATCAGTAAGGCCTGGGAGGGACTTCTCTCCAAGGATAGGGAGGACTGGGAAAACTGACCAACTTCAAGAGCAGTGAACAGGAAAGGGGGAAGGAGTGTTGGATGGGTGGGTGAGCTGCAGTTAGTTTGCCAATAAACCCTGAGAGACCAAAGAGACTTCCACAGGTGTGTCAGTCATCTACTGCTGTGTAACAAACAACCCCACATCAGTGGCTTGAAACAATGATCGCTTATTTCTCACCATCCTCTGAGTTGACTGGACAGTTCTTTATATTTTGCTTGCTGAGATCATTTATACAGCTGCAGTTAGCTAGGGGCTCAAAGGGGGTGAAATGTCCAAAGTGGCTTTACCCACACAGCTGCAGTTGATTTAACTGTCAACTTGGCAGTCAAATAAATAAATATTTTTTAAATAATATGATGTACAGAAGGACATTGCATAGGTTATATGCAAATACTGTGTCACTCATTATTGATTTTTTGCTGCAGCACGTGGCATGGAATCTTAGTTTCCTGACCAGAGACTGAACCTGGACTCAGGCAGTGAAAGCCCTGAGTTCTAACCACTGGCCCGCCAGGAATCCCCCTATGCCATCGTGTACCAGGGACTTGAGCATCCTCGGATGCTGGTATTTGCAGAGGTCCTGGCGCCAGCCCCTGCGGATACCAAGGGATGGCTATGCTTTGTCCTCCTCTGCTTGGCCTCCACACAGGGCTAACTTGGGCTTCTTCGTACCACGGCAGCTACGTTCCCCTGAGACAAGCTTCAGTATGCAAGAGCTCATCAAACTTCTACTTCCATCACACTTGCTAGTATTTCATTGGCCAGGATAAATGACATGATCAAGGCCAGCGTCCGTGTGGAATGCGACTTCCCCAGGACATGAATACCAGGAAGCATGAGCCATTGTGGGCCACCAACTTCACAGCTTACTGAAGTGGGAAAGGAAGGCAGACAGACAAGAGACGGGAGAGCTTCAGGGGTCAGAATAACCAAGGAGGCCTCCTGAAGGAGGAAGGGCTTGGCTAAAGAGGGCTGGGAGCTCTGTTCTCCACCCTCAACCCCATCCCACCTTCACCCCACTCCATCCTGGGGCCCATGGAGGCTGGAGGACAACCATGCAGTGAGTAACCATAAAACAGGGAAAACATCTGGAGATGCATGCTCTGTGGACAATGAAAATAGAATGATGTAATAGGGTGACCGGATGTGGGGGTGGGGCAGCTCCTTTAGATAAGGTGGTCAGGGAAGGCTTCTCAGAAGAGGTGACATTTAGGCTGAGTTCAGACCAACAAAAGGAGCCAGGCCTGGGGAGTGCAGGGGAAATGAATCGCAGGCTAAAGCACCGGCCCTGAGATGGGCATGGGCTTGACACGTTTGAGAATTAGTGGGCAGGTCAGGGTGGCAGAAGAGAGGTGGGTGAGGGGGCAGGGTGGGCAGGGTCAAACCGTGCTGAGTCTCCTGTGTGCTGTGCTGTGCTCAGTCGCTCAGTCGTGTCCGAATCTTCGTGACCCCCTGGACTGTAGCCCACCAGGTTCCTCTGTCCATGGGATTCTCCAGGCAAGAATACTGGAGTGGGTTCCATTTCCTTCTCCAGGGGATCTTTCCGACCCAGGGATTTAACCCATGTCTCCTACCTCTCTTGCATTGGCAAGCAGATTCCTTACCACGAATCACCTGGGAAGCCTCTGTTGAGTCTTAAAGGCCTGGACACTGAGGTTGGCATTTTCTCCAAGTGCAGCGCAGAGTCTCCCAAGGAATAATACGACCCAGCCCAATTCAGTGCTCGCGCCTCCACCGTAGCTGCTCAGTGTTAGCTACTGAGCAGCTCCTGTATGCCAGGCACTGTTCCAGGCACTTGGGACTCACTGGTGATCAAAACAGAGAACCACCCCTGCCCTTGTGGAGTGTGATTTGATTTGGGGTTAAAAAAAGAGTCACTGCTGGAACTTCCCTAGCAGTTCAGTCGTTATGATCCACGCTTCCAGTGCAGAGGGGTTTGATATCTGATCAGGGAACTGATCCCACAAGCCACGAAGTGCAGTCAAAAGATAAAAAAAAAAATTAAAGTCGCCACTGAAACGGAACAAAAGGAGGTGGCTGAGCGCGAGGAGGAAAAACTAAGGAGAAAAAACTGAGGAGGTGGGACTGTCAGGTCTAGGAAGCGGGGGGCAAAGGGTAAGAAGATAAATCCAAGAATGAGTTTGGGAGATCATCTTCACGATCTTGGGTTAGACAAAGGTGTTTTAGCTTTTTTTCCTATAAAACAAATAAAAAGATTTTGATAAATTGGTGGCTGTTGTTCGTTGTTGTTGTTCAGTCTCTCAGTCATGTCTGACTCTTTGTGACCCCCTGGACTGCAGCACGCCAGGCCTCCCTGTCCATCACCAACTCCCGGAGTTTGCTCAAACTCATGTTCATTGAGTCAGTGATGCCATCCAACCATCTCATCCTCTGTTGTCTCCTTCTCCTCCTGCCTTCAGTCTTTCCCAGCATCAGGGTCTTTTCAAATGAGTTGGCTCTTCACATCAGGTGGCCTAAGTATTGGAGCTTCAGCTTCAGCATCAGTCCTTCTAGTGAATATTCAGGATTGATTTCCTTTACGATTGCTGTCCAAGGGACTCTCAAGAATCATCTTCAGCACTACAGTTCGAAAGCATCAGTTCTTCGGCGCTCAGCCTTCCTTATGGTCCAGGTCTGACTACTGGAAAAACCAACTTTGACTAGACTGTCGGCAAAGTGATGTCTCTGCTTTTTAATATGCTGTCTAGATTTGTCATAACTTTTCTTTCAAGGAACAAACATCTTTTAATTTCATGGCTGCAGTCACCGTCCACAATGATTTTGGAGCCCAAGAAAATGAAATCTGTCCTGTTTCCATTTTTCCCCATCTATTGGCCATGAAGTGACGGGATCAGATGCCATTTGACCTTAGATTTTTGAATATTGAGCTTTAAGCCAACTTTTTCAGTCTCTTCTTTCACCCTTCCTTGGAGAAGGACATGGCAACCTATGCCAGTATTCTTGCCTGGAGAATTCCATGGCCAGAGGAGCCTGGCAGACTATAGTCCAAGGGGTCACAAAGAGTCAGACACGACTGAGCCACTATCACTCATAACTCTGTCACCCTTATCAAGAGCCTCTTTAGTTTCTCTTCCTTTTCTGCCATTAGAGTGGTATCATCTGCATATCTGAGGTTGTTGATATTCCTCCTGACAATCTTGATTCCAGTTTGAAATCAAGAAAAGGAAAAAGATGCACCACGTCAACTGTTGACAAGGAAGTGGAGTAGCTGGAACTCTTACACATTGGGAATGGGGAGCAGCCACTTTGGAAACCTTTGGCAGTTTCTGTATGACCCAGCAATTTCACTCCCAGGTATACATCCAAAAGAAATGAAAATATGTGTTCCCACAAAGACTTGTACATTCACAGCAGCATTGTTCATCACAGTCCAAAGATGGGAGCATATGTCCACATGCCATTAACTGGCGAATAGATTAATAAACTGTGGTCTGTCCACTAACAGGAAATTATTCACCAATAAAAAGGAACAAACTCTGGGCTTTCCTAGTGGCTCAGTGGTGAAGAATCCACCTGCCAATGCAGGAGACAGGACTTCAATCCGTGATCCCAGAAGATCCCACATGCTGCAGACTAACTAATCCGGAGCACCTCAGTTATTACGCCTGTGCTCCAGAGCCCAGGAGTCGCAACTACTGAGCCCACTTGCAGCGTCTCCTGAAGCCCTCACCCCTAGAGCCGGTGCTCCTAGAGCTCGGCGATAAGAAAAGCCACCGCAAGGAGAAGCCCGCTGTCCACAAATAGAGAAAAAGGGCCTTGCAGCAACAAAGACCCAGCACAGCCAAAGATAAATATTTATTTAATTTTAAAAAAATGAAAAAGGAACAAAGTCTGATACATGCCACAGTAAGGAGGAACCTCAAAAATATGATGCTAAGCAAAAGAAATCAAAGACTCCAATGGCCAACAAGAATGTGCTGCACACTTAAAGTTGCACTAGGAGGATAGATCTTATCACAATAAAACACAACTTAAAAAAAGAAAATCTTAGAAGGAATCCCTAAACAACCTGGGGCTTCCCTGGTGGCTTAGATGATAAAGAATCCACCTGCAATGTGGGAGACCTGGTTTTGATCCCTGGATTGGGAAGATCCCCTGGAGGAGGGCATGAGAACTCAATCCAGTATTCTTGTCTGGAGAATCCCCATGGATGGAGGAGCCTGGCGGGTTACAGTCCATGAGGTGGAAAAGAGTCAGACACAACTGAGTGACTAAGCACATCACACACACACAGAAACCAAACACAAAAGAGTACATATTGTATGGTTCCATCCTGGCAGAGTGTGCAGAAAAAGCAAGTATATAGATAGCAGGTCAATGCATGCCAAGGGCTGGGGTGGGAGCAGGGATTAACTGCCAAGAGGTGCTGGGAACGTGGGTGGGGAGGGGGATGGAATGACCTAGAACTAGACTGTAGTGATGGCTGCACAATTCTATAAACGTGCTGAAGATCACTGAGCTGTGCCCTTCCAACTCGGGAAGTTTCATGGCACAAAAGCGACACATCAACAAAGCTCTCAGAAGGAGAAAGAAACCAGGGCAGGCCTTCAGGGCGGGTGGGGCCCGGCTGAGGGCGCGCCCTGCTGGAGTTGGCCCCAGACTTCCAGGTTTCAGATTCTCAGGCCCGCGGGGGCCTGTAGAGGGTCGTGGCACCCTGGGTGCCATCCTTGCCCCTTAGGCCAGGAATCCCAGCGGGCTAGGAGCCCAGATGATGAGGGATCCCTTCTAAGCTGTTGACAGAAAACCCACGTGAGCGAATGAGGCCTGCTGTGAATGATCAAGGCTCCAAACCAGCAGACCTCACCCCCCAAGTCTGAATCCTCCTAACCTGGGGAAATCAGTTTCCTCCCAGTAACTAGCTCCAGCCCCGGTGGGAGGCCCTGCCCAGCTGCACAGGTGAAGGCTTCTCTGTTGGGGGGGGGGGGCATGCTTCTCAATTAGGAGTAGGAGGCGGTGGGGCAGGGCGGGGGGGGGGGGAGCGGAAGAGGGGGGAGTAGCCACCGGATAGACACAGGTCACCTTCCAGAGCATCGGCTTTACTCAGGCATTTGGAGTGAGAGGTGGAGAATTGAGTAAATGCAAAGCACCGAAGTCTTGTTACCGAAGCGGCCCCATGTTAAAGGGACAGAGCACAATGCCCCCAGGCACATTTCGTGAACCAAGGGATTCCGTGTCAGCAGCCGTTGTCTGAGCCCGCTGGCCTCCACAACTAAGGGGCTGATGGACGAGGTGAGGTTCCATCTGCCACTGTGGGGTCAGCAAGGGTGGCATCTGCGGCTGCCTGCCAGGCCCCCCAGGTTGGCAACGTGCACGCCAGCCTCTCACCCCAGAGCCCTGCTCTCATCTGTTCTCTCTGAGTCACGGAGCAGCGTGGGAGGGAGACGGGCAGCGTGGGAGGCAGACGGGCAGGGCAAGGAGCCATGTGCCCACCTGACAGAAGGCAGCACTGATGCCAGGAGAGGCCGGGGGCCAGGAGGAGAGGCGGGGTGCTGAGGGGTCCCGCCGGAGAATGGTGGCCCCAGCCCCTCGTGGTCCTCTGGGTTTGATCTTGATTCCAGCGGCCTAGCCATTGGCAGGCAGCTTGGGTATCTTGGGGTGGGGGGGAGCGCGGCTTCTCTCGCGTGTCCCCCAGGATGAGGAGGGCTCGGGGAGGGATGCAGCTGCACCCAGAGTCCCTGGAGCCTGGCATGCCCAGGGATGCCAGAGCCACCACCCCGGGAGTACAGGTTGTTTATACCACCAGGCCAAGTCACTGCAACCTTCCATCCATCAGTCTGTCTGACACCTGGGGACCTGGGATGGGTGGCGGGGGGATGGACGGGGGTGCAGGCAGGTGCTTCTGGGAACAGATGCTGGGTGAGCTCAGGGGCTTTGGGACATGTCAGCTGAGCAGGGGGGCTCCTGCCCCCCTCCTTTCAACTGGGAAGAAGGGACTGTGTTCTTTCATGGGTCTGAGTGATATTTCCTCACGCAGGGCTTAAGCTACTTCAAAAACATCTGGGGCCCCTGCACTCCCATGAGGTGTCAAGTCACAAACCCCGGGGCCTGCTCTGCACCCAGACCTGGTGGTCCTTGTGAAGCCTCCTTGGAGAAAACACCCCGGAAGAGGAAGGAGAGACCTGGACTGAGTCAGACAGGCCCAGCTGGAAGCCCAGAATACCAGTGTGGGCTGTGTTTAGTCGCTCACTCATGTCTGACTCTTCGTGACCCTGTGGACGGTAGCCCGCCAGGCTCCCCTGTCCATGGGATTCTCCAGGCAAGAATACTGGAGTGGGTTGCCATGCCCTCCTCCAGGGGATCTTCCCGACCCAGGGATTGGTAAGCTGGTTCTTTACCTGCTGAGCCAGGGGCTTTCACAAGACAGAAGTTTAGTTTTCTCTCAGACTGCAGATGGTTAGAGGTGCCAGCGTCAGGAGCCTGGGCTCCTTCTATACATGGCTCTGCCATGCACAGTTCTTATGTGAAAAATCACCTGTGGTCCAAGATGGCTGCTGAAGCTCCTGCCATTATATCTGCTTTACAGGCAGCAGGAAGGAGAAGGGAACAGGGTGTGCCTTGTCCTTTAAAGACCCTTTCTGAAATGAAACACTATTACATCTAGGCCAAAACTATATGGCCACACCACACCTAGATGTAAGAGGGGCTGGGAATTCGTTCCAGGCAGCAAATACCCAGACATTCCTTCAGAGGTTTTCTATCCTTGGACACTGGAGGTAGCGGGTGGGGACAGGAACCTGAGGGGCCATGAGGAGTCTCTGCCCCAAGCACTGACAAGCTATGTGCCCTTGGGCAAGCCCCTTCACCTCTCTGAGCTCCTGCCTGACTCTGAACCAGGGCTGTAAGAAGACTGTCTCCAAGGCCCTTCCCTGTTCTGACATCTCATGACCCTGCAGCAGGGAGCCCAGGGAGGCCGAGACCAAGGGTACAACAGCTCCTTTTAAAAAGTGCCTGTTCCAAGACGTGCAGATCTGCAACAGCTTAAAACTTGACTATTGATTTTCAAACTGCCAACTGATTAACACAGCCTGGGAGACCCTTTCGGGGAGGGGGGCAAGGAAGGCCCCCAAGGTCTTCCTGAGACAGGAGGGGTCTGAGGGGGCGGAAGTCGGCTGGGCCATCCTCTCTTAGGGCCGTGGAGGCGGCAGGGGAAGAGAGGGCCAAAGCTGGGATGGGTGCCTTTGGGGAGGGACTTGGGGGCTGGTGAAGAGGGACAGCGCGGAGTGGGAGGTCACCCCCAGGGGCTGGGATGGCTCTCTGGGGGCGGGAGGGTGGCAGGGAGGAAAGAAATCCTGGGTTGTTTTCTTCCCAAGCCTTTCTGTTTCTTTTTTCTTTAATATTTATTTGCATTTATTTATGTATTTGGCAGTGCTGGGGATCTTTTCTTTTCTTGTGGCGTGTGAGATCTAGTTCCCCAGCCAGGTATCAAACCCCAGCCCCCTGCTCAGCGTGCTTAGCCACTAGACCACCAGGGAAATCCCCTTAGAGCTCCCTTTTCTTCTAACGTCATCCCTTGTACAACCGTGAAAACAAATATTAAAGAGCTCTAGAAACTTCCCTGGTGGTCCAGTGGTTAGGACAGACTCAACACTCTCACTGCCCAGGACCTGGGTTCAACCCCTTGTCAGGGAACGAGATCCTGTAAGCCACGCAGTGCAGCCAAAAAACAGATAAAGAGCTCTTCAAAAAACTGAAGAGTCATCTGACCTGCTACAGTCGGGGAGCCAGAGCTTTGGGACACCCTACTTGCTGTGCTCAGGCCTCTACGGGGCTGGTGAGAAGGGGTAGGCCGTGGGGAACTGCAGGGGATCTGCTGTGAGCCAGGCCTGGGGGCGGCTTGTGTGTAATCCAAGGGTGATTCCTGGCAGCCAGGCCCTGGGAGCAGCCCCTCCCCCTCCCTTCCTGTCCCTTGACCCCCACCTCTGTGGGGTGGCCCCGGCGGTCAGGAAGCTGGGAAGCCTGGCCCTGTGACACAGCAGATTTCCTAGTCCTCCTCCAGGCCTGAGCAAGCCCAGGGGTGCCTGGACTTACTATGGGATGGGGCGAGGGGTTAGGAGGGGAAGAAGCACGGTCTCCCTGTCTCAAGGTGGGGGCTCAAGCTGTTTGATACAAAAGACACGTGACCCTGGTGAGGAAGAGCAGGTGTGAATCTCAGAGCTGCGGTGTGCAGGCCAGTGGGGAGGCAGCGGCAGCCTGGGCAGACAGGAAGGTGCACCTGTGGGGCTGAGCTGCAGGGCGGGGCTGGCCCAGGCAGTGGGGGGGGTTGAGGGCACCTCCGGGCCCCTGCACTGTCCACCCCCACACCCTGGGGTTCCTATGGAGAAACAGGCCCTGTGCAGAATCTGCTCTGAGTCCAGCCACTGCCCTCCAGGACCTGCGCTTCCGGCCTGGCCTTCCAGGATTGGGGGTAGGAGGGTTGGACCCCAAACCCTGGCCCTAAAGTAGACCTGGATCTTGTAGAAGTTTCCAGATGTTTAAACGCCAGCCACAAGCTCCACCCGCTTTGAAGTTCTTGGCAGTCCGTTTCCAAGGCCACCAGGCTAATGGGGGAGAGGGGCAGGCCACATGCCAGGCTGGCACTTCCGGATGTTCTCTGGTCCTCACCGCAGCCCTTGAGGTGGGTTATTCCCACTCCACAGGCTGGAGACTGAAACCTGGCAAATGTGAAACGCTAGGGCTTTTATTAACCCCTAGGGGCTCAGATCCCCGACTCTAACTCTGGCCCCAGCCACAGTTTGGGGCTCCTCGAGGCTCTGCGGAGGTCCACGGTCTGATTAGAACATCACCTGATGCTCGATTCAAAAAAGCTCCTCCCAGAGACCCTGGGGTGCGCCCCATCCCCGCCTAGGGCGAGCTCTGGGCATGCCCTGTGTCCGTGACCACGGAGCTCCTGAGGCTGGGCGCGAGCCAGCTCCCAGCTGCCCAGTCAGGGTGTGCAGGGTCCCTGGCAAGCGGTGGGCGTGGGGATGTTTCGTTACATCAGCCCTTGCAGCCGCTCAGCGCGAACGGTGGGTGCAGAGAGCACCCTGGGAACTAAGACGCGAGAGGCTTCGGAGGCCCCGCCCCCTGGGTCTCTCGAGGCCCCGCCCAGCCCCCCTTCCCGGTCTCCCGGGTCCCCGCCCCCTGGGTCTCCCGGAGGCCCCGCCCCTGCCCGGGTCTCCCGAGGCCCCGGCCCGCCTGGAGCAGTCGCTCGCACCAGGGCCGGCTTGGCCTCCAGGACACTGCAGTCCCGTGCTGAGAAGGATGGGTGGGTCAGTGGGTGGACTCCGCCGGCCCTGGTGTCCTCAACCGGATAAAGGGCCTTTGCTCCCTCCCGGTGACCCTGCAGGGCAAGGACAGGAGCCTCCACGGCGGGATTCACTCACCCAGGATCAGAGACCAGGAGACTCTGAGAAGAGAGCCCCACAGTTCCGCAGGAAGAGCTCCATCCTGCCCGCCATTGCTTCTGAGACCCCGGACCTGGGGGACTGAACGATAAGCACTCAGCTCCCTGAAGGACAGGGACGATCTCACACGACCCCCAGCAGCCCAAGCTCTGGAGGCCGCCTTTGGTCCAGGCTTCCCTGTCCTGGGGTTCTGGAGTCTGAGAGTCCAGGAGCTGGGTTCTGAGGTCCTGGGTTCTAGCACCAAGGGGTCCACAATCCCTCTAGTGAGCTGGGAAGGAGGTGAGGGGCGTGGGGTGAAGAGGGGAGCCCCCAAAGCCCAGGAGATCCAAGTACGTGGAGCCCAGCCCCGCCCAGCCCACTTGTTTTACCGAACTGGAGACTGAGGCCCGGGCCTTTGGGGCCGGCGGGGTTCTGTCCCAGGGCACTTTTGAGGGGGGATCTGGTGTGTAGGAGGCGGGGCGGGGAAGGCGACCCTGGGCTGGAGGTGACCCTCCCCCTCCTCCACCAGCTTGGGGCTTCCCTGGTGGCTCAGAAGGTAAAGCATCTGCCTGCAATGCGGGAGACCCAAGTTCGTATCCCTGGGTCGGGAAGATCTCCTGGAGAAAGAAATGGCAACCCACTCCAGTATTCTTCCCTGGAGAATCCCATTGATGGAGGAGCCTGGTAGTCCATGGGGTCCCAAAGAGTCAGACACGACTGAGCGACTTCCGTTTCTTTCCTCCACCAGCTGGAGGCGCTGCCCTCGGGGCCCGGCCTCTCCGGGTGGGGGTGGTGGAGGCCCTTCCTGGGGAGGCCGGGCTGCTCGCTCTCCCGAGCCCGCAGCTTCCGCCCCCGCCCGCTCTCCTCCTCCAGAGCCGGGACTCGTTACCGGCTGCCAGGAACGCCCACGGCCTGCCAGGCCGGTGGGGGAGGATGCGCGGGCCCCACCCCAGCCCATCCGCACGGATCCTTGGGGCCCTGGGCCGGTCTTCTTGGGGGAAACTGAGGCCCAGGGCGGGAGCAGCGGGAGTCAGGGCCCCCCCAGACCCCCGGGCTCCGCAAGAGTTTGGGAGGCTGTGCTTTAGTGGGGTCTCCTCTCCCGCCTCTTTTCAACCGTGAGAGCGTTGAAGGGGAGGCTGCCGGGCTTGGAGCCAGGGTCGGGGTGGAGGGGGGAGTTGGCAGGGGTCCTGGCAGGAGGCCGGGCAGCGGGGAGAAGCCAGGGCCCCTCTTGGGGCTCCCTCCTGACGCCTGCCTCTCCCCACTCCTCAGCCCCCCATCCATACCCGAGATTCTCCAGCAGGCTCGGAGGGGTTTGGGGCCCAGAGGGGCTGAGGGCTGCCCTGGGAGGCTCGAGGCACCACACCCCTCAGGCTGCAGGGAGGAGGGTCCTGATGGGATCCGGGGGGCCCGGGCCGCTGGTCACACAAGGCCTCTTAGGAAGAGTTAGCGTTTCCCTTGCAGCTTTGTCCTGGGGTGTTTGGCAGAGTGGTGTTTGAATTCAGAATGAAAGAGGCCAAAATTTTTCTTCCCCCGGCTATAGACTGGCCTGTCCTGGGGCTGTGGGCTAGGATGAGATCAGAGGTGGTAAATGCCTCCCTGTCTCACACACACACTTGGTTATTGGGGCACCCAGGGCAGACTTCCTGTTCCAAACACGCCCCTGCCCCTCCATCAGCTTGTCTGGAATTCCTCCTGAGCATCTTCTTAACTTCTTCTTTAAAAAAAAAAATTTATTTTTTTTTCCTTTGGCTGCAACAGGTCTTCGTTGTAGCACTTGAGATCTTTAACTGGCTTGCGGGATCTAGTTCCTTGACCAGGAATCAGACTCAGGCCCCCTGCATTGGGAGCGAGGCATCCTAGCCACTAGACCACCAGGGCTGTCCCTGAGCATCTTCTGAGTGGCGCACATGTTCCCTAAGATGGAGGGGTCATGCCCAAACCTGCGTGGCAGCTGAGTTACCTGCTCTCACAAGCAGGGTTTCAATGCAGGCATGGCACACGCTGACACGTGGGAGGCACTCAGATGGCCTGCCCAGGACGCTGAGACTGGATAGGCTGTGGGATCTCCTGCCTCTCGCCCCGCTCTGCTCCTTGGGAGGGGACCCCAGCAGGGCTGGTAGAGCTCTTTCCCCCGGGCTCTAGCTCCCTCTGCCTCTGTGTCACTGGCCGGGCAAGGGTCCGTCCTCCCCAAAGGTTTCCTTGTATCTGGTTCACACTGCTCCCTCTTCCTGTCTTTCCTTTCGAAGAACTTTCTTCATCTTAATCCCTTTAAGCCCCCTGAGGCCTCAAACCTAGACCTCGTCAGCCTCTTAAACTGTGTCTCAAGTGCCAGAGCAGTGATCAGAGACCCCGCAGGATGGATGGAGAGAGGGAGGAGCCCCCACCGGGCACCCAGGCTGCGCTGCTCACTCCTTCCCACGAGGCTCATGCAACCACAGCCACGCGAGACGCCAGAGAACTGAGGCTCACGGTGCGAAAACCTTGCCCAGAGCCCAGAGCCACCTGTCTCACTCTCAGACGCCCGAGGGTTGGCCTTCCTGGGCTTTTTTCTCTACACACACACACACACACACACACACACACACAAATCTATTTTAAGACTACATTACTGTAAAGAATATATTAATAATATATTAGAACGTTTTCTTCATCCTAAAAGTTCCTTCCCCCCCCATTCTGATTTTAAATAAAATTGAACCATTTCATGGCCCCTACAAATATTGTGGCCCCAGCACTGAGTTGCTGTATCTGAGGAAGGGGGGCTGGCCTGGCAAGCTCCTCCCATTGGAAGCGGACTTGAACCCAGGTCTTCTGAACCCCCAACTTCTTCTCCCCCAAGTCAGCCACTTTGGGGAAAGACCGGGTGGATTTTTGCTGCTTTTTGGTGTTTCTCACTAGCCACCGTACAGCGTGGACTGTCTTGTTTCTGAGTGCTTGTAACAACAATGATAATTAATAATAATGATGATTGTTATTAATCATCACATTATTATTAATCATCACTCCTTCACAAAGTCTTTGACTGTTCTGAAGCCCTTTCATCTCTGTTACCTTATTCCTCCAACAATCCTGGGAAGAGCAAGGAGAGCCATCGTTACTTCCGTCCTAGAGCTGGGCCAACTAGGACGCAGAGGACAGGTAAGCCGTGCTGGCTGGTAGGACCAGAGTCCTGGGCTCTGCACAACCTCTATCTTTCCTCTATCTGGGTGAGCAGGTGGCAAGGAGGGGCCTTGGAAACATACCTGGGTGAGGTGGGGAGGTTGGAATTTAAAGGGCAGAAGGGGGAGCCCTGAAAGGAGGAGTTGGAGGGTGGGGCAGAGGGATGGGTGAAGGGGAGGGGTGGGTAGGTGTCAGCAGGGGAGGGATGGATATCTCCTGGCTGCCCATGGGAACAGGAAGAGTCCAGGGCAGCCTTCTAGAAGGAGCTGAACAGAGGCAGGGGGCAGTGCGGTTACTGGGAGGGAGAAAAGTGGACCCCGGGGACATGTGAGAGGCACAACCACTGAGCCTCGGTGACAGATGGAACACAGAGGTTAACGTGGGGGTTGGCAGGGATGCTGCCTCAGTTTAAGCTCTTAGAAGCCCCAGAGGCTGGAAACACCATAGCCATGTGGGTAATTAAACCACAACCATGAGTCAGCTCTTTACTGAGTCACTGGAAAAGACCTGATGCTGGGTAAGATTGAGGGCAGGGGGAGAAAAGGGTGGCAGAGGATGAGATAGTTGGATGGCATCACCGACTCGATGGACATGAGTTTGAGCAAACTCTGGGAGACAGTGAAGGACAGGGAAGCCTGGAGTGCTGCAGTCCATGGGGTCCCAAAGGCCCGACATGACTTAGTTTCTGAACAACAACAACAATCTCAGAAGTGATGATCCTATCAAATCTGCTCTTTTCATAGAATAGGTCATTACCTCCTACCCACCCTGAAGGAGCAGGTATTATGCCCAAGTATGAATACCACCGCCAGGATCATTTGGGGTCTTTTTGAAAGCTGTCCACCATGATCTCAAGGATAAGATGTCCATTTTGAGTGGGATAAGGGTCTTCTTAGAATCTAACACACTCAGGACGGAGCATTTACTGTGGGTGCTGATTCAGGACCACTATCTACCACCTTATACGTGCTTGCTAAGTTGCTTCAATCATGTCCAACTCTTTGCGACCCCATGGACTGTAGCCCGCCAGGCTCCTCTGTGCATGGGCTCCTCCAAGCAAGAATACTGGTGTGGGTTGCCGTGCCCTTCTCCAACCACCCTATGAGGTCAGCGCTATTATCCTCCCCATTTTGGGGGAGGGCACAAAGACGGAAGTGTCTCAAACCCCACAGGGGTTGTCCTCAAACCCCACAGGCCGAATCAGGCTGGGATTCGAACCCACACGGGTTTGAGCCCAAGGAGGAGGCTGGGTTGGGCATGGTGTGTCCGAGGAGCCTGCAAGTGCCCTCAGGGGAGCCGTTGTTTGGGTCTGAAGTTCAGGAAAAGGCAGGTTGGAACTGGCACGCGATGGGCGCCCTTAGCTGCGGGAGGGGTGGAGGTGATGAATCCCGGGGAGGCAGGCTCGCCCCAGGAAGAGTGGGTACAGACCGGGCAAAAGCGGGGTACAGACCACCTCCCTTGACCGCCATAGCATCTGCCTCCTGGGCAGAGTCAGCCCCAGAGTGAGGGAGGCCACGGGGTTGCGGGGGTGGAGGTTGCGGGGAACTATCTCTAGAGAGCAGCCCAGCTGTGTTAGAACAAACCTAAGGTTTCTGTTAGGGGTGCCGGGGGTTGGGGGTTGGGGGCGTGTCCCGGCCGTAGCCACACCCCGCGCTCTCTGCGGGGCGGGGCAGCCCCAGGCCCCGCCCAGGGTGACACCCCCAGATGCGGCCTCCCGGGTCATCAGCTTCCAGGCACGAATGTGTCACGGGTGCTGCGCCCAGACGCTGTGCCCCCTCCCCAGCCGGTCCGACCCGTTCGCGCCCGGTTGGCGGTCCTCTGCCCTCAGCCCCTGCGGCCCCCACCGCCTTTCGCGGAGCAGCCCACCGCCTCGGAGCAGGCTGTCGCCCTGCCGGGTGCCTCCTCTTCCCGGGAGCCCGCTGGGCCTCCTGACCACTCCCAGACCCTTCGAGGGGGCAGATGAGGGATCTGTGCAGGAGTTACCCTCACCCCCCAACAAAGGCAGACACGTGACGCTTTCTTCCCAGAACCAGCTTCCCAGAGCTCGCCAGGTGCCCCAGGCTGGTCCTCCTTCCCTGCCCGCCTCCAGACCAGACGGACCATCTCTGGAACCTCCGGGCTGTTCCCCGGATCCCATCTGACCGCCCAGCTCCCCAGCTAAGCCTCCTGCCCTCGGGCGGGCGGATGCCCTCCAGCGCGCTGGGCACGCGCCCTCTGGCCGACCCGGCTCTCCGCAGGCCCCGCCCGGGGCTTATCCCTCGCATCCTGGCCCTCCGCCTTCGCCCAAGAGGCCCCCCCCAACACGCAATCCTCTCTCCCCAAATCCCTAGATCGCCGCCAAGCTTGAACCAGCGACCTAACAACTCTGGGCCTCAGTTTCCCCGGCTGCAACAGGAAGCGAATTATGGTCGGGGAGCGGGGAGGAGCGAAGGGCGCGTGGCCTGTGGGGCGCCTGGTGCACTGGAGGGCCCCAAGCCTCGCGGCCTTCTGGGACGTCTGCCAGCTCGCTATGCTCCTCTTCCCGGCCAGGTGCTCGCCGAGCCTTGCCAGGTGGTGATGACACCACTGGCGGCCCGTCCCCACCCCCGCAAGAGCCAGCGAAGGGCCCCTAAAACGTGGAGCGGAAGGCCCGCGGGGAGACCCTCTGTGCGCTCGCTGGGAACAGGCGGCGGGGTGAAATCCGAGAGCCCGGGGCTCCGCCTGATCCGGGGCTAGGGGTGGAGGGGGCTGTGTGTGTGTGTGTGTGTGTGTGTGTGTGTGTGTCTGTGTCTGTGTCTGTGTCTGTGTGTGTCTGTGTGTGTCTATGTGAGAGCCCGGGGCTCGCCTGACCCGGGGCTGGGGTGGGGGTGGGGGTGCTTCTGTGTGTGTGTGTGTGCCTCTGTATGTATGTGTCTGTGTCTGTGTGTGTCTGTATGTGTGTGTGTGTGATGTTTTGCCCGCTCAGCCTGGCTGAGCGCCAGGAAGACTCGGTCCGCCCCCAGCCGTGCGCCTCTGTGAAATGGGGCGATTGCACCGCCTCCAAGCTGCACCCCTAACTGCGAGTCTCTCGAAGGAAGGTTTATTGTCCAAGACCGAAGGTAATGCACAGTCACTGGGGGGAAAAAAAATCAGAAAATAACTTCCCTCCCCCATAAAAATACCACCGAAATGTCTATGACCCGAACTCCACCCCTTTGCAGCTATGGGGCGGGGTGGGGGCGGAGGGCGACCTCATGAGGCAGGTTTTATTATTAACATTATCCCACGTTTCGAGGGAGGACAGGGAGATACAGAGGCGCTCAGTGGCCCCCAAGGTCTCAGGAGGGTGAGATGCCGTCGAGATTCGAACTCCCCCCGCACACACACCCTTGCGCGCTCCATCAAGGGCCACCCTTCTTCCTTGGTAAGGACTCGCCCAGCTCAGCCCAGGGGCAACACAGCACAGCCCGGGACTGGGACGGGGGACCGAGCGGGGCTTGAGGATGCGGGTGTCGCGTCCAGGCGCGAGCCTGTGGACTTGGGGGCTCCACATCGCGGACCCACGGGAGAGCGGCTCCCCCAGCCCAGGGCGCATGCGCCCCTCTGCCTCTCACGCGAGGAGATTAGGTGGGAACTTTGAACCCTGTCTCCAAGCCCGGATGGCGAAGATTAACCCGATTGTTTTCAAACCCTGCCCTCGCAAAAGAGCCCCGCACCTAGGCTGCCCGCCGCGTCTCTCAGGCTGGTCTGCGACGCCCCCTGGCTTTGTGCTGGCCGATTGTTGACCCATTTCACGGGCGGCAAATGGGCCGGGGATCCCAGGGACACTTTCCTGTGAGTGTGGACGCCTCCCTGCCCGCTGGAGTCCCAGCACCAGAGGCCCACCTTATCCGGGAAGGATACTCGCCACTTGGTGGCTCACCACCCGGGAGTGGGTCCTTTGTTCAGTGCCCTGGGCGCTGCGGGGGGAGGAGGGCACACAGGCCCCTGCGTTATTCCTCCAGTTCCCGGCTGGACCACTGTGGGGCCTTGCCCCGGACCAGCACTCCAGGTGCTGGACGCAGTGACCTGGGCCAGCTCTCCACTGCTGAGTCTCCTGCGGCCCCAGGGCAGGTCCCACTCCTCTGGGCTCACCCTGAGGGGTGACGTCTAATCCCTCCTTCTTCGGCTAAGAGCGCCCTGGTTTTCCAGGCGGAAACCTACCTAGCCACCTTCCGGGATACGGTGTGGGGGGTGGCACCCTACCTTCCTAGTTCTAGGTCCGCAACCAGCATTCTGCCCCACTGGTTTGGAGGAGGACACCAGCCCTGCGGGTGGGGAGGGGGCTGGTGGCCTGGGGCCGCCTGGGCTACCTCAGGCGGGGACCTCATGTGAGGGAGGGTGAGGGGCAGAGCGTGCAGCCCCGAGCTCAGCTGCGGTGGAGGCTGGGTGCACACACTGCACTTGTCCGCTTGACTTTTTTGGCTTCAGGATGCTTAGGGCTTTCACCTCACCACCCGACCCTGAGGATCCTCTGGACTTGGTTATCTGTCCGCTGGAAGCTGCACAGTGGGTTCTGCTGCCCATGTTCCTGCATTCAGCACCTACTCTCTGAGACGGGGGGTGTCCTGAGTGAGGCAGACACAGCCCTGCATCGTGGGGCTCACAGCCTGGGGATGGTCAGGGGGGTCTGTGCCACGGAACTGTGGGGAAGGGGACATGAGGGGGGCTGGGGCTGGAGACTGCCTGAGGAGGAGACCCTGAGAGCCCCCAGGAAATGACTGCGGAAGGGTCTGGAGCTGAAGGGAGAGAAAGAGCTCCAAGTTTACCGCCCTGAGACTGGAGAGGATTCCTGGTCTCCCTTGAAAGAACGACGAGGTGGGGGCGGGGCGCGGAGACCGTCCGCAGAGCATTGTGGGCCTTTGGATCTTAGCCCAGCCACACATGGATGGGTTGTAAGCAGGGGTTTAGTGCGGCCAGTTAGGGTTTTAATAGATCCCTTTGGCCTTGGTGCCTTCCCAGGGCTCTGCCAGCTTGTGAAGGAAAGAATTTCTTGCTTGTCATGCAACTCTGCTACAATGCCTCCTCGCCCTGGTTGGCTTTGTGGGGGTCGAGGGACATGGATGGGAGCCCCACTTCGCAGATCTTTGTGGATGCGAGATCCTGGACCACTTGGAGAAGGCTTCCTAGGAGAGGGGCCCCAGGCTTCAGCTGAGTGGGAATCACCGGGAGATATGACCAGAGGTAGGGGAGGGGAGGAATCCCAGAGAGGGGACAGCATGTGCAAAGGCACAGAGGCAGGAAAGCACGCAGTGTGCCCAGAGAACCCCTGCGTGAGAACTTGAGTGTAAAGGACTTGGAGTGTGTCTGCGTGTGTGTCAGTGTCTCTCTGAAGGTGCAGGGAAGGAGCAGCAGGAGACCTCTGCACTGGGTGGGCTGGTGGTTGCAGGAGGTGGGTGGTGGAGGATGGGCAGAGGGGGCAGGGAAGACCGCATCAAAGCCAAGCTGTCAGATGGGGGAGGGTTAGCTGGTGGGTAGAGGAGGGAGGCTAAACCTGGAGACTAAACCTCATGCTTACCTCTGCTTCCTCTGGAAACTTCATAAAAATGATGGCAAAACAGTTTAAAAAGGTATAAATACGAGACAAGAGCGTTCTGCAGATGAGAGGGGCCACACATTTTAGGAAGACGGAGACTGACAGGACTCGGCAGAGAAGGGGAACAGCTATCTGTGTGCCTCCCTGGCGTGGCCTGTACCAGAGACTGGCGCCCACAGACCAGCAGGGACCAGTGGTGGGGCTTGGTCTGGGCCCCACTGTGGATGGTGGGGGCATGTCTGATGACAGCCCTTGTGGTGGACAGACCCTAATGTGACCCCAGTGATTTCCTGTCCCCTGATGTTCACACCCCTGTGTAAGCCCTGGCAGGACCTGTGACCCGCTTCTAACCAGTAGAATATGGCACAGGTGATGGGACGGCCCACCCCTGTCTAAGGAGACCCTCCTGGCAGGCTGGACGAGGTAAGCAGCCTTGAAGAGGAAGCCCATGAGGCAAGGTACGGCGTGTGGCCTCCAGCCATCAGCCTGCAAGAAGCTGGAGCCCTCAGTCACATAGCCAGAAGGACAGAAATCCTGCCAGCAACCAACCGAATGAGCCTGGAAGCAGATCTTTTCCCCAGTAGACCCTCCAGATGGGCACGCAGTGAGTGGCACCTTGATTGCAGCCATGTGAGACCCCGAGCAGAGAAGCAGCCCACCTAGGCCTCCAACCCCTAGCAACTGTGAAAGAACAGATGTCTGTGGTTTTCAGTTGTTCCGTCTGTGGTCATCTGTTACTCAGCGTAGAAAACACATATACTCCCAGGTCCTCTCACAGCTGCTCACCATTCACGTCCCCATTTGCACCGACCCCTCCTCCAGAAGACAAAATGCATCCTCTCTGGAGAGAGATTCCAAAATCAGGACCTCGGGCATGGCAGAGGCAGGAATGAGTGTGGAGCTGAAAAAGATGCTTGAGTGACCACGGGTTCCCAATCCTTCCCTGCCCTGCCTCTGGAATGCCGGCAACCAAATGTGTGTCTCTGGGTGGAAGATGGAGGGTCTTCTGTGGACACCCAGAAGCACCAGCACGGGAAGATTCCCCATCACTCACTGCCCCATGCTGCAGAGGCCATGTGACCTGCTTTGGTGAATGAAGAGAGAGTGGAAATGACATGTACTTTCTGAAAACGTGAAAAGTCGTCCTGTGGTCCCACCACTGCTCTTTTCCTCTGCCACAGAAGACAGTGTCCTACATGGAGGCAGCTCCTTCAGCCTAGGGCCCAGGGAGCAGAGCTGCAGCGATCTGCAGGCACCAAATATACCTTTGCTGCTGTGTGTCTCTGAGGTTTGGGGGGATTTGTTTGTTACTGTAGCATAACTTTGCAGAGCTGGCTGATACACCCAAGAAAGCTGCCTGGATGCCTGAAAATCCAGGGAGTCCTTCCACACACAGAGATTCCAGCTGGCCTGTCTGTGCCCTATGGTGGTGTGCATGGCAGCTGAGTGTCATCAGGCATTAGAGGAAACCCGTCAATGGAAGAACAGAGACCAAAACCAACAGAGAAAAGGAAGTAAGATGAAAGGAGAGGAATCAGGGGGCAGAAGAAAACATCAGAATTAATCCTAATTCCTCAGAGAGGACATTAAACCAGAACAATGTTATGTGTTTGAATGGAGCCAAGAGCTTGTAGAAGTTTAAAAGACAATAGTTGAGGGACTTCCCTGGTGGTTCAGCAGCTAAGACTCTGTGCTCCCGATGCAGGGGGCCAGGGTTCAATCCCTGGTCAGGGAACTTGATCCCACATGCTGCAGCTAAGGCTGGGAACAGCCAAATAAATAAATAAAATAAATATTAAAAAAATAATAATAATAAAAGACAATAGTTGAAATAAGGATGGGAGTAAAAGGTAGGGAAATCCCTAAGGAATAGACCTAAATGACAAAGTAATAAGGGGGAAAAAAAGAGGATAAGTGCTAAATCCAAGTACAGAAGTCCCAGAAGGAGAGGCCTGCAGAGTATGAGTCCCCAGAGTGCAGGGGCCTGCCCTGCACAAAGAGTCGCACAAAGACCACCCCCCTCTTCCCCTCCCCTCAAGGCAGAGGGGTTCCAGAGCACCAGGGATAAAGCAAAGATACTAAACAGTTCCAGAGAAGAAAAGTATGTCTCATGGAAAGGACTGAGAGTCAGAGACACTCTGGGCCTCTCACCAGCAACACTGGGAGCTGAGTCAATGGAGAAATGCCTTCAAAGTGCTGTTGCAGGAACTTCCCTGGCGGTCCGGTGGTTAACAATTTATCTTGCATCTTGCCATGCAGACAGCGCAGGTTCAACCCCTGGTCCGGGAACTAAGATCCCACAGGCCACATGGCATGGCCAAAATGCTAAAAAAAAAAATAGTTTATATATTATTAATTAAAAAAAATTAACTCTAAAAATAATTGCTGGCAAAAATGATTTTTAACTTGAAATTCTATACTTAGCCAAGCTATCACCCAGTATGATGTTGGCTGAAGACCTCTTCAGATGTGCAAGAGTTATACTCATCAATCTTCCCTGCTCCTTTTCTCAGGAAGTTCCTGGAGGAGGTTCTCTAGCAAAGCAAGGAAATCAAGAACAGGAAAGACTGTGTCGGGGAAACAGAAGCAGCCAGCATGGATTGTTGAGGGTGGTGATGGTGGTGGGGTGGTTCTGGCAGGGAAGGTATGGACTGAGTGGAACGGTTCCTTTAACAGGTAGGAAATAATATTGAGAGACTGTCCACCATTGGGTAGACTTAGAAATGGATATGAAGTAAGCTATCAGTAACCTATCATCACCTAACAAATTGCTACAAATTTACCTTCTGGGTAAGTCTAGGCATAACTGAGCGGGGTCCTCCGCTGAGGGCGTCACAAGGCTACACTCGGGTGCTTGATGGGACTGCAGACTCATCTGAGGCTGGACTAGGGAAGGATCCATTTCCAGGCTCACTGACGATGTTGCTGGAACTCAGTTGCTTGCTGTGTGGGACTGAGGGCTTCAGGTTCACACTGACTATTGCCCGGCATCTGCCTTCGACTTCTAGAGGCCACACACAATTTCTTGCTGTGACCACACGACTTGGCAGCTTGCTCCTTCCTAGCCAAGGAGGGTGCGAGAGACACCTGCGTGACGGGCTCTGCGATCTTCTACCACATGACCATGTCTATCCCGTCGCCTTTGCCATGTTCAGTTGGTTAGAATGAGTCAAGGTCATGCTCACACTCAAGGACAGGGGCTTGAAAAGGATGTGAACACCAGATGGAGTCTTTGGGAGCCACTTATTTTTATTAAGTAATTTTTATTGGAGTATAGTTGCTTTACCATGCTGTGTTAGTTTCTACTGCATAGCAAAATGAATCAGCCATGCGTACACATATTTCCCCTCTTTTTTGGACTTCCCTCCCATTCAGGAGACTGCAGTGCATTAAGCAGAATTCCCTGGACTCTACAGTATGTTCCCGTCAGTTGTCTGTTTTATGCACAGTATCAATAGTGTATATGTGTCAGTTCCAATCTCCCAGCTCCTCCCACCCCACTCCCCCTTGGTGTCTATACATTTGTTCTCTATATCTGTGTCTCTATTTCTGCTTTGCAAATAAGGTCACCTATACCGTTTTTCTAGATTCCACATATATACATTAATATATGATATTTGCTTTTCTCTTTCTGACTTACACTCTGTATGACTCTCTCTAGGTCCATCCATGCCTCTACAAATGATCCAATTTCATTCTTTTTTATTGGGAGCCACTTTCTTAAAATTTAGGACCCACTTTTAAAACAGCCTAAACTGAGGGAGAAGGTGAGGGTGGGACGTTCTGGGAGAATAGCATTGAAACATGTATATTATCATATGTGAAACAGAACACCATTCCACTTTCGATGCATGAGACAAGGGCTCAGGGCCGGGGCAATGGGATGACCCAGAGGGATGGGATGGGGAGGGAGGTGGGTGGAGGGTCCAGGAAGGGAAACACATGTAAACCCATGGCTGATTCATGTCAATGTATGGCAAAAACTATTACAATATTGTAAAGTAATTAGCCCCCAACTAAAATAAATAAATTTATAAAAAATAAAAAATAAAAATAAAACAGCCTAAACAAAGCTAATTATTAACTTCATGAAAAACTAAAAGTTAAACCCGAAAGGAAATGCAACCACATTCCATTACTTGACTCAGTAGCAAACAGTGTTTACATAATCATTAAACAACTGAATACTGGTTGAACTAAAAATTGTTACATATTGGTAATAAGAAGTGACAGAGGGGTGGGAGGAGGGTCCAGGAAGGGGAACACATGTAAACCCGTGGCTGATTCATGTCAATGTATGGCAAAAACTACTACAATACTGTAAAGTAATTAGCCCCCAGCTAAAATAAATAAATTTATTTGAAAAAAAAAAAAAGAAGTGACAGAGGGGGAGAGCATTGTGTGGGTGTGTAGCCGAGGGTGGCTGTGTGTGAGAGAGCTCAACCCTTGTCTCCTGTAAGAGGAAGTCAGTAGATAGTGGCTCAAATTGGTAAATCAAGTAACAGCAGCACAAGCATGTTATTTATAAACATGGAGATAAAAACCCAGAAGAAGCAGCCAAAAGCGTTGACTGTGGTTGTTTCCGGGGAGGGTTGGGGGTGGGGCGGGTACGGAGGGCCTGCTGCCGGACACTGTAGGCCAATTTATCTTGGAAAATTCTGTGTGTGTCAAGTGCATATACTTTGAACAGTTACATTGCTTCGATAAAAATACACATTAATTATTAGAGAAAGAGATAAGGGGGAGGAGAACCATCCCCTGGAGGGAACAGTGGAGTCCCCGGGGATGCTGAGCCATCCGAGCTTCCCCTTACCCTGCGGGGAGCGGTTCTGCAGATCCAGGGCAGGAATGGCAGTCCCTGGGGGAGAACCTGAGTGGCACATACTCAGGGGAATGTGGTAACCGGAGCTTCCACAGGGAGAATACGGTAACAACCTGGGGACTGGCAGGGTTTGGGAAGAAGTGGGGAGGGGGAACGGGATCCCTCCCCCAGGGTGGGGGCAGCCTCAGGCCCGGGGCGAGATGCCCGCACCCTTGTCGTCCCCGTCTCTGTAGACATTTCTTGGAAAAACTCTGAAGGTGCCCGTGAGGTTTTGTTTTTCGTTCAGCAGATTCTGTATAGTTTGTTTTTAATCTAAGTAATAAATGTTTCTGGTACGAACACTGGGAAGCACAGGATGTCTTGGGAAAGCACAGCCCAGCAGTGATGTCCAGCAGGGTGACTGCTGTCAGGCCGTGCGGTCCCCGGGTGTCCTCCCGTTCCTGCTGACATCAGTCTCTCTCTCCCAGGCACGCAGGGGTCTCTCTCTGCACAGCTGTGGTCTGCACCCTGCTTTATTCACTTTGCCGCCTGGCCAGGCACTCTTCTCACGCCAAGACCCCCAGAGAGAGCTGTCTCACTCCTTTTTCCAGACCCGTGTGCCAGGAGCCCACATTGGTGTGCCCAGTCCCCACTGGTGGGTGTTCAGCTTGAGTGTAGGATTTTGCTCTTAGTAACTCAGCTGCTGGACATGAGTTTGAGCAAGCTCTGGGAGTTGGTGATGGACAGGGAAGCCTGGCGTGCTGTAGTCCATGGGGTCCCAAAGAGGTGGACATGACTGAGCAACTGAACTGAGTGAACGCAGCTGCGGCTGGACACCTTCATGCAGACCGCCAGGCTTTCCCCCCCACCCCCTCACAGTCTGGCTGGGAACACCTGTCACAGGCCTGAGTTCCAGAACCTCACAGCAGTGTGGCCTGAATGTCTGAGGAAGGTCTGATACAAAGGAGCTGGGAGGAGAGGAACGGTGTGAGAGGTGGAGACAGAAAGGGATCTCTGGGAGTGTCTGGCACCCACGCAGGGCACGGGGCCACGCTGGGCTGCCCACCTCCCAGGCAGGGCTAGGACTGGCTGAGACACCCCATGCCTGGAGCATTGTGGTTGGAGGACAACTCTGGCTTCGTCACTTCCTCCCTGCACCTGCTTTAAAGTGGCCTTGACAACTTGCTTAACCTCTCCAGGCCTCAGTTTCCTCATCTGCAAAATGGGGGTGACAAGAGCACAGCTGTCCTCGGAGGGAAGGCAGGAGACAGTGAGGAGGGCAGAGAGAGGAGTCAGGGGCCCTCCAAGGGGAGCGTGGATGGGACTGTGTCATGAGAACAAGAAGATCCTCCCGAGTAGAACCGGGAAGGGACTGTGTGTCAGAATTTGGGTCTGAACTGCCTCCCCCCACCCCACCCTGGTGCTCCAGCCCCTCTCGTGGCAGGGCCCTGGCCTCCTGGCCTCAGTTGACTCAACCTGATATTGGGCACGGCAGCCCCAGCCTGGAGGGACAGTTTAGAGCTAATAAGAGACACGTGCCTGCCCAGGGGCCCCTGCAGCCCAAGTCCAAGGCCCTGGGGCGGGGCTGTCAGGCTCCTTTCCAGAGCTCCCTGGTCTCCCACAATCAGGGCTTAGGCTGTAGCAGGGGAGGAAATCCTGACCGTGGGGATGGAGTCCGAGGGGAAGGGCTGCTGAGCAGAAGTAGGGCTGCCTCCCAGGCTTCCCCCGCCTCTAGAAGGAGGTGGGGACCAGCCAGAGTGTGGGGGCCTCAGAGCAGGGACCACACACGCTCCCAGGGACCGCTGGGGGTCCCACTGCCTGATCCCAGACCTCTGGGTCAGGGGATCTCTTTTCAGACACACACCACCCTCTCCACTCCTACGCTTGCCAGAGCAAGGCCTGCTGAGTTCTGACGCGGACTCCCACTTGCCCACGACCATGGACACAGGGCACTCCTGAGCTGGTTGCTCCATGCGGCTGCGGGAAGCATTGTATTCTACCCCACGCCCTGCACATACATCTTCAATTACAGAAAGGAAAAGCTTATGGAACAGAGCTTACCCTTATTTCATTTTTAAAAATGCTTCATTCATAGTTGTCCCAAACTGGAAACAACCCAATTTCCCATCAGCCGTGGATGGATAAACAAATGTGGTGTGTCTGTACAAAGGAATGCCGCTTTGCAGTGAAAATAAACTACTACTGCCCAGGGCTTCCCTGGTGGCTCAGTGGTAAAGAACCCACCTGCCAATGCAGGAGACGTGGGTTTGATCCCAGGGTTGGGAAGGTCTTCTGGAGAAGGAAATGGCAACCCACTCCTGTATCCTTGCCTGGGAAATTCCATGCACGGAGGAGCCTGATGCACTACAATCCATGAGGTCACAAACAGTCAGACACGACTTATTGACTAAATAACAATACGCACAACACCATGCATGAATTTCACAGACATGACGGTGAGTTGAAAGAATCCTGGTGGAATAGTTACCTACAGTATGGTTCCATTTATGTGAAGTTCTAAAGCAGGCCAAGTTAATCTGTGGCGACAAGAAGTTGCTCTGTGGTGGCTGGTGGCCCAAGGACTGATGGGGAGGGCACTGGTGAACATCTTGGGGTATGGAAATGCTCTGTTTCATGGCTGATGCATACACTGGCTGAAACTTAAAGAACTAGCTACTTAA